>NC_073746.1:71280041-72480041 GCF_029784135.1 Toxorhynchites rutilus septentrionalis
GTGTCGAACAATGGAGATTTGAATTTTTGAAATTTTATGAAATTTCAGTACTTTGTGAAATCGTAATAAAATTACGGAAAGTGGCATGCAAAATAGAATCTAAATGTAATTCAACATGAAACACTTTGTATAACGTTTTATCCTACAACTAACCGTTCTCGAGATATAACAAATTTAATATAATTTGAATCATGTTCGTGAAATATTGTTCATGTTCATGAAATATTGTTCATGTTCGTGAAAATACACACTGCTGCTGGTTCCGACATTTTACTAACATTATTTTCATTATAAGAATTGTATTTAAATTGTATTGTATTTAAAATTTTACTTTTTCGCAGATAGTTCATTAATTTTTGCAACAACTTTGTAACGAGTACCGAGTACCAAGTTCCAAAAAAATCGTAGAGCTTCGGGTCAACATTTGCTCTTTTATTGCTGATTCGGCGTGAAATTGCTCGATGTATGAAACAAAAGAGCTTCTACTGAAACCCAAATCTTTTGAGCAATTTGATTTTTACGCCACATAGTTTAGAATAGATTTGGAAGTGGATTCCAATTGAATACTTTTGCAATGTTTCGGTGTTTGGATATGCTTTTCCGAATCAGATTTATCTGTAATGGTTTATTGTAGAGTCTTTTGTTTCAACAAAATGACAAAATGCACATACTGCTATTGGCTACCAATACTTATGAATGAATACAGCAATTGAATTTCTTATAAAAATGATGGTATCGCTATTGATTCACAACACACTATCAACCCTCGGAAGCGATTTCGCTCTTAGACTTCGCGTCGTCCGAAACCTCTGTTTGTGACTGTTGGCTGCACGCTGGCTGAAGCTTGAACTTCTTGAATGGCGTTAACGTTCCCTGTGGAACTTTTGCCGTCTCAACGTATGCATTAACTAGCGTCATTCATTAATACTTAGTTGAGATTTCTTAAGCCAAATAACACGCCTTGAATGTATTCCGAGGGGCAAGCTCTAGAATACGCGTGACCACAGTGAAATTCGAAAGAAATTTCTTTGACGAAAAATCCCCCAGCCAGAACGGGAATCGAACCCGGCATGATAGTGTGAGACGCTAACCACTCGGCCACGGGTGCTGGCTGAAGCGAGACTAGAATCAAAATCAAGTCAAGTGATTTTTCTTTTCATACTCACGAAATCTAATAGAACTCTGCACTAAACTTCCTTTGTGCATATTCTGAAGCTCCTCCGTTCGGCAAGATAGTAAACCAGATAGTGGTGGTTACTCGTAGCGAGGACAATATTTATTGTGCCGCTACCTTTTCTTGTACCCTTTGGATATATTGATACACAATGGTTAGCTAAGATTGCTTTCGCAGTAGTCTGGATTTCTTTAAATTGTACCTTGCTGCTATTGCTCGTTCTGATTGACACAGTTTGAGAAGCACAGGTTGAACCAATCAGCACGTTGGATTTTCGTTTAAACGATGCTTGACATGTTTCAATCAACCAATAGTGTGTTTCATATAAAATACAATTTCATCTATTTTGATAGATGCATCAAAATATGTCCAATCGATTGATGCAAACATCTCTGTGATCTATCTAGAAATAGTCGAGTTATAAGCGTTCGGAAGCCTTCACTTTTAGCGTTACATGTTCAATTTTCAGATTTTCATTTAATACTCTATGCCTTTATTTTAAAAATAGTCCTACATTAAATGTCTCAGCACACCAAAAATCATATAAAAAGCTGACGAATTGCATGCCAACTCGACTGGCCATTCACAGCAATATATTAGGCTGCCAAAAAAGTCCTGCGGTATTTTTTTTGAATTTTCATTTGTTCATAAAATTAGTTACAATCATCTGTTTTAAGTCAAATATGCGCCGTTTTGTTCGATGACTTGTTCCCAACGAGATACCAACTTCATAATACCCCTGTTATAGAAGCTCGCTTCCTTATTGGCAAAAAACTCGGATAGCCAATTTTCACAGGCCTCTTTTGTGGCTAACTTCTGACTACCTAGCTCGTTCGCCATGGACAAAAACAGGTGGTAGTCACTTAGTGCAAGGTCCGGACTATACGGCGGATGCAAAAGAACCTCCCATCCGAGCTCCCGGAGCTTCTGGCGCGTCACCAAAGAAGTGTGTGGCCTGGCGTTGTCCTGATGGAAGACAATGCGGCCTCTGTTTATCAAAGATGGCCTCTTCTTCATGAGTGCTACCTTCAAGCGCTCCAGTTGTTGGCAGTACATGTCCGAATTGAGCGTGTGGCTATAGGGAAGCAGCTCATAATAGATTATTCCTTGACAATCCCACCAAACACACAGCAGAACCTTCCTGGCCGTTAATGAGGGCTTGGCCACAGTCTGAGCCGCTTCAGCGGGCTTCGACCACGACCGTTTGCGCTTCACGTTGTCGTAAGTGACCCACTTTTCATCGCCAGTCACCATCCGCTTCAGAAACGGGTCGATTTTGTTGCGATTCAGCAGCGATTCCCATGCGTAGATACGGTCAAAGATGTTTTTTGCGTCAACGTGTGTGACACCCATACATCGAGCTTCTTTGTGAATCCAGGCTTCTTCAAATGGTTAATAACGGTTTGATGACTTATCCCCAGCTCTTGGCCGATGCTACGGCTGCTACTATGCCGGTCTTTCTCGGCTAATTCAGCGATTTTGTCGCAATTTTCAACGACAGGCCTTCCGGGGCGTGGCGCATCTTCGACGACCTCTACACCAGAACTAAAACGTTGAAACCATCGTGGTGCGGTGGAAATGGAAACTGTATCGGGTCCATAAACTGCACAAATTTTATTGGCAGCTTGAGATGCATTTTTGCCTTTGTCATAGTAGTACTGTAAAATATATCGGATTTTCTCTTTATTTTGCTCCATATTTGCGACACTATAACTCACGAACGACTTAACCAAACAAAACACTGTCAAGGATTATAGCGCGCAAAAATACCTTTCCAACAAGCTATAGTATGACTCGATACAATGAATACAACTAGAACTACGCGCTTACAACGACACCTCGCGGAAATACCGCAGGACTTTTTTGACAGCCTAATATCAGAGAAACGTTGTGGATGTAAAAACAATGGTTATTTGAGCAACTTTGCATACTTGAAATATTCGAAAAAAGGATTAGACTACTTTTTTGAAAAGGGTCAACATTTTTTCCTAATTTTTAACAAAAATTCATAACTCAATAAAATTCTGGTCACAGATTTAAATGTAGAAAATTGTTTGAATTTTCATCAAAAATACCAAAAATTTATTCCAAAAAAATTCCGAAAGAAATTCATTTTTCTCAAAAAAAATAAATGAATAGCCCCTACAATTGTCAACAAGTCATCCATGCATCGGAAGATGGGCACTTTTCGAAAGAAACATGAAAAAGTTGTTGTTAGAAAAACTGTTTCCATGTGGGCACTTTCCTCTTCCGATGCATGAGTGACTTGTTAGAAATTGTAAGGGCTATTCATATATTTATTCTGTGAATTTGAAAAAAAAATAAGTTTCTGAGTAGAATGAACTTCAAATTTTAGAATAATTTGTTTTTCAGTTTATTTAAAAGACAATTTGATATTTTTTATGAAAATTCAAACAATTTCACATTTCACATACTGCAGTATGAGCTCCGAGTTCATTTCCTGTTCATGTTCAATTTTATTTTCGTATTCAGTTTATTCGTTGTTACATTTGGGTTGTTGAGTTGATGTCGAAGCGATGTTATAATTTCAATAAACAGTACTCATTTGCGGGTGAAAATGTTTATTTTGTTAAAAAAAAATATTGACTGGGTGGAACGTACGAATGTTAGTTGAAGGTAAGACGGACAGTAAAAAGTGATGAGAAGACTTTACTTTATCCTATTAAAAATATTTTTTTTTGTGGAATATTCAACCAATCAGCTTGAAAAACAGTGCATTTTATTCAGTTTCTAAATCTATTTTTTTACATTGAGATTCTCTAATCAGTACAAATTTGATCGGGTGAATTATGAATAATAACAAGAAAATCCTGTTGGCAACAATTGTCTGTCGAATAATAACAGTATTGTATTAGAAAGGAGGAAACAATAGAAAAAGATACATATCGATTCGATAGAATGATAGCATTCACGTTACTTTTCAATCAAGTCCATTAACTGATCGTTTATCACCCATTAAAAAATCTTTTTATTTACACGGCCGGCTACCAGAAGATTTTATGTTTTTGAACACACAAAACGCGAAAAAATACTACGGAAATATCGTTATAAATGCCTCTTGAACACGAGCACTGTCAGTTGAGCACGAAAAACGGTAATTATTTCAATCATATTCGTCATAACTCGACCCCTGAAAATAAATATCAGCGGGTGTTGGAGGCGGCGACCTCGAATATACGACTACTGTCGTGAATGAACAATCGCAGTTTATATCGAGCCCCATGAATCTCCCACAGTTCTGAACCGTTACATTTCATTTCTTTCATACATATTGAAAATTAAAAGAAACCTCCAAGTGCAACGCATTTGGCTCAACAGCAACAACAATGACAAAAAAACGGATCCCAGCATCTGTCTCTGGTGGGATATCTTCATTTTCTCCCCCGCATTGCCACCCGGGCGCACACACGAGAGAGCGAAAAAAGCATAGAATTGAAACACTCCGCCCTAAGTAAGACAAACGAGAAGATCTACTCCTGTGCTGGAGTTCCTCTGGTCCTCGCCGCATATATACACACACACCGCTGCAGGGCTTCTGCTGCCTCGTTCCGGCGATGTACACAAGCACATATCGTTAATATCGTTAAATGTTTTCTCAAAAGCAATAATAATAAAATCTTACATCTCGGCATAAATCTCCGGTTCCGCGCTGCGCTGTGGTTTCGCCCTCTCCCGGGCCGAGGACCCACTGCGGGACGCATAACTCACAACAGGTACGAGCATTTTAAATATTTCCAGTAATGGAAGCCCCGGCCGAACGCGAGAGAGAGAGCGAGCGAGTAAGGCAATTTGATAACACTTTGTAAACGAAGGCTCCTCTGCCGTAGAGCCTTCCTCGTCCCGTCCATCCGTCAGCTGGATACGTACTCTGAATTTATAGATATGCGTTCCTTGACTCTTGACGTCGCCGCCCCTCACGCCACCACCCTCGCCAGAGGCAGCACCAGAGACCGGAGGGACAGGAAATTGGACCATCAGTGGAAATGTGCGGGAAGAAACTCGCCGTCAGGCGGAACGCTACTGAAAATGGTTATTAGTTCCACAGAAATTGATATCGTCTGGGTTTTTTTTCCGTTGTTGATGGGCGGGAATGTAGCGCGATTGCCGGCTGAAGTTCTGCTTGATTAAGTGTGCAAAGTTTGATGCCATCAAGGGGTTCGACGCAAGGTTGGTGGTGGATCGAAGGATTCACCATTCGATGACAAAACAGAGTCTGGTAGATAATTTTTAAAATACCCAAAACTGTTAAAATGCTACCAGACTCACTGTCAGAAATTTGGGGTTGGCTTGGTAAAGAAGTAAAAAGCCTCCAAACCATATTACATGCTATATGTGAAATATTATATCAATAAAAAAAATGGCTATTTTCTTGAACTCCTGTGTAGTTTACCATAGAATCTATGGTATTTTTTCGTTTATTTCACGCCATTTTCAATAGCTTCGAGATAAAAAAAATTGAAAAAAATAAACTAAAAGTTCATTTCACAATGGGCTATTGAGAAAAATTATCAAAAAACAAAAAATCGAATACCTCGAAGTTTTGAAAAAAATGGGGTTCAGACTGAATAGTACTGACATGATTCGCATTTGAATGCGTTCCTATGCATTTTCTAGATACAGTGGAACCCCGATTATTCGCGGTGCGGATTATGCGCGACAGCGAGTTCCATAGTAAATCTATAGGCCTTCCCGGAAATTGTCAGTGAATGATAGTTTCATGCTCTTTTGTTTTGGTCGTGGCTTTCACATTATCTGACCATTGGTGTACACGACCTTGTGAATGGATAGTTTAATGATTTCTCTATTGATAAAACATAGTTTTCATGCTGAAATATCTAAAATAAACACGAGTTTCGAATTCATTTTTGGCCCTTTATTACGTTTACCGCGATTTTCGTTATTCGCGATGAGCTAGCCAGACTATTCCGCGGATAATAGGGGTTCTACTGTATGTGTGAATTTTTCGAGAACTTTAGAATTATATTTCCAAATTTTGAATTTTTGTTTTGGAATTGTGAGACTCAGTACTGGTCTAATTGATATTTAAATGTGTTCGTGTGTGTGTTTCTATGTGTGATTTTTTTTTCTGAAAATTTTATTTCTATTTTAGTTATTTTCTAATAATTCTCTTAATTTTCCTTAAAATCTATAATTTTATTATTTTCTTGTATTCGTAAAAACTGTTCCAGACTTTATCACCAGCGCTATGAAAAATGTTTTAAGGGTACTAAATTAAATAATTATGTAATGTTTCTGGATACCCATATGGTTCACTGCAATGGCTATGGTGAAAGACGTAGTTTTACCTTTTTTTACGCCTTTCTCAATAGCTTGGAAATGAGAATATGAGAAATATACTCAAAGTGTAAAGTACTATGATATAACACGACATATCGTCAAATATAATTACTACCCGAAATTTTGTTTTTGTATTTCGAAATTTGGATTATTTCTATTTAATTTGCTCGTATATTTTTTTCTCTCACGAGACGAAACAAGACGAAATGGTACATCGCTCGTCTTAGCAGATTCGCAAGGCGATGCTGCGCGCACATTCGTAGTAGACGCCAGCAAAACTCGCACTCACTTACTTGTATTCAAGGTAATGAATACTCCTGTAAAATGTCAAGAATGTTTAAAAAAATCGTTTGCTTTCCTTACACATTTGATTTTTTTTAAAGAGTGTCAGAATAAACGGATTGCATCGCAATTTATAAAAAAATGTATTCCAGAAAAATACCAAAACACACTAAATTGGATAATTGTACAAATAGATCAGATGTTGATGTGTTTAGTCTTATAAATTGAAATCCACGAACAATGAAATCATCGATTTCATGAAAATAAAAAATATGCAGATGGTGAAAAATATGCCCAATCCTCGAGACATTATGAAAAAAAATCACGAATATAAAAAAAAGTACGAACACATTTCAAAGCAGCACTGCGTCTCAAAACTGAAAATACTAAAAAGTGTACCGCAAATGATCCGAAATACTTAAAAAATAAATTACATATCAAAAACACGTACGTTTAAAAAAAATATGTTTACAATAAAAAACTAGAATTTCGAAATACACTGAAGTGGCTTTTTACACTGTTTTTTTTATACGCCGTTTTGGGAATTTACGCGGAGTTCGACATTACGCGGTTTTTTTACGCAGCACGTATCAACCGCCTGCAATTTCAATGTGCTTATTGATGTGATTTTTCACGAAAAAAGTTTGTATTGTATCACTGATTAGTAGCTGAGAAATAAAAGGAGATACAGATATCATGATTGCAGCTTACAAAACAAATCAGTTTATCAATTGTCAAAATATGAGTTGCATTTTTAATTAATAATTCACTGTTTGTTAGATTTTTATACGGATTTTCAAATTCACCCAGTTTATTTTTATGCGGATTTTGGAATCTACGCGGTTTTATTTTACACGGATTTTGGAATTTACGCGGTTTTTTTACGAGAATTCTGGAATTTACGCGGTTTTCATTTACGCGGCACGTATCCCCCGCGTAAAAAGCGACTCCAGTGTACCACAAAAAATGAATTTTTAATAGTTTTTTTTTTAATGATTTGTAGGGGTACACCATAGTAGATTCACTTTGAACATTTTTTCAAATTTCCATTTCCTAGCCAGTTGAGAATGGCGTGAAAAAAAGAGAAAATCTGCGGTTTTCACCATAGCTCTTACATTGAACTTATTAAAAAACCAGAGCTGCAATTTGTCACTGTCACTGCTCATATTTGGGCTACGACCATTGCAACATTACCACTAAAAGACGTGCAACAAAACATAAACCGACGAAAAAAAAATCTTCACTCTTTAATGCTAAATAGTTTGTCAGAGTGTTTTGACGATCAAAGCATGTTGCAAGTCAGCGCACTATGATCGTCAAGACGAGAAATACCATGTTCCTTGATGTAATGGAAGTTTACACGTTTACAAGAGAGCATTTGTTTACGTGGAGCTACCTCAATACTATTCTAATATGAAATAATAAAATTCCGAGGAGAACAAAGGATATAAATGAGTCTTAATGAACTATCAAATATGTGAATTTCGATAACGGGCAGAAATTCACACGAAGAGAGAATTTCACAACTGAATGGAGCAAACAAAAAATAGCAAATGAACTTGGAATTGTATGATCGATACAGGGAAACTTCGATATAACGTACCCTCGATATAACGTCACTCGATATAACGTACATTTTACCTCGATATAACGGACACCTTTTCAAAGTGTAAAGGAAAATTTTTTTCTGATAGAACAATGAATTATCTTTATTGTGATGCTACAACAAGTTTTGTACCTTCAATCAATCTCAAAATACAGCTGGTTTTTTGATTCCAGATTCTAAATGGATCAAGCTCTAATCAACAGTTCGAAGGGAAACATCATGAGAAAGGCTGGCTTCGTCTTCTGATTGAAGTTATTCATTAACTTGACTAAAACAGAAACACAATAATGTATTATAGACTACGTTTGTGAGTACTTTATTATGCTTCGATATAACGTACAGTTCGATACAACGTACAATTTTGAAAGTGAAATGTACGTTATATCGAAGTTTACCTGTATTACGCGAGATATCAATCATTACTGCCAGCTACCAAGGAAATAATGGATTTCTTTTCTCCCAACCTAATATTGAAAATAAAGTTTATTTTCAAACTGTATATAATCGAGTCCAAAATTGTATATAACCGAATCATATATAGTCGAGTCGGACCTGTACTTAAATTGTTGATGAAATTTTTGACGTAGGATTACGTCTTTCGGGAACATATTGGGGGTATAACATGAAAAAAAAATCGATCGCATCGTAAAAAAATGTCCTCAGTTTTTCCATGATGGATTTATGAGATTTTTGCGTCAATCGATTTCGGCACTTCATAACAATTTTGTTAAATGAATAAAATAATACATGTCATGAAATTAACTATCGATCAATTGAAAAAATCTCAACCCCTATCCTAACGGAAATACCTAGTTTTGATTGGTCGAAATTGACGATACAAGCTGCCACTCAATTATTGCTCAGTTATTTCTTGACGGATTGACGATATCTTTGCATCAATCGATCTGAGCATTCCATAACAATTCATCACAATGAATAGGATAATATATTATATGAAACTATCAAATTATCAAACAATCGAAAAATTTACAAACGGAAATATCTCGTTCTGATTGGTCGAAAATGAAGATACGGAGAAATCGGCATTGCAAATATATCAAAATAGAGGAAACTTGTGTTCCCACCGAAATGTGTTCCTTAACAGAGATATCAAAACCAAGCTGCCTGGGGAAATCGGCGTTGCAAGTACATGAAAACAGAGGGAGCTTTTGTTCCCACCGAAATGTGTTCCCTAACAGAGACATCTAAACCAAGCTACCTGGGGGAAATCGACATTGCAAATATATGCATGTCGGGACATTTTTATATCGCAAGTAAGATGATTGATACGATTAATTGTAGCAAATAAAAATTGAATTTGGATCTTTAATGTTGGTTGCTTCGTGAAATTTCATATCAGTAACCGATCAGGTATTGTGGAAAATTTAGCGCAAGTTTATATGTAAAATTGTATATGGTAGCAGTTGTGTTCAAAATGACTTGATATATGAAACGATTTATTTCAATTTTCATTACTAAAAACCAAGGTGTGTTCCCCCCTCGAGAACGGGTCGTTTGGTTTAAGCTGTTTCGTTGTGTTCATTTTCAGCCAAGGAAAATTTATACGGCGAGAAAAATTGGAAAAGTGAAGGAATATTCGAAAAAGTGATTTCCATATGCTCTACATATCGTATTTGGTGCTATTAGTCCAAATAAAATTCGCATTGAGGCATCGGGTTACGTTGGGTTTGAAGCGAAAATGGAAATCAATAAAAGATAAGAATATTACCTTATCCATTTCTAATATGTTTCCTCTATAATAAAGTAACATGTTTTTACTGATGGGAAAAATTGATAAACGTGTTCGATAATGATAATTATCTTATATTACATTGGTGAGTTTTTTTTCTGACGCACTATTTCATCCATACAGAATACAGGAGCCATCTCGTCCAAGGTTAGAGAGGGTGGCTTTCATCATATCTCATTCAATTTCGGCATCTTCGATCTTGTTATGCACCATACAACGACTAATCACCATTCTTCTGTCAACATCGCTCGGTTGTAAACACTGGTGGAGTGAACAAACAATACCCAACAACCAAACAAAACGGCCTTTTCCAGGGCCACCAATTCATTATCAAAGAGTTTAACGATGTAATTCCTTAAACATACCCAACGTCAGCATGCAACAGATAGCCAAACGGAATCCTACGTCAACTATGCGGTCGTGTCTCAGACACAACACTCCTGCGACTTTTTGAGCAAATGTAGTGTACGGCTTCTACGCACAGTCTTTCTGTCGAAGCTCACGATGCAATTACCCAGTCCGTATACAAGACTCATGTGTCGAAGGTACCATTTTCCATCGGACGCCCATCGTGGCGGCTAGTCTTTCGAAGAAATCTCAGCTTCAGCCTCACCAAATGCTGTTGACTGCTCGCTGGCTGGAGCGAGATTAGCATGAAAATCACAAATTAAATTTCGTTTATACCCAGAATCCGGTGCGAAGGCGTTATTAGGTTAATATTTCACTTAAAATTTCCCTTCTGTTTTGGTTCTGCGCGTCAGTTCACGCTCTGTACTGAGTTTGCTTTGGGCATATTCTGAAAATATATTTTAAAGCAAACTGCTTTGAAGTCCGTTCAGCAGAATAGAAATAGAAGCAGCAAAAGTAGTAAGGGGTGTGTCACATCAAATTGTATCACGGAAAAAACGCTGTAGAAATTTAATTTTTAGGAATTATATCTTCTGCTTTCGCTTATAATCAGATAAGAGTGTATAGATCACGTTGGTCATGCTTCACTGTCAATTTTTCGTAAATTTGGAAAAATGTCGTCGAATGAAAAAGAGCGTCGTGAATTAATCCTGTGCACTCATTTCGAGAATCCGGAGTTGTCACATCGGGACATCGGTAAGATGCTGGGAATCGTCCAATCCACGGTCAGCAGAGTACTAAAACGATACTTCGAGAACCTAACCATCGACCGGAAGGTGAAGAACGGCAAAAATGGATGCTCCGTCAGTGAAAAAGATCACAAGCGCGTAGTTAAGCAGTTTAGACGTGATCCGAGAAGTTCGGTCCGGGATGTCGTCAATAAGCTGAATTTGTCAAGTTCATTCGTCCAGCGGACCAAGCAGCGGGAGGGCCTGCGTACATACAAGGTTCAGAAGGCTCCTAACCGCGATGAAAGGCAAAACATGGTGGGGAAGACGCGAGCCCGGAAGCTGTACACCGAAATGCTGACGAAGCCACATTGCCTGGTAATGGACGACGAAACCTACGTCAAAGCGGACTTTCGTCAGCTGCCGGGCCAGTTGTTCTTCTCCGCAGAGGACAAATTCAGCGTTCCGGAGGAGATTCACAAGCAGAAACTATCCAAGTTTGCCAAAAAGTACATGGTGTGGCAAGCGATCTGCTCTTGCGGAAAGCGGAGCGCCCCCTTCGTGATGACCGGCACGGTAAACGGGCAGGTTTACCTTAAGGAGTGCCTACAGAAGCGCTTACTACCACTATTGAAGCAGCACGAGGGCCCGACCATCTTCTGGCCGGATCTCGCTTCGTGCCACTATTCAAAGGACGTGTTGGAGTGGTACGAAGCCAACGAGGTCACCTTCGTGCCAAAGGAAATGAACCCGCTCAATGCGCCGGAGCTTCGCCCAATAGAGAAATATTGGGCGATTATGAAGCAGGCCCTCCGGAAGAACCCAAAAGTTATCAAATCGGAGGCGGACTTCAAGAGAAAATGTATTTCTGTTAAAAAAAAAACTACAACCTGTCGTTGTACAGAACCTTATGGACGGGGTAAAGAGAAAGGTGCGAGCATACGGGCTTGGGCTCGAAGTATGAATAAAAAGAAAATGCCAAAAGTTGTTTAATAGTTTTTATTTTACTGTCTAAAATTTTCAAAAGGATCGGTCTACTGGGCGAATTTCTACAGCGTTTTTTTCCGTGATGCAATTTGATGTGACACACCCTTTATTTGATATGTGGCAAAAGTGTGTATATGTTTAAGTTGTGCCTCGATATTACGTTAGTTACTCGTTTCGGTCGCCATAGTTTGAGAAGAACAGATTGGACCATTCAGAACGAGGGATTTTCGATTCAATATTGCTCAACATTTTCTAATTGTTAAAAAGTTTGTAGATGCGTAGAAATACGTTCAATCGATTGATGTAAACTTCTCTGCGATTTGTTAAAAAAAATGGTCGAGTTATAAGTGTTTGAGAGCTTTCATAACTTCGTTACATGCTGTTTTTATATTTTATTTTACCCTCTATGCATTCTTGTTAAACCTAGTGCTACATGAAATGTTGAAGCCTTGTGGCCAAGACACGACTGCATAGTTGACGTACAACTGAGTAACAATAATTTTTGAATAAGATTTGATTTTTGAAAATGAACGTCGCCGTTGTAATTGACCACTTGCATTGTCGCACCTAATTTCAACACACCCTACGGCCCACTTGTACCACCAATGGCGATTTCGGCAATCTACTTGATTCTGTTGTCCGTGTTAGAGAAACCACTTTCTATCGAAAATATCAAGGAACAAGAGTGTCCGCCCGATTGTTTTGAACTCGTTGATGAAACGTTTTGCGGTCTACATGAATTTATGAGAGATTATAAATGATGAGAAAAGATGGAGCGAGGAGCGATCTAAATCAGATAATTTTAGTGAAACAATCGATTTTTGGTTTCTAATATGTTTCGTTTTTTTTAGATTCTAATTTTTCCGAAAGACGCAATGCTACGCAAATTAATCAATAGTTTTTTTTTCTAGTTACGCTAATGAATGATCAACATCAATTTACATAGCTAAAAGTTAACTCAAAAAAATTCCAACTGCCTTTTCAAAGGCTGATGTTTTGCTCCACATACAGTGCGACAGCAAAATCGCTTCATGAGTCGAAAGTGTGCTGTGAACGAAAGATGTCACACATCGCGGTGCGAATTTGAACACGATTTTTTCACACCATCATACCAGTGAAAATTGAATAAACAAATGCACTCAAGTTTTAGGAAATATATAGATCATGTTTGATATCTGAAGTTTCTTTTTTGTGCTCAAAACAAATAATAGAACTCGGAGCGAAAGATTATATGGATATAATTGAATGTTTAAATAAAAACATCAAATTGAGCATCAAAACTGAGACAATTCCCAGTGTTTCATACTGTGTAATCAGTAAAACAAATCAATTTATTTCCGCCGGGCGGTGTAAGCGGACTTCCTAAATTCCTCTCACATAAATTCAATAAAACGAGATAGCAGCAAGAAAACAACGTGATGTCGTATGGTTTGTTGGTTGTTCCTCTCAGCACTCGTCGTTAGCCCCATATGTTGCAAGGAAATAGCTGCAGGAGGAAAAAATCAGAGCACAAATCATGACGATAGGGGACCGCCGCTTGATTGCATTCGTGGAAGGCTTCTAAACATTAGTTATTCACAAGAACAACACACACACGGACGACAAGATTAAGGGACGAAAATCACGTCAAACGGGGAGGATTTTTTTCCTATTCTACTCGTGAGGAAATTTTATAATTGAGCACGTTCGCAAAAAAAACTACGTCTAGGAGAAAACTAATAAAACGGATCCCGGAGTGAATCACCAGAAGGTCTAATTTGCAAAATTCCAGCCGCCAGAAAAAAAGGATTCCGCACAGTTTCTGGCATTTATATTGTGCAGCAGTGAGAGTTTGTTCGTGCGTTCATGGTTAATAAAAACGTCAATCATTCTGCTCTAAAACATATGTGCCAAAACTTCCTGAGCAACGATGATGTTTCAGTTTTCATGAAAGCCACAAACACTCATATACTTACACACACATCCAGACGCCACACTCGATTGCTCTCAATCTGTCTAATGCAGCAGATTACAAAATATCAAAATGTAGTGCCAATAATCGCCTTCTGATACTTAAATCCCGGGGCCAAAAAAAGCCACTTCCCGGTAGTCGTATAAACTTATTTCCCATTGCTGCCTCTGACCTATTTCAAACCGAAGCGAATGAACGATTTTTGTTTGTATCATCAACACAAAAACAGCCAAACCACTCAACAAACCATCTTTCAGCTTCCTCTCGGTCAGATACATCTCTCCCCCGCTCCACCGTCATATGTCTGTCTGGCAGGCAAAAGTTTCGCCCTTGGCCCAGCAAAAAACGGTAGAGAAAAAAAAGCAACAAACCACAGGAAGAGCAGATCTAAAAGCTTTCCTATCGTCGTCGCACAAGGAACGAGGAGTTCACTTTTCTCTCCATAGCATCATCAGCTCTCTTGGTCTTGTTGGGAAGTTGGGAAGGTAAAATTCAAAAACAATGAAACCGAGAAAACTACTTAAGCTCGAAACCCACACCAGAGAGCGACCAAATTACAAAATAATCCTTCAGCATTTATTACTTTAGTTCTGGGTGCCACAACACACCACCGCACCGTGGTGTCATCAATGAAGAGGCCCGAGAGACCATGACGCGACGTTCCATTGGGCAGCGGAGAGCAGTTCTTGATTACCGGCAATTTCCTCACCTTCTTCTTGTTCATTTTCTTCTGCTGCCCAACAAACGTGAGCGTTTCCGCGTGTATGACCAATCGCGGGGAAGGAGGGACAATGAACCATCATGGATCGAACGATATGCGCGATACTCTTCTCTGGGGTTTTTTATTTGGTTCCCGAATACTTTGTTGCAAATGAATGATTGACGGAGTTCTGCTTGAATGGAGGAACTGTATCAGCGCCACGGGGAAATGAATGTCCGATAATGTTGGGTCGCCGCGGATGAGTGATCATGCTGTGAAATTGACGCCCGGATGAGGTGCGAAATGCCATCCCGAAGGTGGTAATCAGGAGCACGGAAAACACTTGTTTCGAAAAGTGAAGTGGCATGTCGGGGAATGTTTTTGATGTATGATATTTTTCAACTCGGCAATCGGAAATCCAGGGTGGTGTACGTATGATTTACAACAATAACGAAAAGAAGAATAATTGAATCCTGTGGCTTTATTGGGTTCGCAGAGAATTTCATGACCACGTTGAGCCCGCATCAAGAGCACTTGCCCAATATAACTGTTGGTCCCAGCTCCCGAAGATATTTATTGTACAAAGAGAAAAAAGTCAAAAATTCGACTAGATAGAAATCACATTTCGTAACACATTCGAAAACAAACACATATATGTTTTTTCACTGTCTTACTTTGTAATTCAGCCATTCCATGTCAAACCGATATAGTGATTCTCAGATTTTCGTAAAAATTGGTAGTTTTGTTCTTTATCGCAAAACATTTGACCCATATTTTGTGATTTTTCCATTAGGGTGACCATTTTCATTTTAGGGTTGTCCGAAAAATCAACTTTTTCCTCTTTTTTCTAAAAATGGCTTTTTTCAAAAATTCATAACTTTAGAACTACAAAAACGATTCAGGTGATCTAAACTTAACATATCTCGAAACCAGAGAGGCGTTTTTTTGTTTTTGAGTTTATGATTTTGCAAAGTTAACCGATGGCTCGAAAAACCAACTTTTTCCACTTTTTTCCAACACAAAAATTCATAACTTTTGATGTACTGGGCCGATTCAGATGATCGACACATAAAATTAAAGCCAATTAGATAGTCTTTTTGAAAAATATAAGATTTACGAAAAAAAAAAATGGATTTTGATTTCATAATTATTTATTGTTCTACTTTTTTTATAGTTTACATGATTTCGGGACCAAGGATGCTATTTTTTTTAAAATATTTTTTCTTGAAAGTTGAGCTTTTTTTACATAACATATCCAAAAATCAGAGATGTGTTATTTTTCATTTTTAAGTTATGAGTTTTCAAAGTTAACATGTTTTCAGTCTTCGTTCAATATTTGTATTCGACTAAAGTGGATGTAAGCGACTAGAATTCAATTAATTGTTGTGTCATTTTTTCAAAAAGGCTAACTAATTGGCTTTAATTTGATATATCGATCATCTCAATCGGTCCAGTAGTTCAAAAGTAATAATTTTTTGAAAAAATGGCTGGGTTATATCTATGATATAACCGCAAGGTTGACGTGAGACTATCTTAGTGATTAGGGATTGGATGGGTTTGCCGTATACTGGTTTCACGGAGGGCTTAGCGAACATGTATTCCACCAATTAGTTGTCGAAGTGAATATTAACACATATTTTATTCTAACACATATTATTCTAGCCACATAAATTACATGAAGTTACAGCAAAAGACTACAATCAAACGTACAAACTATGTGGACATGCTGATGGATTCCGATTTTCTAATTATTTTTCCAACTGTTATTATTGCCTTTCATCGATGAATTCCCTATTGTTTTTTTGTGAATTACCGAGATTTAGATGGGATAAACTCACAGCATCTCATATCGACATCCGGGGGGTGATATGCCTAAACACTTAGCTTAGCAATTATTTGTTTGTATTGATTAAATTTTTGATTGAATGAAACAATTTCCGATTCGATTGAATTCAATATATTTGCTTTGTGAGTAAAAAGATTTTATAATGCCATTGAAGGTCAATTCATGCATTGTAATAGATTATGTTCTTCGTTACAAGTAAATTTACGGAAAATTATCAAACGATTATTTTATTTTACATTTCCCTCTGAAGTTTGCTTCTTTTAAGTGTACGTACTTCTCGAACCGCAAATTTGCTTGATTTGATGAACTTCAAGCACTCAGTTTCGATTTTGACATGTACGTCGAACGCATATTGTTTTATCAATAGGCATTATCGCAACAAATGGTTATCAACATTTTGCCTAATCATCAAATGTCGTGCGTAGAAATGCAGTGAACAGAATATATTAAAGCATATCCTTCAATGCAATCTTGAATAACCGAGCCAAAGCGTTGTTTTCGTACCCGCTTATGTAATTCGTGTTTTTTTTTGAAGTGCAAAAAAACATGCGGTTGCAGAAGTACCCCCGGCTTGTTTGATTCAACAGCTTCAAGTTCTACTTTTCATACTATAGAGGTTATAAACTTAAAAGTTCATTCACTTCTAGTGCACGGATTTTCCCAGTTTCCTAAGTTTAGGAGACTGTGTTAAGGAAACATATTCTAGTCTGCACAAAGGCAAGCGAGTACAGAAGTACTCGCAGTTTGCATTTATTTGCAAAGCCGATTTCCCCAGACATCTTGGTTTTGAAGTCTGTGTTAGGCAAACACATTTCAGTCGAAACAAAAATGTCCCCGATTTACATGTATTTGCAATGCCAATTTCTCTACGCTCCTTGGATTAAAAGTCTGTGTTGGGGAAACACATTTCAGTCGGAACAAAAATATCCCCGACTTTCACGTATTTTGAATGCAGATTCCCCAAGGCTGCTTGGTTTTGATGGCTGTGTTGGGGAATCCGTAAATCGGGCCAATCAAAACGAGGCAGTTAGGGCGTTTAGATAACGCTTAACATTTTACAGTTATTCAATTGTTTATCTAATGAAAAACAACATTTTATTAATTACGATAGAAGCGTAGAAATATTCCCTATCAATTGATGCAAACATCTTTCCGATCCAGTGAGAAATGTTCTAGTTATAAGCATACGGAATCTTTCATTTTTTCCTGCATGTTCTGTGTTTAGGTCTTCATTTTACCCCCATCCGGTTAGACGTAGTCCCACGTCAAAAGTCATTTTTGGAAAGAAAATAAAAAATGATTTTTTGGACCATCGGTTAGCTTTGAAAAATCATAACTCAAAAACGAAAAAAAGAGAGCGTCTTAGCGTGTTTAACTTATCATTTCCACAAGATGTGAAGATTTTTTCCGGGATAACTGGTAGCACTGCGAGCAATACAATTATGGAGGAACAGCATCGCTTAATTGTCTCTGGCACTTTGCGAAAGTGAAATCGGACTACTTTTATTTTTATTATATTTTTTTTAGAAATTTAATTGAATGAGTGTGTTATCTCGAAATTTTTTTTTGTCAAAAATCGGCACTCCGGGTTTTTTTTTTTTGGAGTACGAAACGAAAAGTATGGTTTTGGGTGCCAATAAAAATAGTTATCTCGATTTTTCATTCGGGACATGCTACGAAATGTTGATTTGCACGATAATATACCCTATGCAAAATATTAGCTCATTCGGACTTCATTTACTCGTGTCACAAACGTTGAAATTTGAGTTTTTTGAAAACGAAAAATCACCGAAAATCGAGGTTTAAAAAAAAGGTTGATGCCAAATGTCTTAAAATTGCATCACTCGTCGAGATTTACAGTCATCTCGAAAAAATTTTTTGTCAAAAAAAAAATGTTTTTTTTTGGCACTTGGTTGTTTTTTCGCCTGAAATAATGATTTTTGACAAAAAAAAAATTCGGATAACTGTAAATCTCGACATGTCATGCAATTTTAAGACATTTGGCATCAAACTTTTTGTTTTAAATCACTATTTCCGGTGATTTTTTGGTTTTAAAAAAAACTTAAATTTAAACGTTTGTGACACGAGTATAAAATAAAGTCCGAATAAGCTAATATTTTGCATAGGGTATATTATCGTGCCAATCAACATTTTATAGCAAGTTCTGAATGAAAAATCGACCATACTTTTTGTTCCCCAGAATGCTGATTTTTGACAAAAAAAATATTCGGGGATGACACTAGATCTCGACGTTTCATGCAATTTGGCATAAATTTTTTTTTCCAAAACCCCGATTTCTTTTACTCCCCCCTTGGGTGATTTTTCGATTTTTTTTTCGAAGATTTTTCGAAAAAACTCAAACTTTGACCGCTTTGCGCCACTTTCCCTTAAGTCCGATTGACCTGAAATTCTGCATATGGTGTTTTTTCGAGGTGGTGAACATTTTTTATAGGGTAACTTTTCGAGGTATTTCCGTTTGGAGAATTTTCGATTGTTCGAAAGTTATTTTCATATAATATATTATGGAGTGCTCAGATCGATTGATGCAAAAATCTTGTAAATCCGTCAGGAAATAGCTGAGCAATAATTGTAAGTACATGAGTCACCGCTTGTATCGTCAACTTCGACCAATCAAAACTAGATATTTCCGTTAGGATAGGGTTTGAGAATTTTCAATAGTTCGATAGTTAATTTCATGACATTTTTTTTTTCATTTAAAAATAATGTTATGGAGTGCTGAATTTTTTTTTTTTATTAATTCGTTTATTTTTGCAGGCTCAGTAACTTAAGTTTGAAGGAGCCGAATTCTTAAATATAATTTTAAAACTATATATATAAACAATTTTCTTACATCTATGGTTAGTAAGGTGGAAAACCGATTACTCGCGGTGTACTCGAGTTTAGAATGGTGACATATTTTTAGGAGAAGGATGGGGTATAAGAAATCTGTAACAATGTTGATGAACACTCAATTCTTAAATCTGTTTGTATATCTATAGTGTTTTTACATTTCAACTTATTCTACTATTTATAGCAAGGGGACGAATTACCCGCAAAGGAAGGAAAGGAGGGTATAAGGACATAGGGACAATCACACACGAAGATCGATAGCTTTAAGGAAAACATATATATGGGACATGTAATCAAGGTCTAACCGAGCCAACACATCTCTCACCGGCACATTGGGCTGTCTTCCTCGGGCCCGAAGGGAGTTTTCTAAATTCGATCTGGCGACCAGATACACCTCGCACGACCAAACAACGTGCTCGATGTCGCGATAACCTTGGCCACAAACACAGAGATTGCTGCTGGCAAGATTGAAACGAAAGAGTAGTGCATCTAAAGAACAGTGTGCTGAAATTGATTGACGTAAAAATCTCATCAATACATCATGTAATGATTTGTGAAATAAGCATTTGAAATTGGACATTTTTCACGATGTGATCATTGTGATCATCAATTTGTACCCCCAATATGTTTCCTAAAGACGTAATCCTACGGCAAAAATCAACTTTTATATAAGACAGTATTCTAGTGTAGAAATTTGAAAAAAAAACAATTTTTTTTCCTCATATCTCTGTAGCTCAGGCATTCAAGAATATACCCTGGAAAGGACTTATGGAAAATCCTGTTATTTACTGAGTTAGTGCCAATTTTGAGATGCGGCATCTAACCTGCTACGGCCATAACAGTGAACTTCAAACGCGTTTTTCTCGAAACTAGTTTTTTCAAACTGGCGGAACCGATTCGTGTCGAATTTATATGAAAACAATCTGTAGGCATCTCTCTATCGCATAAACCTCTAAAAAAATAATATTTTTTAATTTTTACTATTTTTTTAAAAATCGGGAAATGTAAGAAAAAACGTTTTGAACCGCATTTTGTTTTTCAAACGTCCGCCATTTTGTTAAAAAGATGTTTTTGATTTATCCGATGTTCATACGATCTTTACTGATTCATAATCTGTTCGATTTTTTTGTTTCAGGTAACCAGAAGGGCTGGAATCGTGTACGCCATGGCACAACTTTTTCTTGAACCGCTCATTTTATCAGCTCTTAACTGTTCTTGTTATGAATATTTTTTCTCCTTTCAATTTTTGTTTTATCTTAAAAGATAGATGAACAAATAATGATATAATGGATAGTAAAAATATTCTTTGTTTTATTTTTGACGGAGTTCGAAAAGTCGTCCAAAATTCGTGTCTCTACACTAGAATACCCCCTTAAGATGTTCTTCACTTCGCCATATACAAAAGTCATTCGCTAACTGGACTTATCTATAACAGAACGTACGTTAAAGTGCGCTACATATACAGCGTCATCGTCATCGTCCCGTCAACCAATCTCTTGAACTTATTTGGCCGACGTCAAAGTTGCCGGTGATGGTGTATGTGAATGCTACCATACGATTTCCATGAGAGAATATTTGACATGTCCTTCCTCTACGTTGACTCCACGGTGACGGGACGTTGTATCTGTAGCGAACTTAACTGGGCTGCAAAGCAGTTATGTATCAATAATAGATGTCATTTTCAATTTGAAGTATTGCTTTTGTTGTTTGCAGTCCAGTTAGCGAGTAAAATTCGACAATTGTATACATTTTCCGGCCCAATTAACGAACGATCACTTAATGGGTGACACTTTCCTCGTCGCTTTGATGAAATCTTGCACGCAATTTGAGTGATGCATGAAATCTCGCATCTGATTACTTCAACATATTTACATCCGAAAAATGTCTTGCTAATTTGTTTAATAGAACGAATCATTACACATAATTTTGTGTTCCATACAACATTCATGGGAACGAAGTTGAAAGGAAGAATACATAATACATGATTTATCTTCGCATCCTCTCGCAAAACACAACTCTTTTATTTGTTAAATTTCCACTGTTGATGTCTTAGGCGAAAAAATTGCTGGATAAATTTGCCGTCTAATGGTATCTAAATATATAAAAATGAATTTCTGTCTGTCTGTCTGATTCTTATGGATTCGGAAACCACTGAACCGATCAACATGAAAATTGGTATGTAGGAGTTTTTGAGGCCGGGGAAGGTTTTCGTGATAGTTTGAGACCCCTCCCCCCTCTCTAAGGAGGGGCTGTCATACAAATGAAACACAAATTTCTGCATTACTCGAGGATTAATCAAGCAAATGAAACCAAATTAGGCATATTGAGTTTTTAGGATGCAATAAATGTTTCTAGAAAATGTTTTTAGACTCTTCACCCACCTCTCTAAGGGGGAGGGGGGCTGTCATACAAATGAAGCACAAATTTCTGAATTACTCGAGAATTAATCAAGCAAACGAAACCAAATTTGGCATGTGGAGGTTTTAGGATGCAATAAATGTTTCTATGGTGGTAAGACACACCTTCCGCTCTCTAAGGGTGGGCTATCATACAAATGAAACACAAATTTCTGCATAACTCAAAAACTAATCAAGCAAATAGAGCCAAATTTGGCATGTGGAGGTTTTACGGGGCACGAAACGTTTCTATGGTGAATACACTGCTCCCTCCTCTTTAAAGGGGGCTGCCATACAAACGAAACACAAAATTCTGCATAACTCGAGAACTAATCAAGCACAATTTGGGATGTGAGCGCTTTAGGGTATGAGAAATGTTTTTATGATGGTATGACACCCGTCCCTCCTCTGGAATGGAGAGGAGGTCCCATAAAAATATTACACATATTTCAACCAAACATGACAATTGAAAATTTTCGGAAAACTTCGAAGGAAAAAGGGAAAATTCGGAAAATAAATTCCCATATGTTCTGCAATCACATAGTGACAAGTGCTGTTAGTCCATTTGATGTTTGCGCTAGCGAAATTGATCTTTGTTCGAAATTGGAAATGGATTTTAATGTGATGAAACGCACTCCTATAGCTTCTTCTATCTATACCAAAAAAAAAAGGATCGCCGGATGTGTTGATAAGAGCAGACCTCGAAAAAGGAATTGTCCGATTTAGGGCTGTCTTTATTGTATCATATTTTCTGTATAAAACATTTATTCCATTTAACGGAGAAACATGTTATTTGCAAGTGGTTGAAAAATCTTGAACGAGAATTGTGTCTGAAAATAATATGATATTACAATGTTGAGTTTTGTTTGAAATACTAGGAATTTTATAGTAAAAGGTAAATTCAACGGGGTCGATTAGAAGATCAATCAATGAACAGTTCTGCGATTGGGCTCATGAAGTTGCTCCTAGTATGAAAACGTGAATGTTTGAAGACATTGATAACAAAAACCAAATTTCGAGCGGGACGAAGTTTGCCGGGTCTGCTAGTATATTATAAAATATATCGTAAGAACGATTCTGCGTAACATGCATTTGAAAACTCTTAATAAACGTTACATTTTTCGAAAATTTTAACTTTGCCTAAGACACCATTTCGATCGAATAACCCATTTTGGCGTTAAAGTTTATTTTCTGAAATGATACCTTTTTTGCATAATCTTTTCTCAAAAAATAGTTGTAATCGTATTTAATAAGTTGACAAAGTGTCAGTTAAATAAAAAATATGAAATTAAAATGGATTTGTCGTTTTGTAATGCCTCTACTCGATGAGACTCCAAGGAAGCTGTGGGTTCTCCATGTCGCCACAGGAACCGCTTTAGCTTCTCTAAATTTCCGTAGAGTCTAGCGCATTCCCTACTTTTCAAAATTGACCGTCGGGTTTAGTTCCGACAAGTTCTACATTCTAAAGAAGAACTGTATTCTGGGAAATACAGGCTGTGCACCACCCTTCATTCGTTTTCGTCTTGTGAGTCGAAGCCGCGTCTTGTTGGTTGTACTTTTTGGTATAGATGGACACCTTTCTCCACGTTGCTTTCAGTTGGTACAAATCGATATATTAGGCTGTCAAAAAAGTCCTGCGGTATTTCCGCGAGGTTTCGTTGTAAGCGCGTAGTTCTAGTTGTATTCATTGTATCGAGTCATACTATAGCTTGTTGAAAAGGTATTTTTGCGCGCTATAATATAGTTAGTGTTTTATTTGGTTAAGAGGTTCGTGAGTTATAGTGTCGCAAGGCAAAAATGCATCTCAAGCTGCCAATAAAATTTGTGCAGTTTATGGACCCGATACAGTTTCCATTTCCACCACACAACGATGGTTTCAACGTTTTCGTTCTGGTGTAGAGGTCGTCGAAGATGCGCCACGCCCCGGAAGGCCTGTCGTTGAAAATTGCGACAAAATCGCTGAATTAGCCGAGAAAGACCGGCATAGTAGCAGCCGTAGCATCGGCCAAGAGCTGGGGATAAGTCATCAAACCGTTATTAACCATTTGAAGAAGCTTGGATTCACAAAGAAGCTCGATGTATGGGTGCCACACACTTTGACGCAAAAAAACATCTTTGACCGTATCTACGCATGTGAATCGCTGCTGAATCGCAACAAAATCGACCCGTTTCTGAAGCGGATCGTGACTTGCGATGAAAAGTGCGTCACTTACGACAACGTGAAGCGCAAACGGTCGTGGTCGAAGCCCGCTGAAGCGGCTCAGACGGTGGCCAAGCCCTCATTAACGGCCAGGAAGGTTCTGCTGTGTGTTTGGTGGGATTGTTATAGTGGGATTGGAATAATCTATTATGAGCTGCTTCCCTATAGCCAAACGCTCAATTCGGACCTGTACTGCCAACAACTGGACCGCTTGAAGGTAGCACTCATGAAGAAGAGGCCATCTTTGATAAACAGAGGCCGCATTGTCTTCCATCAGGACAACGCCAGGCCACACACTTCTTTGGTGACGCGCCAGAAGCTCCGGGAGCTCGGATGGGAGGTTCTTTTGCATCCGCCGTATAGTCCGGACCTTGCACCAAGTGACTACCACCTGTTTTTGTCCATGGCGAACGAGCTAGGTAGTCAGAAGTTAGCCACAAAAGAGGCCTGTGAAAATTGGCTATCCGAGTTTTTTGCCAATAAGGGAGCGAGCTTCTATAACAGGGGTATTATGAAGTTGGCATCTCGTTGGGAACAAGTCATCGAACAAAACGGCGCATATTTGACTTAAAACAGATGATTGTAACTAATTTTGTGAACAAATGAAAATTCAAAAAAAATACCGCAGGACTTTTTTGACAACCTAATATTATGTCGTGCGAGGTCGTTTAGGTAGTTCTGCGCCTGTTCTGGAACAATTTTTGCGGTGAAAATCGTGACTTTGAATCACCTGATTATCCTGGAGACAGTTGTAAAGGGTGTGTCACATCAAATTGCATCACGGAAAAAACGCTGTAGAAATTTAATTTTTAGGAATTATATCTTCAGCTTTCGCTTATAATCAGATAAGAGTGTATAGATCACGTTGGCCATGCTTCACTGTCAATTTTTCGTAAATTTGGAAAAATGTCGTCGAACGAAAAAGAGCGTCGTGAATTAATCCTGTGCACTCATTTCGAGAATCCGGAATTGTCACATCGGTACATCGGTAAGATGCTGGGAATCGTCCAATCCACGGTCAGCAGAGTACTAAAACGATACTTCGAGAACCTAACCATCGACCAGAAGGTGAAGAACGGCAAAAATGGATGCTCCGTCAGTGAAAAAGATCACAAGCGCGTAGTTAAACAGTTTAGACGTGATCCGAGAAGTTCGGTCCGGGATGTCGCCAATAAGCTGAATTTGTCAAGTTCATTCGTCCAGCGGACCAAGCAGCGGGAGGGCCTGCGTACATACAAGGTTCAGAAGGCTCCTAACCGCGACGAAAGTCAAAACATTGTGGGGAAGACGCGAGCCCGGAAGCTGTACACCGAAATGCTGACGAAGCCGCATTGCCTGGTAATGGACGACGAAACCTACGTCGAAGCGGACTTTCGTCAGCTGCCGGGCCTGTTGTTCTTCTCCGCAGAGGACAAATTCAGCGTTCCGGAGGAGATTCGCAAGCAGAAACTATCCAAGTTTGCCAAAAAGTACATGGTGTGGCAAGCGATCTGCTCTTGCGGAAAGCGGAGCGCCCCCTTCGTGATGACCGGCACGGTAAACGGACAGGTTTACCTTAAGGAGTGCCTACAGAAGCGCTTCCTACCACTATTGAAGCAGCACGAGGGCCCGACCATCTTCTGGCCGGATCTCGTTTCGTGCCACTATTCAAAGGACGTGTTGGAGTGGTACGAAGCCAACGGGGTCACCTTCGTGCCAAAGGAAATGAACCCGCCCAACGCGCCGGAGCTTCGCCCAATAGAGAAATATTGGGCGATTATGAAGCAGGCCCTCCGGAAGAACCCAAAAGTTGTCAAATCGGAGGCGGACTTCAAGAGAAAATGGATTTCTGTTCAAAAAAAACTACAACCTGACGTTGTACAGAACCTTATGGATGGGGTACAGAGGAAGGTGCGAGCATACGGGCTTGGACTCGAAGTATGAATAAAAAGAAAATGCCAAAAGTTGTTTAATAGTTTTTATTTTACTGTCTAAAATTTTCAAAAGGATCGGTCTACTGGGCGAATTTCTACAGCGTTTTTTCCGTGATGCAATTTGATGTGACACACCCTTTAGTGTCGATAGTTGCGTTTCCGAGCCCGTACAGAGCAAATATTTATGAATTATGATGAAAATTGGTTAGATAAAATCATAACAGACGTGTTAGGACTCTGGCCAGTTTGATTTTTGTTTTTTTCTGATCCCCCGGAATTTCTCATGCACAAACTAATGATTTAAAGAAATATATGTCTTGCTTATTCCCAAATTAACCTGCAAACTACGCATCAAAGACCAAGAACCTTTGATATTTTTGGAGCGCTAGGCGCTGGAACCAACGAATCTGAAAGATTTGGACTTCTCAATTTAGCATTACTCGCATCGCTTCAATGAGTACTTAGTTGAGATTCCGGTGTCGAATAACACGTTCTGTATATATCGTGACTAGCAAATTTCAAAGATACGCATTTGTCACAAAAAACTTTCTTTGTCGTAAAAAAACTCGATCATTGTGAGTCGCCAATCGTCTCACCTTGATTAAGTTTGCTGACCGTTTTTTTGGGTCTCACTTGGGAGTGATCGGGTGAATTGTTTTTATCCATTAAATGGTTAAGTATATCACCTATTTCGTGCTGCTACAATACGGTCTATGAAAATGACAATACAGTTTTCTCCGCACAAATCGATTAATCTTAATAATTCATCTACTTCGCGGTAACGATGTTTCGCCAGGCAGCAATCAAAAAACCCCTCTCTCCCAAAACACAAAACACCTCGTTCCTCGTCACCGTTGATTGCTTCATTACGACAAATCCGAGGATAAGCGTGAAGGTGACAGCAGCCGAGACAATGGCGGCGCGTACCTGTGTGACAGGCCTGCTGTCGGTCACTCTTCGACTCTGTAACTCGGGCAAAAAGCGGTGCGCGCTCATCGACTATTGAAAATTACAGTGCTATTACGAAGAATGTGTTTAGTTCGTATGTTTGCGAACGCACACAAAATGCTCATCGAAATTGCGCGCTATCAACGTTGCCGCCTGATGAAAGTATTTTATCTCCGAGGCAATTACGTCTCGGTGGGAGCGTTCCAGACGCACTTCTCGAGGGAGAAATGCGACACAACACGACGTCAACCAAAAGTGAATGTCTCTTGGAGGAAATGTCGCCGTCAGCGAAATGGAAATTCATAACGAATAATCACACCCCGGTTCTGTGGTGTGATGTTCGTTGGCCAGGCGCGCTTACTTTTTATCACCGCGGTGCCATTAATCAAATGTGATGGTGGTGTCTCCCGGTCAAATGAAAGCAACTATCAAATTTATCAACTACGAGAAAGTGTTGTAATTACCCTCGGCACACACCCAGCGAAGCCGCTTTCGGGCAGATTATAACGCCACTATCAATCACACGGCATCAGGCGAAATTGGAAATTGCCACCCTGGCGGAGCATGGTTCCACGGTGCGATTAGAGTGAGAAACTGCGTTGGCGGCGGCGGTGGCCAGTCAGAGTGTGTGAGAACGTTTTAATTAGCTATGAATTAATCACGAATAAAGTGTCAACGGGCAAATTGGTGGTCTGACATGTAACAATTTGTCATTCTCCGGAAAAAAAATCATTCGGATGTTATGGGAAATGCTACACTTTAAACGATTTTCCTCTCACCAAATACTGCGACGCAGTTGTCATTCAGATCGTAGCTGACTTACTTATGCTCTCAGCATTCCATTCCATTTCATATATTTTTCCTTTGGGCACGAGCAGGTCGTAATGTGAGTTCTCCAAGGAACTGATGTGTGTGATTGACGGCTCCATGCGCCGGCCTCTCGTGTTGTTTTCTTGTGCCACCACACACAATATGATGCCCACTGTTGTTGTTGTTGTCATTTCGTCACATATCTGGGTGCCTGTAACTGGATCATTGCCGGTGTCGAGGCACACGAAACTGTACAAACTGGGTTTTTGTGTGGTCCCTTGGCGACGGCGATATCCGTGTGCTTCCTTGCGTGTGTTCTACTTTCGAACCAAAAACGTGTGAGCCTGTAGCAGCCGCAGCAGATGGCACGAGAGCGACAGGGATGGTGGCTTCTGGAAATGACGATAAAAAATGGTAAACGAAAACGAGCGAAGAATGAACACCGGGTGACATATGGTTAATATGAGAGCTGAGGAATGTTAACATCCGTGGAAACTGTGGTTGGTACGTGAATTTGTTGTTGATAATAAATTTGACGGGCCTTCCTTCTGGGTGTAGATCTGTATCGGTTATATGGCAACACACTCTCGCTACATTTCCTGATATCTGAGTTATTATTTTCCTTCCGGAAAAAAAGTCTCTTCGTCAAAAACAGCATTTTCTTTTTTGCGCTATTATTTGTGAAGCGTTGAATAATGTCATTTTTTAATCTCGATTATTTTTACTGAGAGCGATAACCATACATTTTAGCAATCAAACGTAACGGAAAACGGCTCTGATGGTTATCCCGTATGGTGGATTTCTTAAACTCATCGCTATTATAAGAGAGCTGCAGTGAACTGTAGGTGTAAATTAGGTAAATTAGTAGAAATCATTTAATAGGCTACACTTGCGAAACATTTTCATCATTTCGTTTTTATTTTTATTTTTAATCCCTCATGAACGTTTTTATTTTGATCTAGTTGACCCGGAAAACATCGTCCCGTCCCAAAATGTTATCAATACCTTCAAACAAACACCGCCCCTCCTTCATTCAGAGGAGAATTTTTTCAATATTTCTATAGGGGAAGTGGGGACATAGTGGTCACCCTAAGGAATATGCCCATTTCCAGCGTCCACATACCGTTACGATCCCCGTTTTTCTTAGAATATTATAGTTCAACTCATTGTTGTTCAAGATAGCGTACGGCTTTTACTATAAAAATTCAAAATAGTACATTTTTCATCATTAGAAAAAAAGATGAAAAATCGATCTTTTTTTTTTTGCTTGGAGGTAAAGTGGTCACCTAGTGGGGTAAAGTGGTCACTTGCATATATCAAGCTAAATGTGATAGATTTATGCGGTTTTTTGTCCAAATTTGTTCAAATCATATTCGATATAGTAGGTACATGTACGAAATTAACTTTGTCTATTCGCCTAGAGTCTCAATTTAAATTTTTTGATGCATACAAAAACGTAAGAAAAAAAAAAGTTCACCTCTCCTAGAATATGTGAACAGTCGTCCAAACTGATGATTTGTCCAACATATCAGACTGAATAAATTCAATTTCACGAGAAATTCCTTAGATACCATGCGCACAGAACTACGGCCACACAAAATGGCTATCGTGAGAGCAATTTCTGTTATGACGTAGGACTACGTCTTTCATTTCTATACCGGGGTGTAAAATCAAAGTTTCGAAAACGAAAGCGTTACGCTGGAGACCGAGATTTTGAACGTTAATAGCTCCCAAACAACTGCACGAAATGGTATGACAAACTCCTCATTCGAAAGCCGAAATGTCTACGCGTTATATACTTGTTACTTATTGATCCAAAAACTTGTTTCAATAGCCTTAAAATTGCTTTCAAAACAGGCTATTGAAATCACCAATCGGTATATAAGCGAGCGCCGCTCGGAAATCCACTCAGTTATAATTGAGGTACCATCGCAGGAATGAATGGATGTTTCCCTAACACAGACTTCAAAACCATGAAGCTAGGGGGAATCGGCATTGCAAAATAGATATAAGCAGCGGGTACTTTTTTACTCGTTTGCGTTTCTGCAAATCGGAATGTTTCCCTAACACAGAATTCAAAACTAGAGATGTGCCATCCGCTCATGGGCTGTTCCGAAGAGTCGATTCCTTGAAGTGAGTTGACACGGAACAGCTCGCAAAAAAACAAACAGCTCTTCAGCTCACTTTGATAATGATGCAAAGAGGAAAAGAGCTGTAGAATTGCAGAGAGTGTGTGAGCTGTAAGATTCAAATGAACTGACCGCCTCTCGCTCTTCGTGTTATGACATCAGTTCAGTTTCATTTGTTCCTCGTCTTTTCAACTGTTATATTCGCGTTGACGGCATGGAGCTTTGTTTACCAGTTTAAGGGGCGCCAAAAATAATAACTGACTTTCTGGTAGAAGGAACACGTTTTAAAAATTAAAATTATGAATGGAAATTGACTTCTGAGTATAAAATTAGTATTCTTTTTCAATGAAAAACACTTTGTTTGCAGGCGGTGAAAAAATCTCAAGGAATTTTTTTTTGAAAACAAGTTTGTATTATAATGAAAAGTCTCAGTAAAAATGTCGGAAATGTGTAGACAAATTGTTAAATAAGAGTCAGGAATACGTGTTCCAAGTAATTTAATAACATTATGTGAAAAATTTCATTTGAATTTTAACATTTCAAAACTGGCTTCGTGTCTTCTAATCTGATAAAGATTACACTATCGAGTTTGGGACCCAAATTGAAAGCCGCCACCAGACGTCGACACTGGCAACTGAGTTGAAGAGCTGTTCATAAAGAACAGCTCTTTTAAATGAGCTGAGATGATCTGAGCTGTCCGTCATGATGAGCTGGATTGCACGCCTCTATTCAAAACCAAGGAGCCAGGGGAAACTGACATTGCAAAGTAGATGCAAGTAGCGGATACTTTCGTACTGCTTTTGCAAATCGGAATGTTTCCCTAACACAGACTTCAAAATAATGGAGCCTGGGCAAATCGGCATTTCAAAATAGATACAAACAGCGGGTACTTTTGTACTCGTTTGCGTTTTTGCAAATCGGAATGTTTCCCTAACACAGTCTTCAAAACCATGGAGCCTGGGAAAATTGACATTGCAAATGAAATGCAAGCTGCGAGTACTTTTGTACTCGCTTCCGTTTTTGCAAACCGGAATGTGTTTCCGAAACCAATAAGTTTGGAAAATCGGCATTTCAGATTTCGGCAGTACTTTTTATACCCCCATGCATTTTTACACTCCGGAATGCGTTTTACTAACACGGTCTACAAAAGCGGGTACAAATTCAACGCTTTGGCTCGGTTATTCAAGACCGCATGTCCCTTCATTTCGCCAGCTCACTGAACTTCTACGCATACCGTTTGATGATTAGGCAAAATGTTGATAACTATTTGCTGCGATAACCACTACCATAATGCATGAATTAACCTAAATTGGGATTTGTTTGCAATTGAATTCGTGAATTGTTTCATTCATTCATTATTTTAATGAATAATTTAATCAACAGCTTTGCCCAGCGGCGATATCGTACCCAACGAGGAGCATTCGAAGTGTGATTATTGCTAATTGAAAAAAACAAGTGATTACTAAGCCCATGGCAGTCCTACGTCAACCTTGCGGTTATATCATAGGTATAACCCATCCATAGTTTTTATTTATATTTTGACATGTGACATTACTACTCAAGTACAGGGTGACTCAAAAGTCATTGAATTCTATAAACATAAGGAGACTATCAATACGGTGTCAATAGTCAATAGTTATACTATCAAACAAGTAGGTGACCACTTTGCCCCCATGACCAATTTGCCCCCACTACCCCTTTATTTTTCAAGTACAGGCCGGACTCGATTATCCGGAGTATTAACTTTTTTTTTCAAGCCGGATAATCGAATCCTCCGAATAATCGAGTCATACAAAAACAATTTTCTCTCGGTAAACGTATTGTAATTATGATTTGCACTTATTTATTAAACGGTTTTTGGAAAATTCAAGATCATGGATCGATGGTTACTAAAAAATGGCTGAATGACTTGACATGGAGATCACGAAAAATAATAAACAACATAAATTCAAAAAGGTCGCCGCCACTAAATGGACCCAGGTTTTTTTTACGCGGGGGATACGTACCTCGTAAAAAAAACCGCGTAAAAAAAACCGCGTTAATTGGAAAATCTGCGTAAAAAAAACCGCGTTAATTGGAAAATCCGCGTAAAAATAACCGCGTTAATTCGAAAATCCGCGTAAAAATACCGCAGTTATTGGAAAATCCGCGTAAAAAACCATATCACCTAATGATAGATATCAAATGGGATTATCCTTACGTAGAACGGAAGTAAAAAGTTGATTGTTACTCGCTTCCGAAAACGCGTAGTTTTTTCCTGCAATTTCGTTGGTTATTGGTAGCTGTAGTTCGGTTTTCCTCACGAATGAGGACATCTGCTGTTGCTAGAAGATTCCTTTGTGATGTGTACACTCTACTGCCCCAAGGCACGTGCAGTACCACTGTTGGACCGTCCAGAACTAAGTAGACAGGGAAATCCATTCACGAATCGCTGCCCGTAAAAACCCCGCCCCGTTGTACAGCTCGCTGAGCTACCCGTTACCTAACACCTAAAATCCACGTAAGAATCGTGATAAGGTGCAGCACTAATTTCTTTCATAAGCGCTAAGCTCCGTTACAAGCACTAATTACCGTAATATGCTCTGAGGAAACATAAGAGAAAAATGTGAGCTGGGAGGGAGATGTGATATTGCACGGGTCTTTTTTACGCGTTCATTGGAAAATCCGCGTAAAAAAACCGCGTTAATTGGTAAATCCGCGTAAAAAAAAACCTCGTAAAAATAACCACACAAAAAAAACCGCGTAAAAAAACCTGGGTGTATATATTTTTTTGCACTTCCCTCAATATCGGTCTCAAATGAAACGATTTGACTAATAGAATACGTACATCATGAAAATATTCCGGAGAAAATCAGGTAAGAAATAAACGTTGGATTTCCATTATCCACAGTTAGTTGTTTCATCATATACTCCACGATTTCATTTTAGTCTAATCAATGTCCTAGATCAATGAAGGAACGGATGTGATAATTACTAACTGCTACTTGCCAAATTATTTTCTAGTTCTTACATTAAACCGTTTAATTTAAAAAGTTTTTTTCACTTATTTTATTTTCTAGTTTTTTAGTAATTTATCTGTATCATTAGTATACTTCTCTACATTAAACCCATTCGAAAAATTTATGTTTTTTTCAATTTTTGTTTCTGACCTAACTTTCTTCGAAATATTTCGATGATGTAATGTATTCTATTAGTCAAATCACTTTGGTACCGATATTGAGGGGATTACAAAAAATGCATAGTCGACCATTTAATGGCGGCTTCCTTTTCGAATTTATGTTGTTCATAGTGTTGTAGCGCTGCACTGATACTCAACAATACTAACATCAGTGCAGCGTTACAGTGTAGTGTGTTCTTCACGTCAAGTCATTCAGGCATTTTTTAGCGGCGGCCAAATTAAATTTTTCAAGAACATGGAATACGCCGATTTATAATGACAGTACAATTAAAGGTATGTTCCACATTTCAGATCAATCAGTCAACAGGAACGGGGTCAATTTTCTATTAGTGTGGGTCAACCCTACAAACACTCAAACATACATACAAACAGAGCAAGCTGAACGGAACCATTAAAAATTAATTGTTCATTTGGGCACTGCGGTCATCTTGGATTTGGATTTTTCATGATCTACTGTGTTCTACCAGTCGAGCATTTTCATTTGGTACCCATATTGATGGGGCTTTGAAAAAAAAATATGGTGCCATTTTATTATGGCGACCATTTTGGATTTGCATTTTTCATAAATTACTGAAAAAATTTAATCCGCAATGTTGTAGATTCCGCCATCTTAGATTAGCATTTTCCATAAATAACTGTATTCTACTAGTCAAGCCCTTTCATTTGATACCCATATCAGCTATTTAATATGAAATTATTAGAAAAATTATTCAAAATTTCCGAAAATCAAAAAAAAAAAAATCTCCGGATAATCGAGTCTAAAATTCGAATAGTCGAATAATCGAATCCCGGAATGTCAAGCACATATCAAAGCGAGAATTAACACACAAAAATGTTACGAGTAAAACATTATTCTTCCAAGAGTCTTTATACCTAAATGCCTTATGTAGTATGATTTCAAACCCCGTTCCAAAGTCCATCTTAAAACTCCCAATATACAAATTATCCTTCTCCTCATAAGCAGTTGATTGTTTCAAAATAAATGACTCATGCGTGGTCACTTCAATTTACGATTCCCACGAAACATTCCTCAAGCGCAACTGCATTATTTCGTTAATTGTTTTTCTCCCACATTCGTCCATGCCAACATGCGCGGGCGATATGAATGCACCCTTACATCATGTCGCGCGCAGCTAAAGGCAATAAACCAGAAACCAAAACAAACCCAGTTCTATTCTGATTAAATACGCGACCGTACACAAAGTCGTCGTGACACTTTACGATTTCCCATGAAATCGATATGCGCGCTTATGAGCGCAGTAAGCAATTTTATTTCTTGACACCATTCACATCGAACACTGCATTCGATTGATTGGCTATTCCCCTTTGAAATCGACTTGGCTCCTCCCAATGAAACTCTCCACAAACTGTTGGCTAAGTTAGCTTAAGACACATGTAACTAGCATTAAGACAGTTCTTGTATGACACTCGACGCGGATGCACGCGTGGAGTGACGAGAAATGAATAAAACCCTTTTTGAATAAAAGTATAAAGCAAATATAAGACATGGCGACCGTGAAATTAAACCTGCAATCTTCGGAAGTGATTTATGTGAAGAATATTGAAAATAAGTACAAGGCCGCGTGTGATGAACAATATTGGTGATGTGAACAATATTATTGGCATTACAATATAAACTATATAATTACATGGCGAGTGGTAAACTTGAGTGCAATTACCGCCACAGCTCAATGGAAAAGCCAAAATAAAAGTATGAGAAGAAAAGTTAAGGAAAGGGAGAAAAATCCCCGAAGTTTGCGTAATCAACTTTAGCGCAGACTGGAAAAAAAAAATATATATGAAATATATATTTATTATGGACAACTGGACAAGCTTAAATAGTGAATATTAAGTGTCGTGCCAACAGGCGAGTGATAATTCGAACAGCAAACATTGGAACAATAGCGAAATCTAAACAAATAGTGCTGGGAGAAATTCAAAAAGTGTTACAAACAATGTGATCGGAAAAGTGCCAGAAAAGCGGTGTAATATAAATACTGACACTGAATAGGAGGGAAACAAAATAAAAAAAAAAAACTCCTTACGAAAATAATTTCAATGAAGATCAAACCAAAAGTGCTGGGAGAAAATCAACAGAGACAACTTATTTTCCCATGTGAATAAAATGAAAAGTTAACCTTAATAAGGAGAAACAGCAAGAGCAGCAGCGGAAAGTGTAACGCGAAGATAAATGAACAGAAGCAGGAACATCGGAAGGCGAGACCATTGTCAGCAATAAGGAACTGACAGGCGGGACCAACAGAGAGCAGAAGGAGCTAAATCTGGAATGAAACCGACGATATGAAGTAAGCAATTGAAACTGATGTATATCAAAATAAAACGCACTTATCGAACTGAACGCATAGGCTAGAATGATTATATGTTTCTTTATGAAGTGTTCGAATTACATACCCTCGGTTACAAAGTATTTATAAAAATTATTTCCAAATAATGAGTTTTGATAATAATATATTCGGTATAGAAACAATAAATTTCGATACATTTACCAATGACTATAATGTATAATGCATAATGAAAAACAATGCATGTAATTAATTGAATATGCTTCGAGAAAGTAGAAATGGGCCTGTTTGACAAGAAAACTATTCAAAATACAGGAGACCCACAAGTAAATATCCTAAACCACGTGGAACAACACACTTTATTCCACGAAACGCAAGAGTTATTATTATGGATTATACTTGCGATTTTATTAATATTTGCTTTCATTAAACTATACAAGAATTATAAGCAGTGTGTACGTAAAGAAGCACTGAAAGCTGCACAGTCGGCACAAACTATGGCATCAATTGCCTAAAGCTTTAGACTATATATGAATGGCCGCTAATAGAATAACTTAATATACAAAAATTACAGCAAAGAAATAATATCATAAGAAAATAATATAACGAAAATTATATATTATTTTTTTTTACCTCTACTTCAAAAATCTTATAAAAATGATTAAAGACGATTTTGAAGATTTTCTGAAATTATTAGCCGATGTAAGCAAAGGAAAGGGCGAAGGAGCTTTCGCACCTGATATAGTAGTATTTGGAGAAAATACTAAACTCGAATCGTATGAAGAATTACTAGACAGAATAGATGAATTACCCGGATGTGATCCGATTACGTGGCTAAAACTTCCCGGCCAGAAAGAGAGAAGACGACAAAGATTGGCCGAAGCAAAAAGGAATAGAAGGCAAATGAAAAATAATCAATAAAATAATATATATATTTTTTCGCAAATTTGTTCTTATCATTAGTCCGAAAAGATAAAATTCTGAGAATTTATGAATAAAAATGAGTCTTCCTAAATGGAACAACTCAAAGAAATTGAATCATATCTGAAAAAGGGATATCAGAATTTGAACAAAAATAAAAACAGACCAAGAACTTTACATAATATTGAAGTCAAAAGGCAACAGTTACAAGAAAACTTAGCCAAATATCGAACAATACTAAAATCTTTCGAGTATAGACTTGGAGCTTCAGTCTGGAATGACGAAGTTGAAACTTATGGTGCACTGAAACAAATATATCAGAAGGCCATCAAAATTTTAGATGAATCAGAAGTAATACAAAGGGAATACGATAGTGAACCAGAGACACTTGGTAAATCAAGTGGTTTACTAAAACCCTATAAATTAAGCACTGACGATTCACTATTGAGAGTGAAAAGTGAAATTAATTTAAAACAAAGAAAAATTAAATTTAAAATATTGACAAAAATTTTAATTTGGTATATTAAAATACACAAAGTATCCAACATGGCTCTTAATATTAAAACAGCCGCTGAATTAGCAACGCTGATACCCACTTATGACGGAAACGCAAGTGGTGTTAAATCATTTATAGACGCGGTGAACTTGGCAAAGACCATAGTTCCAATCGAAAGCAAAGCAGCCGCAATTCAAATTATACTAACAAAATTAACTGGAAAAGCGAGAAATTTATTCTCAATATCTCCAACGGATTATGACGAAATAGTCGCAAAAATCCAAACAAATTGCGAAGAGAAATCAAATTCAGACATAGCCTTAGCTAATCTGATGAATTTGAGACTCAAATCGACAAATGAAATCGAGAAATTCACTAAACAACTCGATGAATTGACAGATAAGCTCAAAGATACCTATATAAGAGAACAAATTCCCGACACAGTCGCAAGGAAAATGTCTCAAAAGGTAGCGATCAAAACACTTATCAAAGAAACACCCAACAGAGAGACCAAAATGATGCTGAAAATTGGCAAATTCGACAATTTACAAGAGGCCATCAACGTAATGGTAGAAAATGAAAAGGACAATACTGATTCAAACGCAGTCGTACTGCAGTCGATTAAGGCTAGACAACCAAATCATTATAACACAAACCGAAATTTCAATTACAGAAACCCTATGGTTTATGAAAGAAATAATCAAAGAAATTATTTCCATGGAAGATATCAAGCAAGATATCCAAATAACCTCAATAGAAACCTCAACCGACAATATCCCATTAACCATCAGTATCCTACTAATAGAAATTCAATCCAAAATTCCCGACAACAACCAAATTTCAATCAAAATTTACAACAATACCCTTTTCAACGAAATTTCAATCAAAATCAAAACAGAAACGTTAACAGAAATTTCAATAGAAATAATGTACCAGTGAGAATGTACGTAGCAAATCAGCAAGACATTCCTCGACTGAATAATCATGCAAACAATAATGGATTTCACCCACAAAACGAATCAGATAATACTTGCCAAGCTATGGTACCGTTCAACAACAATATTGCAAATAATGGGAACAATCAAGCAAATACCCATTATTTTTTAGCCAACCAGTAACAATTGCTAACAGATGTCGACTAACTGAACAATTGTTACGGACAGGCATACCGATTTTGACATTAAATTTAAATGCATCAAATTTTATCCAAGTCAAAGTGCACATGACTGGAAATAAAATATGCAACTTGATCATTGACACCGGTGCAGATATTTCGTTGTTCAAAGCACGAAATATTCTCCCAAATCAACATGTAAATACTAACAATAAGATTAAATTAACCGGCATTACGGAAAATAGTGTAGAAACATTAGGTTTAACAAATACATCTTTATGCTTTAATAATACATTAACTTTAAATCACGATTTTCACCTAGTTACCGCAGACTTACCAATTACGGCTGATGGTATTCTAGGTCGAGATTTTTTAATAAATTATAAATGTTTAATAGATTATGAACATTGGCTACTTACATTTAATATAGCCAATATACAAATTTCAGTACCAATAGAAGACAACTTAAATGAAGGCTTCATGCTACCAAGTCGTAGTGAAGTTATCAGAAGGATACCATATTTAAACATTAGAGAGGATATGGTAGTCCATTCAGAAGAAATTTACCCAGGAGTTTTCTGTGGTAACACTATAATTTCACCTTTAAAGCCTTATGTAAAATTTGTAAATACTACGAATAAACCTTTGTACATACATTATTCTAAATTTAAGCCTACATTAAGTATTTTAAACGATTATTCTATTCTTAATGTAAATACCAAAAATATTAATAATAAGAGATCCGAAGAGATTTTTAAAAGCATAAACACGGACAAAATTCCTCCATATGCTAAAGATAAATTTAAAAAATTAATTAATGATTATCAAGACATATTTTGTCTTCCAGAGGAGGATGTTACTCAAAACAATTTCTATTCACAGAACATTGTTCTAAGTGATAAAGTTCCTGTATATATTCCTAATTACAAGACGATTCATGCGCAACAAACCGAAATTAATCAACAGGTAAACAAAATGTTAGAGAGTAATATAGTGGAACCTTCAGTTTCACCATACAACTCTCCTATACTTCTAGTACCGAAAAAATCCCAAAATAATGACAAAAAATGGCGTTTAGTCGTTGATTTTAGACAACTAAATAAAAAAATTTTAGCAGACAAATTTCCTCTACCAAGAATTGACGATATTTTAGATCAACTTGGCAGAGCAAAATATTTTTCAACATTAGATCTCATGTCAGGTTTTCATCAAATACCTTTGGACAATGAGTCTAGAAAATTTACGGCATTTTCAACACAAAACGGACATTATCAATATACAAGATTACCGTTTGGATTGAATATAAGTCCAAACAGTTTTCAACGTATGATGACAATTGCAATGGCTGGTTTAACCCCAGAATTAGCTTTCATTTACATCGACGATATTATAGTCGTAGGATGTTCTGTAAACCATCATATTTCAAATCTAAATCAAGTTTTTGAAAGATTAAGATATTACAATTTGAAGCTAAATGCGCAGAAATGCAAATTTTTTAGCACTGAAGTTACCTTTCTAGGTCATAAAATAACAGAATATGGCATGTTACCAGATGATTCCAAATTTTCAACTATTCAAAATTATCCAGTTCCTAAAAATGCAGACGAAGTTAGAAGATTCGTTGCATTTTGTAATTATTATCGTAAATTCGTACCAAATTTTGCATTAATAGCAAATCCCCTTAATCAACTATTGAAGAAAAATTCACAATTTATATGGACCAATAGTTGTCAAAATGCATTCAACACCCTAAGAAATTCATTAATGTCACCAAGATTATTACAATATCCAGATTTTACGAAGCAATTTATATTAACAACAGATGCTTCAGATATAGGTTGTGGAGCTGTATTGTCTCAACAAACACAACATGGAAATTTACCAATAGCTTTTGCAAGCAAAACTTTTACACCTGGTGAAAAGAATAAACCAGTGATTCTAAAAGAATTAACAGCCATACATTGGGCTATTAATTACTTCAAACCTTACCTGTACGGTAGAAAATTTTTAGTACAAACGGATCATAGACCGTTAGTTTTCTTATTCGGTATGAAAAATCCAACTTCAAAATTAACTAGAATGCGTCTTGATTTAGAAGAATATGACTTTACAATTGAATACATAGCAGGAAAATCAAATGTAGGAGCAGATGCTTTATCAAGAATAGTAACCTCCTCTGATGAATTAAAAAATTTAAATATATTAGGAGTAAGCACAAGAGCGATGACTCGTAATTCGAAAAATAATTCAAATATGAAAACATCTGATAATCAAATTTCTGTACCACGAGAAACTGATCACTTCTCTACGTACATGACAAATAATCCATCAGAAACGAAGAAATTAATTAAACTCGAAACACGCGTCGACAAATATGGAATGATATTTTATTTAAAGAAAAACAATAAAATTATTGCCCAAGTGCATCAACAAATTTTACATGGAAGTCAGACATTAGAATCTGCACTTCTGAAAATAGAAGGAACAATGATTAAAATGAACCAAAAGAAATTAGCGCTGTCGACAAAAGACGAAATATTTAAAATGATATCAATTGAAAACTTTAAAATATTAGCGAATACTCAAGTGTATTCAATAGAAATTATTATTTACAATCCACCAATGTTTTTAACAAAAATAAAAGACATCCAAAAAGTATTGAATGATTACCATAACACCCCTACAGGAGGTCACATTGGTCAACATAAGTTGTACCTTCAAATTAGAGAAGTGTATAATTGGAGCAATATGAAAAGATCGATTGCAGAATTCATCAAGGCCTGTGAATTATGCAAACGAAACAAAGTCATAAAGCATACAAAAGAAAAACAAGTAGTTACTACAACACCAAATCACCCATTCGAAAGTATTTCAATAGATACAGTTGGACCATTACCAAAAAGTAACAACAACAATAGATATGTAGTTAGTATTCAATGCGATTTAACGAAATATGTCGTATTAATTCCAGTACCTACTAAAGAAGCAAACGTAATTGCTAAAGCATTAGTAGACAATTTTATTTTAACTTACGGAACATTTTTAACTTTACGTTCTGATCAAGGAACTGAGTATAATAACGAAGTCTTTGAACAGATCTGTGAAATGCTTAAAATTGAACAAAAATTTAGTACAGCCTATCACCCTCAGACGATTGGTTCTTTGGAGAGAAATCACAGATGTTTAAATGAATACCTGAGATCTTTCGTTAACGAACATCAATCGGATTGGGATGAATGGTTAAAATTCTATGCTTTCAATTATAACACAACCCCACATTCACAACATGAATTTACCCCTCATGAATTAATTTTTGGAACTAAAGCTAAATTACCACAAGAATTATTTGAAAAAGGAACTGAACCAATATATAATTTTGAACAATATAGTAAAGAACTAAAATTTAAATTACAACGATCTAATGAAATAGCAAGAACCAAATTAATTGAGCAGAAAATTCAAAGAGCAAAAAACTCAGAAAATGTCATTAATCCAATTCATTTAACAGTAAACGACAAAGTTTATCTAAAAATAGAAAACAGAAGAAAACTTGATCCATTCTATGACGGACCATATATAGTTCAAGAAATACTAGATACAAACTGCAGGATTCAGAACCCCAAAACAGAACATACACAGACAGTACACAAAAACAGATTGATAAAAATATAGAATCAAACAACATTCATTTTTAGAGAAGTTACTTCATTCGCAAAAACCAATTATATTACAATTATTTATAGAAATCTTTAGAAATATATCAAATTACCAATATTATACAAAACCACATACCATTGTTTACAATATACCAACAGCTTTGGAAAATAAAAGTTTAGAAACCTATAAAAAGTCTATAAAATATTTGTAACATTGAGAGAAGCCAAGGAATAATTAATCCATAATCTGAATACTAAGAATGATTCCATTGCATTACATCATTCTCTTAAAGAGGGATGGTGTAGTATGATTTCAAACCCCGTTCCAAAGTCCATCTTAAAACTCCCAATATACAAATTATCCTTCTCCTCATAAGCAGTTGATTGTTTCAAAATAAATGACTCATGCGTGGTCACTTCAATTTACGATTCCCACGAAACATTCCTCAAGCGCAACTGCATTATTTCGTTAATTGTTTTTCTCCCACATTCGTCCATGCCAACATGCGCGGGCGATATGAATGCACCCTTACATCATGTCGCGCGCAGCTAAAGGCAATAAACCAGAAACCAAAACAAACCCAGTTCTATTCTGATTAAATACGCGACCGTACACAAAGTCGTCGTGACACTTTACGATTTCCCATGAAATCGATATGCGCGCTTATGAGCGCAGTAAGCAATTTTATTTCTTGACACCATTCACATCGAACACTGCATTCGATTGATTGGCTATTCCCCTTTGAAATCGACTTGGCTCCTCCCAATGAAACTCTCCACAAACTGTTGGCTAAGTTAGCTTAAGACACATGTAACTAGCATTAAGACAGTTCTTGTATGACACTCGACGCGGATGCACGCGTGGAGTGACGAGAAATGAATAAAACCCTTTTTGAATAAAAGTATAAAGCAAATATAAGACACTTATATTCCAAAAACTACAGAAGATAGAAAGTTGACGTCTTCGACAAATGCTTATATTTTAAAAGGATCTAAAACTTTAAACAAAATAAAGATTAGTTATAATTTTTTCATAGAAACCATGAAAAAATTGTTGTTAGAAAAACTTTTTCCCTGTAAAAGTGCCCATCTTTCAATATATGGACGACTTGTTGGAAATCATAAGGGCATAAATCATAATATTAGTTTGAAAATTAAAAAAATAATTTTAAATGATTTTTTTTTATTTTTCAGCGAATTTGTTTTCAGTAAATTTTTATATTTTTTCATGAAAATTTTAACAATTTTCTTACGGTTATTATTTGACCAGAATTTTGTAGGTTTCTTAGTTTTTGAGCTATAATTATTTGTAAAAAATTCAGAAAAAAATTGTAGCTAATTTCAAAAAGTAGTCTAATTCTTTTTCGAATATTTGGAGTATACAAAGTTACTTAAATAACTCATGTGTTTATACCCACAACGTTTCACTACTAAAGGGTGTGTCACATCAAATTGCATCACGGAAAAAACCCTGTAGAAATTCGCCCAGTAGACCGATCCTTTTGAAAATTTTAGACAGTAAAATAAAAACTATTAAACAACTTTTGGCATTTTCTTTTTATTCATACTTCGAGCCCAAGCCCGTATGCTCGCACCTTCCTCTTTACCCCGTCCATAAGGTTCTGTACAACGTCAGGTTGTAGTTTTTTTTGAACAGAAATCCATTTTCTCTTGAAGTCCGCCTCCGATTTGACAACTTTTGGGTTCTTCCGGAGGGCCTGCTTCATAATCGCCCAATATTTCTCTATTGGGCGAAGCTCCGGCGCGTTGGGCGGGTTCATTTCCTTTGGCACGAAGGTGACCCCGTTGGCTTCGTACCACTCCAACACGTCCTTTGAATAGTGGCACGAAGCGAGATCCGGCCAGAAGATGGTCAGGCCCTCGTGCTGCTTCAATAGTGGTAGTAAGCGCTTCTGTAGGCACTCCTTAAGGTAAACCTGCCCGTTTACCGTGCCGGTCATCACGAAGGGGGCGCTCCGCTTTCCGCAAGAGCAGATCGCTTGCCACACCATGTACTTTTTGGCAAACTTGGATAGTTTCTGCTTGCGAATCTCCTCCGGAACACTGAATTTGTCCTCTGCGGAGAAGAACAACAGGCCCGGCAGCTAACGAAAGTCCGCTTTGACGTAGGTTTCGTCATCCATTACCAGGCAATGCGGCTTCGTCAGCATTTCGGTGTACAGCTTCCGAGCTTTTCGCGTCTTCCCCACCATATTTTGCCTTTCGTCGCGGTTAGGAGCCTTCTGAACCTTGTATATACGCAGGCCCTCCCGCTGCTTGGTCCGCTGGACGAATGAACTTGACAAATTCAGCTTATTGGCGACATCCCGGACCGAACTTCTCGGATCACGTCTAAACTGCTTAACTACGCGCTTGTGATCTTTTTCACTGACGGAGCATCCATTTTTGCCGTTCTTCACCTTCCGGTCGATGGTTAGGTTCTCGAAGTATCGTTTTAGTACTCTGCTGACCGTGGATTGGACGATTCCCAGCATCTTACCGATGTCCCGATGTGACAACTCCGGATTCTCGAAATGAGTGCACAGGATTAATTCACGACGCTCTTTTTCGTTCGACGACATTTTTCCAAATTTACGAAAAATTGACAGTGAAGCATGGTCAACGTGATCTATACACTCTTATCTGATTATAAGCGAAAGCTGAAGATATAATTCCTAAAAAATAAATTTCTACAGCGTTTTTTCCGTGATGCAATTTGATGTGACACACCCTTTACCTGAGATGGTGCTGCCAATTCTTAAGACGAGTTGGCATAAAATGACGTTTGGTGTGTTTTATGAGTCAGTGGAACCATTGGTCCATTTTTCTTGAAAGAAAAAGTTTGGCGAAAATATACCGGGTACAGAATGTTTCAAGACAATAATTAAAATAAGTATAGACAGAACTTCTATTTGAAGAGGCGTGAAATTGAAAGATGTTTGCTAGAGAATTTCACGCTCGATCAATGAAGAATAGCTCAACGTGACGGTGAGACCAAACCGACAATATGCGTAGCGCCGACAATTGTGCGTCGCAAATCGAAAAAGTATCCTTTCTAAATTGTGAGTTGATTGACGAAAAAAACAACAGAAACTCATAAATCAAGCTGAACCGAACGCGTGGGTCAATGCTATTGAGACCATCCCTTTCTCTCACATTCAGACAGTGTGTGAGGTCAATTGAGGATGCACTACATCATATCCACAATTAATCGATGTCAACAGCGCGTTTCGGGCGCGTTTGTGCTTAGTCCTGCGGAGGCGTCGACCGGTCAAGGTCATTAATAATCCCCTCGTTCTCCAATCGATGCGCACGCAAACACTTGGAGAATATTAACACATCAATAAATATTAATGTTAATTTAAATTTTAATGTTTCCATTTGGTTCGCTTCGCACCTTCTGTGCGCGGAGGACGGAGGCAAATGAAGGCAAAAGGGGAGACTTTGGTGGGGCAAGTTGCCTGCGGCATGTTGAGGCGCGCGCATCCGCCTGTTGTTCGTCTCAAATCGAACTCGATTACGGCTTTGGGCCCAAACAAAAGGTCAGCCCCGCAATCGTATTATGTATTATGTCACTTCGAAGAAGATTGGTTTCCAGGGCCCGGCGGCGACGGATGCCAAGTGGAACAGAAAATTCACTCTCTTTCTCGACGAGCAGAAGAAGCATCGGAATATGGTTTAAGCTTGATAGATTCAATTATTTTGGTCTGCCAGCTTTCTGGGAGATCAAGCCATCGGCAGGCAGCCACTCGATACGAGCCAGGCTTGAAGTATAGAAGTAAAAAAAGGAACGTGTCAATAATCAAATATCGAATCGAATAAGTTTACCCTAGGAAGACCATAGGCGAACACATCCAGAGAGCAGAGAAGAAGTTGCGGGAAGGCTGTAAACTATGGCAGAATATTGTCTCATTGATGTCTTGACATCTCTATCCTGGTACGGAAAATTCCAATGACCACAAGAACACAGGCTCTTGCATACCATAAGAAGGATGGTTCAGAACGACAACGGCAATGAATTGTGTCCCTGACCCTCCTTGATCTCTTCCTTTCCTCTTTCTTCGTACGACAGCCCGTTTAAACGAACCATGTGATGGAAATCGATTTGATTGGAGACAATAAACATAACAGAGTCGGGTGAGGAAATCCCTTCGGGCAATTGATTCTCAATTCCGATTCCCGAGATGGAGCAGGAGACCATTTCGGTTTCATGGTTCTCGAGCAGTTGTTTTATTGGCACTTTCTTGTTTTGTCGAGCGTAGAAATCAATATTTACTCCCACAATTGGGGCAACATGTGGCAAGCTATGATGGTTGAGAGTCACAGCGAGCGAGTGGGTAGTGATAACGGCATCACATTACCTAAACACATCATCGCCGACAGCCGATTCTGACAGAATGCTTCAATGCGTAAGAAACAGATTTACATATCTTCATCAATCGACGTCGGACACATTCCTAAGTGGCATTCTTCGGCTTCTTCTGCTGCCACATCTAACCTCAAAAAGATAAACTGACAAGTGACAACCGGGGCAGCTGAAATTAGTCGTATCTCTGGCGACGAAGGTTTCGTGTAAGAGTGGCGTGTTGTGGTACATACAAAATGTCACATTCTGTGTGCACCCGGAGCGGCCTGAAGCGGTGGGTAAATTGAAAAATGCACCGCCCATAACGAGAGATTACGACATCTTCACGTGAAGGGGAGAACCCATCAGCTGTTCCTTTCAGTCAGTGTACTCACAGTGTCCATACCTGAGCATTTGATGATCGCAGTGCGGAATTGGATTTCGAGAGTGCACATTTTTTCGAGAACATGGCGGCCACTCTTCAAAATGTTGGTCATCGCGATAAGCGCCGCACGGTCGCAGAGAATTTGTCAATTTTATCATGCATATGTCACGGCTGACAAATGTTTCCTTTGGCGCGGTATCCGAAAATGTGGCCATAAGAGGAGAGGTGGTGACGGCAGGGACCCCCGGAGCTGCCGGCAGCAAGCAGCTGAATCATCGCGTTTAGACAAGATGATAGTCCCATCCGATGAGTGCACCGTTTGCCTGTCAGCAGCCAAAGGAGGCGCTTTTGCCGAGATATCGCCATTTAAGTACACATCGTCGTTGTCGTCGTCATCTATCCACGATTCTAGTGAAGCGAATGATGCTTCTGTGTGTTGTTTACTGCTGCTGCGGTGTCGGTTTGTAGCTGAAGATGATGACATGTCCTAAAATAATAATCGATGGAAGCTCGGGTGGGTCCGGATAGATAGATATTGAGAATTACCATAAAAGAAGCGCCGCGGTTCGAATCGATGGGTAATGGGTATTTTTGAGAAGAATATCAGGTCGATATCGGGAACTTTTGAACGAAATGTTTGCTATACAAATTTGGAATGATCGTTATATGGATGAAGATAACGATGAACCGAACTACGTAATGAACTTCGTTCGCTTTCATCATGTTCGGAAATTTAATTATGACCTATTAAAAACCTATAATGGTTTCAAATAATGGGTTGACTATGGATGAATGGTGAATGGGTTGACTATGGTGAAAACTTAATGGTTTTTTTCACATTGGTAAAACATAGACACTATACTTAGTTTGGTATGCTCTTTTTCTTATGCTTCAAGTTGAGACTGTCGAGACTCCGCCCTTTGACTGAAAATAAAGATATTTGTGAGGAAAATCAAATGATTGTCCAAAATATGCATAACCTTATATTTTATTTGACTGTAATAGATCGGGTTCATATGACTTCATCCAAACTTTTTTTGCGTTTCGGATTCTCATAATACTCGTACATATAGTATTCATCTCTAATAATTATTTAATAACAAAAATTATAGGTGGTTGTCTCCAGAACACGACTGTGATGGTAATAATAATCCTCGTGCACTTAGTGGACTCAGTATGCATCACGAACATACCTCTTCTCCTGGAATATCAAAATCAAAAAATGTTACAGCGATCATTTTCGCGCCTGACAACGCGGTCACAAGTAATTCACGGACAATCTACCTTTAACAACGCATAAAAACAACAATGCGTACGTGTGATTCAATTATACACAAATACTCTCCACCTAAAGGCATGAAACCGACGCGGTTCATTTTTTCATCGAGACTCCAGCTCTGATTTTGGATTATAAATTGGAGAAAAGATCAGAATTGCAGTGAGACGTGACATTAACAACGCAGACTATCGTAGCGAATTCGCTCTCAAACTTTGCGTCGTCCAAAATATGTGTGTGTGTGTGTGTTGTTGGCTGCTTGATGGCTGGAGCGGAAGTAGGGCTGAAATCGCAAATGAAGTTTCATTTATACTTGCGGAGTGTAGTTAATATTTTTTCTTAGACTTTGTATCTGCCCGTTAGTTAGAGCTCTGCACTGAGCTTGCTTTGTGCATATTCTTATAATACATTTTCAAACAAAAAACAAAAAATTATGGTCGCGGCTACGTTATTTTTTTTTTGGAGGGCACCGTTGGGAAGAACAGAAGGGACTATTTAAAACGTAGGATTTCGTCTAGATAATGCTTGACATATCACAGTTATTCAACAGTTTATTTCAAGAAAAAATTTTTTTTGTAAAATATTTCCAATCGATTTATATCAATAATCATAATAATTTCTAGCAGTATTTCGAAATACTGCTATTACGTTTTTTTCGATGCTCGATGTCTCCGTCTTCTAAGCCATGTGCCATTCAGTAACTTGGCATACGAACCAATCTCACTCCACTGTACTTTCTTTTTAAACAGAGTTGTTCAATAGCACTTTCCACAAACGATATAGATCTGGAATAAAATTCAATATTTTCAATGCTAGAAAAATTGCTCAAATTTTCTGGTCCAACGGTATTCCGAACAATGCGTTCGATAATTGACACTAAGTACTGTCGAATTCAAAAATGTAAGTATTCCTGTATTTCAAAGAATGAATTCATACTTACACCCATTGAAATTCTGTTATTTTATTACGTTTTCTCTCAGCGAAATTATTCTCCTCGCAGCTGCCAAAGTTACAAAACAATTTAAAAATGAATGGATAAGTGCAGTGCAGTGCAGTTTGATGATTCGTCATATTTTTGAAACATTTTCAATGATGATATAAAACAGAATTTAACAATCATTCAATAAATATTCAACAAGGTTCAACAAAAACAAATTATTATTAACACTTCACAAATGATTCAACGAATATTCATCAAAATCCATTAAAGATTTGAAAGATTTTCCTCAGAATTTAACAATTCTTTTAGACAATTTACGGATTTTTTGCCTGAAAAGAGCACAGGTCTTTTGGGGATGTTCATTGAATTCAATAATGATTCAACAGAGATTCAACAGAGATTCTTCAAAGATTCGGCAAAGATGAGAATTCGATGAATTCACTACATTTCAGTAAATTTAACGAAGATTCCAATTCGTTTATACAATTTTAGGATGTTTTGCCTGAAAATGATCTGGTCTTTCGAGGTTGCTCATTGCTCAAACAAAAATTCAACTGATTCAAGTTTCCACAAAATTCAATGAAGATTCAACAAATATTCTACAAAGACTATTAACAAAGATCCATTAAATATTCGACAGAGATTCTCCAATGATTCAACGAAGGTTTCACAAACACTTCACCAATATTTATAATTAAAAATTAAGATTCCAAGGACTCTACACAGATTCGGCGAAGGTGTGATTCTTAAAAGAGAAAATAAGGATTCAACAGAGTCTACAAAGATTCATTGAAATTCAGCGGAGATATAAGAATTGAACGAAGATTTCACAAACAATTATACAAGGCTTCAACACATATTCAACAAAGATTTAAGAGAAATTCAGAAATATTCCTCAAAGATTTAACAAAGATCCCACCAATTATTCAATGTATTCATTTATCGTTTCATTTATCGAAGATTCGACTGAGATTTTACAAAGACTCAACAAAAAATCAACAGACATTCTATAAAGAGTAGAAAACATTCAACAGAGTGTCAACAAAAGTTCGGTAGAGAATACTATTTTTCCAAAGTTTCAATAAAGATTCAATATGAGACTCATAATAGATTTAACAAAGATTCATTGATTATTAAACAATATTCATGAAATATGAAACAAGATTCCACAAAGATTCAATAAAGATTCTACAAACTTCCCACAAGGATTCAACACGGATTCAACGAAGATTCAGTAAAAATCCAAAGGTTTTACAAAGATTTCACAAGAAATCAACGAATTTTCAACAAATATACAATACAGATTCGGCAATGATTCAAAAAGATTTCAGTACAGATTCGCCAAAGATGCAACAAAGATACATCAAAGATTCGGCGAAGATTCCACAAAGATTTGACAAATATTCAAAAGAGTATCAAAAAAGATTTGGAAGAGATTCGACCAGGATTCAACAAAAATTTCCTAAGTATTCAACCACGATTCGGCAAAGATGCTAAATATTTCATACAGAGCCAATAAAGATTCATCAAAGACTGAGTAAAAATTCCACATCAAAGATGTAGTAAGAAGTAAAAAGGGATTCAATAAAGGTTCAACAAAAAGTCTACAAAGATTGATTAAAATGCGACAGATTCAACAAAGAGTCCACGAATATTTTACAAATATTCCACAAAGATTCTACATAGATTCATAAAATAAATCAAAAGAGATTCAACAAAGACAAGTACTCAAAAAAGATTCGACAAAAATTGGACTAGAATTGAACGTAGATTCAAAAAAAAATTTAATAAAAAATCGTTAAAGATTCAATTTAGATTGAATTTCAGTTTATCCATTTATTAATTATCCAACTCAGATTCAATTTTAGAATTCACCGAGGATAAAATACAGATTTCACAAAAATTCCACAGTAATTCTGTCGTAAAACGCTGAAATTCCGAACTACTCGACAACATTAGCTTTTATTTTGCTAAATTTTCTTTAAAGTCGCATGACGCATGATGGCTTCAAAAATAGTCCTGAATCCGACACTCAATTTCAGACGTTAGGCGAATGAATTATTACTGTCCAATAATCTAAGAGTATAAATACAATCGCCGTCAAAAGTTGGTACGGTTTCGTCTTGGGACGATTTGTTTTTGACATTAATTCGAATAGTACAAACACTGTTATTCCAACATACCAAGGCTGCAAGCCTTGCGCTCGAGATTCTTTCAGAAAATAAGAAGGCAAATAATAGAAATATTATCTACATTTGAGAGACCAATTTTCTCGAAGGAGGTCAGATTTGTAAAATAAATTCTCAACAGCAACCACAGTATTCTCCTGATATGGCACCAGCAAACATTTTTCTCTATTTAAAGCGGTAAAAACGGTTTCTTGGTAACTGTGTGAACTTCAACCCAAATCATCTGCTTATCTCAGTGAAGTTGGGACATAATATTGAAGGTCTATCAGTTCGCTTGAATCTCAATCATGTAATCCGCGAATAGATACAGCTTTTATCTGGACTATTATTTCTATCAGTTACCTTTTTGTTTCGACATTAATATGTTCACAGTTTTAAGGTATTGTCATCAATCATCGGAAGACAACTCCATCCTCACAACCACTGAGTTGCGACAGAAAAGTCACAGTCAAGAATTCCCAGTAGAGGCATAAAAAATGTGAAACAAAAACCAAATAGCCTACAATCCTCATTCCAGAGGAAAAACATTTCCAATGTCCTCAAACCGTTCTGTTGTCGTTCTCTATCTCTCGCTTGTTATTTATCACCCACCAAAGTGTGTTGGTGCAGCCCCTTGCGATGCATATGATACGAGAGCACGTATAAATATAGCTGGAGATGCGTAGGTCGCGCGCGCACTGCTCATGTTCTTTCGTGCCCATCCTCGAGGGTTGTCTCCGGTTCAATATCTCACGGCGGAGGACTTCGTCCCTCGCGCTTCCACGCTTCCTACGGTTTCGCGCAAGATTTCATTATTCACTCATTACACACTCAAAAACACTTCCATTCGCGACTCCTCCTCGCATCTCCCGCATCTCTAGTTGCAGCATCCGAGAGATTCTTGTCGTCGTCGTCGTCGTCAACGTTGTTTACGTGTGCAATGGGACAATGTCGTCAGTTCTAACAGTTCTGTTCTGCAATGTGCTGCACACCAAACCGTGCGCTTTAGAACCCCTGAGTGGGGAACAATATACTACCTCCCGTGTTCTCTTACTCCGGGTTCGTGTTCCGAAGTTGTGTTGTCGTCGCTTGTCGGATTACGGTTGCACAGAGTTGCGGATGTGCAACGGTACCGCAGACGGGAGGGCGTTTCTTGGGGGATATTTAAAGAAGTAAATCTGAATGAACCAGCCTTGCTGCCAAACTGGGTACGAAAGGGTAAGGGTATGTAGTTTACGACGGTTCTTGCTCTGGTCTCTCCCTTCTTCCCATCCTGCTGGAAAGGAACCGACTGCGTATGATCTCATTCTGTGTTTTTCCAAAACAGAACGATTTGGAGACAGCTGTGATAAATCTCGTTTCTCCTGGCCCGGTGCACCAGGGGCTCCTCTTTTCCGAGGAGTAGTAGGAGGTATTCACGTATGATTGCGAGGTCGCAGTTTGCATGAAATGAAATGGGTATGACCGTCACACGATGCGTGTACGAACAGCCCATATATATCTTTTTGGCTCTGCAAGGAAGGAGTGATAGCGGATGAAGGGCGAGGGGGATGAAGTGAGATTAAGATTGTAATCGCGTATTTTTCAATTCAAATTGAGAAACTTTCCGTCTGACTTGCCATGTTGTTGTTGTCGAGGTTGTTTCGCTTATTGGAGTGCATCTTTTTGGCGGCACGTGGAGATTACATGATTTTGGCTTCACTGAGAAATGGATGTTACCTTCGGTATAATTTTGATCGCTAGTTTTAATACTATAAAAGCTAGATACTTTTCGATAACATTTAGCAATTCTTACTCATCTTTTTCGAGAGTAGCTTAGATAAACTCCTGAGGGTGGCATGAATGAAGTTCGCCTTCTAAACGTAGTTTTTGTTATTAGTATCCAAATGAGATTTCGATATTGAAAATCGGAAAAAGTGGATCTGAATCAAGAATCTGGCATTGAATTTTAGGCTTAGAGAATGGCAAGAAATAGTCTGGATAAAAATCCTAACAAATCGAAATTTGCTTTTCTGTAAACTATTATCTGGCTCTTCGAGAGCGAAACATCCTTAATAACAATGTGTTGGCGAAATACAACCATGAATCAGTTTTTTTATATACTCCTTCTATTTTCCTTTTTGCTTCTGTATCCTTCTTCTTTCCTGCTGCTGCCTCTTTGTTTTATTTCAATCATTTTGATCTTATTTTTTGATCTTTTTGAAATATGTCTTCTAATTTTTTTGTATTGGTTTTTTCCTCATTTTATTTTTTTTGACCGTTGTATTACTTCCAATCATTTCCAATCGTTGTATATTTCCAATCATCTTTCATTTTTCTGTTTTTTTTCCTTTTCTATCTTTTGACATTTTCTTTTTTTTTCAGAGTTTCAGTGAAATGTTTTTTTTTCCCAAAGTAGAATTACTTGTAACGTTTTTGTTCGTTTGCGATTCAACGATTCAACCGTGAATAGTACACTCTCCCTTTAAACTTTCGATTTTAGATCCAGTTTTCGTGTTTTTTGGAAACTATATCAGGAATTTGACATTAAAATTCGAATCCAGAGTCGTTTCGAATCAGGATCGTCAAGCCTATGGAAACTTATTGTACCTGTCAAATTTGGGTTTTCACATCAGCGCGCTTTTTGAATTCATGCTCTATACGAGAGTAGTCGCTTTCATATTAGTATAGTTGATCTACAAAAAAATCAGTTTTTTTAAGATTATTTATCATGAACTAACAGATCCGGCGAACTTAGTTTCAATTGATTATTTTATTCAAATAATGTTGAATATTCACCCATCAACTTGATCTTTTCTTAAGTGATGTGCGGACCACAAAAAATAGAGCAAACGTTTCGTAGAGAAAGCAAATATTTTTGGATATTTGTTGAACGATATATAGGAGAGAGGTTGTTAATTGATAAAGCTAGGAATCCTTAATTACGACAGTATGTGACAGTGAAGTATAGCTAAGAAGCGATTTTTTTTTTGTTTCATTCACGTCTTCTCTTTCGTCCCATTCTTTTTCACTTACTTTCTCTTGCATCTTTCACCGGTTTAATCCCTTTTTTGTTTCTATATGGAACTGTCTCCGTTATTCCTTTACCATTATTTTTTATTAGTTTTCAATTTTTTATTTGTCATTTTCATTGCTTACTATGCTGGCAATTTTTTAATGCTACTTTTTCGTTGCATAATTCTCAATTAATTTCTCGTTGCTCATTTTTCATTGTTTATTCTTCCATTCTCATGTTGTAAAGATCATGTTTCATCGCTCATTTTTATAATTGATGTTTTATTGTCCATATTTTATAGCCCCTTTTTTCTATTACTCATTTTTCATCTTCCACTTTTGAGCGCTTATTTTTCATTGCTAATTTTCCAGTGCTCGATTTTCATTGATCATTTTCCATGAATCTTTTTTCTTTCCTCATTCTTCATTGCTCAATTATCATTGCTGATTTTCCATTGCTTATTTTCCGTGACTCAATTTTCATTTCTCTTTTATCGTTGCTCATTTTTATTTTTTTAGTTTTTTTTTTCATTGCCCATTCTTCAATGCCCATTTTACATAGTTCAATTTTCTTTTCTCATTTTGGTATTCATTGTTTATTTTTCGTTTTTCATTTCCCATTGCTCATTTTTCATTGCTCATTTTTCGATGCTCATTTTTCCGTACTCTTTTCGCATTTTTCAGTTTTTATTGCTAATTTTGATTTTTCATTACTTTATTGCTCGATTCTTATTTTCTCGGTTTTGAATGCTCATTTTTCAATGCTTTTCTTTATTATATATTTTTTATTGCTCATTTTTCATTGATTATTTTTCATGGCTCAGTTTACGTTGCTTATTTTCCATTGGTATTCCTTTTTGTTGTTCATTCTTATTTGCTTTTTTTGTCACTGCTCAATTTTAATTGTTAATTTTTCACTGCTCATTGAAGTGCTCAATTTACATTGCTCATTACATCCATTAAGCAAGCAATGAAAATATTGCTCATTTTTCGTTGCTCGTTTTTCATTCTTCATTTTTTATTGCTCAGGTATAAATTGTTTTGCAATGTGGTTTGATTTTTTTTGCATCAAGTACAATTTGGCAGTCATCCAGCTAGTATCCAGTCGGCGACGGCGGCAAGGGCGTCCAACTGGTTTTTAGGTTTAGGTTTAGGATAAGTTTTCTACATTTGCCTTTTCAAGGCTAGAAAAGAATGAACTGCAAACATTTAACACCTCTTTCTCTTTCTATTTTTCTCGCTCTATCTTCCTTTCTCTTACCCTCTCTGTATTTCTCTTTTTTCTTCTCTCTTCTTATTTCTCTCTCTTTTTCTCTCTCTTATTATCTCTTTTTTTATTTCTTCTTTTTCTCTCTTATTTTTCTTTCTCTTTTTCTCTCTTTTTTTTATCTCTTCTTCTCTCCTTCTTTTCCTTTCTGTCTCGCTATCTCTCTGTCTCTCATTCTCTCCCTCTCTTTTTTTCCCTCTCTCTCTTCTCGTCTCTCCATCTCTCCATCTTTTTCTCTTCCTCTGTCTTTATTTCACTCTTTCGCTCTCTTTCTTTCTCTCGCGCTTTTTCTGTCTTACTCTTATTCTCTTTCTGTCTCTTTATCTCTTTTACTCTCTTTCATTCGTTCTATCTTTTTGTTTCTCTTTCTTTCTTTTTTTTTATTTTTCACTCTTTTCTCTCCCTCTTTCTTTTTTTCTTTCTCTTATTCCCTCTTTTGCTTTTTCCTTTTTCTGTATATCTTCCTATCTCTCTGTCTTTCTTCCTTTCCCTCTCTTTCTCTATCTCTTTCTTACCCTTTCTTTCTCTTTTTCTCTGTTTCTCTTTTTCTCTCTTTCTCGTTTTCTCTCTTTCTCTCTCACACTCTTTCCTCTCTCTCTCTCTTTTTCTCTCACTTTCACTCTCACTTTTTTTCTCTCTCTCTTTCTCTCTCTCTCTCTCTCTTTCTCTTTCTCTCTCTTTCTCTTTCTCTCTCTTTCTCTCTCTCTCTCTCTTTCTCTTCCTCTTTCTCTTACTCTTTCTCTCTCTCTCTCTCTCTTTCTCTTCCTCTCTCTCTCTCTCTCTCTCTCTTTCTCTTCCTCTCTCTCTCTCTCTCTCTTTCTCTTCCTCTCTCTCTCTCTCTCTCTCTCTCTCTTTCTCTTCCTCTCTCTCTCTCTCTCTTTCTCTCTCTTTCTCTCTCTCTCTCCCTTTCTCTCTCTCTCTCTTTCTCTTTCTCTCTCTTTCTCTTTCTCTCTCTTTCTCTCTCTTTCTCTCTCTTTCTCTCTCTTCCTCTCTCTATCTCTCTTTCTCTCTCTCTCTTTCCCTATCTTCTCTCTTTCTTTCTCTCTCACTTTCTTTATATTTTCTTCTCTCTCTTTTTTCCTATCTTTTCTTCTCTCTCTCCCTTTTTCCTTAACTTTTTCTCACTCTCTACCTCTCTTCAATTCAAAGTCTCACTTTAGACTGCGATCCGCCAACACCATGGGTTTAAGTTCAGAATTAACTTCTCTTGGTTGGCGTTAACGTTCCCTGTGGAACTTTTACCGTCTCAACGTATGCATTAACTAGCGTGATTAATACATAGTTGAGATTTCTTAAGCCAAATAACTCTCCTTGAATGTATTCCGAGGGGCAAGCTCTGGAATACGCGTGACCACAGTGCAAGTCGAAGGAAATTTCTTTGATGAAAAATCCCCCGGCCAGAACGGGAATCGAACCCGAACACCCGGCATGATAATGTGAGACGCTAACCACTCGGCCACCGGTGCACAGAATTAACTTGGAATTTATTATTTATTATTTTTTTCTCAATTTCAATTTCAATTCAGTTTTCGCGAATTCGAGCATTGTGGCATCAATGTCTAGTACGTTTAAAGTCAGATGCGAAGAAGGTCCGATGAGAGCTATGTTTTTCGGTTGAGAACTGAAGATGGTTCTGTTTGGTTGCGCTGCGTTTACTGTCGCCGTCGCAAAACATTCGACATTTTTAGTGTGTCGGAAATGAACAAGCTTTCACCAATGTTGTTTTACATAAGCTGCTTTCTGCTGTCTTACATTATGGTAGAAACTACTGCTATACCAGAAACTTTTAGTTCTAGACACTTTCAATTTATGACGTTCTCATCCTTGCGTTTTGAGTACGATTTTACATACTCGAAATTTGCATCGTGCTAAAGATGTGTGAATTTTTTTTCAAAGATCTTAAGATGAAAACACACACTTTTATCATGGACAGCTATCAATATGTGGTGCGATTGATATATTTATTTCAGAACATCTCATGGGTAGCTATTTGTTGTATAACTTCATGAATATCCTATTTATTCATAGAGGTCCCAATTGCTCTCGTTATAAGTTGATCATCTTCTAAACTAGCATCAATATCTCTTCGAAACAAAATCCTGTGTTTCACCTTGAAAACCGAACTAATCTAAATAAATTAAACTGCGCCTGATTTAATTATACCCACCGATACCTCCAATAGGAACGTCCAATTTCAATTTAACTGAGTAACTCAATCTAAACTATGTGCACGTAAAATCCCGGAAATCTACACCGCACCATTTGAATACCACTCATTGCCGCCACTGACCATTATCAACTTAACTCATGCCATTCCATCTATTTTATCTCTCTTCCAGGTAAGTGTCAGCAATAATCCGATATCGCACCTCTACGATAATGGTGGTGATGGTGAACCCGCGGTGCAATGCTATGCGGGTGCAGCCGCGTTGAAACAATGGCAGCGGCGGAAGCGTGCGACGGTCGCGTCCAATGTATTTCAAAATGTATCAGCGAGAGCACAGACCAAATGCAGTCAACCACAGCGAGATGAGCGAACTGCTGATAAGCGGCGTTTGGGGCGGTTCCATGCGGAGATGTTTCCCCAGCAGCTCTAGCCCTCTCTACGGTATCGATAAAGTTCCATCTTTTCCAGCAGTAACATTCGGAATGACTCCGGCGGCAATGTACGCGGGAACAATGAGTAATTTATTTTACTATTATTAGCGCCGAGTGTACACGCCCGGCTGTCTGAGCCTGAGCCTTGAGGACCAAACCAGATCCGTTCGAAGGTTGCTTCAGTACTATCCAAGTTGGGGCTCTTTCAATCCGATTACGGGGGAATACGGGCAAACTTTTCCTCGATACACACTTTTTGGTCGATGAAATAATACAGCTGCAGAGATTACCCGGATTAGTGTGAGGGAAACGAACAGAGCCGGAAACCGCTCTCATCCGAAGTATGGTTTGATACATAAAAAAAGGGGATCCCGTCTTCTTCTTGTCGTTATACAAACTTGTTGGCGAACAAAAAGGGGGAAGCGCAGTTGATAAATGAAGCCCTGTCAGTGCAACGTCACAATCATTATGTGAATTTTTTTTTCCTCAATATTCTTTCTTCTTTCAACAATTTCATCACATCCGAAGACAAACATCAGCCGGAGAAATGTCATTTGACGAAATTAATGCGTTCGCACTCGTTTATTTTTCTCAAAAATATCTCGAGATAAGCTCTCAATATATCCGCGCTAACTCATAAATTTCGTAATCTCACCCCGTGGATCTTGCTTAATGATGACCACTTAAGCCCGGAGGGCTCTGAGTTTTACAATTACCCAATTATGATCGAGGGCTAATGATGATTACCGGCAGTAGCAGCGGCAGCCCGCTGTCATCATCAGCTCTCCGATGACGATAATGCGCGCGAGCTGTGTTGGCCAATTTATGATTTCCAACTGTTACTACTGTTACGGCTGTGCAGCGAAGTGACCCACTTTGCCTTACTGGCACGTTTGGGCATGTGTTTTGTTTCGAAAAAACGCCTGGTAGGTACTTTCGTCGGGCTAAATTTGGGGCTGAATTCTCTTGGTCCTCCCGGATGGAGTTTTGAAAACTGACGAAACGATTCTACTACTCGCGAGGGATTGTATCGATCAAACTTTAGCGGGAGTTACTATTTTGGGACACGCCATCGGGTCTGGACGAATTGAATTTACCCAATTGAGTGTTTGGTGTGCTGTGCGCTTCGAGAAAATTGTTCGATGCAAGTTTTTCCTTTGATGGGGGTGGTAATCAATTTTGGTTTAATTGGATTTTCATGTTGAGTTGCGCTTGGATTGGAAATGTGAATCCCTTGAATTACTGAATTCTCTGTTTTTATTAAGCTTCATTTTATTTGTAACTCATATATAATCGGGTCTGACAGTATTATGAAATTTCATGAAGATAGTAAATCGATCACTGATGTTTTAAGTTAAATCTGGGCACCACAAATCAGCTTTATTTTGGAATGGTTTTTTGAAATGATATTGTTGAGGTGTGGAAATAAAAAAATGATAGAAATGATGTACAGGAAAAAAATATTCCGAATTGATTTTAACTTAAATTTTGTCCCAGAGTCTTTCGCATCGGTTTATTGACACGCTGGGTGCGCATGTTATTCCATCCTGAGTCGTACTCATTGACAAATCGTCACTCAATAATGGACCTACCGCATTTCATGTTGCACCTTGCTCACACTGGCTCAATATATTGCTGCTCTCTTTTCATGCTAAACACAGAAAATATCTGTTCTTCTTTGTACACACTTCCACTTCACGTTCATTCGTTTCATTCTACACACTGAAGCGAAATTTCCAACCGTCATTTTTTGAACGGACCGTTTATATTTATGTTCAGTAATTTTTATTCAGTAATAACCGCTCGAAATGAAATTATTAAAAAATATTAAAACAATAAGGTGAAGGGTTTGTACAATAGATCATCATGAGTAATCGATTGCCGGCTTCGGTTATGTAATGGTAAGCGTGATTGCTATGCTGTTTTATACCGTATTCAATACCGTCATCCGGGGACAAATCCATCACCGGAGTGAAATTGATCAAATGCTCTACTGGAAACAAACATACTTTTCGGAGAGTGTATGTAATCAAGCTCAAAACTTTCCTATGTGACATGTTCAATAATCTTCTGAATAGTTGTAATTACTGTTGAAACAAATGAGAAACATCAAACATCAAAGCGTCAACCTGACGGGGCCGGGAGTTCAATATTTCGACAATGTTTGCCTTATAACTATGTTAGCAATATGTAACCGATTACTCGCGGTTGACTCGAGGTTAGTATTACAAGTGTTTTCGTAATTGTGATGTTGCTGTCTTCAATGATCTGTACCTGTGCCCGACACGGGATACTTCCTATTGGGATGCAGCTGACCATTAATCAGCAACGCCCCTAGTCTGTACCCCATATCTAGTGTGGTGCGTCTTCTCGAGGAATCCAGGATAGAATGGTCACTAGCCGGCGCAATCATCAGCTCGTGTAGAGTTGTCATGAGCGGTACAACCTTTGGCTTTTGTTGAATTATCAGTGGACTGCACAACCTTTGGTCCGTGTATCTGTAAAGAGTGTGTGTGATTGAAATTGGGCGGGGCTGTAGAAAATTTCCTATTCTTCACAGTGTCCGTAGGCCAATCACAGCATTTGCATTTCGAACAAGCAATTTACGAGTACCTTTTTCGCAGTGCTGTATAAAAATTGTGCCTCGCCGCTGCATAATTCTCCGCGGTCTTCTCTTGGTTTTGTCTGGAATCTCGAATGCGAATCTGGAATCTGAATCTGGAATCTGAATCTGGAATCTGAATCTGGAATCTGGAATCTGAATCTGGAATCTGAATCTGAAATCTGAATCTGAATCTTAAACTTAAATGGAATATGAATTTCGATCACGAATCTGAATCTGGAATCTGAATTTAGAATCTGAAATCTAGAATTTGAATCTGAGATCTGAATCTGGAGTTCTAATCTGCATTATCACTCTGGAATCTGAGTCTAGCATCTGGTATATGGAGTCTGAACCAGGAATCGGAATCGGAGTCTGAATGTGGAATCTGAATCTGGAATCTGAATCTGGAATCCGAATCTGAAATCTGAATCTGGAATCTGAATCTTAAACTTAAATGGAATATGAATCTCGATCCCGAATCTGAATTTGGAATCTGAACTCTGCATACTGAAAATCTGAATCTGGATGCTGAATCTAGAATTTGAATCTCGAATCGGAATTTGGAAACTAGAGCGGCGAGACTAGGATCAGAACCAGGAAACTGAATCTGGAATCTGGAATTTGAAATCTCGAATCTATAGTTGAATCTTCTCTATATGGAATCTTGGTGCGGAATCTGGAACTTGAATTCATCTGGAGTCTCAATGCAAAGACTAAATGTTTAATCTCAATCTTGATTCTGAATCATATAAGATGCATTCAACTCGGTTGACCATGGGTTCACTTTTCTTTAAGATACGGTAGTATACAATGATGGTCAAAAAAAAGCTCCGAAATTTACATAAAAATACTACATGAGGCTCTGATATCCGAGGCACTTCTGTAACTACTCTCCTGGAGTAGCGTTCAGATTCCAGTTGTTAGAAATATTTTCTTATTTAACGTTGGCAAATCCAAGTGGATCATCACTCAATAAATTCTAGAGATTGAGATACTATAGATTCTATAGAATATATTGAATCTATTGAATCTGTAAAATCCATAGAGCCTATAGAATCCATAGCATCCATAAAATCCAGAGATCTTATAGATTCCATAGATGCTGTAAAGTTTTTCGATTCTATAGATTCCATAAAACACATTAATTGGTTCTATAGATTCTAAATCTTCTATAGATTTTATAGGTTCTATAGATTCTATAGATTCCATATCTTCTATGGATCTGTAGATTCTATAGGTTCCATAGGTTCTATAGATTCTACAGGAGCTATAGATTCCATAGATTCCATGGATTATTTACGTTCTATAGATCCTATAGATTTTATAGTTTCTATAGTTTCTATTAATTCTTGAGAATCTATAGTTTCTACCGATGCTTAATCTTCTATAGATTTTATAAGTTCTATGGATTCTGTATTTGGGATTAGGGTCTGGCATTTGAATGCAGAATTGGAGCCAGGAATCCGAATATGGAAACTAAGCGGCTTTCTATTCGAATTCCGACCACCATGAATTTCGATTAAATTCGTTTTTTTGTCATCTTTCCGAGTGTTACAACAATCAATGAACAACGTACTTTAAAGTTTCTTTCGTCGAATTGTGATAATTCAATCGCATCATTAAGTTCTCTTAAAATAATAAAAGCCAAACAAAAACCAAAAAGGCAAAGTGATTTTCATTTCTAATTTGACCCAATCTTGGAATCAGGTTCGGGGAAAATCCCAAAATTAGAAGCTCAAAATGTAAACGTCAGCGGTTGAATCAAGTCAGAGGTAGGTGAACATTGTGAACAAGCAACAAAAAAAAACATAAGCTTCAGTTTGCCGCTCTAATTTTGTAACTTTGTCAACCCCTCGGCCGTCCGGTCGGGAGGGCGGACTCAGCCGGCAACGGGACTGATTATGGTAATGATGGACTACTGCTGCGCGCGGCATGATGGACCTCTCTACATCCAAAGGTAAACCAACGATGAAGTGGTGTTTAAGAAGGTCGAGAAAAGCTTGAGCGAGCCGAAGGAAAGTAATAATTTAAGCGAGATTGTTGTTTGTCGAAGATAATTATTATCACATAATTAAGGCGCTCTAATTGAAGGAGAGAGGAAGTGATTGAACTGAATTAAGAGGTGCCGTTCTGCACACCATTTGCTCTCTCCCTAGGGCGGGAAATCCTAGGGTTCCCCACGATAAATCATCATTGCGCGATAATTGAGTAATAAAGTGCCAGCGGTCGGAATCAGTGCAAAATAATTGAGCGGCGTTGTTTTATCAATAAGTCCTCGCCGGAGCAAAATCACAAATAACTTGAACCCGACACTGCGGCGAAATTTATCCATCAATCGTGGAATGTTTCGCTCTAGTGGCGGGGGAGGGTGGCGGTTCGTGGATCGACCAGGATTACCGCAAGTCGCGGGAAAAACTATAACTCAATACTGACACAAGCCGCGCGGCAATCAGCGCTGGCACGCAAACACCTATCAACATCTCGAAGGCGCACCTTGCCGTCGTCAAAGTGGTGCTTAGCATGCGAACCCTCGAAGCCACCGCCGGGGAGGAAGGTGGGGGTGGGAAAACGGAACAATTTGTTTCGAAACCGTAAGCTTCAACTGCGGCACCGTGTATGCAAATGTGCATTCCGTACGAAAAAGCGCACACTCGGGCTCGATCTTGGCACTTGCAGCTATCAAGATTGGTTACATCGAACGCGTTTCGCGGAATTGTTCGCGAGGTGAGGGTACGAATCCGGCTGATAAGCGGTTGCCACGGGATTTAATCAACGGTTTTTGCGCGTTTTGCACTCAAAAAAGGAAAGAACGCCCTCTAAGGTGAAATTTTTCATATTGGATTAAACTCCGTATTCCAAATGAAACACCACTAGACTGGAGAGATCCGACGGAGTCAACTCCTCGCTGCAGCAGCTGCTACTGCTGTTACAGAGGGCGACGACTGCGGCGGCAGCATATGTATGTACATTTCATTTCAAGCCTTTTTGCATATCCGTAATCTCCCTCGGTAGCAGGCAAGCCCCGGCCAGTGGCCTGCAGCCCTCATGATCCCCGTCTATATCTTATGTGCACTCGTTAATGTGGGGGCTAATCTTGCGAGTGCCTTTTCGCAGATGCTTTGCATACTGTATAGGCTCACAAACACCGAGGCCAAATAGAAAGATTAGATTTATCACAAAAATTACTGCACAAAATGCAAATGACCCCTTCTGCAGTAGAGTCTCGGCAAAAGCGGATTGTTTTTGCATGCGGTTTCATCAACCCATAGCGATAGCTCCTAGAAGCTTGCTGGTAACAAGCGCGGGGGAGGAGGTTTATTTGCCAATTACGAGCCGAGTGTGTGTGCGCGATTTTGCTTATGAATAATTGGGACGCCGTGTGTGAGCAAAAAAAATAGTATCGGTCGGCAGCAGGCGGTAAGATGACGATTATGGACCGGGTAACTGTTTTTTCACTGATTAATTCCGTTCATATAACATGCATTCAACTCGGTTGACCATGGGTTCACTTTTGTTTATAGTTACGTGAGTATATAGTGCTGGCCAAAATAAAATTCCGGAATTTTTCATATGTTATCAAGAGCGATATCGTGATAATTTACTACATGGTTATTTGATGATTGAATTAAAATTTTTTTCTGGAGTGGTGTTCAGTTTCTAGAATTATTCTATCTTCATATCTTCAACTTTCGCAAAACTCCATACTAATGTCGTTCCATCGAAAATAGCAACAAAGACGTGGCCATGTCGGGCGAATATAGGGGATGTAGTAAACGATATTGTTTTCAGTAAACGATAAAAGAGGAACCGGCGCATCACGCATCACGTCAAATTTTGTCGTTGTCCAAATAAATTCCACAATCCAGTTCTTTTTAAGAAAGCTTATCATAACTTCTAAATGGTTATTCTAGATTCTATCTTTTCGGGCAGTTTCCTTTGAAATCATTCTCTATATTTATTTTATTTTTTTTCAGAAGTACGATAGATACTTCATTCCGTACGGCTTTTCTCATTTCCAGATCACTTTTGGAATTTTCTCGTCCAGTTTCCAGTTTTTTTTTTGAAATTATTATTTCTGTATATTTAATGGTAGCGAAAACCAAGTGTTTCTATGCATACAGCCATTCCATGCCAAACCAATTTAGTGGTTCTCAGATTTTCGTGAAAAGTGGTAGTTTTGTTCTTTATCGCTAAACATTAGACCCATATTTTTTTTTATTTTTTCAGTAGGGTGACCATTTCCATTTCAGGGTTGTCCGAAAAATCAACTTTTTCCTCATTTTTCCAAAAATGACTTTTTTCAAAAATTCATAACTTTTGAATTACTAGACCGATTCAGATGAATGTCGATCAAATTAAAGCCAATCACCAATCATTTTTTGAAAAAATACCATACCTGCAGAAAATTTGAATTCTGCTCGTTATTATTGATTGTATTCGTTTTTTTTGTTTTCATTGTCTCGGGATCAAAGACGCTATAGTTTTTTATATTTTTTCTGGAAAGCTGAGGATTTTTCACATAACATATCTCGAAACCAGGGAGGCGTTTTTTTTCGTTTTTGAGTTATGATTTTTCAAAGTTACCCGATGGTCCAAAAAATTCTTTTCCCCTTCTTTCCCAAAAATGACTTTCTTCAAAAATTTCTTACTTTTGAACTACTGGACCGATTCAGATGATCGACATATCAAATTAAAGCCAATCAGCTCAGAACAACCATTGGCAAAAAGCCAATGGTCCAAAGAACGCTCAAAACGGCTACTGAAAATCCGAACCGGATCGATTGTGGGATTGATTGACGGTGGCGACAGCAACCGTTTTGGAACAAATTTTCACCTTCAGTTTTCTACTGCTAAAAAATATGCACCCCACTTTGATGCCTCTTTTAACCCTTTAACGGGCCGTGAGAAGTAGGCATTTAATCAACGCAAACTTCAATACAACGACATGTTTACATGCTAAAATACACAAAACAGTTTTTCCAATACGTAAAATAATTAGAAACATCGAAAAAAATGGTGACAATATAGCTAGGAGGACAGGTTATATTAACATGCCCTTCTAGCGGTAAACGCTTCATGGTAAAAATGATTTTATATATTTGAAGTTTTGATGTTAGTTTCAACAAAAACAACTAATAACTCTCATGTTCAGACTCAGCAGGTCCAAAACAGTTCATATACATTGAAAACATCAACAAATTGACCGTTCTTCAATTACTTTTCAGTAAATTTGCTCTTACTGCTCGAAATTAGTAGTTGTTAACAATAAAATTCATTTCCTCTGTGCATTTTGATCTGTCCATGAAGCAGGATATCCATGGAATTCCAGATTATCATCGATCGGGGATCGTTCCTACGATTTTCGAAGCAAAGTATGGGCGTGTCAATTGTGATAATATGTACTTTACTGATGGGTCCTCTATGAATGAGTCCACAGGATTTGGAGTGTTCAACAATTTTTTTAGCACCTCACACAGTCTTCAGTATCCTTGCTCAGTGTATATTGCTGAATTGGCAGCAATACACTGGGCGCTGGACAGCGTCGCCTCACGACCTGTTGAACACTATTACATTGTAACGGATAGTCTTAGCTCTGTCGAAGCTATCCGTTCAGTGAGGCCGGAAAAGCACTCGCCGTACTTCCTTGAGAGAATACGAGAAATTTTGAGTGCTTTATCCAGACGCTGTTATGTCATTACCTTTGTCTGGGTCCCTTCACATTGCTCAATTCCGGGTAATGAGAGGGCTGACTCATTAGCAAAGGTAGGTGCAATTGAAGGCGAAATTTATCAGCGTCAAATCGCCTTCAATGAATTTTATTCTTTAGTTCGTAAAAATACCATCGTTAACTGGCAACGCAAATGGAACGAAGATGAATTGGGCCGGTGGCTCCACTCAATTATCCCTAAGGTTAGCCTCAATCCGTGGTTCAAAAGTCTGGACTTGAGTCGGGACTTTATTCGCACCTTCTCCCGACTCATGTCCAATCACTGTTCGTTAGACGCGCTGCTTTTTCGTTTTAATCTTGCCGACAGCAATCTCTGCGGTTGTGGCCATGGTTACCACGACATCGAACACGTTGTTTGGTCGTGCGAGTTGTATCTTGTCGCCAGATCGAATTTAGAAAACTCCCTTCGGGCTGGAGGAAAGCAGTCCAATGTGCCGGTGAGAGATGTGTTGGCTCGGTTAGACCTTGATTACATGTCCCAAATATATGTTTTCCTTAAAGCTATCGATCTTCGAGTGTGATTGTTCATACATCCTTTTCCCCTCCTTTTCGTCCTTCGCGAGCTATCGGTTCCCTTCCTACTAACATTAGAATAAGTTAAATTGTAAACACATATTAAATGTAAGGATAGTTTTAAGAATTGAGTGTGAAGTGTCAGTGTGAATGAGAATGTGAATGTGAATGTGAATGTGAGTGCGAGTGTAAACACACATCTCCTTACATCCCATCCTTTTCCTAATGAAAATGTGTCACCCTTCTAAACTCGAGTCGACCGCGAGTAATCGGTTTCCTATTTCATTAACCATAGAATTAAGGAAACAACATGTTGATATATGCTAGTTGAAATATAGTTAAGAGTTTGGCTCCATTAAACTTATGTAACTGAGCCTGTAAAAATAATCGGATTAATAATAACAATAAAATGGCTCCCAAATGAATAGTTTTTTGTATTTCGCGCTATAAAAATCAGCCATGTTGCTAATTTTCAAAACTAGCTACCACATAAGGCTACACCCAAACTAACGTTGGGATGACGAGATGACGAAACAAGAGCTAAAAATCTATTTTGGGTGTAGAAGTGATAATTTATTGTTGAAGAGGAGAAAAAAAATCGTCTCTAGTGAAAGGGTTAACTTGAACCGTGAAACCGTGAAAGAGTTAACTTAAAACCAATGGTCGAATTCGGGAAAATTCAATGATCGATCGGAAAAAAATCACCAATAAGTCATTCTCGTTTTAACTGTCATCCAGCTAGCGAGCAGATGACGTTTAGATGATGATGTTTAGTTTAGTTTTCCAAAATAGCCTTCTCTTAGCCTAAAGGTGAGAAAGTTTGAGGGTCTCAGAAAGCTTTTATAATTCAAAACGTCATCATCATTGCAGTACTGAACTCAAACACACTCCTTAATTTTTAGAAGTTCTCTTCCAGCAAAAAATATAAAAACAATTCTCTTTTTATTACTTCAGATATTATTTTAGAATGCATCGGTACGTGTGGTTGATGGGTTTTGCGTGGGTTTGTAGAAGCAGCTGAAAATGAATTCATGAATCATTATTGTTGTCGCGAGAACAATGCACGAGATTTGTGTGATGATTGCCAGTGCCTTAGCACACTCAGTACGTATCGCGAATGTTCTTCTTATGCAACACACAGTGTGATTATATTTTTGTTCCTCACCATCGTTATCCATTTATTAAAGCATAAAATCAACAGTCCGTACGCGTGATTCAATCGTACAAAAACAATCTTTACTTTACGGTAGGATGACGAGGTACGTCTTATTTAACATTTTTCTTCAGCTTCACTTCTGACCGTCAGTGCAAGCTCTGCACTATACTTGCTTCGCGCATATTCCGAGACAAAGAATTTAGCTAGCTCATTCAACACGGGAGTAAAATTGAAACTGAGGTTGGCCAACGGGATATTTATAGTGCTACCATGACCAACTAACGGCATGTATCAACAACTGACTAATCTTGATTTGGTTGTACTTTCAAGCAGATACTCATTTAAAAATTTTTAGAAAAAGGAAAAAAAGGTGGGTTATATCTATTATATAACCACAAGTTTGACGTGGGACTACCGTTGTCTTAGTAAGCATTTGTATTTCCCAGGCTTCTCAGTTTAGAAGTACGTATTAGGGAATCATATTCAGGTCTGCACAAAGACAAGCGAGTACAAAAGTACTCGCAGCTTGCATATATTTGCAAAGCGGATTACCCCAGGCATCTTTGTTTCCAAATCCATCTTAGGGAAACACATTTTGGTGTGCACAATAATACCCTCAACTTGCATGTATATTTGCAAAGCGGGTTCCTACAGGTACATTGATTTTGAAGTCTGTGTTGGGGAAACCGTAAATCGGGCCAATCAAAATTTGACAGTTTGGGCGTTTAGATAACGCTTGACATTTTACAGTTATTCAAGTGTTTATCTCATGAAAAAAAGCGTTATATAAATTGCGATCGACGCGTAGAAATATTTTCTATCAATTGATGCAAACATCTTTCCGATCTAATAAGAAATGTTCAAGTTATAAGCAATAATCGAAATCTTTAATTTTTTTCCTGCATGTTCTGTGTTTAGGTTTTCATTTCACTCTCATATACTCTGGTTAGACGTAGTCCCACGTCAAAAAGTTACACCACTGTGTACGATATCTATCATCCATTCTTTCTTTGTCCGCTGTGTGTGACATCATCATTGAGAAAGACTGCTATCTTCTGGTTGGAACGAGAATGTAACTTCAATAAGGATGATCATGACTTGATGTATAAAGGGTTTCAAATTCCCTAATTCATCCGTCTCTAGCCTTGGTGGTTAGATACTCCTCCCCCCTCTCTAAGGGGGGACTGTCATACAAATGAAACACAAATTTCTGCATCACTCGAGAATTAATCAAGCAAATGGAACGAAATTTGGTATGTTAAGGTTGTAGAGTGCAATAAATATTTCTATAGTGGTTAGACACCCCACTCCCCAGATTCTATAGATTCTGTAGGTTTTATAGGTTCTATAGACTTAAATATTTTATAGATCTAAAGGGGGGCTGCCATACAAATGAAACACAAATTTCTGCATTACTCGAGAATCAATCAAGCAAACAAAACCAAATTTGGCAAGAGAAGGTTTTAGGGTGCAATAAATATTTTAACGGTGGATAGATACTAATTTCTGCATTACTCGAGAATTAATCAAGCAAATGCAACCAAATTAGGCATCTGGAGGTTTTAGGTTGCAAAAAATGATAATATGGTGGTTAGATACACCTCTCCCCTCTCTTAGGGGGCGGGGGGGGGGAGTGTATTCCATACAAATGAAACACAAATTTCTGCATTACTCGAGAATTAATCAAGCGAATGAAACGAAATTTGGCATGTGGAGGTTTTAGGGTGCAACAAATGTTTCTATGGTGGTTAGACACTCCACCCCCCTCTCTAAGGGGGGACTGCCATACAAATGAAACACCAATTTCTGCATTACTCGAGAATTAATCAAGCAAACGAAACCAAATTTGGCATGTGGAGGTTTTAGGGTGCAACAAATGATTCTATGGTGGTTAAATACACCTGCCCCCTCTCTTAGGGGGCAGGGGGGGGGCTGCCATACAAATGAAACCCAAATTTATGCATTACTCGAGAATTAATCGAAACCAAATTTGGCATGTGGAAGTTTTAGGCTGTAATAAATTATTCTATGGTGTTTAGATACTGCCATAGAAATGAAACACAAATTTCTGCATTGTTCGAGAATTAATCAAGCAAACGATTTTCAATTCTTTTTGTTTCAATTAGGTATATGAAGGTTTTAGGGCACAATAAATGTTTTCACGGTGGTTAGACACTCCACCCCCTCTCTAAGGGGGAGCTGCCATTCAAATGAAAGACAAATTTCTGCATGACTCGAAAACTAATCAAGAAAATACTAAATTTGGCATGTGAAGATTTTAGGTGGCACGTTTCAATTGTGAATAAACACTCCTCCCCCCTCTCTAAGGGGAGAAGAAGGGAGGGATCTGTCTTCATTCTATCATATTTTCTGTATCAAACATTTATTCCATGTAACGGAGAAACATTTTAAGTGTTTGAAAAATCTTGAACGAGAATTGTGTCTGAAAATAATCTGATATTATAATGATGAGTTTTGGTAGAAGTACTAAGAATGTTTTAGTAAAAGGTTAATTTAACGGGGTCGATTAGAAGATCAATAAATGAACAGTTCTGTGATTGAACTCATGAACTTGCGCTTAGTAAGAAAACGTGAATGTTTGAAGGTATTGATAACAAAAAACAAATTTTGGGCGGGGCGAAGTTTGCCGGGTCAGCTAGTACTCAATAAATTAAAAACGGGCGGAGCAATATTTTCTCCATTCACATTGTCTGTAGAGAGAACTGTGCCTTTCCTATTCTTCTTTCGTAAAAACGTGCCCTGTTTTCTGATATGGCACCATTACTGAAAGACGTACATCAACGTTTAAAATAATAGTGAATGGTTTCTTTGGTCTGCGTTATTGTTACACACACTAAATGGTTTAGAATGAAGTAACATAAGATGGGCCATACTCTATAACTTGCCACTTCAGAATACATTCAAGGCGTGTTTTCCACTAAGTACTACTAATAGAAAAAAGTATTTGCGTCCTACATTGAGAAGACAAACGTTCCACTGCGAACGTTAGTGCCATCCAAGAACAAGAAGCAAATCTTTCCATAGATTCTATAGATTCTGTAGGTTTTATAGGTTCTATAGACTTAAATATTTTATAGATTCTATAAATATCATAGATTCTATATATTCCATAGGTTCAATATATTCTATAGATTTTATAGAATTCCATAGATTCAACAGATTCTACAGATTCTATAAGTTCCATTGATTTCATAGATTCTAAATGTTCTGTAGATTTTATAGATTCCATCGATTTAATAGATTCTATAGATTCTATAGGCTTCATCGATTCTATAGATTCTATAGTTTCTGTATATTTTATACATTCCATGGATTCTATAGGTTCTATAGATTTTATAGATTCTATAGATTCTATTTTATAAGTTCTACAACTTCTACAGATTCTATACATTCTATAGATGCGAGGCTCAGTTTGATCGAAGTGTGTCTTTATTTCGGCCATCACCTTATATACACATTCCATACATCCATTCGTTTGGTGCTTTTGTGAGAGATAAGAGTCGGATCAGAGAAAAAAAAACAAATAAAACCCAATCTTCTGATTCCGAATAACCTCGGAATAGATCCACGGTTTAAAAATAAGCTCTCCACTCCCCCCGAACCGTTTTATTGCACTCGGGATCCAAATATTTCCCAACGAAATCGATAACCTTTTCGGGCTATAAAACAAATACCTTTTATTTGCCTGAATAGATAGTGCGCCCCCCCGCGGACAAATGAACTGCTGTAGAGATACCAAGAAGGTCGGTCGGTCGTTCGAACGAAATAAAATATGGCGAAGATCAAAAAGGTGAAACCCACACCTTCGGTTTCGATCCCGATAGGATTGCATCTCTTTCCTCCGCGCTCTCTGACCATCCCGGACCGTTCCATGTGTGCGAACCATTTGTTGCCTCGTGACCCCTATCGTCAAATTATAATCGCTTAGCAGCAAATTTGGCCGACCTTTTCTTATACATACACATTTTGCTGTGGTTTTCAATATACTTTTATAACCCTTTCCACCAACCTAGCAACAGTGCATGCAGTGGTTTTGCATACCGACGGCGCTAGAGAACCCAATTTACCGCTAATCTTCCCGCAATCAATCCCTCGCGGAGGCTGGAGGCCGCTCGCAAAAAAGCACCAAAGCGCGATTCTGCGAAGTTATGTAAGAAACAATAAGAAACGGGTCCGCGTTCGCGTGGCGGATGGGTGGATGATTGCGCCAAGGAGTGTGAGCCGGAGGAAAAACAAAAGTGAAACTGATTACGGCTCGATAACATTGTCCGTGTCGTAGACAACAACGCGGTGGTTCACGATGAGCGCGCGCGTCCCCTTACGCGCGTATTTGCGCATCGATTAGGGGAGAAGTTAAGCGGTAGCTTTTGGCAAAAGCAAAGCACACACGACACGACATGAACACGCGCCTCTATTTGATGCTTAGCGTAGATTATTTTGTGCATTTTATGCTCGCATGGATACGAATCACCGTTTTCCTAATCGATGCTAAGGTTTCGGTGTGCACAACTGCTGGAAGATTGCGGTGGAATAGATCTGACGTAAGTCGATGCGGCTCGGTAGCCGCGGATAATAGGACATGTCTTGAGAGTATGTTTGAACAGCTTTTTTCAGTGAGTGGTGTTCTCGTATTAAGATTTACAAGTCTAATTCGGCTTTAATCTCTGCAGTGAATCTAATTTGATTTTAAGTGCTGAATTATCTTTTCAAAGTCAACATAAAAAAAACGTTCAGATCCTGCACTGTTTTCTTTCTAGTTCTCAGAACTATATATATTTGAACATTTGAACATACATGAACTACAACATCTGTTTGAAATAAACGGAAGGCAAATGAGAAGCTTCGAATCTCACAATGGTGATTAATCGTAAAATTTAACTTAAAATTTGATTTAACTCTGTATATTTATTCTTGATCGAAAAATTTTATCCCAGTATTGTTCTATTTCGCCATTTATGTCAGCTTTCAAGAAAAATCGAATTATCCAATATCTTTTCAAACACAAAAATCAATATACAAGATAATCAGATAATCAGATAATATCTCTTCCAAACGTGTGGCTTCAAAAAAGAGATAGTAGAAAATCGATCAAAGGGTTCCGCATAATCGATAAAATCTCGCCAACTAGGAAATATAAATTCCTGAACTTCTGATATATCGTACAAAACAGTCTGAAAAACAAGCAAGCAAGCAAGAATTCAAACATCCCTAAACCCATCTAAATTTGAAAATAACTTAGATTTTGCCTCAGTCATTTCGCCAATTGAGGTACCGATTAGTATTTTTATTGAATTATTTAACATAGGATATCTAAAATTAATCGATAGGCTAAATTGTTACAAATTTTCTAAAATGTATTGGTCGAAATAAAATTAGATTTCACTGACTTCTCCAATTCAGTATAGTGCGTTCTAAAGGCTAAATGAATAATACGGATCTATTTTTGCGATATGTTTTAAATATAACAGATTAAAACAGGATCGAAGCAATTCTTTTATGTTTTTACATAAAATTGCTGTATAAAGACATATATTTGCTAATATTTTCAATACTGCCAGGATTGTAATAAATTTATAATTTTACATTGAAAATTATGGCTCCGTAAGATTTCAAAACTCACTCAATAACTCGAAACTTAAAATTTGAATTTTTCAAACAAAATTTTCTTTCAAAATTTGAATGAAGCTTCGAAACATTTTTGTAAAATTTTCTTTTTATATTTGTTTTTTTTTGTCCTGGATATTAACGTTAACGTTAACAAAAATTCGCTTGACGGTTGACAGTGGGTGAGGCCTAGTGAGATAGTTGGAAACAATGAACCGAAGCGCAGAAAATGCAAGCGAATCGTAAATTCTTTTTAGACATCCAATTTTCGTTCAAAAATCCAAAAAGTGTTCGTTTTCTGAAACTGTGATTTCCTTTAGGAGCAATTTAACTGAATTCGTTCACCACATCTTGTAAATTAGTGGATCCTCAAAGAATTCACAGAAAATCTAGTAATTTCAAGTAAAAATCTGCGAGAGATAAAAAGAGAAAGAGAGAGATAGAGAGAAAGAAAGAAAGAGAGAATGAGAGAGAGAGAAAGAAAGAGAGAATGAGAGAGAGAAAAAGAAAGAGAATGAGAGAGAGAGAAAGAAAGAGAGAACGAGAGAGAGAAAGAAAGAGAAACACAGAGAGAGCAACAGAAATAGAGAAAAACAAAAAGAGAGAGGGAGAAAAAGAGAGAGAGAAAAAGAGAAAAAGAAAGAGAGAGGGAAAAAAGAGAGAGAAAGAGAGAGAAAGAGAGAGAAAGAGAGTAAAAGAAAGAGAGAGAGAGTAAAAGAAAGAGAGAGAGAGAGAAGAGAGGAAAAGAGAGAGATAAAAGAGAGAGAGAAAGAGAGAGAGAGTTGGGGGGAGGGGGAGGTAGGGAGAAAAAGAGAAAGAGAGGGGGGGGAGATTGAATGGCTCAAATCCAATCATTTCCCAGGTTGATTAATCCACGCACAAAACATTAAAAAATTATTTCTATTAAATCATTTCAAAGATTTTAGCAAATTGCAACAAAACAATATACAGAAAATCCTGTTTTGTGCGTGGGATAGGGACCGCACAAACAAATTCGCATAAAAAATCGCACTTCGCAGACTTCACCAGAAGCTTCAAAAAATAGTGTTCGCTACGAAATTTAAAAAAAAATAATTATGCAGTATATACGAACCGCATAATAAAAGTTTCCTTAGGAAAATAACCCAAATCCCAATGATTTCATTCGAGATCATCATTAGATTTACTTTTTTCACTTTCACTTTCACATAAGCTGCCTACTCACTTGTACAGATCATAAAATCAAATCTTTGCTCCTTCCAATAAGCTCTTTTTGACACCTTAAAACAAAAAGAAACAAAACATGAGAATGGAAATTAGCTGCTACGTCCCTATGTAGAACGATGAAATATATATCAAAGATAGAAAACAAAAATAAATGACCGATGACTTCATTTTTTCAAATACCGCACAAAAAAACGCACGCAATTTTTTATGCATTTTTTTTTGTGTGATCGCACAGAAAAACATCGCGCAAAAACAAGTTTTACTGTATTCAAATTGACATTACCATCATTACATTTTTTTATTACTATGGTGATTATAAAAAATGCCATTTTTATTTGACAAACTTTAGTTAACAATATTTTGTAAGAATGGGCGTATTTAAAATTAAGTGAAAATTCAAAAGTCGATAATTCATAGCATAGAAATTTTTGGATCACCGATGAAATTATTAGATATTTAATATAAGGTACAAAAACATTATCAAATACACCGGCTATAGTAATTCAAATATTTCGCGCTCACGTCGAGCATTTTAAATTTTTCTATGAATGTCATTCCTTCCTAACTTTTTTTTCCATTGAATCTGAATCTCGAACTTTTTGAAAATTTATTCTAGTCAAGTTTTTATTTGTATGGAACATAATGGACATCAACGGACAGCTGTGTTCCCGCTGATTCAGTCATCAAAGAACAGCTCGTACTTATTGCATTCGTATTGTATTTCTGCTGGCATTTGTTTGAATGTTTTTTATTGTCGTTATTTTATTAAACATTGAAGATTTTCTATGAATGTGTTATCTTTTTTTTTAAATTGAGATAACATTCGAATAATTTTTGCCAGCTACTAATATAATATTGACACCTTTATGTTTTTTTGATAAATTGTTTACAAAAAAAAAAGGGTTTATGTACTGTCTCGACCATTCGCAATTTGTTTGTAACTTCGTGAATCAACGAGATGTATTTGTGTTGTTGAGTTTTCAATTCTACTTTGAAAATTTTTCGTGTTTTGATTGTGCTATACGAATAATATGTTAAAAAATTGTATTAGCATAAAAAAGGAGTTCTTAATATCGCTAAGTTTAGGATTAACCCACATGTCTTCAAATGTTTTTCAATGTAGCTCCTAAACATCTATTTTTACCATAATGATGTATTTGGAAAAGTTGTTATTATAAGCGAATTCATAAAATTTCATGAACATGACGGTATAACACGATAAACGTATTAAAAGGACGTATTTAATATTAACAAGACAACAAATAAGAAGTATTTTTTTTAAATATCCCGAGAATGGCTGCATTCAGAAGAGGATTGATAGTGAGATTTTTTGTTTAAAACCATATCAGGATTCATAATTTGTCGCTAAAATTGATCGTTAACATACAAAAATTCAAAGTTCCGAAAATTCATTAAAATTCAAAGTTCGTCAAAAATAGTTTTACTATTTTGGGCTTATTTTATAAATTTTCTACATGACTTCTATTTTATATAGAACAAATTAAAATAAAAGATTAAGAAAGACATATTTCGGATATTGCATTTTTTCCTAAATAAAAAAAGAGTGCTAATTTTTTTTCTCAGTGTATTTTTTTTCGCGTTTAAACGTGAAAATATAAATTATTGAATAAATTATAAATTATAAAGTTAATTAAAGATTTCTCTTACTAAAATCGATATGCCCTATTGAAAAGTTACACTTCAGTCAAAATAATCCCAATTGCTGTGGAAAACTCATGTTTCCTCCAACTTAAACGGAATACAAAATTTCATTCGAATTAAACATACTCATGTTTTGTCATTGGTCGATTTCATTTGAAATTGCTCAGAAACGTTAAAATCGCGTCGTTGATATCGGTTATATCGGTTGTTTTCTTGGCGAAATTATATAACGAAAAACGAAACTATTTCAACATGTTAGTGAGAGATGGAAAGTAAAGTTGTCTGCACAAAATTTCACGAATGAACTATTTTGTTCTGTTCCAGAATGATTCACTTTACTGAATTTTCCACCCTATTCGTTCATCAATTGAACGAAAAAAGGCAAAGGTAAATAAAACCTGAAAAATCTAGCATCTCTCTCTTCTTTAGAATTCTATTATTCAATCTCATCCACTGTCTGTAGACTCCAGGTCGGCTGAAAAGGTTGAGAGTTATGTAAACTTTGTCCGTCCGCTTTGAAGAAGCAACTTTGACCCCAAAACTGGGGCATGAGCAATTTTTTTTCTCGCTGTTGGTTGACATTTACGAGTGTGAATTGCTGCAAGGTTTGTACATTCTTAGCAAGTTTCCGTTACCGCACTATCCGCCTGTTCTCCCTCGCGGGAGATTAGTTGCTTATCGTGTATCAGCTTGACGTCAAACAACATGCGCACGTTGTGTGAAGTTTGTTGATATCTAACAGTTGGTACGTAATAGTTTCCAACACTTTATTTAATGAAATTAAAGTGGAGAGGTGTTTCCGCCAGTCCGACACGCGTGACGCAAACAGCGTTAGGTTGTGCTGAGATATAGTGAGTCATCGCTTCCAGGAACCCATTATCAAAGAGTTTACCAACACTCAAGAGTGTACACTCGAAGAAAATTGCATCGGGAAGCTGCAGAATAAATTATCGTCACGCTGAGAGTAGCGACCTACCGTACAATGGTTGATAAAAGGATGCATTCATTAGATGCGAGTCAATTTCAAGTTCTTCATTGCACACTCACTCTCAGATAGGATGGGAACAGAAAAATCTTGATGCACTGAATAATGTTATTCATTCTACCTTTGCACAGGAGAGCGCAGTTCTGTTCCAAAGCTGTCGATTGATGGCAGTCTGTATTATCTTGGGCTTTGGCAGAGACGGAATGACTAATGAGTCGATTTCCGTGATCGCGCGTTGTCTCGCTGAGACAGCGGCTGCGGTTGCCTGCAGCATGCGTGGGTGCGCGTCTCGCTTGATCCCATAACAATCAATCAGTCGTGTTGCTATCGGCAGTTGCTATGATGTGCTCCAAGCTCTCGGGGTGGTATGTATGTGTGATGCTGTATTTGCAGGCTTTTCTCAACAGCGATTGCTCAATCGGAACTGCGAAATGTTCCCGAGCCACACATACACACGTACACACGTACGTTGTGTGGGCGACCCGCGCCACCTCTTGGTGTCTTGTAAGAGTGAGAATTTCATTTTTATCAACGATCGACAGTTTATTGCTGGGAGAGGTATCGCGCACCGTATCGCTCGCGGTACCCACGACTGAGAAACCCCGCGTCAGTTCCAAGCGTGGGACGATGATCTGCTGGTGGTGTTCCATTTAGAGCGCGATATGATCGATATGGAAATGATGATGATTATTTCTCCTTTTGCGTCTATGGTTCATGACTTCTCGCAAGCAATTGTGGTGTCGGCATTGTACGGCTCAACTCTACTGCTGTGGGCCGTGATGAACAACGGGTTAGATTTGAGGAGCCAAGGGCGACGGTGTTGTTGTTACAACATTCAATCGATGGTCTCGATGTGGCCATGAGTAATGACATATCGGTTATCATTTAGTTTCTAGACAAAACATCGTGAATTCCAACTCATGTCCATCAATTGGCCACCTGCTTAGTGTCTTCGGATCAATGAATATTGTAGTTAAATAAAGGACCCCGAACTGACAATTCTTTTTCTTATTGTACTTTTTCGGGTTGCTTATAACCTCAAAAGTGTTAACGACCCCAATCACATAAAGTAGTTTATTTGTCAACACTCACAAATTTGTACTCTGTTTTTCACCTGGCAGCATATTTTCTATCGTAGCGTACCCATTTTTCGATTTTATATGAGCATTTGAGGGACGATTTTTGCTACTAAAATTAAAGAAAAAATCATAAGAATACATTTTTTCAACAATTTCGACATTTTTTCTTAAATTTTGAATAACCGCAGCATTCTGCGTTGGAGAATACATTGTAACGTTTAATTGCAACCAAATTTCAGGCTCCGCCAGCGAGGTACCGATTTATGAGGGCACTTACGTGCACAACTACCAGCACTCTAATTCAAATAAATAAAAACGATTTGGTGTCCGTTCCTTACGATTTCAATCAAGAACGGAGCAACGGATTTGAACAGTCAGTATCAGGATAAATGCGTCTTAGTCTCATCGGATTTATATGCAAAAAAAGAAATTCTACACCACGAATATAGAACACGTACAATGACTAAATCGTCAAAAGCCTATGGTTTTTGGTGGCCCTCCAGGTCAGAGTGTCCCTCAAAGCATCTATCACAGATATATTAGGCTGTCAAAAAAGTCCTGCGGTATTTCCGCGAGGTGTCGTTGTAAGCGCGTAGTTCTAGTTGTATTCATTGTATCGACTATAGCATACTATAGCTTGTTGGAAAGGTATTTTTGCGCGCTATAATATAGTCCTTGACAGTGTTTTGTTTGGTTAAGTCGTTCGTGAGTCATAGTGTCGCAAATATGGAGGAAAATAAAGAGAAAATCCGACATATTTTACAGTACTACTATGACAAAGGCAAAAATACATCTCAAGCTGCCAATAAAATTTGTGCAGTTTATGGACCCTATACAGTTTCCATTTCCACCGCACAACGATGGTTTCAACGTTTTCGTTCTGGTGTAGAGGTCGTCGAAGATGCGCCACACTCCGGAAGGCCTGTCGTCGAAAATTGCGACAAAATCGCTGAATTAGCAGAGAAAGACCGGCATAGTAGCAGCCGTAGCTGGGGATAAGTCATCAAACCGTTATTTTGAAGAAGCTTGGATTCACAAAGAAGCTCGATGTATGGGTGCCACACACGTTGACGCAAAAAGACATCTTTGACCGTATCGACGCATGTGAATCGCTGCTGAATCGCAACAAAATCGACCCGTTTCTGAAGCGGATGGTGACTGGCGATGAAAAGTGGGTCACTTACGACAACGTGAAGCGCAAACGGTCGTGGTCGAAGCCCGCTGAAGCGGCTCAGACGGTGGCCAAGCCCTCATTAACGGCCAGGAAGGTTCTGCTGTGTGTTTGGTGGGATTGTCAAGGAATAATCTATTATGAGCTGCTTCCCTATGGCTTGAAGGTAGCACTCACGAAGAAGAGGCCATCTTTGATAAACAGAGGCCGTATTGTCTTCCATCAGGACAACGCCAGGCCACACACTTCTTTGGTGACGCGCCAGAAGCTCCGGGAGCTCGGATGGGAGGTTCTTTTGCATCCGCCGTATAGTCCGGACCTTGCACCAAGTGACTATCACCTGTTTTTGTCCATGGCGAACGAGCTAGGTAGTCAGAAGTTAGCCACAAAAGAGGCCTGTGAAAATTGGCTATCCGAGTTTTTTGCCAATAAGGAAGCAAGCTTCTATAACAGGGGTATTATGAAGTTGGCATCTCGTTGGGAACAAGTCATCGAACAAAACGGCACATATTTGACTTAAAACAGATGATTGTAACTAATTTTATGAACAAATGAAAATTCAAAAAAAAAATACCGCAGAACTTTTTTGACAGCCTAATATAAATAAAACATTACGTATTGTTTTCTTTCTCTTTCTTCAAGTGTTCCAAAACGAATTGATTTACAAATGGCCTGTTCATCTTAAAAAATATCTTGAAGTTGCGAGTTTCCAAAAATAAAGTTCACTATTTGAAAAAGAATTATATAGGGTGGTATCTGAGATACGATCCTATTGTTGACGTAGAACTACGAAGTTGTTTCATTCATCTTGCTTATTTATCTCGTCAGAAATCATTTCAGAATGTTCAGAATGGAATGAAATTAAATCTTCAGTTAAATTGTGGCATACAGTTGATTACTCTTGGACAAATGTTAGGCAACTTCATATTGCACATCAATCGAACCGATGCATGACCAATTCGTATCGACACAAAAACATACACACAAACGCAAATTACAGGACCAAAATATACACTGTTGTTGCTTTGAAATAAAAGTAAACTAAGCAAACTTTTAAGCTACATGTAATCTAATGTGTTTGCGCACACTACACAGATTATTTCCATTGAAGCAACAGGATGCAATAATTTAATCTTGCGAACAATCGACGTGACGAAAATTGTCATTCTCTATTCAAAAGCGAAAGAATTGCTGACAGATTTTATACCCGGAACCCGATGCAAAGATGGAACCTAAGTTAATATCTCATTGAATATTTCGTTTCTACTTTACTTCCGCGCACCAGTACAAAGCTCTGCATCCTATAGCTTTCTTTATGCATATTCTGAGAATATGCATACAATTTACAGAATCAAGCACCATGGGTAGCTACGAGTGTTTTCGCAATGGTATCCATAATTCTATAGGCCTTCGCGAAATTTGTCATTAGGGTAAATGGGGGCAATTTGGACTCCCTAAGCAAATCATCTTATATTTCACAAGCTACCAAGTATATAGAAAAATTAAAGAGATGATTTTTGGACATTAAAATTTGGCTTTGGATGTTTTGGTCCTGTGTGTGTCTCATCGAATAAAAAACATACTTATGTTTATGTAAAGTAATTCAGGATAATATTACAATCAGTAATAGTGTTATGAGATCGATAGTAGAGAGAGAAAAAGAGGGAGAGGTAAAGAGAGAGAGAAAAAAAATAAAGAGAGAAAGAGAGAAAGTGAAATAAAGAGAAAGAGAGAAAAAGAGAAAAAGAGAAAGATAGAAAGAGACAAAGAGACAAAGAGAGAAAGAAAGAAAGAGAGAAAGAGAGAGAGAGAAATAGAGAGAAAGAATTAATCGGCGGAAAAAACCTTAAAACCACGATCGAAAAACTTACATTTACTTACTATCAAAGTGCTTCCTTTTTTATGTTCCTGTTTCTCCCCACCTGTAAAATTCAACCAAAGTTTTTTTCACGTTAGGTACACACGGTTCAACAATAAAAGGAAATTACTTTATAAAAAATCCAAGTTGAGCCGTACTTCTCGAGATAAAGGGATGGTCCAAATCACCCCGACTTACCCTAATTGGTAGGATCTAGCCCTTTTGATATTATCATGACTTTCACATTATCTAACCACTGGTGCACACGATTTTACAGACGGATAATGATTTCTGCATTGATAAAACATAATTTTCATGCTGTAATATTTTTTGTCCATATTTACAACTCATTTTTAGTTGTTAATTGTGTTATCCGTGATTTTCGTTTTCCGCGTTCACCTAGCTACTCAATTCCGCGGATTTTCGGTCTTCTACTATATTATATATTGAAAGTGTGCTTCGATGTCACGTTAGTTGCTTGTTTTTGATCGTCATAGTTTAAGGAGTACATATTGGACTAATTAAATCGTGGAACTTTCGTTTATAAAATATTTCACATCTGTGCAATTCTAATTGAAATCGTCCTAATAATGCAGAGACCTGTATTTTTGATTCGAATGAAAGTTTGTATACCGTTTTGGGTTGGAAGAAATATGATTTTTCTACAGCAATTGGGAATTTTTTGACTCAAGTGTAGCTTTTGAAAAGGGCGTATCGGTTTTAGTAAAAGAAATTTTTGATAAATTACATCTCAAAAACTATGAGTTGTGCCGAAATATTGTCTTAAATAGACTTGTAGAGTATTGATGTTTAAACGTGAAAAAACACCCCCAAACTCGCTATATTTTAAGTTAATCACTTCCAAAATGTAATTTAAACCCTCTGATTTAGGTGTACCACTACTATATCCTGTACTAAACTCTCTAATCCTTCAAATGGAAGCAACAGAATCGTCTTTCGTAGACCGTTTCCGAAAAACTGTAGGAAATGTTCATCTGAAAAACTTTCCTTAACTGTATTAGTGTTTGAGAAACTTCAGAATTGTTTGTTTTTGGCGGTAAAAGTAGGGAATACCGTCAAGAAGGAGCAACTGCGAATACCACTGTGATTCTATCGCACAAAAGTCGGTCGCTGGAACTGCTACCAGGTACGAACGGATACTGTGAAGAAAGAAGATATTGCAATTTAAGCTCAGCCCGAAAGCAACTCACAAGTGCAGTCAAAACAATATATTTTTTTCCAATTTTTTAGAAACCTGTCTTGCTCCTACCAGCGAGCGGCCCACATCACTTTCAAAGGTTGATTGTGTGCCGTTTCGTGAATGAAAATTGTAATGCGGTTTTTTTTTGCAATTTCAATCCCAACATGTAAATCGAATAAATAATACAGATCGTCGATTTTCATGCCGCCTGGTGGAGATCGCTTGTGTAGTTTTGCATCACATACACACACTATTTTTGATTTTTATTTGTTGCCATTTGTAGATTGGAATGAGTTCCACAAAGCAGTTTTAATGTTTTGTTTATAAGATATGTGGAATAATGGTGGTGGTGCTGGTGGAAGAAACACACAATTGCCTGCAACCCTGTGTGTATCAACTGGTGAACTAACCCCTGGCAACCGTTTTTGCTTTTTTTGTCACTAAGAAGACATACAACGCATGCGATTCTTGCTCGTCGTGTAATTCTCGTGAGGGAAAGAATGAATCATGACTCAACCATCTCAAGCTGATTCAGAAATTTGGATGCATTCAAAAAAAAAAAATATCGCAAGTGATAAACAAGCGAATTGAATAAAATGATTTCGTAGTCCTACATCAAAAATTTTGTCGTGTCCTAGACACAACCTCCTTCAATGATATATGTTAGGCCCATTCAGGCCCAAAAATGCAAACGTCAGTTTGATAACGACATTGACAATCGTTTTGACGTAGGACTACGTTTTTGGTTTTGTATTTTGGGGGTAACTCTAAATTATTTTCAAATGCATATTACGAAAATTATTTTTTCACCATTGAACGATATAGGATATATAGTGAATCAGTTAATTTTAACGAAATAATTAATCGAACAGAATAGAAAAATACTTTTTGCATAGCAAAGAGAGAACAATCTGTACCATGCAAGCCTTCATTTACCCTGAATGCATGCCAGATTTAATATTTTCTACCAATTATATGCAATACAATATGTTCAATTCGTTGTATTAAGGGGATAGTACACTATGAACATCATAAAAAGTATGTGATTTCCGCGATTTTTTCAACGAGAAAATAAATTACTATGATTAATCTGATATCACAGTTTTATTAGTTTTATTAACAAACAAAAAATAATTGGTGTCAATTGAACTGTCCCCTGAATAGCCGCAACCCGTTTGTTGAACCCTTGCAGCCAAAACCTTGTAAACTGGTGGGAGTTCTACAAGTTTTTCTAGTGGACCGATTTCAACCAATGATTTTTTTACGTAATCTTGGATATATTTCCTGTCATCGTACGTAGGATTTTTTCAAGACATTGATTTTTGACGAAATAGCGAAATGTTTTGCATCGGATAAACCTGGGACAAAAACTACAAAAATAGAGACATCCCAGAGAACAGTTTAGACCAAAAATTATTTGTTTTCTTCTTTCAAGTTTCCAAAGTGTACCACCCCCTTAAATAAATTATATCATCTTCTAGCGTCAGATTCCTATACTGGGGGTAACTTTACAAATTCGGGAATGAGACATGCAATGAATATTGGGGAGAATTCAAACACATATCACGAGAAAGCGTTTTTGAGATAAATATTAGTATGTATTCCATTGCACGGAAAATTCATCCGGTAGTTATTTGGCGTAAGAATAAAATTAAATAATTCAACAATTACATAAATAAAATAAAATAAAAGTTTTGCAAATTAATCAGAAGAGCAACTTGGAAGGAACGCCGGAAGAGCTCACATTTTACTCAAAGGCGATATGCTCCGGAAAATGACATTTAAGTGATACATTAATTACAGCAGTTCAAAATTCATTTGAAATTATTCAAGTTTTCCGAAAGTTTCGACCAAATCTTGGTCCCATCTGTTTAAAAATATTTTTCATTCGATGGTCGATGTAAAAATGTCGATGAATAAAACTATAAATGTTGAGGTTTAGCTCGTAGCATTTTTTCAAGGCTATGAATTGTGAGATTTCTCCAAAAGATGTTGTGTTTCGGGTGTAAATCTTTCTTATATCCGGCTCGCATTCATCATTAACTCTCCTTACATCCGAGGGCAAGCAACAAAGGAATTCCATTCGAATTACATCGCTTCCACTTCAACCGTCACCCGATTGAAGCCACTGTTATCATATCAAACCCATTCCTCAGCCATCAACGCAAAACTACTACTTGTTTCAATCCATTGCGCATCCCTGTTTGGGTATTTCTTTTGTGCTGCCTTATCTTGGCTCGGTACATCATTGACCATATCCGCGAACTCATTCCCGCTTCCCCCGGTCCATGTCATCCACCTCAAACTTATGGGCTCTTACGGCCGGACGGTTGAAGTCAGAAAGAAAGCAATAAACGCTTATATTCAAATGAGGCTCTGTCTGTGTATTCCGTTTTTATTCTTATCATATTTATCGTTGATTGAAGCAAGCGTACTGGTGCGGGCACAATTGATAGAACGAGGAGAAGGAGGTGTTTCAGACCCAAATGTATGTTTTGGAAGGCTCCGTCGTGGTCGTAATCCCGCGACTATTGGAATTTCTAGCATGTAGGACAACATCTCGGGTGTAATGGACAGGGTAATGAATTCACTGTGAAGTGTAACTGATTTCCAAGAAAGAGTGTTGGAAAGCCGGTAACCTGCTACCGATAGAATCTACATAAATTAAAAAAATCGCGAGATTCTCCCGCTTCAAAATATCAAAATGAAATTGAGCGTACAATTGACAAAAATTGTCAGTTGTCCATTTTTAATTACGATTCGTGCTGACCTGCGGAATTGACCAATGCAATCATCAGAGCGAATAACGAAACAGCGTTTCAGGCTCTCCAAGCTAACTAGAATGCACTTCAGCGATGCAAATGGCGATTCATTAACGTGTGCACCCGAACCAAATGCTCAGTATGTACGTAGTGAAAACCGCTTACGCGCAAGACCCCTCGAACAACGAGACAAATAATTAGTCTATTTGTAGGCTCTGCTTAGTTCTTCTCTCGTACTGACATATGTGTGCCTTACAAGCTTATCTAGATCCCCATTACGGGAGGGGAAAACCCAGACCGCGTTCGCACCACCCCCTCCCCCACCCGGATGATATTACGACGATCTCTCGCAACGACGTCGTGCGCCGCCGATGATCGACGCAACGGCGGCGGTGCGGTGGTTATTAGGAGCCCGCGAGTGAATAATTCAAATGATTCATTGCGCAGAAGCGAAAATCGTGCCCTATTCAAATTTATCATTTCGAAAGCCGCTTTTCCGCCGCTGCAGCGGCAGTGTGCTAAATAAATCAAGCTCCGGAGTAATTTGATTGGTAAAAACTGCATCATTCGAAGGGTCCTAGTGTATTAGCTTCACACAATGAGCTCATTAGACGGTGGCGAAGGGTGGCGAAGGGTTCCAATGAAATTTGGAAGTGTCGAGCGTAGAAAATGAATGGAGATCACAACTAATTAAATCCATATAAGTCTCTGAGACCGAACCGTTTTGGAGTACCGGGGAGTAAAATTTCCATAAACTTGCTCATAATCGATAGTGAGTGAGGAACGGGAAAAAAGCACACACAAGGCGCAGAGATCACGTAAGGGCTCAGTGGAAACTGCTGTAACGCGAGTGGTGATAAAAAAGTAGATCCAAACGCGCTCTAGAACAACACGATCGAGTGTGGTTTCGCGCGGTAACGAGCATACACAAGCTCGATGACCTTTTACGGTGGTGGGGTCTCTTCTGAGCCCAACTAGAACAATATGAAAAGTGCCACACGCTGAGCGCGAACGCCGCCACCGCCACGGCTATCGGAATTGGAGCGAAAGGATTTGACACCGCATGGACGACCGATTTGGGAGGCCGAAGATCTTTGATCTGGTGCCGCTAGAATGATTGCCCGTGGCGGCCGGCTCCGGATTCTGGGGGATCTGACCAATTTCAATTAATAGTTTAATCTTGGTCTGCTGTCTAAGTGCCTGACTGGTCAGAGAACGGACCGTGGGTTCATTAGATCGATCCTTCTGTGGACACAGACTCTCTCTCGGAGAGGTGTCCTTCGCGTTTTGTGGCTCTTGGTTTGCAAATTGGCACTTGTTGCGTCCCCTCATTATCCAATTAGTGGGTTCTTGCGGATGGTGATGCGAATTTGTGTTTGACAGAACAGAGTGACAAAAACCTAATTTAGACGAAAAGTGGTTCATTTGATAGCTGGCTAGCAGTTTCAATGTTTGCTTTTCGAGGTACATTACTGAACAAATATATCATAAAAGTGCTTCATTTTTAAAAGGGCTCAAGCTACTTAGCCACTACATTCTTCCATGATTTCAGCAGTATTTGAATTCTACATCCGGAGAACGATTCGTCTTGTAGAAATTGGTCCACTCTTCGCATCTTCAGAAGAATGGAATAGCAGCCTGTCATGTCATTTGTCAATCGATCGAAAAAAATCGATAGGGGCAATATATAGCGAATGGTGACGTTTCACAAAATTTGGCCGAGCGTCATCCTTATGCGGAATTACTTTTCCGTAGGCTTGCTTATATTGTTAAGTTTTCCTTCAATGTTTGGTTCGAATGATTCATTTGTGGTCGATTGCATTTTTTCGTGATGGTATCGTTTGGTTTGACTGATTAATATCTTCCAATAGTTCTAATATGCGGTGGCGGATGTCCTCGAGAAATTTGTGATGTGAAGGATAATATCGAAAACCGGAATTAAGAACGAAAATTTCAGCTTTAGATTCTATATCCCAAAGATCAAACTAAAGATTAAAATTAACAGATCCCAGAATTTCACAAATCTTTTTTTTAATCTTGGATCCCTGAATTTCTGATATGAGTATTTTCAATACTAGCTCCAGCATTGAACAAGCATTGAACCATTGTAAGGGCCTGGCCGGATAAAGGAGTAAAAAGTGCCCGCAAACCAAATCACTAGCTGTATGGCAAATATTGTATAGGATATTAAATAAGGAATTTTGGTGGTTTTTTGAACCCCTATGTGGTTTAACATAGGATCTATAGTGAAAAACGTACTTTTTGGTTTATTTCACGCCATCCTCAAAAGCTTCGAGATAAAAATTAGAAAAAAAACAGGAAGTGGGTTATATCTATGGTATAACCGCAAGGGTGACGTAGGACTATCGTTGATTTAGAGATCATTTGTATGAAGTTGAATCTGAATTCATTCTGAATGGATGAATATTTGGAGAAATTCGAAAACGAGAGCGTTACGTTGGAGGCATAAGGTTTTATGCATCCAATATTGGATACGGAAATATCCTACTGATGGGGAAGAATAATCTTCAGAAGCTATCCTGTTGATTGCGATTGATTGAAAAATCACAAAACCTAATGTATTTGGTCACAGTGGTACATGGATAGAAAACATTAAAATAAACTCTTTCATATGAATGTAATTTTAAATTTCCAGAGGAACTGGCAGATTATTTTCAGTAACGATTAGATATTTCCACATTTTCCTCGATACTGGAAGCCCACCAGTGGTTAATGCTAACTCGATAACCATCTGTTAATAGCACTTGATTGAAACATTGGTCACAGTGTTACATGGATAGAAAACATTCAAATAAACTCTTTCACATGAATGTATTTTTAAATTCCTAGAGGTACTGGCAGATTATTTTCCGGATCTGTCTCGATCCAAACGGAAAGAATTCCGTGCGTGTATGTGTGTGTGTGTGTAGCGGCTGCTTCGAGATCTTCCCGGGGAACCGTTTGTAGCATCACTCTCCTCCTGATGGATTCCCTTCTGGCCTAAGGTGCACAAACAGGCTCTTGGTGACACCGTTCATCCGCGCTTTCATGATAAATGAAGAGCTTCACCACAACAGCGACAACATGCTCCAATCGCTGTTCAATTAGAACTGAGTGAATTTCCGAGCGACGCTCGCTTATATACCGATTGGTGATTTCAATAGCCTATTTTGAAAGCAAATTTAAGATTATTGAAACAAGTTTTTGGATCAGAAAGTAACAAGTATAGAACGCGTAGACATTTTATCTTTCGAATGAAGTGTTTATCATATCATTTCGTTCAGTTGTTTAGGAGCTATTAACACTCAAAATCTCGGTCTCCGGCGTAACGCTTTCGTTTTCGAAACTTTGATTTTACACCCCGGTATAGAAATGAAAGACGTAGTCCTACGTCAATACTGAATGTACAGCTCACTACAGTGAATCAAGAGAAATTATCAAAAAAAAAATCATCAAAAATTGAAGTACTAACAAAAATATTAAAATCTTGAATTTTTTTTTTTGAGATTTAGAGATTCAGTACTACTTTAACTCATATTTAAATGTGTTCCTACGGCTTTTCTAGATATGTGTGATTTTTTTCAGATTTTTTTCAGTGTTGCGCGGTACAAAATTTTTTTTTTCATATTCCCAAAGGGCCTGGCTTGGTACGAGAGTAAAAGGGCCCCCAATCCAATTCACCAGCTGTATGGAAAATATTGTATAGGGTACTGAATATGAAATTTTGACAGTAGTATCATATATTTGAGTACTTCTATGGTACAACATAGGATCTATGGTGAAAAATCCGCCTTTTCGTTTTTTTCACGCCATTCTCAATAGCTTTGAGACAAAAATATGAAAGAAATACTGAAAGTACACCTTACTAAGGTGTATCAATCATATACAAACAATTTTTTCATCAAAAAATCAAATACAAAAAAAAATTATTATTATAAGTTTTATTTTAAATCTATATATATAAAAATGGAGTGATGTCTGTCTGTCTGTCTGATTCTTATAGACTCGGAAACTACTGAACCGATCGACATGAAAATTGATATGTAGGGGTTTTTGGGACCGGGGAAGGTTTTCGTGATATTTTGAGACCCCTCCCCCCTCTCTAAGGGCTGCCATACAAATGAAACACAAATTTCTGCATTACTCGGAAATTAACCAAGCAAACGAAACCAAAGTTGGCATGTGAAAGTTTTAGGGTGCAATAAATGTTTCTATGATGGTTAGACAGTCCTTCCCCCACTCAAAGGGGGGGGCTGCCATACAAATGAAACACAAATTTCTGCATTACTCGAGAATTAATCAAGCAAATGAAACCAAATTTGGCATGTGGAGGTTTTAGGATGCAATAAATGTTTCTATGGTGTTAAGATACTCCTTCCCCCTCTCTTAGAGGGGGCTGCCGTACAAATGAAACACAATTTTTTGCATTACCCGAGAATTAACCAAGCAAATTAAACCAAATTAGGCATATGGAAACTTTAGGGTGCAATGAATGTTTCTATGGTGGTTAGATACCCCTCCCCCCTCTCTTAGGGGTGGCTGCCATCTAAATAAAACACAAATTTCTGCATTACTCGAGAATTAATCAAGTAAATGGGCGGGACGAAGTTTGCCGGGTCAGCTAGTAAATTATAATAATTATAAGTTTTATTTTAAATAAAACTAATTTTTTTTTTATTTTGATATTCAGTACTACTCTAGTTTGTATTCAAATTTCTTCCTACGTCTATTTTAGGTATATGGTCTTTTTCAGAATTTTAGAGTGTTTTTAGCGATACAAAAAAAATTATATATATTTTCAGGCATTTCGAAATTTTGAAAAAGAATTATTACTTTGAGACCCACTTTTACTCTAATTTTTATTTAAATGCGTTCGTATGTGTAATGTTTAAGAGGATTGCGCAAAAAATAATGTTTTTGGCCTTTGGGCATTTTTAATTTATTTTGAATTGAGAAACCCAGTACTGCTCTAAAATTTATATAAATTTTGTTTTTTGTATGGCTCAATTTTGTCGATATATTTAGAGCATTTCGCTGTACAAAGATTTTTTATCTCGTATCTTAAAATATATATGATCTTCACATTGGATTTAGATGGTTAACCAAATTCATAAGAGTCAGCAGTACGATAGAGCTCTGTGATAAATAATGAAGTACTTGCGGAAGGATCATTCGGGATAATGGGAAGAACACTTAAAAAATTCAAATTATTATTATTTTTTTAGTTTAGTCTCTCAATTGAAAACCACGAATATACTTAAATAATCGATTCCCAGAAAATGAAGCAATAATGCAGACTATGAAGAAAATATTTTTGTGTCTCGCAATGCTCTTAAAAATCCGGGAAAAAAATCACGCCACATGTAGAAAAAGACACATACGAACGCATTTAAATAAAAATTAGAGCAGAAGTGGGTCTCGAAGTTATATTTTTTTTCAAAATTTCGAAATGCCAGAAAATATATATTTTTTTTGTACCGCGTATTTAAAATTTTTTTATTATTAGATTTTTTGATGAAAAAATGGTTTGAAGATATTTATCGATACACCTTAGTAAGGTGTACTTTCAGTATTTTTTTCTTAATTTTGTCTCAATGCTAAAGTCTGCTTCATTTAATATTGGAACACAAACAATTGCGTGTAGTTCAGTCATTTATTAACGAATTCATAATTTGTTTTTCATACAAATGTAGCATTTTCTTTACTCTTTCATAAATTTTTTTTTTTTAAATTATTCATTGCTGTTTCGAAGAAATTCTCGTACTTTTCCCGTAATACGGCACATTAGGCGGCGCACACCCTTTTCGTCCACCGTTTTGGCGATTTGATTCCACCAGTTCTTCATTTGAGTCATGTTCCTAACAAGTTTTCCCTTTGCCTTAAGCCTCCGCTTTGTGATTGCCCAGTATTTCTCTATCGGCCGGAACTGGGGGCAGTTTGGGGGGATTGAGGTCCTTCGGTATTACGCTGACCCCGTTCGTTGCGTACCATTCCATAACCGTTTTGCTGTAATGGCAGCTTGCGAGGTCCGGCCAAAACATTACTAGACGGTCGTGGGCACGAATAAACGGCAGAATCCGTTTCTGTAGGCACTCTTTTTTGTAGACTTCTGATGTCATTATCTTGTCAGTGAGAAAGACTTTGGTTTTCTGTCCACAACTGCATATCCCCTGCCAAATCATGTACTTGCGGGCGAATTTATCCGCAAACACGAACTTAAATTTTGCAGGTACATCCCCCCGAGCCGTCGCCAAATAAAATTTTTGACCTGGGATTTGCCCAAAGTCCGCCTTCACGTAGGTCTCATCGTCCATCAGAATACATCCGTCGAACTTGGTCAGCACTTGGTCGTACAGCTTTCGAGCACGGATTATGGCCACATTGTTCAGCTTCAGCGTCCGATTTGGCTGTTTGCTGGCTCGGAATGACCTTATTCCTTCCCGGAGACGAATTCGTCGCACCGTACTGTGAGCGGCCTGGAACTTATTGGCCAAATCCCGGTCTGAAAGATTGGGATTCCTCTTGACGGCCTTGATGACTTTCCCACGCAGTTTCCGGTCGACAGTTCCACTCCGACGCTTCGAATGCGGCTTCCGAGCCGTCGTCAATGTTTCCTTGTACTGCTTGATAACACGCCATACGGTATTTCTGGGCATTTTAAGCTGTTTAGCTAGCTTAGATGCCGACAACAATAGATTTTCAAGAAAACTGTGCACAATTTTATCTCTCCGTTCGGCTTCCATGGCGGTTGTTTACAAAATGCTATCGTTTGGTGTTATGACATAAATACATGGTGAAAGGTAATGAATTTCCCGACACGTGGGTGAAAAAAGTTTCCAAATCCGTCCACTATGAGCGCCACAATGAGCAAAAGAATTTGTTCCAATATTAAATGAAGCAGACTTTATTGAGAATGGTGTGAAAAAAACGAAAAGGTGCATTTTTCACCATGGATCCTATGGTGTACCATATAAGGACTCAAATATATGGTACTACTGCCAAAATGTTCTATTTAGTACGCTATACAATATTTTCTATACAGCTGGTGTTTTGGTTTTGGAGCACTTTTTACTCCCTTACCCAGCCAGACCCTTCGGATATTAAAAAAAAAAAATTTGTACCGCGCAACACTGAAAAAAATCTGAAAAAAAAATCACACATATTTAGAAAAGCCGTAGGAACACATTTAAATATGAATTAAAGTGGTACTGAATCTCTAAATCCCAAAAAAAAATTCAAAATTTTAATTTTTTTAGTACTTCAATTTTCGATGAAATTTTCTTTTGATATTTTTTCTTGATACACCGTAGTAAGATGCACATTCAGTATTTTTTTCAATTTTTTTTCTTCGAAGTTTTTGAGGATGGCGTGAAATAAACGAAAAAATGTGTTTTTCACCATAGACCCTATATTAAACCACATAGGGGTTCAAAAAAACGCCAAAACTTCTTATTTAATATCCTATACAATATTTGCCATGTAGCTAGTGATTTGGTTTGGGGGCACTTTTCACTCCTTTACCCGGCCAGGCCCTTTAAATAAGTGTATGTTCATAGAAAATTGGCTAATTTACAAGTCTAAAATGAGAGATTAAGTTTTGAGTCATTAAATACGCAAAAAAAAACCGTTTATATCTCGGATTCATGTTAATGAGATGAAAATGTTGAGTACAGGCAAACCTGTTTTTGTGCGAGGGACACGGGCCGCACAAAAAAAAATTGTCCTAAACTTCACCAGTAGTTTTAAAACATATTTAAGCTACATAATTTGAAAAACGAACTTTTTTTCTAGGCGTTGGATAGGGACCTTCTTTCACTTTAATAAGCGGCCTACTCGTGGAGGCAATCTGGCGTAGTCGTAACATCCATACCTCTCACGCCAAGTTCACGAGTTCAATTTTCACTCCCGACATTCTTCCAAAAATGAAAGTAAAAGTGACGAACCAGCCAAAAAATGCCATACAAATGAAACACAAATTTCTACATTACTCGAGAATTGATCAAGCAAACGGAACCAATGTTGGCATGTGAAGGTTTCAGGGTGCAATAAATGTTTTATGGTGGTTAGATACTCCTCCTCCCTCTCTTAGGGGGACTGCCATGCAAATGGAACACAAATTTTTGTTTTACTCGAAAACTAATCGAGTAAATGAAACTAAATTTGGCATGTGGACGCTTTAGGGTGCAATAAATGATTCTATGGTGGTTAGATACTCCTCCCCACTCTCTTAGGGGGGCTGTCATACAATTCAAACACAAATTTCTGCATTACTCGGGAATTAATCAAGCAAACGAAACCAAATTAGGTATATGGAGGTTTTAGGGTGCAATAAATGATTCTATGGTGGTTAGATGGAGCCAAATTTGACATGTGAAGAATTTAGGGGGCACGAAACGTTTCTATGGTGAATAGACACTCCTCCCCCGTCTCTAAGGGTAGAAGAGTCTGTTTTTATTCTATCATGTTTTCTGTATCAAACATTTATTCCATGTAATGGAGAAACATGTTATTTGCAAGTGGTTGAAAAATCTTGAACGAGAATTGTGTCTGAAAATAATCTAATATTATAATGATAAATTTTGGTAGAAGTACTAGGAATTTTATAGTAAAAGGTAAATTCAACGGGGTCTGCGATTGGACTCATGAACTTGCGCTTAGTAAGAAAACGTGAACTTTTGAAGGTATTGATAACAAAAAAAACGAATTTTGGGTGGGACGAAGTTTGCCGGGTCAGCTGGTAATTTATAATATTAGAAACTCGCAAAAAATTACAGTCAAAATCAATGATAAAATGTTTGCATTAGCAAATTCCGTGAAAAACAAGCATCGTTAATTTTTTAGTTTTAGTAGTTGTTTCAACTACTTTGTTTGCTGTTTCCATGTTAAGTGCTAGAGAATGTAAGAACCTACAATAACTGGTTGAAAAAATGATATTTTATGCACAAATATTCGTTAACATTAATACTGAAGTAGTTTTCGGAATATGAATCAAGTTTCTACGCTTGATTCAAATTCCGAACACTTCATTTTCAAATGTAAATTTACTTAACTTTAATGTTATAAATAATTGAATAATGAAAACCCTGAAATTCTTTGGGTTATAGCCTTCATTTTAACATCATTTACATGTATCGACAAAACCCTTTAATTTATAATGCATAATGCGTTAGCAAATTCTGTAAAAAACAAGCATCGTTAATTTTTCAGTTTTTGTAGTTTTTTCAACTCTTTTGTTTGTTGTTTTCAAGTTATGTGATAGAAATGGTTAGAACCTACAATAAATGGATGTAATAAAATGATGTTTTATGCGGAAATCTTCATTAAAATTAGTGTTCGGAATATGAATCAAGTTTCTACGCATGATTCAAATTGCGAACACTTAATTTTTAAATGTGAATTTACTGAACTTTAATGTTATAGATAATATTATATTCAAAACCCTGATATTATTTGGCTTATAGACTTCATTTTATCATCATTTACAAGTATCGATTCCGATATAGCGCCATGTAAACCAAGTAAACTATAAGAAACGAATACGAATCAACGAATCAATAATTACAAAAGCAAAATCCAATTTTTTGCGAGCATATCATTTTTCCAAAAAAGGCTAGCTAATTGACTTTAATTTGATATATCGATCATATGAATCGGTCTAATAGTTTAAAAGTTATGATTTTTTCTTAAATTTGAGACAAAAGTGTTCAGAATATGAGTCAGTGGCAAAAATAGTGTTCGGAATTTGAGACAAAAGTGATACAACACATTTTTAGTTTTTCACCATGAATATGTATTTGTAAATCCATTTTATTGTAGTCAAATGGAAAAAAAGGCTCTATTGTATCCAAAAATCAAATTCATTTCTCGAAAGAGTTCCATTTTGAGTAATGAGACACTGTTTAATGGCCATCAAAGTATAAGTGTTCGGAATATGAGACAAAACGGTACTTGAGTAAACAAAATCAGTGAAAACTCGATATTGCATCTTGCTCTACTATTTTCTGCCAAGTGTAGAGAATTTAGATTGCTAATTCAATTCCAAATATCAGCTTCAGAGGTTGGTTTAAGAACCAAATTCAAAATTTAGGGTTCCACTAGAATCCCAGATTTAGTTAAAAAAATACGAACATCTTGTGGAATGGTTATTGATGATTGTATGACGATTTCTATGATGATGGGTCTGAAACAAATCGCGTCTTTAACATCTGTTTGTATTTGCAGAATTTCAATATTATAAATGCCCTTGTTGTCCCAGGACCAGGTTGGTGCGTAATGAAAAACAAGATAGTTATCACACAAACCGTCCGCTCTTTCCAGGGACACTCAAACATTCTGTTAAAATAATATCCGAGGAGATAAACAAGCGATTTGAAAAAAAATTGATTTGAGTCCAACGTCAATAATGTGGTCAAGAGCTGGACAGAACCCTCTATATATTTTTTAAATTTTATTTGGTTCCTAAAGATTTGAGGCGATATATATATTTTTAGAACAGTATAAATTGAAAATAATATAATTGCTCTGTCAAATCATCCGAAAAATACCCGATTTTGAGTCGATATTTTCCGATATTCGTTAATCTTGTACATAAGCTGGCAGTGGCTGTTTATTTTCTTGGAACAGGGGAAAAGCAAACTTTCAACCCTATCAATCTCAATCTTAGTTATCGCATAACGCGAACACCCTATCAGCAAAAGTATCTTTCTGTACCATAAAGCGGTTCCAAAACAATCGCCACTCATTAGATCGCATACGAGGGGCTATTCTTTTCCCTTTTTTTCATTTCTGTCTGCCTGTTCGGGCTCCATGAGACTGCCGAACATCAGAAATAGGTTAAAAGCTTTGTTATTGCACAAATCCCTCGCGCACAACGTACCAACGATTGAATTTATTAAAAACTAATAATAAACCTTTTAAGATCAAATTAATCGATGTATGTTTATCTCATCCGATGGTCGTGTTTTGCTCCGCCCCCTCCCTTCGTTCGGGGGCATCCCTCGTTAAGAGACGGCCGAATCGATACGGACGGACACGCGAGCGAAGCGAGCATAGATCTAGATCCCCTTTTTCCCATTACCACCTCGTGATCATCGATCCTCTTCAGATTTCACTTCCTCCTTCACCACCATTGAAGGGGGGAAAAGCAAGCGAGAGCGACGGAGGGAGAGGGTAAATTATAGATTTTTACGTGTACGTGAATAATACGCATACGCGGCGGAACGCGGGTCAACAGCCATTACCACCGAGCTAATCCCACGATGGGCCAAAGCTCAAAACGCGGCAAAGGGAAAAAGCTTTTAGCGAACATGTAATACACAGCATAACAACACACAATACACGAACGAAGCTGCAATCGGGCGCGCTTTCCCAGTGCGCCCATCTCCGGGAATGGGTTGAGAATTGTTACAATTTTGTACTCGATAGTGGCTTTCCTCCTGATCCTCCTCTCTTCCACTCGTCGCGTACAGCATCATCTCGAATGGGAGGAGAGGATGTCGGTAATGCAAACTCCACTTCAAAAGATCGTTGGAAAATCGGTTCAGAGTGGGGTTCTCTGCTAGTCATGGTTTTTTTTTATTCAAAGAGTAAATATGCCAACATACGTTACCGATAAGCCCGTGCAAAAAATAAACCAGCTGGCGAATTAATCATTCGCTGAAACCGCAGAAAAACAAACCGACTGCCAATCAGTTGTATTTTCCATTACTAATCACATTGGACAATTTGCTTCCCGGCCGATGGATAAAATACGCTCGATGTGGCGATGATTTTCGCTACCATATGCGTGTTTGTTATTATAATTATTATTATTTCAGAACGCACGTTTTCGCGAACTGGGTCACAGATTATGGCCACGAAAGCAGCAGCGGCAGCAATTGCAATCCATTCGCGCGCGCGTCAACATCAATTTTGATTGTGTGTGCGATACTAAAACTGGTCAACCCAAAGTAATCGTACCTCCCCCCGACAGGGCAGTGTGTGGTTTAGAGAGCAATTTGCACTACATATGACTGCCATAACCCGGCACCAGCACCACCCATCGCCCCCCTATCGGAATGTTTCGCGCCAACGGTTGAGGCGGTGAGTGACCACGCGAGAGGTTAGCGATGTGTGAACATTTTGCACTAAATCGATTGACCTGGCCAAGTGGAGAGAGTGTAAGTGGAGGGGTGAGAGGGTGAAACGATTAGTCACCACGAAAAAGTCGGATGCGAACATTTACATGCATGTCCGGATGCTGTATTGTGTGTATTTTCCGGTTGAATTGGAAACAATGCTATCCTGGGCTGGAAACAGCAGTTCCCATGTAGAGATCTTAATGACTGCTAAAATAAACAGAGGCCAACATGATGAAGTGAGAGCGCAAAAATGGGTAATAATCATAGGAAGTGAAACAAATCAATGACTTTATGGTCCAAGCTGAAAGCATAGAAATATGAGATGGGAGCGCGCGCGCAATGACGAACGGCGGAAGCAAAGCCCCTGAGCGCTCCGGAGAAATCGGAAGCCGCCGATTTGGGTCGAGTTTCAATAACTGTATCAATCGACGTTTGCAGTTCGAAATATAGCGTTTGTCTTGTGACTTAAACTCGTTCCGATGGCTGGTTATGAGTAAAGCTTCAGATTGGTGGGTTTGATGTTATGGTAGAGCGACTCCATTAGAATTCGAAGTTCGATTTTTATATATTTTTTTTGATTGACTCAAATTTTGCAAACGCATTCTTCATGACCAAAAAGAACAATTTGCATCATCGGATCTCCATTTTGACTCTAGCCTTACTTATGTGAAGGGCCGAAACAGAAATTGCTTGATAGTTTTCAAAAAAAATATAACTCAGAAACGGTTGGTCTGATTGATTTGGTGTCCTCCGCAATGTTTTAGATTATTATTGGGGCTATATTAGAGATGGGCAAAAAGATTAATTTCAGTGAGCGACTCAGAGCCGTGCACTCAATGAAAAGAGCCGGCTCATTTGAGCGGCTCGACGGCTCTTTTCAAGAAGCGGTTTATTCGGATATGTAAAGAATGGAAGACGTGAATAATAAGGGTTCTTTCCACCGAAGCGAAAGGTCGCTTATTCTCAACAATTGCGGCACCGCTAAATATTTATCTACAATAGGTATTGCAACAGCTTCTGGATCATGTGAGGATTGAAGATTGCCAACCAATGCATCAAACTCATCCCATACAGATGACCGCGTTTCATCACCAACGATTTGTGGTGGTTTCGTAGGCGTGGATGTCCTTTTTAGCGACCTTATCAACGACTGGTGTGCATTGTTGTACTTTCTGTTATCCCCAAAAACTTGCTGCTTGGAACGAGGATTTAGCAGTATTCATTAGGCTACTAATTCGTCTGACTAAAGATCAGCAAATCGCTTTATCAGCTCCGAAATCAATTCATTACATAGAATGTTGAACATGTCGAATCATCACAACAGTTTTCGACACAGTCTTCTCCTCGTTTTATATCCCACACCTTTTTGAATAATTTTTTTTTCTTACTTAATTTTTTTCGGAATGATGTACTGCATTATGTTAGTCAAACCATTTTATTCGATAACCATGTGCAGGAGTGGCACGAAAAAAAATTGATCATCTTGAAGTTGGATTTATCATAAAAAAACCATTTTGTAACGACCTTCATCTTGGATTTCCATTTTTCATCAATAACTGTGTTCTACTAGTCAAGTCCTTTCACTGATACTCATATGATGGTATTTTGCGAAGATATGTAGCCTTCCATTTTGAAACGGCTTCCATTTTGAATTTGCATTTTTCATAAATAACTCTGTTCTACTGGTCAAGCCAGGCATTTGATACCCATATTGATGAGGTTTTGCCAAAATATGTAGTCTGTCATTTTGTAACGGCTGCCATCTTGGATTTCCGTTTTTCATGAATAACTGTGTTCTACTAGTCAAGTCCTTTCATTAGATACCCATATTGATGGGGGGTTTGACAAAATATGTAGTCCGCCAAAATTTACTAACATACAAACAGGACAAGCTAAATAAAATCGTTTGAAAATTCATTTCTCAGCGCTCTGCCATCTCTAGGCTATATAGAAAAAGCATGCACTGTTGAAAAAGTTTTATTCTTATTTTATTTCGAAAATAACTCTTAAAACTCAATTTTACAAAAAAAATAATGGTGATGGAAAAATAATGGACAAAAAAGTTATAATTTTTTTTGTAAAGTTGGATTTTTGAAAACTGTTGAAATGATTGTTAGAAATATTATTTGACCCGATTTTATGAAAGTACGTACGATTTGCAAGAAAAAAAAACGTGGACGGCAAAATTTTCTAATTGCTACCGTTCCCGAGATACAGTGATTTTAAAATAAAATTTAACTTTCGGTCGTTTTCGAATGTTTTTCGAGTTTATTCAAATAAGAAAATTATTTTTCCGGAAAGTATTTTATATCTAGTTATTATACAATGATAAAGAGTCGCATTTCATTACAGATCTCTTTCTGATTCATAAAACCTATATTTTTTTATTATCATTAGCTTCTATTTTATCTTCGGAAACAGAAATAAATGAAAGATATTTTTGTGTTCCTTGGATAGATATACATTAAGGTGCCAATGAAAATGGTCATCTCTAATTTCAAAAAGTTACCTCATAAAAAATGTTCACCATCTCGAAAAAACACCCTATGTCGAATTTCAGCTCAATCGGGCTTAAGGGAGAGTGGCGCAAAGCGGTCAAAGTTTGAGTTTTTTGAAAATCGAAAAAAAAATCCTCCCCCCTTGGAAATCAGGGTTTTCGAAAAAAAAATTGTGATGCCAAATGTATTAAAATTGCATGAAACGTCGAGATCTAGTGGCATATCGAAAAAAAAAAATTGTCAAAAATCGGCATACTGGGTTTTTTTTTTGGAGTACGACACGAAAAGTGTGGTTTTGGGTGCCAATAAAAATACTTACTACGAAATGTTGATTTGCACGATAATATACCCTATGCAAAATATTAGCTCATTCGGACTTCATTTACTGGTGTCGCAGACGTTAAAATTGGAGTTTTTTGAAAACCGAAAAATCACCGGAAAAATTGATGCCAAATGTCTTAAAACTGCATTACTTGTCGAGATTTTCAGTTATCTCAATTTTTTTTTTGTCAAAAATCGGTATTCTAGGACTTTTTGGAGTACGAAACGAAAAGTATAGTTTTGGGTGCCAATAAAAATAGTTATCTCAATTTTTCATTCGTAACTTCTACTTACTACGAGATGACACTAGATCTCGACGTTTCATACAATTTTAAGCCGTTTGGCATCAACATTTTTTGTTTCGAAAACCCCGATTTCCTTTACTCCCCCCTTGAGTGATTTTTCGATTTTCATAAAACTGAAACTTTGACCGTTTTGCGCCACTCTCCCTTAAGTCCGATTGAGCTGAAATTCGGCATAGGGTGTTTTTTCGAGGTAGTGAACATTTTGTATAGGGTAACTTTTAGAAATTTTAGGGTCGATTTTTTCCCATCATTCATTGGCAGTAGACGGCGCCAGTGGTTGTATGGTTAGCGTAACAGCCTCACAATCCGATCGGCCTGGGTTCAATCCCAGCTGGCGTCGTTGGGATTTTCTGAGGCGAAAAATCTCTGGTTACGTCTTCCTTCGGAGCGGAAGTAAAAGAAGTTGGCCCGGCTCATGAGTTGTTGAGTCTGATAGGTAGGAACAGGTGGAGTCGCCTCCCTGATTGATGTCGGTGATTGGCACTAAAGTGGCGGAAATAGGCCGACGAAAAATAAGCGAAGATAAAAAAAAAAAAATTGGCAGTAAAACGTTGTGGGTGTAAAGACATTGGTCATTTAAGCTACTTTGCATGCTTGAAATCATCCAAAAAGAATTAGACTAGTTTTTGAAAAGAGCAAAAAAAATTTTTTTTTTACAAACATTTACAAAAATTTAGTTTTTTAAACTATAATACCACAAAATTTTGGACAAATGTAATGTAGGAAATTGTTTCAATTTCATTTAATTTATTTAAAAAAAAATAGTTTTTTTAAAGAAAATTTACAAAAAAAATTGCGCTGAAAAAAAAAGATTTTAAAAATTTAAATTTCTTTTTTCACAATACGTATTTTATTAAATACTTAAAAAAAATATGTGAATAGCCCTTAAAATTTCCAACAAGTCACTCATAATTCGGAAGATGGGCTCTTTTACAGAGTTTTTTTTTCTAAAAAACAACTTTTTCATGTTTTCTTTGAAAAAAATACTATTAAACCTAATTTTGTTTAAAGTCACGATAGCGATATAGAATATTCGACAAAGTTTTAGATCTTTTCAAAATATTAAGTTTTGTCGTAGACGTTAACTTTCTATCTTTTATAGTTTATGGAATACATGGCATTTTTGTATGGAGACTCCTGAAAAAGTAATGTTCCACTCGTAACATTTTTATGTGTGAATTCTCGCGTTTGACATGTTCTTGGCATGTTTATAAATAGAGAAAAGTTTTCGGAACATGTAAATCGTGATAATTATAAATACATGAAAATGTTAATGTTTAACCATTAATAGTAATCTTTCAAAAAAAAAAAAAAAGTTATTGATAAACTTCTTTCCCAGTAAATGTGCCCATCTTCCGATGTATGGGTAACTTGTTGGAAACTGTAAGCTATTTATTTGTATATTTTCAGAATTTAAAAAAAAGTTTTTGAGAAAAATGAATTTTAATATTCATAATATTGTTTTCATGATTTTTTTTATTGTTTGATATTTTTCTATGAAAACACGAATATTCCTACTATTCGTTCTCCTATTCCTACATTTCAGCCGGCCGCTGACCGGCCCCTTACGTTTTTTTTTAATGTCACAACTTTTATTATCAAATTACAACTTTTAAAAATTACGATTGATTTTTTTTTAAACAGGCGTATTTAAAATCATTGATCTTTCCATCAATAACTTTTAACTCAAAATTCCGATATCTGTTTAAAATATGATGTTTGACAAAGTTGCTGGAAAATTGATGACTGATTTAGGAAATATAACATTTTTTAATGTTCTGTTAAAAAATCTTATTCAACAATTGATTTTAATATTTAAAACCTTTATATTGTATATTATCAAATATCATATTTTAATCAGAAATATGGATTTTAAGTTACGATTTTGTAAAAGAAATATCAATGAATTTGAATACGCCCTTTTAAAAGCCAGTCATAATTAAATTCGACCAGATGATAACAAGAATTGCGGTTTTGGTTAGCTTCAATCATGTGTACCAAGTTTCAACAAAATCGAAGTGGGTCACCGCGAAATTTGCTGTTGATTTGGCGCGGAATAGCTAAAAATCTAAAAAATTTCATCCGTTTTCAAAAATGGCGCCCTCAACATCGAATTTTCATCCACATATTCTGCAAGTCACACATGCTTAGATTGAACTCACTGTTTTGTCATCAATTCTGATAAAAACAAAATCTGGGGAGCACGTTTTGGATATACGTTCTGAATGAAAAAGATGGGATAACATTAAACGAAGAGATCTCGCCACAGATGCTTCATTAATTATGAACAGTTTGAACAGTTTGTATCTATGAACATGTGGTTAGAGGAGATGAAAAAAACAAGAGAGTACGCTTCCTATGACACGATCCACAGAAGCGGCGCGAGGAAAAATACATTCACTTGCAAGATGCTGTCATGAGCAACGCCCACACAGCCTATGCTATTGCCAGGCCGAAATACAATCGGTATGACAGTACGTGTGTTCAAACAAAAAATAAATTAACTTTAACACGTTGAGCCCCGAATTATTTTTGCCTCGTTGTTCCATTCATCCCGCATCAAGATCTTTTTTACTCAACGTGTTAATGAACCTCATTACAATATTACACGGTTGAATGGCATTTTTTTTTTTGAATTGAATGGGTTACCTCAAACAAATATTTTGGTTTGATTAATCGCCAAAATACGCTTGAGAAAATCGATAGTGTAATTTCCTCGAATTCCAGATCCATCTACATATCAACTACTCACCCTTATTCTGAAGTTCGATCGAGTCAGAATTGTCCGAACGGATCGCTTTTTTACTTCTGTAATCCGTTCGATAATGATTAGAAACATTTCAAAAATTTTCTAAAAATCCAACTTTTTGTCCATTATTTTTGCATATCAACATATCAAGAAATGAAAAATGCATTTTTTGATAAAATTTAAGTGTTACTTTCGATATAAAATAGGAATGAAAAAAATAATTTTACAGTAAATATTTTCTCCACATAGTCTCTTTTAATAACCTAAACCATTGTGGAAGACATCAAGTCAGTTGGACTAACCGTTTCTGAGTTATATTTTTTTTAAATCTTTCTAGCAATCTTTGCTTAGGCACTTCTCAGAGGTAAGACCAGAATTAAAATGGAAAACCAATGATGCAAATTTTTCAACAAGAATTGTCAATGTCAATACGAATGCGTTTGCAAAAACTCAATCAAAAAATGCATAATGCATAATAAAATTTATGAAAAAATCGTCATTTGCGGTGGATCAGATTAGCATTTGTTCAACCGATGCTGCTCAGAACCAGACCACCGTTCCAATTGATCACCTCCTACTTAATCTGATTAAGTATATCAAGCGTGTTGAACTGCTATCGGTTAACCGAGGCGCACCAAGGAAAGAAGTGTACCACTTTAACTACCAACCGTGAGAGCGCCATGATTTCGCAATTTCAATTTAATTAATAGATTCCCCATCATAAATTATGAAAACTAATTAATATCCATTAAAAACTCAGCTCGCTGCTTGACACATCACTTTACCACCCCCCCCCCCCCCCCCCCGCACCAACATCCAAAAGGGCAGTTTTTATGCAAACGGGGTGGCGATATGGTAACGGGGAGACGTGAAGTGGACCGAATACTCGATTGAGTGTAAATGGTGAGAATAAGTATCGATAGCGTGGAGGTTTTAAAATCGAAACTGGTCGCGTGTGTGACTAAAGGAGAACACAGCGAAGCAAAAAAAAATGGAAAGCGAAACTGATCCGCTGCAGCAGCGGCATCAATGTATGCCGTAAACACAACTTTGCCGTGATTTTATTTCGCGGACCTCGGAAGCGAATGGCAGCTGCGCGCGCGTACGGTGGGAAAAGCTGTTGCTAAACACTAAATCAATGTTTTCATCTTGAACGTCGTGTCCCTTCGCTTGTTGTTGCTGATGTCCACCATAAGAATCCAGCATACAAAAAAACGACGTATCGCTGGCGAAAGGATTTTCTGCATCGTGCCGATATTATGTGTGAACATAATGGCAGCCTTCGCGGTGTGGTCGAGTAGCCCAGCAGCAACCGCGCATCCAGGAAGCATCAATTCCCGTCCCGTTCCCTCGTTCCGTTCTGACGAGGCGCATCTTTTTATCGATCTGACATCGTTATTGTCGCGTTGTGGTGGCGACTGAGCGGTCGGAAGCCGACCATCGCTGGGAGAGAGGAGCGACGCCCACTTTGGGCGGTAGCCATTAAGTTAATAAATATTAAATTAATAATCACACATCACGGCTGCTAATATGAGAGAGGTGGTACGTCATTTAGTGGCGTCGTGTGTGCGGCTGCTCCCTGAACCGAGTGGAGGTGCCTTTATTTTGCAATTATACCGATCCTTTCACTGCTAACGATGCGGAGCCATCGAGGTTGGTTCCGTCGTGTGAGGCTGTATCATGAGGTAGATCTTGATAGTATATAAGACGAGGATGCCAATTTGGATCAATTTCAGATGGGTCGTCCAGCGGTCTCACGTACATCCATCATCGGTGATGGAGAAAGAAGCAGAGCAAGAGTTTATCTTGACCGAAGAATCACAGTCATTAACGTGATGTGTATTCTCTGTCCGAACGCGTTTATGTCTTCTTTACGTCAAACTTAGGAGCTACACGATAGAGAAATTGGATGGGAATCAGTTTTTGATTGATTCCGCGTCAATTCGCCTGACAAACACAAAGTCACTTCCGGTATCGACGAAATTATAATTCCGAAAAATTCTGAACTTGTAGAACATTACCAGAAAATAAGTTCTGCATGTTTAGTTGACGGAAGAACACTATACCAAGCTTCAATTTTCAGTCATTCCATGCCAAACCGGTATATTAATTCTCAGATTTTCGTGAAAATTGTTAGTTTTGTTCCTTATCGTAAAATATTAGATAGTTTTTTTTTTCTGATCAGGGTGCTCATTTCCATTTTATGGTAGCCAGAAAAATTAATTTTTCCTCTTTTTTCCATATTTTTTTTTAAATTTATAAATTTTGAATTACTGGACCGATTCAGATCATCGACATATTAAATTGAAGCAAATTAATGGAACGAAAAAAACACTTATCTGATTTTTGGATATGTAATGTAAAAAAAATCATCTAGCGTGCACCATAGAAACTATAAAAAAACAAATACAATTAATAATAACGAAAATTAAATCCGATTTTTTTTTGCGAATCTAATATTATTTCCAGTGTTTGCCAAATGATCCACTCATTGAAAAAATCGCTTTCGTTCGTTCAAATATGATCTTTCAGGAAACATTTCCCCCAGCGGTATTCTTTTGTAGTTATGTATTGCAAATCACGACACAAAAGAGAACGAGACAACTCTGCATCGGCTCGCACTTTATTGCACACCAGCATGCAAGCAAAGCTATCATATACACTTTTGGTCAGAAAGCTTATTTTCTTCTTTGCCTCTAACATATGCATATCGACCTCTCCATGCATCATGAAACAGCAGGATCGTACGGACCACGCAAAGCGAAAGATTCATATTCAGCTAATGTAGCAGATCCTGATTTTTAAGTCTCAGAGAGTGCAAACTATATGATTATTTAGCTCGATAGAGGCTAAGGTAGGGTAGTCAGATTATATTTTCCATTTTTAACACCGCTATCCCTTGAAATATGTATATTCATATAGACCGCATAGTTTTACTAGCAACACCGCGCCAGTGAGAAGCAAAAACTCTCGCGTTTTATCTCTTTTCCCATTCGCTGCTCTCCGCTAATGGTGACTAAATGATGACGTAATTTTTCTTGCATCATTTATTGCTTTGCACTTGTCTGTGCAGTGGGTTTCGCTATAGTAAAATGGGACGATATATGCGGTTCAAACTTGTATGCAGGCTTCGAAAATGGTATGCGATGTTTGATACAGATCGGATATGGAATCAACAGTCTTAGTTCCTCTCTCAGTTTAATCACTAAATATTACACAAGTGATTACAGACATTCATACAAGTATCTGAATGATCCTCTCATATTTGGTTATATGTTCGTGAGAGTTTACTTGCATGACACATTTTGTATCATTCGATTTTGATCGAAATCCAAACACTGATTATTTCAGAGAAGACTAGCTAATCGATTTAAATTTGTTCATCTGAATCGTTCCAAGCTCCAAGGTTATGAATTTTTGAAAATTTTTTAAAATGAAAAAAATGAAAAAAAAATCTAATATTTCGCAATAAGGAACAAAACAAACTATTTTCACGAAAATCTGAGAACCGTTGTTTTACTATAGAGCTATTTAATTTTATATTTTCGAAAATGATTTGATCCATCAATTTAGTCAATGATTTTGAATACACTTAAGTCGCTTTATACGCAGGGAATACGTGCCGCGTAAATTCCAAAATCCGTGAAAAAATGTAACAAACAGTGAATTAACAGTTTAAAATGCAATCTATATTCTAACAATTGATTTAGTGTTTTTTTTTTTGCATGCTACAATCGTGATATCTGTTTCTCCTATTATTTCTTAGCCACTAATCAGTGATACAATCCAAACTTGTTTCGTGAGAAATTCGCAGCACATTAAATTTGTTTACACTGGCGTCACTTTTCACTGGGTTGATACGTGCCGCGTAAAAAACCACGTGAATTTCGAAATCCGCGTGAAAAAAACTCGTAAGATCCGAAATCCGCTGAAAAAAACCGCGTTAATTCCTAAAATCGCGTAAAAGAAGCCACGTAAAAACGACTTCAGTGTACATTCTTTGTATATCTGGTCGGTGTTAAGTCAGAGGGGACCAAGTCGCAAAATTTAAAATTTTGAGTTATTGATTACATTTGGTTAAGCATTATGTAAGCTACATACCACATGTATCAGATTTGGAAAATCACGCATACAGCAGGAACAACGGATCGAAATTGTTATGATTGATCAACGAAAATCCCTCATAGTATGCAGTCAGAGCGGACCATGTACCATTTACCATGGTGAAATGGCTCTATATCATGTGCAGACAGAGTGGACCTTGTGACAATCATTTGTATACTGAATTTAAAAAATATCCACGCGCCGAATTCAAACCAACAAAACATTTTCTTGAAGCTAATAGGTACCTTGTCGAAATGTGCTTGAACCCGTTAGTGTAAAATGTGCACAATCTGAGTATATTAAAGAATAAACTTGGTCCACTCTGACTGAACAGATCAGTGAAAAATGCTGGTCTTCAGAGTGAATAATCGCAAAATGTTCTATTTCAGAGTGCGATATAGGCTGTAACGGTGGAATTTTTGTTTTTTGCATTTTTGGGAAGCCTATGCCCTCAGAAATGTTGTCCTAAAAGGATTTGTCGATATTTGATTTCGTTGGAAAGTTACAGCCAAAAGTATGAAGTCACCTCAAGTACTGCTGTACGAATTTTAAAACGCGTTTTTCTCGAAACCATGTTATTTTAACTGGTGGTATCGATATCTCTGGATCTACTCGATCGATTTAGCTGACTTTTTTTTATCAGCATGTAAAAATGAATTATTAATTTATATTCATGCCAGCTGTACATGACAGAGACTATTATGCTGAATGCAAACAAATGTTTATGCAGCTTCAAACTCACAACCCTTCTCGCTCTAATTTTCATAGCAGAGTGGCACACTTTGACTCAAAACTGTTAATTGATTGAGAAATATTTCGAAATTGTTCAGTCATAGTGAACCAAGTCTTCAAAAATGCTTCATTTGATTCAGTCAGAGTGGACCACGTATGAATGGGCAGCCAAATAAGTGCCATTTTTGGCATGATACTTGATGTTTTTTTTTACAATTATCATATGTCAAAGTATTGCCAGAGAGTAGTTAACTTTTCTGAGAACAATAGAGTAAATAATACGGGGCAAAGGTGCGCACCTAACTGTTGTCGTCCAATAACTCTTGAAATAAATGCAAATAAAATTCCGTTTGCCTACCAAATTGTAACTATATATATTACCTTCGAAACGTAGTACAAGCATTTCTCGAGTTGTGTTTATAATTGGACAAATACCTATTTTAATACAAAAAGACAAATGCGCACCTTTGCCCCATAGTGGGGGCAAAGGTGCGCACTTATTGAATTGAACTTCTGAGATAACTTATACCAAAAATAAATGCTTTATCATTAGAAACGGGAGAAGCATCATTACTAGAGAGTGTAGGCACCATTCAGTAGGCAGGAGGGGGGTGTTCTATGGTTTTTTATGGGTGGAGAAGAGTGGGTGTTATGGCCGAACATACCACGTGGAATTTTTTGGGAGGAAGGAGACTGACAATATAAGATATCCGAAAATGTCCAACATTTGAAACAGAATTCGTTTTTATCAACAAACTAGCTGACCCAGCGAACTTCGTCCCACCCACAATTGATATGTTTATATAAATCATTCCGAACACTCAAGTTCCCAAAGAAATGATTTTTATGTACGTAATCTATACTCGCGGTATATAATTTCTTTTTCAACATATATACCTGAAAATTAGAGGAACAGAGTGCGAAGTCGGAACTTTTAAGTGATTTTTGACATGCTGTATCTTCGTGAAAAATCAACGCATATCGATGGGAGGCGCATCATTCATCATCATCACCGCAAATTGAAAGGCAGTTTTGAAAACTCCAATAAATTCTGCACAAGAATATTTTGTTACTTTGACGAAACAAAAATTATTCATATTTTTTGCATTGATTTCAAAAAAGGGCCAAAAATAGGATTTTCATAGTGCTTTACAAAATCCACTGTAGTTCTGCAAATATCGCAGTAAGTTCTAATGTTTCAAGGCAAATTTTTAGCCTAGTGTATTCCCTAAACATCTGTGAACGTATCATATTGATACGTTTAACCGTTTTTTCTAGCCTATTTTTCAAAGTCTGGAGTAAATTAGAGGAGCATTTAATCGCAATCGTATCAGAAGTACAAAATCCTACGCGACTCTCAGAACAAACGATTCGTAACATTCGTTTTCATGAGTTTGTAGGTACAAATATTGTAAGGAGTGATGATACTCACACATATTCATTCCCACACATACACGCTTTCTTTACCCACAAACTCATAAAGACGAAAGTTACGAATCGTGCAGAATTTATTGGAGATGTCAAAACTGCCTTTCGATTTACGGTGCGATGGTTGTTTATTGAATCATTCATCATCAAAGACAAGGGGGAATTTTTCATTCAAACTGAAATATATCGGTGTGGGAAGGTCCTATAGGAACGTTCTTGGAACCAAAAAAAAAGCTGATTGATTAGGTTATATGGATTTGCTGTTGAGTTTGGTGGCAAAAAATGGTGTTAGTCCATAATATTCTTGAAAAAAAAAGAAAAATCGATTTTTCATTTCTTCTCGATATTGTTGCCCACTCATTTTCACGAAGTTACAGCATGCCAAAAATCTCTTAAATTTTCTGACTTCGCATTCTGTTCCTCTAATTTTTTTTCCAAGTGTAGATCAAGTTTATAAATACATAGTTACCTTCACTTGATTTATTTGAAACTCATTGTGGAAAAAAAACAATATTGATTTGAAGTTCATTGTGAAAACATAAACATAAACGAAACATAACCGTTATTGAATTGAATGCATGGTAAAAATAAAAACATTTTTAATAAAAAAAAAATCATTTAGAATTATTTTTAAGCAATTGTTTATTTCTATTCCTCATCTTGGATTTTGGTTCTGAGGATTCCGACGCTTTGCCTTGGAACACTGTTGCTCCGTTGCACTGTTGTGGGGTTCGAAGAGACAGACGATGGTTCCACATGAAGCTAGAAGCCCAATCTCTTCCTGCTAGTTTTGCAACTGTGTTGAATTCGTGCTGGAGGTTTTTGGCTTCCGAAAAATCGAACGCCATGCGCCGTAAATCTTTGAAAGTCATACCATAGAAAGCTTCGTCCAGTACTCTGCTGTGGTCCGCCAGATCCTCAGGCTGCTCACGCTGAACCGTCCAAGGTGCTCGCTGACACATTCCAGCAGAAGTAGAAATGTCTATAAAAAAAAGATTCAAATCATAAAGCACTTTCTGATATGAGTCTCTTCCTCAGAGTTGATTCAGAAATACCGAGGTCTGCCGCAATCCGACACTTCGAGACTCCCTCCCGAAGCCTCTGTCGGGCCGTTTGAGCATATCTGAAGTGTATTTCTTCAAATCAGTTTTCTTCTTGTGGGTCCCGTTGAAAATTTTGTTGAAAACATTTTAAAAATTTTTTCAAGAGCAAAACGCTAGTGCGAGCTTGTATATTTGTCCTGAATCGGACAATCCGAAGCATACTAAAAATAGTTTTGAATTTCACCCGAAATAATGGATTACTTTTTCCTCAACCTAATATATTTTTGCATTCTTAAAAGATTAATAAACGAAAATAAAATAATTCAGCCATTCCATGCCAAACCGACATAGCGGTTCTCAGATTTCATCAAAAGTTTTGTTCTTTATCGCAAATTATCAGACCCGTATTTTTTTTATTTTTATTTTTTTAGGGTGACCATTCCCATTTTAGGGTGGTCCGAAAAATCAATTTTTTCGCATTTTTGCCAAAAATGATTTTTTTCAAAAATTCATAACTTTCGAACCCCTGGACCAATTCAGGCATTCGACATATTAAATTAAAGTCAATTAGCTGGTCTTTTTTGGAAAAGACTACAGTTGCAGAAGATTTGAATTATGTTTTCGTTATTATTGATTGTATCTGTTTTTTTCTATCTTTCATGGTCTCGGGACCAAAGGCGCTATATATTTTTTTATATTTTTTCTGGAAAGCTGAGGATTTTTCACATAATATATCTCGAAACCAGGGAGGCTTTTTTTTCGTTTTTGATTTATGATTCTTCGAAGTTAACAGATGGTCCAAAACATCATTTTTCCCATTTTTTCAACTACACAAAATCATAACTTTTAATCTACTAAACCGATTCAGATGATCGACATATCAAATTTAAGCCAATGAGCTAGTATTGTCTGAAAAAATATTACAGTCTGATTAAAAATGGATTTTGTTTTCGTAATTATAGATTATATTTGTTTTTTATAGCTTACATCGTTTCGGGACCTAGGGTGCTATATTTTTTTACATTTTTTCCTGACAGCTGAGGTTTTTCACATAATAAATCCGAATACCAGCGACGTGTTATTTTTCGTTTTTAAGTTATGATTTTTCAAAGTTAACACGTATATAGTTTTCGTTCAATACTTCTATGCGACTATGTGTGTGACTATAATCCAATTAATTGGCAAGTGTGTTATTTTTTCTAAAAAAGCTAGTAGGCTTTAATTTGATATGTCGATCATCTGAATCAGTCCAGTAGTTCAAAAGTAATAAATTTTTGAAAAAAGTCATTTTTGGTAAAAAAGTACCTTTTTGGTTTAATGGTACCTTAAATGGTTTTTTGGACCATCGGGTAATTTTGAAAAATCATAACTCAAAAACGAAAAGAAACACGCCTCCCTGGTTTCAAGATATGTTTTGTGAAAAATCCTCAGTTTTCCATAAAAAATCTAAAAATATATAGCACCCTTAGTCCCGAGATCATGAAAACTATAAAAAACAAATACAGTCAACTCTCCCTAACTCGATATCCAAAGGGACCATCGAGTTAGGGAGGTATCGAGATACAGAACATTTTTTCCTAATTTTTTTTATGTCTTAAATTGTCATATATTAGGGTAAGTGTCCCAATTATGGTATGAATTTGAATTTTTGATTCATTCCCTTAAAGTGAAAAAACACCTTTCTCATATGAAAAATTTTTTTTTCCAGAATCTTTCAGGAGGTAGGTGATAGACGGTTATATTTCACAAAAAAATCCTTCTACGCATATGTTAGAATTTCAACGATGACAGACTTATAGAACTTTTTCTTTGTTTCGGATTCTGTTGGCTCAAACTCTACATTGAAAAGTATGCTACGTAATCCGATTTTGTTGCTTTCATTTGAAAGATGCGAAAATTTAGTACAGGATATAGTAGTGGAACATCTAAATTAGTCGATTAAACATGTTTGAAGTGGAAAATTTAAAAGTTTTTTTTTATTTGTAATTATTAATTTTATCCAAAAAATTCATACTAAACTTGATTGTTTCTATCAATTAAATTAAAGCTCTCTAACCTCTCTACAATTTGTTCTTTGACGCCCAACTTCTATCTCTCTTAATATCGCTGCAATATCGATATAAACAATTCCTGATGAAGATTCAATCGAAATCTTCAAAAATCGCGATTTTTAACCCACTGTACTTATAAAAGCCACTTAAATTTCACCTTAATGCTGAAAGGTTAATTTTTTTTTCTTGAAATTATTCATATTTGAATTATAAAAAAAAACTTTTTTTTTCAAACTGTATACAATCGAGTCCTAAATTTTACATAATCGAATCATATATAATCGAGTTTGTATATAATCGAGTCCGACTTGCATGAGGCACTAGGTTAACAAAGAAAATATTGATTAAGTATGTTACTCAAACTGAATTGTAACGATCACGCAGGAACTGTTCAATCACAAAGAAATGTTCGAATAGTTTCACAGGAACATTTTCAGTTAATTTCAATATTCCGGACATATTCTTCAGGTTTGATTAAACGTTCGAATTAACATCTCAATAGAACTACTATCTTCAGCGTTTTTCTCAGGTTTTTCAACACTTTCTCGGTATCTGGCATCAGATCACAGCAAATCACTTTTTGGTCCTTTTTGAACTAATTATTAAAGGACATTGAGCAAACGAACGGTATTGTACCGTCGACATCAGAAAGCTCACGACGCTTTAATTATGCCAGCGGAAGATCACTCCCGTCCATGTTGGTTGTGCTTTGAAGTTAGGAATTCCCAGTTTCTGGACAAATTCTCAAGCCATATCCCGAAGAATAGAAGAGGGGTAAATTATTCTGTCTAGCTTGACAAGACAAAAATTCATTGACCGCTCCAGCTTCTCGATTCTGACCAACCTTCTATGCTTTTGGTCTAGATACAATTTTCCATTCCGATTCCATTTTTACTTTAGTTTGAGTAGTGTTGATACCGCACTTTGTGCAATACTGAAATTATTTGCAGCTTCAGACCCCTTCCGTCCATATTTTTCCACCTGCTCGATGATGCTCAAACCTTGCGTAATGGTTAGCGTTTTGATTGTTCGCTTGAAAGGTTTCTCGTGGTTTTCCATACTTGAAAAGAAATTGTTTGATGACACGAGCACTCCGTCTTCACTTTCAAGGGCAATTGAAATCTGAGGTAATAACGCACAAAAACATGTACGCGAAAATCAATCGAGTTAGGGAGATGAAAATCCATGGAAAAATGAATCAAAACACATCGAGTAAGAGAGGCATCGAGTTAGGGAGGTATCGTGTTATGGAGAGAAGAATGCTCGTAAAATCGAAGGTGCCATGAAATCCATCGAGTTAGGGAAAATATCGAGATACAGAACATCGAGTAAGGGAGAGTTGACTGTACAATCAATAATGACAAAACCAAAACCTGAAATTTTTCCGTATTTTTTAGTATTTTTCCGAGAATGACTAGTTAATTAGCTTTAATTTGATATATCGACCGTCTAAATCGGTTCAGTAGTAGTTCACAAGATATGAATTTTTGAAAAATGTCATTTTTGGAAAAAAGGGGAAAAAGTCGATATTTGGAATCACCCTAAATTAAAATGGGCACCCTAACAAAAAAATAAAAAAAATACGGGTCTAATAGTTTGCGATAAAAAACGAAACTACCAGTTTTTACGAAAATCTGAGAACTACTCTATCGGTTTGACAAGGAATGGCTGAATTAGTATCAAAATTATTATCGAAAAAACGTAAAAAAATCATGCACTCGAAGTACCTTCTTAAAATTAATTTCACCTGATGTACTAGTTGTCATAGATTATTTTATGTTTGATGGTAACATTGATACAGATTTGAAGTTTGACTAAAAATTAACTCAGATTTTAAGATAATTTAAATGAAATTTCTTCAAATTTTGGATAGACTCTAACTCTTCGAAATGATATGCAATTGCAAGTTCATAGCAACATGTAGTCATCCAGTGCTTGATATTTATTTTATACTTTTGATATCTATTCAGGGATTAGTACAACACATCTATAATTCGAAAAGTGTCAAACATGGTTTCAGACACGGAACTACGTGCCACATTACAAACCATGTTTCAACGATCAGAATTATTTTTGCAGCGATCAGCTTTGATAATTTCCATACCTATGTTCTCTATGAATTCTTTGATATCCTAGAAATTACGATTATCTAGCCCATAAATTGGAATTGACGAAAATTGGAAGCATTCCCGTTTGCTCATAAATTTGTTTTGAATTTCTCTGTGCTTCTCTATCCGTTCTATCAATAGCGAACAACTAATGTAGCGGTGAGGCACACTTTTTGTGAACCAATTGTATTTTGTATGCGGATCAATCGCGCGTAAATCGCTCGCATACCGTTATCTCGAATTTTTTTTTTTGGTAAAAAATTGACTTTTTGGCACTCGGTTGTTTTTTGTCTCCAAAACCCGAACTCTTACCAAAAAAATGTTTTTTGAGATAACAGTAAATCTCGACATTTCATGCAACTTTAAGACTTTTAAGTTAAGTTTCAGAGAGTCTACTTTCAACAACAACAACAAAAAATGGAAAAGACAATAGATCTAGACGCTTGATACTGTTCGAAAACATTTGAAATTATTTTTTTTTCTGTTTGGAAACCACGAGTTCATGTAAATTGTAAACTTTTTCCGCAAAAATTAAACAATTCCATACATCTACGGATACATCCATAGATGTGGCATCTCCGAGCGAGATACTTTAAATTGCAATGAATCTAATCGCGCGTTTTCGCGCGATTAGATTCATTGCAATCATGACTACGGGTGGCGGTGGTTTGCAAGCAGCTCCGGCGGGGCCAAAACTTGCAATATCTGGTTGATTACCCACCACTCGGTGATTTGTGTGTCTGTTTGCGATCGCCAGTATGTCTAGGCCGCTGCTGCCAATCGCCAGTAGATGGCCTCAAAATAAAATCGAAAACATAAACACACCATCATGAGAAGGCGAAAAAAATGCAGAGAAAGGAATTCGATTTCGATATCAGTTGGTCATCCGAAAGCGAATGAAATCGAAATTTAGCTCACCGATGATGCTGTTATTGTTGTGTACAGCATTCGATGATTTGTTAAATCGCTAGCAGATTGATTGCAAAGCAGCAAACAAAATGTGATTGCAACAGGAGAATATTTTCGTCTCAGCGCCCCCACGGTTCCACACCCATCATCATCATCATCATCATCAAACAGAGTGTTGGGTTCCAATTCGTCATATTTTTCGTCATGATTTTGCCCCTCTCGTGCAATCATATTCCAATTGTTTGGGTTTCGTAATGCCTCTCCGAAGCTAGTGAATCACGAGTGGTGTTTTTGTGGTAGCGCGGAGAATACAAAAGGCGCGGAGGGGAAATTGAACCAAGCAAAACCAAATTGGTACGATAATATCTCTAATCGTGGATGATTGTATGATCGTTTTTTCTGCCTTTTTCCTTTCGCGAACTTACGTCATGTCTGTGCACAATTTGGTGTTATTACTTCTAACATGGGAGAGCGACAGTCGGAATTTTGGAGCCCAGTCGCAAAACCAATTCCCAGGTTTTTTTTTCGGATTTATTTTCGAATCCATACAGCGTCGTCGTGGGCGCCCAGCAATTTCTGCATCCATAATCAGTCATTGTTTTCGTCCGGCGGCCAGCTGTGTGCCGTTGTTGCCGTCGCCGTTGTCGTGATTCCAACGAACCCACCACAAACGCATTTCATTGAAGTCTGGGCGCTATCACAGCTATTAATCTCGGACGCCAAATTCAGGACGCCCGAATTCTTATCACGTTAACGCTCGAAATTGGACACTTCCCGCCCGAATTCACGAGCTGATCACGGTGGCCCTGATAGCCGCCGCTTCCCACGATTAAACTCGCTTGTCAATTTCCAATCGAAAAGCATTAGAAATTCCAATTTCCTAGCCCCCGGAGAGCGATGAACATAATAAAATTTAACCAACCGCCGGCCGCCGGTCTTGTCGCGGCCCCCAGCGGATTGAGCGATCTCCCATCTCGTCCGCGCGCGCTTCCCAGCCCAGAGAGATACCAGCCCAAATCGTAACTTTTTATTACAACAATAATAATTATGATCGCCATTATTTGGTTGGTCGTCGCACCGTTTCGGGCCGATTTCGCCATTCTTTCGGAGAGTACATTTATTAACTTTTTTTTTTCTGGGAAGGCGATAAATGATGTGCCGACCGACGTTTTTAACTGATGGCGACGAAAATGATGACAGTTTGGGTGATGAATTCCCTCGCATCTCTCAGACCATGCGACAGACCACACCAAATAAATTGGGGTGCCCACAAGGAGACGACTAGTGGTACCATTTTGCGTGGGGGTGAAGTGAACTGTTTATTTCCTCTCTCGCTGGCTTTGGGTAGGTGCTGCGCGAGGGTCATAACGCAAATTGTTATACACACGCGTTGAGGGACATTCAAACCAGGTAAACTGTTGCCCGAGGGGATGGGCCACAGGCACTGGATTCAGATGGCCATGCGTTGGCGGTGTGTACCGCGCTTCGAATGGAGTCTGGTTTGGAGTTAATTACAAGCGCTTGTGGGATTGATCAATTCTTCAGTACCATTCAAGCTGGATATTGGATGTCAGCACTAGTGTTGCTGTCGTTTCTTTGAAGCTAAACTATCGAAATGGGATTTTATTTCATCAGCCGTAACATACCTCTGTTTGCTTTTGACACGAACTTTGATCGAGTAATATCTCTAATTCTTCATTTTTAAACTTTTTCAGTTAGTCCAACCTTTATTTGTCTCTAACGCTAAAATCACCACTTTGAAATCGTCCAAAGCATTCCTTTAAAAATCTATCCGATGGTGCAGAGTCACCATAAACTTCCACAAGCATTCGATGCGCATCAGCAGCACTTTCCTTTCAAATTGAAACAAAAAATAAAACTTCCTGCAGATGGTTTTTATTTGCAACGAAACTCGACATTTTAGACGCAGTACAAATTGAACTTGTTGTGTAAAACTCTAAGACTGGTGAACAATGTTTGGTTGACAGATGTCGACACATATCGAATCAACAAATGTCAGTTGTCGTCGTTGATTATTTCCACCTTGAGACACCTTGTGGAAACGGAACAAAGAAATGTACATAACATGAATATTGATGAATTGATTAATATTATTTTTTGTTAAATATAAAATAACCTTATTTTTGTACATTAATTTTTACCGTGACCTGAATAAATCGCCGCAGTAAAAAAAAACAGAAACAGAAACAACCGCTTAGAATAAGTGTAGTAGACCAGAAATATAGTGGCGCGGGAAAAATCATGTGTATAAACACATTTCTATTGTTAATTGATTTTCTCATTTTCGTTTATAGAATTTTATCCTGAGGTCAATGTAATGGGGATGAAGCCCCCATTTAACGAGGATAAGGAATCGAGATGACGCGTTCATGTATCATATATTTGTTGTTGCCTACATTCAAGTTTACATACAAAATAGCTCAAAAGGATTCAGCTATCTAGGTCATATCATCTGACTTCCTTATCGCAAAATATTAGACCAGTATTTTTTTTATTAGGGTACCCATTTCCATTTAAGGGTGGTCCAAAAAATCATTTTATTGCTCTTTTTAACAAGGATCACTTTTTTCAAAAAATCATAACTTTTGAATCACTGAACCGATTCCGATGACCAACACATAAAATCGAAACTTATTAGCTAGTTTTCTCTAAATTTTTCTTAAATTTCTCTTTTTGGGTTATTGATTGTTTTTGTTTATCATAGTTTACATGGTCTCGGGACCAAGGGCGCTACATTTTTTTTATATTTTTTCTTGAGAGCTGAGGGTTTTTTTTACATAACATATCCAAAATTCAGAGAGGCGTTATTTTTTGTTCTTGAGTTATGATTTTTCAAAATTAACCGATGGTCCGAAAAATCAATTTTTTCTCTTTTTTTTCCACAATAAAAAATTCTGAATTCTGAAACAAATGAAGTGTGCGATGTGGTTTAGTGGTAAGCGTGACTGCTTTCTTGGAACCGCTCTTCGAATGACGATCCGGAAAAATCCAATTTTAGTGGAAAGAAACGGTAAATTGCTCGCTCGAAATGCATAGCAGTGTAGGAGAAGGGGAGAAGTAGAGTAACATCATTTGTGATTTAATTCTATTCAGAGCTTTCTCCGACCTGAAGTCTAAGAGGGAATGAGAAATGAAGGTAATAAGGTAATATCAAAATTTCGATGTGTTCTAAAATATTATTCGAAGTGATAAACAAGTGAGCTGTATGAAATAATTCCGTAGTCTTGCGTAAATAGTGCAGTCGTGTCCGGGATAGCACTCCCAATATTTTTTTAATCAAAATGAAAAATCAACGATCTCAGCAAGCCTAAAAAAAATTGGTAAAATTTCTGCCCGCTGTTAAAAATGTATTTGAACTTAAACACAATCTCATTAAACTTCGGAAGAGTTCCACTTGAGATTTTTCTTTACAAAAACTTCGGTTAAAAGAAATTCATGAAAATTCTGCCGAATTGAAGCGAATTTTCAATTTTATTTGTCAAAATTTGTAGCTAAATTCGAACATATAATCAATAAATGTTTTATTTTCGCTCATATGAAACTAAATTCTATAATTTGAAAAAAAAAATTGTTTGCCAGAAGCGCTTCGAATGATCGTTCTAATGGTTTTCAAGCGAACAGTCCTATGTATGTATGATTATCGACCAAATTTTGAATAAATCTTTTATTGTTAAGAAAGTGCCAATTGTTTTAACTCTTTGTGGCCGCTTGTCTACTTTCAGCCACCACAGCAAGGAATCATGCTAATCTTATACTTTATGCAACGATGTATCAGTTGACACTTTTACTAAACGAATCTCAATGTTCATGAAACCTGTTCATAGGATAATATGGAGCTTCTATGAATTATAGATAACGGTACTCGGTATAAATGAAAGATTATTAGCGTAGAAAGATCAGAGGATAATCGCGATGCTGAGTAGCTACGATACATCGAGCAAAACAACTATAATATAAAGAATGAAACGAGGCGGCACTGTTTACGTGAGCAAACCAAATTTCATTATAAATTACTATATAAATATGGGAAGAGTACGAAAATTTGTGGAACGACTTGTAGGTGATTCTCGTATCATATACACGAAGGTGAATTATAAAATATATTGTTTACATAAAACACATTAAAACACATTGTTCAGTATATACATGAAAGACATAAACAGATCTTACTTAGCTTTCACAAACTTACATTATACATGCAGTGAGACAAGCTCTTTTAATGGAAAATGGGCACTTTTTTGTAATCATTACTAAAAACTAATATTTTCATTTGGATTCATTTTTTTTTTCATCAGTACCCTTAATAGTAACACTCGAGGAAAAATCTTCGCGCTGTGTTACCACCATCGACAGAGGTTCAATATCCAGGCTTGAGCTCATCGCTTATTAAGCACATTTGAGCCGTAAACTGATTCTAAGTTCTTTTGTTGTACTTCATGTTATTCCAAGGACTCCAAGGTCTCTCCACTGATTGACCTTCTAACAGGTCTTTTTCAAGGCTAGTGATTCATCTTATCCGTTTTGAAGGATTCTTACGTTCTGCGTACCATTACGCATATTTTTGAGAATAGAGCAATTCCAAACGAAATCGTCTTAAAAAATGCAGATTTTAAAAACATTTTTTTTTATTCGAATGATTGGAGGTTGTATGGAGGAAATATGAGTTTTCCACAGCAATTGGGATTTTTTTGACTTAAGTGTAACTTTTGAAAAGGACGTATCGATTTTAGTAAGAGCAATCTTTGATAATTTATGTCTCAAAAACTATGAGTCGTATCGAAATAGAGTCTTAGAAAGAGTTATAGAGTATTGATTTTGAAATGTCAAAAAAATATACACTGAAAATAAAATTAGTAAATTAGTAATTAGTACTAGTATTAGTATTAGTTTATTTACAAAAAAAATCATTAATTTGCCATATCTAAAATGTGTATTTTTTATTTTTTTTATTTGTTCATATAAAATAGAAGTCATGTAGAAAATTTAAAAGAATCAGTCCAAGGCGGTAAAACAATTTTTACAAATTTTGGAATACCGAATTTTTGTGAATTTTCGAAACTTCGATTTTCTGTATGTTAACAATCATTTTTAGAATCCTGATGTGATTAAAAATAAAAAAAAGCTCTTAATCAATATCCCTCTAAATGCAGCCATTTAGGAGATATTTAAAAAAACATTTCTAATTTATTGTCTTTTTAGGTATTTTTTTAAATTTATATGTATTTTTTTTTCAAATTCGTTCATATAAAATAGAAGTCGTGTAGAAAATTTAAAAAATGAGTCCAAGATGGTAAAACTATTTTTGACGAACTTTGTGGAAATCGATTCTTTTATGAAATTTCGAAACTTCGAATTTTAGTATGTTAATAATCATTTTTAGCCACAAATTATGAATCCTGATGTGATTTCAAACAAAAAAGCTATCCATCTATCTCTTTCTAAATGCGGCCTTTCTCGAAATATATAAAAAAATATTTCTAATTTATTGTCTTTTTCATGGTGAATAGGCTCTTTTCATATGTTTGTCGTGTTATACCGCCATGTTCATGAAATTTTATGAATTTGCTTATAATTTCCAACAACTTTTCCGAATACATCATTATGGCAAAAATATATGTATAGGAGTAACGTTGAAAAACATTTGACGACATGTGGGTTAAAACTCCTAAACATCACATGGTAACTTCATTTCATGAACATGACGGTATAACACGAGAAACATATTAAAAGAGTCTTGAGAGCTTTGAGAAAAAAAATTTGAAACAAAATAATTCCTATGTGTTCTACAACGCTTTTGAAAATAAAAATTATGAATGAAAATAAGAAGAAACATGTTGAGCGAAAATTGTGTCTGAAAATAAATTTATATTATAATGACAAGTTTTGGTAGCAGTAATAGGAAATATATAGGAAATGGAAATTGTGAAGGGCCATTTAGAAGATCAGTCAATGGAGAGTTCTGCGATTGAACCCGTTTGCCGGGTTAGCTAGTCACGTGTAAAAATACTAAACTAACCGAAAAAAATATATTAAAGTCTAAGGTCGCTTTGGGTAATACACCACAAAAACCTCGAAGAACAAACATATTGAAAGCTTACGCCCAAAAGAATATACAGTAAAACCTGTTTTTGTGCGGTTTTTTTTGTGTGATTTTTTTTTGAGCGATTTTTTTTATGTGTGAATGTTTTTTCTGTTCTTGTGCGGATTTTTTTGTGCGATTTTTTTGTGCGGTATATGAAAAGAAGCATATTTGACGAAGTTATCGCCCATTCAATTTTTTTTCGATGGTTTATATACATTTCAGTGCGAAAAAAGCATATTTGCGTCTCAATTATCCACTTCTGAAATCATTCCCCTCCTCCCATCAAATGCTCTAAGTTTTTCTAAGTTTTTGCGTGACATGATATCTAACAGCATCACGTTTCGGCATGCAACTAAAAGCACAAAACAGCCACGCGTAACCGAAGAGGCAAACTGTCCCATCGCAAAGCAGGGAAACAAAAGGAAATTGAACGGTGAACGGCGTGGATTTGAGTTATTTTCATGGGGGAAACTTTTTTTATGCGGTCCCTATCTACCGCAAAAAAAGTTTTTTTTCCAAAATGTGTACCGAACACGGTTTTTTAAAGCTACTGGTGAAGTTTTGCACGATTTTTTATGCGATTTTTTTATGCGGTCCCTATTCCCGCACAAAAAAAAGGTTTGCCACTGTACCTATGAGGTGCTGTATTTTTGTTTTCTAAAAAGTCCCTTTTACTTGCATTTTGAAAGCAATTTTCTTCCAGTAGATTCTTTTTTCGCGGAATTGCTGGGATTAATTTGTTTGCATTTGTTTGAGTTTGTAAAAATATCTTTCTCCAAAGAAATTTTCGACCAGTTTTTAAGTTAGTCTAATTGCCATTGTTTGTCGATTGTGCCTCCAATACGTCAAATAATAGATTTCAAGCTGTATGTCAGGTATACAATTCCAATTATTTAGAATCTATTATTTCAATACAATTTCATGTTCACAGACATAAGAAATAGGTTATCAAGGTTTTTTGAAACAGAAACTTCGGTTAAAAATTACTCTTTTTGATTTTCTTCTTTTTCCGGAAAACATTTGGATAATTTGCAAACATTGGGCAATTATTCATAATGAAGCGGCAAGTCTAGCTAAAGATCAATGGCTATTATCAGATTTTCTGAAGTTTATCCTATGAGCTATCGTAGGATATATTTAGTCGATTTCATTACATTACGATATGTTTTTTTAAACAATGTATGCTGCTGTTCTACGCATAGTTGTCCCATGTTCCAAAATCAGCAACTGAGAAAAACGCATTCAAAGTTTTCTAGCAAATTTGTCTTCCAAAAGCTTCAAGCATTCCGGTTTAGCAATACACTGGGTTTTTTATAAGCAGAGAACTATTGTTTAATGGAATGTGAAAAGATCCCCTCATTTGAGTCAATCAATCTTGGTTACAGGCTTAAAAATTCATGGTGGGACAGTTATACCTAGAATATCAACATGGGACAATTGTACTTGATGTTGTTTTTTGAAATACTGGGAACAAGCAATAATTTTTTTGTGTTTTTCCGATAAATTATGCATAAAATCATCGTTTTATTAAGAAGGGAGTAATCTGCAAGACTTTGCAGAATATAAATCTCTTTTTTTTCCATTTATTTATTTTAGGCTCATTGGCATTTTAGCTGTAACAGAGCCGAATTTTAATCGTGTACATGTCACCTATTCATCATATCTATAATTAGCACATTACACAGTTGCCATTTTTCGGCGTTAGAGTATTTCCTTCTATACCATTCCATATGGTACACATTTACACAGTAGCAGCCATTTAGGCGTAAGAGTTTTCTATCTGTTCTTCCATTATCCAGTTAGACCGGACAGCGGAGACAGTTGATTGATCATTGTTGAGTTATTTATAGAACAGCAGTCCGATGTTTCTTGCAAAGCAGAGCAGTTGTATGGATGAATCGATCTTATTTCGACCGTGGATCGATCTCCATCGCTGATGATTGTTGCGTGGACGTAGTTATTCTAGAACAACACAAAGATGGTCAATGAGGGCCCTGAGTTTCGAACTCACGATCGATCGCTTACTAAGCGAACGCGCAACCAATGTGGCTACGGAGGCCCCCTTAAATCTCTTTGTTATTAAGCATTCGCTATGGCAGAAGCAGCACGGCTCCCATGGGAATTTGTGGCAACCTTAACATTGGCAAAAAAGGCTTATAGAATCATGGAGAGGGAAAAGGCTACAATCAAAACAATATGGAAGAAACCCAATCAAGCACTTAAAGTTCTAACCAATCAAAAACTCCCGATGAACACAAAAATCCACACTAAGCTAGGTAGACCCTGGTATGAAGGGTGTCCTAAAATCGACTGGTTTTCAAAAAAACGGGTCGAAGCAGGTCAAGGACGTCTGATAGCCCAAAAATTATTTCAATCACTAGTGGAAAAAAAAAATACGCTGATTACGCCTTTCATTCAAAAAATTGTAAAAGAGATGAAGGATAAACAAATCATTCTATGCTGGGTTCCTGGTCACCAGGGAATCGACGGAAACGAATAGGCGGATGACATGGCTCGCGAAGGACGAAATGCGGAGGTGATTTGTTCCTCGGTTCCCGCACAAGATGCAGTTTGCTGGTGTAGAAGGATTTTGTGGCAAAAACATCAATTTATCTGGAACAACGCAGATACGAGAGGCCTAAAACTCATTAAAGGTACCATAACGAGATGGAAAGACAGAAAAACTAGGCGAGAGCAAATTGTACTGACCAGATCGCGTCTGGGACATACTTGGTTCAACAAAAAGCATCTGTTCGAGAGGAAACCTCCCGCGATGTGTGACATCTGTCACTGTGAACCATATACTACTCGATTGCTGTAAATACGCTATTGAAAGGAGACGAAACGGACTACCAAACAATATAGGGATATCTTAAGTAACAAAAACAATATGGAAGAAAAAGTACTGAAATTTTTAAAAGACATCAAACTCTACAATCATATATGAATTACTGTAAACTCACAAAATAAAATTTAATCAATATACAGAGGCGAATGCCACATTAGGCAAAGTACCTATAAAAACAAAAAAAAAACAAAAAAAAGCATTCGCTAACAAGGTGTGCACGTGTTCTGTTAAACTTTTTTTTATTAGTTTGAGAATTAGTTCATTCTTCTAAACCCGAAATGAGAACATTAGCCCTGCTGAAAGCATGACATAAAATTCTTGTACTTGAACCGACTTATTCGATATGGATCTACAATATATATATGGTGGGACAGTTATGAATAGAATATCAACATGGGACAATTGAGCTTGATGTTGTTTTTATGAAAGCTTGGAACAAACTACAACTTTTTTTGTGTTTTTTCCGGTAAACCAGGCATAAAAACATCGTTTTATGAAGAAAAGTGAAAATCGTCAAAAAGTAACATGGGACAACTATGCGTAGAACGGCAGTATGGTTTAAAAAAACCGTAGATTCCCAAATTAATGCAAAAAAAATATCTGACATCTCTCAGTGCCCACAGAAGTGATCACTCGCAAATGACCATGTTTTCTTCGGCCGGCTTCAGCACGAACTGATATTGGGCTAATCGCAGCCGAAAGCGTTTAAAATGACGGCATCCACGGCGGACGACTCGGTGGCGGCAGTTCGGAGGAAGAGAGGGGCACTTTAATAGCGTCAAGGTTTCGCGCTGATTGAGTTATTATTGCTATTGTTATTGGGTGCTTTCGGCGCAAGCCGAGATGGCCTCCGAGGTGCGCTAAATTGATACCAGAGATGGTAAATGAATTAATCCGTGAGAGAGTCCAATCTTGTTGCCCCACAGCACAGAACCGCCACCAGTTTCGTTAAACGTAACGATATCACGCGGTGGCGGCGGCAATACCTTCGAGCCATTTGCTGCAAACGCTCGCGCACACCGTTCATTAACCGCAGAATTAGTAAGTGACGCTGGAGAAGTGCCCATTAGAAGCGTTTAAAAGCAACACAACCAACCTTCGCACGTATGCGTAATCACTGATTATAGACCGGCACCCGGCAAGGGTGCAGTGTGTTTATGCTGATATACATATCAGAAGCGTGAAGATTACACACACCCATCATAAGCGCGCGGGGGAAGGGGTGGCCATAGCAGTACATACATACGAGTGGTTTATAATTATGTTACGCAGCCGCTGCCATGCTTAATGCTGTACCGTGGGTAATCAGCGTGATGTGCGCTCCACAAGGACTGGGCTTGCGGCTCGAGAGTATTACCAGATCTAAATTCATAACTAAAGCCGCGTTTGCTTTAAAATTGAAGCGAACATCGCCCTTTTCCACAGTTGATGTTTCAAATTAAAATTGCCAGAAAAAATACTCATCAGACGATCCTTATAGAAACATTACGTTGGTTCCTCTCATTAGCCGACAAATAGCTGAAGCCAGCTTTAAATCGCTCATTGCCATCTATTGTTTCACAAGCTAAGAGTTTAAACTATTACCCAGATATTTCCATTATTACCAACTTTGCTGGTTTCATCCGAGCCGAAGAAACGACTGGAAACCCCCTGGTGATATCTTCCACTCTCGATGATTTGCTAATAATAACTTCGTCATTATGGCATCCGAAGAGGCGATAGATAATCGGCATTATCTCCGGGCTTGGATCATGCGGTAATCAAAATTTGTTTTCCTTCCTCGCATACCCTTACAGCCCCAATCCTGGAGATTGCCAGCGGAAAGTAATTTTCCAACCGACTGTGTTACGTGGTGCGAGGAAAATGCGATTGATGGAGTAACATTACACGTTTGTTTTATGCAAAACCGGATAAGATAAATATGACCTATTATTGCGTAAACTTTTGATTTCGACGGAACCAATCGATGGGGGAAATTTTTATACGGTTTCATTTGTGCACGCATGGAGAATTCGTTCAAGTGAACGTCTTGTACTTTCTTCTTTCGTTTGCTACGTGTAGATTAACTAGCTAAAATATTTCTAGTGAATATTTTGGACGTTACATAAAAAATAACTAATGTATTGTAAATGTGTTTGAATGGTTTTACGTTTCTAGTTCATTCTTTGATGAATATCAAACAGATCAAACAGGTTTTTCATTTACGTAATTAACATGTTTGATGTGAAGTGTTAATATGTTAAGTTAAATATAACGTGAAAGAAAATAATATATTATTACATCAAAGTAGGAAAATGTAATAAAGAAAATCAAGCGCCAACAATATTGAACAGTATCCCATATTCCGGAATCCGATTGGTTTGAAAGTCGATCCGATTTCACGATTCGATCGAAGTCGACTCTTGCATTTTGAAATCCGTTCGTCTCAAATCTGTTTGTTCTATGCAAATGTGACAACCTTGCCTTGGTGAAACATGAAAGTCAAAATTGTCAAAACATCCGTATTTATGGAGCAATTTCCATCTATTAGATTTGTAGACCCGAAAGCAATGTTAAAATGTTAACAATTGAAAGAAAATTGTTATTCGATGTCATTTGAATACTTAGAACACATAGTCCCGTTTTTCTATTATATTTTTTACATGTTATGGCGGAAGCCATAACTTTTTTCATAATATAAAAACATCATCAGACACAATTTTCGTTCAAGATTTATACACACTTGCAGAAAAAGTGTTACTCTGTTACGTAGAATACATATTTCAAACGGTATAGCTAATTTCCATTTCTTTTTTTCGTTTTTAAAGTTTTATTCCACCCGAAAACCCGTTACCATTACTACAGAAATGGAACATGAAGTTCAATTTCGTCTATGTCTAATTTCGTGGCAAAGCATTACGGATTACAGAATAAAACATGCGATCCGTTCAGGTTATTCTGACTCAATCATATTTCAGAATACGAGTGGAACTGATCTGGAATTTCCGAGCCGATTATACTAACAATTTACATAACAGTGCATTGGGTTTTAGCCTGGTAATGGCAAGGGCTGTGTCGATGTTGCCCATGATAGCGTCTCGCAAGTGAATCTATTCTTTCTCATGCCACTTCTGTATCGTAGGAACCGCAATCATTCGCTCTCTACCTTCGCTTTTTACCATGTCGACCATCAATTGTTGGCACAGCTCACGATGTCGTAGAATGTTACAAAAAGTGATGCTCCCGTAGCCGATTGGTTATTGTCACACCTAACATGCCGAGGGTTCGAGCTCAATTTCCGTTCAGGTCGGGGGAATTTTTCGTCAAAGAAATTTTCTCCGACTTGCACTGCGGCCACGCGTATTCTAGGGCTTGCCACTCAGAATGCATTCAAGGCGTGTTATTTGGCATTGAAATCTCAAGTAACTACTAATAAAAATGACGCAAGTAATACTACGAGGAGACGACGAAGACGAAGACGAAGTTCCTCTTGGAACGTTAGTGTCATTTAAGAAGAAAAAGAATAAGTATACAAAAATACTAAAATCACAAAATAAGAAATAATAAAAAAGAAGATTGGGTTAACACTTTGCGGACCGCTCACGAGATTTCTCGTGTTTCGCTTTCTGTCTGTTACGGATGGAACACGATATAACTCGTGTTTTCTACACTTGATGGTTAATTCCTTGGTCTGCCAAGAATCTCACAAGGCCTACCGATGGTTCGCCTTCGTCTCATCCACACCGAAGGAAACGATCTCATTCGTGGAATCCGAACAAATGAAGCGCACAAGTTTGCCCCAAAACGTGCGGTCCTTAATGTGTTAAGAGGATGACCATTTGGGTTTTTATGTATTGTTTGAAACTATATTTTTTAAAATAAGAATCATTGCTTATTGGCTTAAATTTGATATGCTGATCATCTGAATCGGTTCAGAAGCTCAAAAGTTCAAAATTTGTTTTCCTTGCTCGCATACACTTACAGCCCCAAATCCTGAAGATTGCCAGCGGAAAGTGATTTTCCAACTGTTTTACGCGATGCGAGGAAAAAGCGATTGATGAAACAACAATATACGTTTGTTGTATGCAAAACCGGATAAGATAAATATGACCTATTATTGCGTAAACTTTATAAACTTTTGGAAAAACTCATTTTTGAATAAAAGGGGGGGGCGAAGCATTTTTTTCGGACCATCGGTTAACTTTGGAAAATCATAACTCAAAAACGACTCTCTGGTTTCTGGATATGGTATGTAAAATGAATGAACTGATGAATTTTAAAGCTCGTAAGTGACCCACTTTTCACATGCGTCGATACGGTCAAAGATGTTTTTTTGCGTCAACGTGTGTGGCACCCATACATCGAGCTTCTTTGTGAATCCAAGCTTCTTCAAATGGTTAATAACGGTTTGATGACTTATCCCCAGCTCTTGGCCGATGCTACGGATGCTACTATGCCGGTCTTTCTCGGCTAATTCAGCGATTTTGTCGGCGCATCTTCGACGACCTCTACACCAGAACGAAAACGTTGAAACCATCGTTGTGCGGTGGAAATGGAAACTGTATCGGGTCCATAAACTGCACAAATTTTATTGGCAGCTTGAGATGCATTTTTGCCTTTGTCATAGTGCTACTGTAAAACATGTCGGATTTTCACTTTATTTTGCACCATATTTGCGACACTATAACTCACGAACGACTTAACCAAACAAAACACTGTCAAGGATATTATAGCGCGCAAAAATACCTTTCCAACAAGCTATAGTATGACTCGATACAATGAATACAACTAGAACTACGCGCTTACAACGACACCTCGCGGAAATACCGCAGGACTTTTTTGACAGTCTAATATAATCGAGTCCGCCCTGTATTTAGAGAACTTTCACTGACAGCTTCATATTTATCCATTTTTGCGATTTCAATAGTTTGCTTTCGAAGCAGTTTTGAGCTATCGGAACAAGATTTTGGGTCAATAAGTAACCAACATTACTCATCCACCTGTTGTCTTTCGCATGAAGTGATTGACATTCACGCTTTGTTCAACCGACAAACAGGTATTAACGCACAAAACGTTGCCCCCCAACCGTAACGCTCTGGTTTCAGAAATTTTAAACGTACACCCCAGTATAGATTGATATAAGATGTGATGCAATAATACGGGGGCACTCTTCACCAGACGGCATGCAAATCGACATGAACAAAATTACACCATGCCGTGCGATATCTATTTTTCATTATTCCCTAGAATCGAGCCGCAAAACCGCTGTGTGTGACATCAGCATAAAGAAAGACTGCTTTTGATGAAGTTTTGAATTATAGAGGCTTTAAGCTTTCTCAGTTTACACGCGCTTGGCCTTGAAAAAGACCATTTTGAAAAACTAAACTAACCAACTCGGTCGTGAGAAGGTCCATTTGGAAAACCTTGCTGTCGTCCGGTCGCTAACTGGGTGACTGATAAGTCGTGGATGATTGATCACAAATAATTTTTTTCATTCGATCTTTCAATTTCCGTGATTTCAATTATTGTTTCCGGGTTAAAAGTGACGTAAGGTGTTTTCAGCGTTAGGAGCGTCGTGTTCTTTGGTGCAGAACTAAACAGTTTTAGTAACAAAAATTTTACTATGAAAAAGATTTGTTTTAGTAGCATCCCGCACATTTGGAAAATATCTAAAAAATATCGGTTGATCGGTTGGTGAATAGAAAAAAATACAGCGGTTTATTCTCAAGACAAATAACTGGTGTTATTAGGCTCACAATATAAAAAGTGGACTCATATCTTCAATCTTGCCCCTCAATGACAATTGTGGACAAGAAAACTTCTGGCGCTGTCCCTGCCTTCCGGATAAATACAACATGACGTTCGCCTTATTACCAACACGACAGTAATTAGTTCACGCACGAGGTTTTCCAATTGCTCAGGAGAGCTCCTAATCTGCAAGGGGTTCGCACTAGAAGCGCGCCCAACATAACGAGGCGGCAACCGTCGCCGTGGACTCAGCATTGCTGCATCGCCGCCAATGTGGCCACTTTCACGTTGATTGCGTTTTTATTGATCATTTGTAGTTTGTTCGATTTAATTTCTTCATTCATTTTGCGCTTTATCCACGTTCCTTTTGCTCCGGCGCTGAGATGTGATACTAATAAGCGTGGTGGGGGGAAAAACTGACAGAAGGGCCCTGTCTATTTAGGATTTTCTTATCATGCACCAATCTCCGCTGCGCAACGGTTCGTACGACGCCGTTCGCAGGCAGGCAAGCAGGAAAGAATAGTCTTTCCTCATATTTATCAATTAATCGACGGGAAATTTATTACTTCTCGATGCTGCAAAAGACTCTGTCGCAGCTGAACTAGAGTGTCCCCTCTCACCCATTCGAGTAGGGAGGTGGGCGGTCTATGGATTTGCTGAAAGCTGAGCCATGCGCTGCAATCGACGAGGCTCTCCGTGGGTTCGTTCGTTCGTATGCCCGGCGGTAATAAACACTAACTGAGTGATTGCGCAGTTCTGGTAGGGCGGGATGTGGTGAGGAACAGGAGGAACAGGGGTCTCGAGTCACCGCCAATTGCATGACATTCAATCTTTTGCCATTTAAATTGATTTTTCCCTCTGCTGTTGCGCCGCTAGCAACCCACCCGCCTCCTATTCTTTTTCATTCCCAGGACGGGGCGCCCAGATATTGCTGCTGCTGTTGCTGCTACTTGTTTGGGGAAGAAACCCCATTCGAGAGCTTTACTCAATGCGGCAATTGTCGATTAGTTCACCGACAGACAACACACCCAACCGCATCGGGGCAAAGTGCGGTAAAAGTTCGATTTCGTTGCTTATTAGCGTACCATTTGCATCAATGGGATTCTCCGTTCTGAAAGTAACAATTTTAGTTGGGTCTTCAGGTTTGTCTGTCGATGGCGCGATTCGCGCTATGAACCGTTGGCTCTCCCCCACGGGGTACTAAATAGCGCCTCATTTCGGATGGGATCTAATAGGTTACCATCAGGCGAGTATGTGTAAAATTATTTTCAGGCGAAATAAACAACCGCAATGATATAAAAACAAAGACAGAAGAAAGGACACAAAATAAAGTAAACGTTCTGAAATGATAATTGGTAGTATTATTTGCTTGTCTTGTTTTACCGACTCGCTGCTACCGACCCAATGCTAATGGGAGGTGAAAAAGGATCTACACCGCCCGGAAGGAAGCATTCCTTGGTGTCATTACCGACCGACCGTGGCGTGGGTGGATATTTGCTTGTGTATAACATCATAGAGTAGCACTTCTCAGACGAGGGTCTTACTGGTTGTTGAGGTAAATACCCGAGTGTTTCATAGCGTCGGATGAAATTTGTCACTATTGTGAAAATTCATGACTAAGCTTAGCAATGTCTCACTGACAGTGTGTTTGACTTTAAAACAAGTTTGGACTTTTAAACGTTCGTCGAATTTTTGCTTTCAAAGTTGGTTGTTTGAGATGCATAAGGTTTCATAAAAAAGACTGTCACAGCATCATTTGAACATTAATCTATATCAGCGGTACTCAACAATTGTTTTCGTAGGGGCCACAAACATTTGTGCGGGTTGCGATACAAATTTGATATTTGATTATTTTAATTTGTTTTTAGCCCTGTCATCTAAGCTGGGTGCGTAACGCACAATCTTCAGATTGGTATTCCAAACTATGACAAACTAAACAAACTATTCAGATTCAAATTCAGATTCCATAAAAACATTCAAAAATTCGAATCAAAAATCCAAAACGTACATTTGTAATAAAAACAATCGTGAAAATTTCTAAAATTCAAACAAAACTAAAATTCAAACAAATTTCAATTTCAATATATCCTAAATATTAAACATAATGAAAATAATTCAAAACTTTTTAAAATTCATAAAATTTCCAAAACTGAGAAAACCTTGAAACTACAAAAAATTTATAAAAAATGCAGAAACTTTCAATAAATTGAAAAATAATCCAAAAAGTTCAATAAATCGCAAAAAAAAAAAATCAAATAATTCCAATTTAATTTCTATTTTACAAAATCATTTCACCAAAAACCAAAATTTTTCGAAATTTCACACAATCCACAAATTTAAAAAATCTAAAATCCTGAAGAAACATTCGAAAACAAATTCAAAACAATCCAAAAATTCCAAAACATTGCAAAAAAATACCAAATAATCAAAATTCAGTAAATTACAAAAATTAAGAAAATACACCCAGGTTTTTTACGCGGTTTTTTTACGAGGTTTTTTTTACGCGGATTTTCCAATTAACGCGGTTTTTTTACGCGGATTTTCCAATTAACGCGGTTTTTTTAACGCGGTCACCGCGTAAAAAAAACTGAGCAATATCAAATCTGTCCCTCATGCTTCCTGAGACCATATGACGGAACATAGTGCTATTGACGGATATTAGTGCCGCACCTATGTGCCAGGTTCGATGCATCTGTAGCGAACACAGATTCAATTTGCCCGCGTTGTTCACCACCGCCTATGCCAGTTTCGATGGGAACGACCACGTCAAGTCGAAGGACAGATTTTGCAACGCAAATGCCTGACAGAACAGAAAGAATTAGACCAGAAGCAGTTAGAGTTGGAACAGAGGCAATTAGCGCTGCAGAGAAAGCATTTCCAGGAGAAATACAAGCTGGGTCGCTAGCTGATGAATCTGCAAGTGCAAGAAGAAGTATCTCGAGATAGCATAAAGCTTGTGCAAGAATGGGTTGTCGATAGCCCGTTGAAACGCCGACGATGTGGTGTTATCTACGATAGCGATTAAGCATTGTACGATACATTCTATCAGTTTTTGGTTGAATCTGTGTTCTATTAATTTAAAAAACAAAGATATTAAACATTTGTTTTTTTTAAATTAATTTGTTATGTTATTTTTAATCTGAGCAATATCACATCTCTCCCTCAGGCGCACCTTTTTGAGCATTGAAACCATAAAATTTACCTTAGGCTGGACAACTACTTTGTCACACTCCACCTCGCTTCGTCATACCCCCTAAAATCGCCCATCTAATGAGTTACAATAAATGTTTACTCGAATTCGGATTTTCCAATTAACGCGGTTTTTTTCTCGGATTTTCCTATTTTTGCGCGTAAACCTGAGCAACATCACTTCTCTCTCTCAGTTCATATCTCTCCCTTTCAAGCTCCCTCAGAGCGTATGCCGCACCCCATCACGATTCTCAAGAGGATTTTTATGTGACCTTTTTTTCTTTACGGGGAGTTTCCAATTAACGCGGATTTTCCAATTACCACGGTTTTTTACGCGGATTTTCGAATAAACGCGTTTTTTTAAGCGGATTTTCCAATTAACGCGGTTATTTTTACGCGGATTTTCCAATTACCGCGGTTTTTTTTACGCGTTTTTTTTACGAGGTACGTATCCCCCGCGTAAAAAAAAACCAGGGTGTAACTAAAATTACTAAAATTACTGAAATTATAAAAATTTAAAAAATAATCAAAGTTTTACTGAATTACAAAAATTACAAAAAATACAAACATTACAAACATTACAAACATTACAAACATTACAAACATTACAAACATTACAAACATTACAAACATTACAAACATTACAAACATTACAAACATTACAAACATTACAAACATTACAAACATTACAAACATTACAAACATTACAAACATTACAAACATTACAAACATTACAAACATTACAAACATTACAAACATTACAAACACTACAAACATTACAAACATTACAAACATTACAAACATTACAAACATTACAAACATTACAAACATTACAAACATTACAAACATTACAAACATTACAAACATTACAAACATTACAAACATTACAAACATTACAAACATTACAAACATTACAAACATTACAAACATTACAAACATTACAAACATTACAAACATTACAAACATTACAAACATTACAAACATTACAAACATTACAAACATTACAAACATTACAAACATTACAAACATTACAAACATTACAAAAATTACAAAAAAATCAAACATTATGAAACATTACAAACATTACAAAAATTACAAAAAAATCAAACATTTAAAAAAATTTAAAGATTATAAATTGTAAAAATTATAAACGTTATAAGAAATATAAAAATGATTCAAATAATGATACTAAAATTATCAAATTATGAGAATTAAAATCCAAGAAATCAACAAATCTTAAAATTTAAGAAAAATCACAAGCAATATTTTTAATGTTTTTTAAAATTCTACCAATTCTAGAAAATTCAAAAATTATTAAAAATTTAAAAACTCAAAAATTATAAAGATTGAAAAACAATTGGGAAATTCTGAAAGTTATATAAAAAAAATCCGAAAATGCTGGAAACTCCGAAAATTTTTCAAAATTCTAAAAATGATAAAATTTCCAAAGAAATTTGAATCCTAAAGATTTTAAATATTTCAGTAATTCTGAAAATTCTAGAAATTACAAATGTTACAAGAATTATATAAAATCAAAAATTACAAAACTAAAAAAATACTTAAATTACTAAAATTACTAAAACTACTAAAATTGCTAAAATTACTAAAATTACTAAAATTACTAAAATTACTAAAATTACTAAAATTACTAAAATTACTAAAATTACTAAAATTACTAAAATTACTAAAATTACTAAAATTACTAAAATTACTAAAATTACTAAAATTACTAAAATTACTAAAATTACTAAAATTACTAAAATTACTAAAATTACTAAAATTACTAAAATTACTAAAATTACTAAAATTACTAAAATTACTAAAATCACTAAAATTACTAAAAATACTAAAAATACTAAAATTACTAAAATTACTAAATTTACTAAAATTACTAAAATTACTAAAATTACTAAAATTACTAAAATTACTAAAATTACTAAAATTACTAAAATTACTAAAATTACTAAAATTACTAAAATTACTAAAATTACTAAAATTACTAAAATTACTAAAATTACTAAAATTACTAAAATCACTAAAATTACTAAAACTACTAAAATTACTAAATTTAATAAAATTACTAAAATTACTAAAATTACTGAAATTACTAAAATTACTAAAATTACTAAAATCACCAAAATTACAAAAATTATTAAAATTACAAAAATTAATAAAATTAATAAAATTAATAAAATTACTAAAATTACTAAAATTACTAAAATTACTAAATTTACTAAATTTACTAAAATTACTAAAATTACTAAAATTACTAAAATTACTAAAATTACTATAATTACTAAAATTGCTAAAATAACTAAAATAAACTAAAGATACAAAATTAACTAAAATTAGAAAATTTACAAAATTTACAGATCTGGCAGATTAACGCTCAGCACGTTGATTTCTCGACAGCGACACTAAAACATTGATGTTTTTGAACATTCTTGTAGTTAATAAGAATCTTAGCAAGACTACAACTCCAACGCTTCCAAAAACACTATTTCCCAAAGAAATAATCTGCAAATTATGCTATGCAGCACCTTTCGCAGAACAGCAACTTAAAATCGGAACCGAATGGTTTGTGTAGCACAACAGCATAAATGAAAAATGCTTACGTGTGATTTAATCATACACAAACACTTTCCACCAAACGATATGAAAAAACCAATGCGAAACCAAACTCTCCTCGACATCTTCTATAATTTTGAAATTTCAACCCATCAGATTTCCAGCATTCCAGAATTCCAAAATTTTGAAAGTCCTATTGACTAAAATATGGTTTCTGATACCCGATTCTATCTTCGGATAAATTTCATAGGTTTCAGTAGCAGAACGCCGTTCGAATGTAAGATATGGGATGTGAAATGAAAATCTAGAATCTGAACATGTAAGGAATAATTTAGGATTTCGGACTCTTACAACTGTCTTGATCAATCACGAAGATGTTTGCATCAATCGATTAGGACTGTATCTACGATTCTATCACAGCAAAAAAAAACAATCAAATGTTTGTAAAATGTCAAACATTATCGTTACGCGCTATACCTCACGTTTCGATTGGTTCATTTTGCTATCTTCAAGTTGTACCGGCCAAAGAGTCGAAACAAAGTACATTTTGAGTACATCGATATCAATGCAGCAACAGCCACCTCAAGCGAGTTTCAATTCTAATGTCACAACGTGAACGAAAATACGCCGCGCGTGTTAATACTTTGCCCCTGCCGCAACGTGTTTGATTCCACCGTTCACCAAGCGTAAGGAGTTAATTTATCAGTTCTTTCCAGAACACTTTTGCCAAAAAAGTTTCCACTGTGGGCTTGCAGGTTCAAGCAACCATCCAGGCACGTTCGCACCGGAGAATCGTGAGCATCCGCTCTGATGCTTCTGCACCAACACACATAGAAATTTTGTTCGGTTAAAGTACCGCATCAATTTTCATGTTGTCTGGTGGTGAGTGCTTCTGTATTTTTTCTTCATCACACGCGCACATTGTTGTTGTTCTCATGAGTTTGCGAAAAATATATTCAGGCAGTGAGGAGATTTAGAGGCCTATTTAAGACCGATAGTTATAATTTTGCGTTCGTTTTCCTAATTGCATTTTCCAAGACAACAGACGAATGAACGGTAAAAGTTTGAAGTCTCCATAATAGAAACAAACAAACAATAGTCAACTCCAATTTTCATTGCTAGCGCTTTGAGTGGATGTGCAAATTTTGTTGCTCCAGAATGCATTCACAGAATATGCACAAAACATGAATAGCGCGTTTTGATCTCTTTGACGTAAGACTACACCTTTCAGTAAGTCTGTCAGAACAGGAAATGGGTCACCTTCTTGTGAAAAAGTTTTAACGTTAAAAAATATTTCTGCTGCGAACGAAGTTTGATGATTATCTGAAAAGGTAATTCGCGTCGGTTTTCATACCGGCTCATACGGTTTTCATTTTTATTTTTATGCGTTGTCAATGGTGGTAGTGATATACAAACGATTCGGTGCGGAATTTATGTTGCCTGCGGTGAAAAAACTGCGAAAGGTGCTGCGTAGCATAATTTGTGTATTATTTCTTTGGGAAATAGTGTTTTTGCGAGCGTTGAAGATATAATTTGCTAAGATACTGAAGAACTATTTGGATATTCGATAAGTTCAGTATTTCAGTGTTGCTGTAGACACATGTACATGTTAATGCTAAGGAGTTAATTTGACAATCTGCTTTGAGATTTTATTCAACTTTTCTACTCATTCGACACTCATTGAAAAATTACAAAAATTACAAAAATTACAAAAATTACAAAAATTACAAAAATTACAAAAATTACAAAAATTACAAAAACTACAAAAATTACAAAAATTACAAAAATTACAAAAATTACAAAAATTACAAAAATTACAAAAATTACAAAAATTACAAAAATTACAAAAATTACAAAAATTACAAAAATTACAAAAATTACAAAAATTACAAAAATTACAAAAATTACAAAAATTACAAAAATTACAAAAATTACAAAAATTACAAAAATTACAAAAATTACAAAAATTACAAAAATTACAAAAATTACAAAAATTACAAAAATTACAAAAATTACAAAAATTACAAAAATTACAAAAATTACAAAAATTACAAAAATTACAAAAATTACAAAAATTACAAAAATTACAAAAATTACAAAAATTACAAAAATTACAAAAATTACAAAAATTACAAAAATTACAAAAATTACAAAAATTACAAAAATATAAAAATAAACAAAAAAGTTACAAAAAATACAGAAATTTTTGCGAACGAATTTTGATGGTTGATTCAAATTTAACCCCCAAGATTGAATTCCGGTGAAAAAATGAGTTCGTATCACTGCATCACATATCAATTCGCATTCGTAGCTTTTATCGCGTGATGAACCAGCCACTCGAGATATTTTGCAGCACTTTGTCAATTCTTTTACGCCTAACTAAAAATAATTACTCAAACAAATGTATAAAACGTTTTTATTTTGACATTTTTGTTACCTTTGTTAATTAGTTAAATAAAAAATCTCTGTAATGTTGTATATTATATTTCATATGACAATAACCAAGATGCATGCATGACTAGTCGGGAATGAATTACAATTATAATTACATCAAATTTGTTTTGTCGGTTTTATTTCTTCGAGAAAACCTATGCAATCCTTGCTAACTACTGTTGGAATTTTATGCAGCTTTCTTTCCAAGCAGATGAAGTCGAAACTCAATCACGTAGCTGGCGAAACTGAGTTCTCTTTTCTGCTGTTTAGTTGCTTCACGTAGAAAATTTGTAAACCCAAAAAAAGTGTAAAAAATCGAAATATCCAGAATGAAGATATCAATGGTAAAAAGCAACTAGGTCTTCTACTATGTGGTCCAGTTCGAGTTTTCCTGCCAGATGTATTAGCCTGTCATTTTCCAATAAAAAAAATGAAAACTGAATATCAACGTCAATGCTAATGTTATTATTTCCTATCCAAATAATAACATAACTCGTACTTTGTGTATTCTTTGCAATTGTATTCTTTAAACTGTTGAACCACTCTAGGTCGATTATCCAGTTGGACAGGATCTACAAATTACTCTCGCCCTCGGCAATTTGTAGTATGTACTGTGCCATTCTATGGCTCTCTTGTACGAGTTCCCAAGCTGCTACAAATTTTACGCATGAAATGCAACCCCCGCTTGGGGCTGCCTCTGGAATGTAGTTAATTATTCACGTATGAACATAATCATTATCATAAAACCCACACTGGATGGCCGGCCGCGTGGTGGCGTATCCTATGATTAGCCACTGACCGACCGCTGCTATCGTCGTCCTCCCATTCGGTCAGATATCGCGCACCATCGAAACCGGTATAATTGTATAATTTTCCATCTAATAAATTATAACCGTTAACGCGCCGAGCACATTTGCAAATCAGATCTCTGCGGTACTCTGCGGTCACGATAAGTAGTGGAACTTGGTTTCCATAATCTCGAGTTTCCCAATTAATCGATACAAGAATCGAAGGATTCAGTGTTTCTGAAGGCGTTCTCCGAAACGCCAATAATCACAGGTTTGCATTGCCAAATATTCAGAGACCTATAATTATGCATGAAATCATAATTTTCGTATGTCTCACAACATGTTTATGCCTCCTTCTTATTTTCCACATATTATCAGCATCATCATCATCATTACTTTATGCACTTCCCACACTTGTTTGATTCAACAAATTACGCAATTACCGCACCGGCAATTGCTCCTTCCTTCCATCCGTCATTTTCTGCTGCTGCCTTGTACTTCTTCTTCTTTCCGGCCCGGATAACCAACGCCGGCCGCACGGAGAGCGTGAAGATTCGTTTCATTTTCTTCTAACTCGATTAAAATGATTACCATTATTCAATTTGTAAGCTGCAGCAATAGTTCTGCCCGGTCGGTTAATGTGTGTATTTCACCTCAACATCGCTAGTAGCCGCGTACCGCCCCCTTCCCCCGTTTTAATATTGCTTGTTTGCTCATTTTGTGTTTTTGTCCGTACTGTTCATCATTTCATCGTCGTCACCTCCGCCGTTGCCACCGTAACCATCTGCCGGGGGCCTGTTCATTGATGCGAATCGGATTTTTTGCTTTGCTGCTACAAAATACGCAAATGATGCCGCCGGGGCTTGGGCTTGAAAAAATCGCGATGTCATCTGGTTGCTTGAGCAATCAAACCATCGATCCTTAAGCCCACCACCATTATGCAGATGATCCATCCATCCATCCATTCAAATCACCTGCCCCAGCCGTTCCAGTTCAATGACAGTAACTCACCTGTTGATTATGTTTTTTTTTTCTCTCCGTTCTCTCCTCCCTTTTCAGATCACACCGAAAGATGGTCTGCCAACAGTGGTGTGTAGTTCCTGCCGCGATCAGCTGGAGACCTGCCACCGGTTCCGACGAGTGGCGCATCAAACGCAGAAGTCGCTGCAGAGCTTTCTCAGCTACGCCGCCAGGTTGAGCGGAAGTGCACAGGTAAGATTTTGTGTTGATACCTTCTGCCTGTGGAAGAAGTATTATAATCGTAGCTCATCGAGCCTTGTGCCCCTCCTTTCGGTAGGTGTTGGCAAGGTCCAAGGCAAAATATTGAAAGATTTTCGGCGGATGATAACGAAAAATGATAGGAAAGAGGAAACATTTGTCGAGCGGTTACGCTTCCGCAGTTTGGAGGCCACACGCAGCGTTTGATGGGAGTTTAGACCTCCAATTCGGATGGTGTTCATCGCATAATTTTACGCATTATGCGTACTCAGTAAATTGTTGATTTCATCTACTTCTTGCGCTAATATTTGCAAATCCAATATTTTTTGATTATTTTTTTCGAAGTGCTTGTAATAATACAATATTGCAACAATACTTGAATTTAGATTTCAATCGATTTGAATTTTTTTTTTAAATTGTTCAAATTACTTTGCCTTTTTTTATCCCTTTTGTTTATTTTAGGCTCATTAGTATTTTAGCTGTAACAGAGCCGAATTTTAATCGTGTACATGTCACATATTTATCTATAATTAGCACATTACACAGTTGCCATTTTTCGGCGTTAGAGTATTCCCTTCTATACCATTGCAATGGTACACATTTACACAGTAGCCATTTAGGCGTAGGAGTTTTCTATCTGTTCTTCCATTATCCAGTTAAGACTGGACAGCGGAGACAGTCGTTGATCCATTGTTGAGTTATTTATAGAACAGCAGCCCGATGTTTCTTGCAGAGCAGAGCAGTTGTATGGATGAATCGATCTTATTTCGACCGTGGATCGATCTCCATCGCTGATGATTGTTGCGTGGACGTAGTTATTCTGTAACAACACAAAGATGGTCAATGGGGGCCCTGAGTTTTGAACTCACGATCGATCGCTTACTAAGCGAACGCGCAACCAATGTGGCTACGGAGGCCCCCTTACTTTGCCTTTTCATTACGTCAATTCGATCAAATGAGATTCCGAAGTCATTTAGCATTATTTTTTTTCAATATTGATTCTTAAATTCCCAGATATTTATGTATCGACGCGAATCGGGAATATTTTATTTGACCACAAATTCTATGATTTTTTCAAGCTCCTTTGTTTCATCTGGATGTTAAAAGAATAACAGTATATGCAGAATTCTCATGAGTATACTCCAAAAATTATTTTTCTGTCTCGTTACATATTTCTACGTCGATTTTGAAATCAGAAAGTAAACCTGGTGTAGTGATGAAGGCAATTTCTCATATATATATTTTTAATTTGATGTAAAATCTAAGTGAGGAAATTCAGAATTTGGTATGTGAGAAGTAAGCAATCCAATCTTCAACTTATTTGTCACGTCTTCACAACTCGTCGATGATTCATAAATTTTCCTACCATATCTGCTAGTTTCCATACTTCCAGTCATTCAAACACTCAATATCATTTGAGCTTGAGCTTGGGTAGACTGTATAATTCGTAGTTGCTCTCCGTGATTGACTTGAACCAGCGAAATTGCACAAAGAACACACTGAATGACGCTCGGGAGTAGCAAATCATTCTCATTGTGCAAGTTTCGATGATTCGAGCATTAAATAGTCAATAAAGACAACGGCCACGTTCCTACAGTTACCAGGGGAAGGGAAGGAACGTTAGTATGATATTCGCCGCCCGAAGGCCAGAAGGGTCGCCTCTATAGTGTGGTTCCCTAGCGAATATCAAACATTCAATATCATTTGGTAAACTTTCTCCCGTCCATGTCAGAGATTGATTTTTCAAAATGAAGGTAGCGACTACGAATGCTAACTATGAGTAACTATCAGTCTACTGAAGCTAGTCTACTATGAGTCTACTATGAGTCAGAGCATCTGTAGAAAATCATTTTCAACATACAAAGTAGAAACCTTAGGTCTCATAGTTTTCTACGAATATCGTTTTCTCGTACAAACTATGGCTACAATGAGCCTCTGTCGAGTTCAACCAATGCAGTTGTTTCTTCGATTTCTGGTTGTCTCGCACATTGCTCATTAAACGCTACACGCTCCCCAATTATAGGCACTGCCATTAGTAACTAGTTTCTTTCTTCTCAATATATAAATCTATGTATTCATAAGTGTAATTTAATCTAGTTTATTTTATTATCGGATCATCATAAGGGCTATAATTGTTACCCGTTGATATGAATAAATGTAAATTGAAATTCACTGTACCTGTAACCACTCGGTACTTTTATTACTGTATGAGTAAAAGTGCGAAACTTCCTGCAAACTATTGATTCCCGTGACAAAAAAAACTCTGTGCAATAAACGTTGAGATTTACTGTTACATAGAATCATTTTTTGTCAAACATCGAGTCGTCGATACGGAAAAACAGCCCAAAAAGTTAACTTTTGACAAATAAGTAAATCTCATGCAATTTTAAGACATTTGGCATCAGCATTTAGATTTTAAAAAATGTCAAATATTTTTGCTATGAAAAGTGCTTAGCCATAAAAAAATATGAAAACTGGTCTAGACAATAATCGAAAAGTCATTCATACATCGAAAAAAGGACACTGTTACAGGGTAAGCGTTTTCCTAACATCACTTTTTTTATATCAATAACAACAGTAGAAAGATCTGTGCCTGGAGGCATGAAAAGAAGCATGACGTAGGGTTGTAATTGGTTACAGTCGTTTTTGAATTGAGCTTTCTTCTAATACTCCAAGTGGTTGCCCTGAAAAAAGCCTTTTCTTATATGAACAGAATATGCTTGAAGCAGGTTGTAAAAATTGCACTGGTAGGAAGAATCTGGAACCATTCATCATTATCAGCTTTTACAGAAATATTGAAATATATTTAAAACAGCATTTTCTTCCTCGTTGCCTTGCGATATTATTCTTGTCCGAAATATTGCCGTGATCGCTTTCATTAGTCTTTTCCGACGTGATTACATGAATATGAATATTGAATATTGATTCTAGACTAAGGTCATTTCAACTCTAATAGCCATTGCATAATGGTCCAGGAAGTGCGTTTAAGTGGAAATTAGCATCTAGAGCTCGACAGTTATTCTCTAGACAAAAACTGTCTGCGACAAAGTTGTTACATATTGCAGTGCGTTCATTTTCATCTTGAGAAAATAGGGTGACCAAAATTTTCGATGAAATAAAAAATCTAACTTTCTTATCTTTATAGATAGAGGTAAACAGAGGACAATGTTCTAGCCCCAGTTATTTTGAACAACTTTGTAGAACAAAGTTTTTTTTTGACGTAGAACTACGTCTTTCATTAAGGGTGCCAAATCAGAAAACAGGTCACGTTTTTATGAAATAAAGTTAACGTTAATAACTATTTATGCCGCGAACGGATTTTGGCGATTTAAATACCAAACGAAACGGAAGTTCCCTAAAATTTGTTTGATATGCTATACATTACAATCCCATAGTCTGTATATGGTTTAAATTGATGAAAATTGGAAGCATTCCCATTTCCTCATACATTTATCATGTCCTTTTGTGTGCTTTCTCGAACAGAGCCGTCAATAACGAGCAACTTATCGACGAGCAGCGAAGGGGAAATCGTGAGATGTAAAGTCTTCGTGAACAAAAAAAAAAGAAGAAGAACGAAGAGGAATATTTGCCTAGAGTATAAAGTACTACTCTTCTCGAGGTTGTTGAGATTATCAGAAAGAGATTATTTCGTTTATTTAGTCACCATGAAGGTAAATGTCGTTCTGGAATGTTGTATGTGATTTGGTTTTGCTTGCCAGTAGCGAAATTTTCTCCACTAAGGATGACAGCTGCGCTTATCTCGAGCATGTATTGTTCTGCGAGCACAAGAATGAATCATCAAACAATTATCGTCAAATGATTCTACAATAAACAAACATTTCAGGGCGATCAAACTGGTAGAATGGTTATTTTAATTTTTTCTTACCATTGTAAAATAATATCCGCAGTTGTAAACAAGCGACTTGAATTGAACAACAGCGTAGTTCTACGTCAACAATGCGGTCGTGTCTTGAACACAACCTCCTATATTTTTTTTCTTTTTCTTAAAATATATATATTAAAAATATATACACATTTTATATAAGCTGCGTTAGATTCACCATGAAAAAAAAGTCACAGGATGGTTGTTTCCGAGACACGACCGCATAGTTGACGTAGGATTCCGTTAGGTTATTCGTTGATTTTGGATATGTTCGAAGAATTATATCGTTAAATTCTTTAATAATGATTTGGTGGCCCTGAAAAGGGCCGTTTTGTTTGGTTGTTGGGTATTGTTTGCTCACTCCACCTGTGTTTACCGAGTGATGATGACAGAAGGATGGTAAACAGTCGTTGGATGGTGCGTATCAGATAAAAGACACCGAAGTGGAACGAGATATGATGATAACCGCCCTCTGTGATCTCAGACGAGATACCTACTGTGTTCTGGATGAAATTAAGGAGAAAAGCCCACCAATGTAATATAAGATGATTACCAATACACAATTATCAATTGTTCTCATCAATAAAAACATGTCACTTTAATATAGAGCAGGCATATTTAAAATGGAAAAGGTTTCTTGTATAATCTTTACTTTCTGAGTGTTTATTCAACCCAATGCGAATTTTATTTGGACTAACAACACCTAATACTACATATAGAGCATATGAGGAATCACTTTTTTTTTAAATATTTCTTCACTTTTTCAATTTTTCTCGCCGTATAAAATTTTCTTGGGTGAAAATGAACACAACAAAACAGACCGCTTAAACCAAACGACCCGTTCGCGAGAGGGAATACACCTTGGTTTTTAGTTATGAAAATTGAAATAAATCGTTTCATATATCATGTCATTTTTAACACAACTGCTACCATATACAATTTTACACTTACACTTGTGCTAAATTTTTCACAATACATGATCGGTCATTGATATGAAATTTCACGAAGCAACTAACATTAAAGTTACTAAAATAAACTAAAATCCTAATTTTCACTTCCATAACTTTCTTCGTCTATCTATTGCTCGGACTAATTATGGTAGAAGTGTTTCAGTGTCAACTTGTGCCTAATGTATAGAATAAGCCGTTTCTTTGTTAGGGTTAAGATTGTGTAATTTGGATTATTGTATTCTGTTGCGCTGTTTTTCTGTTTTTCTAGATTTAAAAAAATACGCTCTTTGAAAGAATAATTTTAATTGATTTTTTTTTCTGATTTGACAAAAATTTTGTAGTTTTTGAATTAGACTTTTTTTTGTGAGAATTAAAAAAAATGTTGTTTTCAAAAAGTCGTCTAGTTCTTTTAGAGATTCAAAATATGCAAAGTTGCTTAAATGGCCAATAGTTTCACGCCCACAAGATTCCACTACAATCTTACAATCTGAGATTGTACTTAATTACCGATCTCCACTCTTTTGTGTTTTTGTGAAAAAAAATGATGGATAAATTTGCCGTCTAATGATATATTATGATGGAGAAAAGTTATCCATTTTTATCTCGTTGGCTAGCTTTAGTGATCAATATCTCGCGTAATATCGATCATACAATTTCAAGTTTAGGCTCGTTGTAAAAATGGCATTTCACACTAAAAAACTTTTGTTGTTTTTCTGTTTGCTCCATTCAGTTGTGAGTTACAGGGTGTTAACAATGGAGGCCAACAAAAAGAAAATTCGGTACATTCTACGCATTTTATTTTATAAATGTGAAAATGCAAGCCAGGTCGCTGAAATTGTGATTGATGTTTATGGTGCCGATACTGCAACAGTAAAATACGTGCAATTTAATTTATTTTCCAAAAAAAAAAAATCTTTATATTTTCTTGAAATTTTTTTTTCAAATTATTTTTTAAATTTTTTACAGTGCAATGCACAAAATTATGATCTCTACTGTCAACAAACGGACCGTTTGAAGCTAGCGATTGACAAGAAACGTTCAGAATTGGCCAACATAAGAGGTGTTTTGTTTCATAAGGGCAACGCAAGGTTATACCCATTCCAAGAGCTTGATTGGGATGTTTTAATGCATCCACCATATAGTTAGGAATTGGCACCAAACAATTATTAGGAAATTTCCAGAGTGATAAGAAACTGGTCTCAAGAGAAGATTGTGAAAATCCATTGCTGCGGTTTTTCGCTAATAACAACCAAGACCTCTATGATAGAGACATTATGGGATAACTTTAGAATGGCAACAAATTTTCCAACAAAACAGTGTATCGGACAATCCGAAGCATATTAAAAATAGTTTCGGATTTCAACCAAAACATATAACATATAACTTTTTCCCCTTTTTTCCGGAAATGACTTTTTCTTTAAACTAATAACTGGACGATTAGATGATCCAGTTATTAGACATGTCTAACATATCCAATTGAAGCCGTTTCATGAGAAACTTGGAAAATTGGCTTTTATTTTTGTGATTATATTAGTTGTAAACTAATTTTTTATTGAAAGCTGATTTTTTTTAACATAACATATCCAATAATCGGAGATGTGTTATTTTTCGTTTTGGATTCTTGGTTTTTCAAGGTTAACCGATGGTCCGAAAAATCAAATTTTTTCCCTTTTTTTTTTTCCAAAAATGACAACCTTTGAAAATTTACAAATTTTTAACTACTGGACCGATTTAGGTAATCGACACATCAAATGGATGCTATGAGCTAGTCTTCTCTATATATGACACTACACCCAAACTAGCGTTGGCAGAAAACATTTCATCTTTGGCAGAAATGATGCCATCTCGTGTACTGGATGGAGGGTCAAATGCGCAAATAATGAGCTGTTTTAAAAGCTTAAAAATGGTTTGTATGTATGCGTGCAGACATCTATTTCTGTTTTCTTTTCTCATTTCATTTGGGATTACGTCAAAAAAATTCATGCGACGTCAATGGGGATCGAACCAAGGCCGGCTGCAATGCAAAACTATTTTACCTGACCACGCTATCCACTTGGCTAATGATGCTTCAGCAGTTGTTCAGCAAATACGTGATAACGTTGCACCTGATTATAAAATGAAGTTGGGAAGTGTTTTCTAAGAGTAAAAAAGGAACGCATGAAAGAGAACAATATCTATCTCGGTCTGGGTCGTGTATGTGGCAAAGTTTGCGGAAAGCTTATTTGTCTTTTGTTTCGCTCGCTCGTATTAATCTTATATTGCTGTACCATGTATATTATACAAATGCTTACCAGTATTTGTGAGTCATGACATTTTCTGTTATGTTATGTCTCATTTAATGTCATAAATCGGGATGACGAAACATGAACTATAAATCAATTTTGGATGAAGCGTAAAAAATTAATTCTAGCCGCATAGGTCTGGTCTAGTCACTTAGGAATATTGAACGAAAACTGGAAACAAGAAGTAGCAACGAGATTGTTTGCAAAATCATAACTCTGAAACGAAAAAAGAACACCTCTGTGATATTTGGGGGTGTTAAGCGAAAACAAATTTCAAGGGAAAATATAAAAAAAATATAGCTTCATTGCTCCCGAAACCATGTAAACTATAAAAAAACAAATACAATCATTAGCTACCAAAACAAAATCCATTATTTTGCGGCTGTAATATTTTTTCGAAGAAGACTAGCTTATTGGTTTTCAATTTGATATATCGATCATCTGAAACGGTCCAGTATTTCAAAAGTTTAATTTTTTTGAAAAAAGTCATGTTTGGAAAAAAGGGGGGAAATTTGATTTTGAAATGATGAAACGTTTTGAGAAAGGCTATGATCGATATATTCAAACTTTCTATTGCTCAAGTGTCACCCGAAAACACTGTAGCAATATCAGTTTTACTTGATTGGGATGGAACTACCAATTAACATGCAGTGATTTTATTTAAAGTGGCAGATTCAAAGAAACGCATATATCAGTCAAAATAACTGAAGATTTGTTCGGTGGAAGATCTCTCTGGAGTTAAATAGATCCCGAAGCTTCCAAATTGAAGTGTGTGTGAAAAGCGTTGAGATAACTAACCACTCTTCTACGGAACCCACGAAATCTTCCATTTTATACCAAAACTTTTTCCCATATGATAATTTAAAATTATGAAATGCATTACAAATGTCTTTAGCTTCACAGTATAAAGATGGTGTATCTACTCTACACGGAAGCATTGCTCGTGCGATCCTGTTCAACCATTTTAGCGACTCTTTATTAGAGCCAAATTTGTACGCAATCGGTGGGTCGTTGTCTATTACCATAATAGTTCAACCAACCCCACAGCATGACACAGCAAAAACGGTTGACGTAAAACTCAACACGGGAGCCAAATTTGCGAAAATATAACAAAAATAATCCACTTCTCAGCACAATAAAAAATACGCCACGTGTGGTTCATTTTGGAGGGAGAAGAGGTCATTGATTTGCGGTTCTTGTCGCGTTGCATAACAATCGCAATAAAACTTGTCGTCGGGGTGACACGCAAGTTTTACGGCACGCAAAAATTGTGCGAAAAGAAAAGCAAACAACCAGAAAAAATAGGCCCCAATGAGAAAAGCCCAGTCAGGTTTCCACAGTTAATCACGGGGGCACCCTCTTTTTTTCTCATAATTTTCATTATTCGATCGGAATTACAAATTCGCTCCGATAACTGATAGCATTAGTGTGTGTGTGGCTATGGGAAAATCGCCAAACGAAATCCGCATTAAACATCGCACCAAATTCCTCGAACTTGGGAAAGACCATTCAAGTGTCTCGCTTTTCTCGCCCCCCAAAAACGCGGCGCAACGGTATGAAGGTGCGTCATGGCCCCATCATCGTCACTTTTTGACAGCCAAGATGCGCAGACAACAGGCAATTCGTTTTGTAAACACGTCATTATTGGACAAGTTTACAAGAAAGTGAATTAATGGGGTGAAGTGGCTTGTTACCGGCGATTTTCCGCTTCTTCTTGCGCGGTGCGAAATAAGTTGAAATGAAAATTTCAAATTGTGACTAGCCGGCTAGGTATTTAAAGATGTCATCGTGCGTAGCTTGAATTGCTTTTTTTTCTTTTGCTCTGTGGCAAGGCTTACGGCATCATGAGAAACGCCCAACGCTCGGGATGAGAATATCGTCTTTCTTCGTTCTTCATTTTGCTATCGCGAGGGAGAATCATAACACATCATTTCCATATTTTGTATTCAGAAACAACCTCCCGGCATTCGATGCGGATGATTACCGGCGTTCATTTATCCTCCGGCCTAGTGTGTGTTTGTGTGCCTCATCATTTCAACCGTTGCAAAATGCAGAACAAAAAAGCTGCCCGAGCCAGCCCGAGAGATATATCAACAAATGCGCGTTTTCTGTGTGGGATGTGCAGCGCTCGTTTCAAGATGAAATTTTAACGAACGTCTGATAATAAAAACGCAACACGTCGTCTTCGTGACAATCGGCGGGACGCAGTTCGCTGAGGGTATGTATGAAGCAGGAGAGGGGGGGGGGAAGAAAGTTCGTCATCGCAATAATGTCACTGACATCTCTGACCGTTTTCGAATTCTTCTTGTTGGACTGAAGCTCGATTCTCTAGAAATCTGGAAGCACTGCTGCTTCACTGAAGTACTCCTAGTGGTCAGTTCTGGAATGTTTTGACAGCAGATTGTTTGAGAGATTCGTATCTTCTAGTGGTGAAAGTTTCACAACGCTTCATTCTGCGATTCAACTACGAATTTCAGCATTTTTTTCTTTTCAAGCAGACTAAACACTATGGTGTAGATTAGTTTTTAGTACGAATATGAGTTCTCAATAGTAAAAAAAGTTCTGGTATATAGCTTTGTTCGTTTGAATTTTTTAAAGGAAAACAATGAGAATTGAAAGCGTTTGAGGCAAATGACGGATATCGCGCCAACTCAATCAGATGTTGGCGCGACCCTCTCAGAACTCAATTAAACTTTCTGGGCGTGAAGACCTTACCTAATTAAGCAACTTGGCATATACTTTGTTTTCTGAAAATTTATCTAGACTCACATATGGAAAGGGCTAAATATTTTTGATTATTTTTTTATAAAATTTTTATACTCGTAAATGTTAAGTCCTACAAAAAAGTGAACTATGAAAGAGTTTTATCAAAATAATTGAAATTTCAGAAAAAAATACTGGAAAAATATTTTTTTAAATTCTACACTGAAAAAAAATTTATTTCGAAAACTAAGAGTTGATTTTCTCAAAATGGTCATCTCAGAATTGGTAGATAAATTGTTGATAAATATGTGCCCTACAACTCTTCCATAAATCGCATCTTGTGCATGTTTAAGGCAAAACAGTTTTCCTAACAAAAACTTTTTCCAGATTTTTTCTTGAGATTTTTCTTCTTTTTTTTTTGTTCAGCTATAGAAAAAATCAATAACAGGTAGAAATGGATTGATGGTGATTCTTGGATGCTAAAGTACAGTTTTCAGCTTGTTTTTGTAGTCAAATACAATATATTTCAATTCAGAGTGCAACGACAGCTCTCAAACAATAGCCATCTGCCAAAAATCTCTTGATCGGTCGGTCTGGTATCGACCAATATAATAGTTGTTGTAGATTTAGGTATCTATTAAGAGTCACTGAAAGTCACTGTAAATATGGTAATAATAAATGGATTGTATAGATACCTAAAGGATGAATAAAATGGCTCTGCAGTTGTTTGGAAATTACCAGTCCTGGCCGTGGCGGAAAAGAAATAGCATTATTTCGTTTCTACGTAATCATCAGAACTTTTTTTTCAACAAAGAAAAGTGTGACATTATTTAGCAACATGAGTCAAGCCGTGAAATCACTTGATGTGAGACGTATTCAATAATACGGGAGGGGTTAATACCAACACTGCATTTGTAATCCTTGCAAATCCTGGAGATCACGGCTTGACTCATGTTGCTAAATTCTGATGATTACCAAAGGGTCACCATAAATCCATTTCTACCTGTTATTGATTTTTTCTGTAGCTGTACAAAAAAAATAGAAAATTTTCTAGAAAAAATCTTGAAAATGTTTTTGTTAGGAAAACTTTTTTGCCTAAAATATGCACAAGTTAGGATGTATGAAAGGGTTGTAGGGCACATATTCACAATTTATCTACCATTTCATCAAAATTTGTGATGACCATTTTGAGAAAATCGACTTTTAGTTTTTGAAATCGATTTTTTTAGTGTAGAATTTAAAAAAATATTTTTTCATTTTCGAGTAAAAAAAAACTTATGAAAAAAAGAACAAAAATATTTAGCTCTTTTCATATGTTAGTCTAGATAAACTTTCGGAAAACTAAATATGCCAAGGTGCTTAATAAGGTAAGGTCTTGCGCCCAGAAAGTTTCATTAAGTTCTAAGAGGGTCATGCCAATCCCACAGACGAGTTGGCGCGAAATCCGTTAAATTATAAAAAATAAGACTGTGAATATATATTTTTGGCGGAAGATGAAAATTACGGAACTTTCGTGAATTGTGAAAATTTGGCTACAATTCTATATGAACCTAAACAAAGCTTCTATTTTGAAAAATTTCTAGCTTTGCTATGAATTTTTTTCATCTGCTAATCGTAGAGGCGAATGAACTTTCTTTTTAATTATTTTAATTTTCCAGCGATCAGTTGTTTTTTTATCGTCGTGCATATTGATTGCGCCCAAAAAGTTTGCTTCAAAATGCGTTCTCAAAACATGCACAATATTTTCCATAAAGTATTCACAACAAACACGAATTACGATCAAACATTGATAATGAAAAAAAAACACAAAGAAGAAGGGAAACATTTGCGACTTAAGCTCCGCCGTTGCACAAAGCTTGCACCGGATGACAGTATAAAGAGAGGTTATTTGTGAATTCTTTTCTAGTTTTCGGAGGGGTTACAGCCAGCGCTGCCAAATTTTCAGATTTATCTGGAATTTTCCAGACATCCAAACTGATAGAAGAGATCAAGAAAATTACTTTTTGAGAAAAAACCAGCTGAAACGCGTCGAATGAAGGTTCGACCGCTAATACAACTCGGACTCGATTATCCGGACCCCATCACAACCCCATCAATATTGGTATCAAATGAAAGGGCTTGACTAGTAGAATACAGTTATTTATGAAAGATGCAAATCTAAGATGGCGGCCACTACAAAATGGCGGATTACATATTTTCAGTAACTGATGAAAAATTATGAAAAATGCAAATCCAAAGTGGCCGCCAGAAAATAATATGGCAAATAGCAGTTAGTAGTTATCACATCCGTTCCTTCATTGATCTACGGCAATGATAAGACTAAAATAAAATCGTGATGTATATGATGAAACAACTAACTGTGGATAATGGAAATCCAACGTTTATTTATACACATTTCAGTGGGAACAACAATGCCCCTTGGTTTCGAAATGTCTGTTAGGGAACATATTTCGGTGGGAACAAATGCTCTCCTTACTTTCATGTGTTTGCAATCCCGATTTCCTCAGACACCTTGGTTCTGAAGTCTGTGCTGGGGAAACACATTTCAGTGGGAACAAAAATTCCCCCGACATGCATACATTTTCCATGCCAATTTCCCCACGCTATATGGATTTGGAGTCTATGTTAGGGAAACACAATTCAGTCGGAAGAAAAATACCCCCGACTTGCATGAATTTGCAATGCCGATTTTCTCCAGGCACCTTGGTTTTGAATCTCTGTTTGGGAACACATTTCGGTGGGAACAAATGTTCCTCCTACTTTCATGTGTTTGCAATGACGATTTGTCCAACGCTGCATCGTTTTGAAGTCTGTGTTAGGGAACATTTTTCGGTGAAAACAAAAGTCGCCCTACTTCCATGTATTTGCAATGCCGATTTCCTCAAGGCTGCTTGGTTTTGATGGCTGTGTTGGGGAAACCGTAAATCGTGCCAATCAAAACGAGACAGTTAAGGCGTTTAGATAACGCTTATTATTTTACAATTATTCAATTGTTTATCTAATGACAAACAACATTTTATTAATTGCGATAGAAGAGTGGAAATATTCCATATCAATTGATGCAAGCATGCTTCCGATCAAGAAATAAATGTTCGAGTTATAGGCATTCGAAATCTTTCATTTTTTTCCTGCATGTTCTGTGTTAAGGTTTTCAATTTACCCCCCATATATTCCGGTTAGACATAGTCCCACGTCAAAAATATATGGCGCCATTTTGTGGTGGCGGCCATTTCAGATTTGCATTTTTTCATAAATAACTGTGTTCTACTAGTCAAGCCCTTTCATTTGACACCCATAATGAAGCGGTTCTGAGAAAATGTGTAATCCGCCTTTTTGTAGCGGCCGCCATCTTGGATTTACATTTTTCATAGATAACTGGGTTCTATTAGTCAAGCTCTTTCATTTGATACCTACATTGAAGCGGTTCTGAGAAAATATGTAATCCGTCATTTTATAGCGGCCGCCATCTTGGATTTACATTTTTCATAAATAACAGTGTTCTACTGGTCAAGCCCTTTCATTTGATATCCTTATTGAAGCGGTTCTGCCATTTAGTAGCGGCCGCCATCTTCGATTTACATATTTCATAAATAACTGTGTTCTACTGGTCAAGCTCTTTCATTCGATACCCATATTGATGGGGTTTTGAGAATATATGTAATCCGCCATTTTGTAGCGCTCGTCATCTTGGATTTTCAAGACCATGGAATACACAGTTTTGCAATGACACCAGAGATAAAGCTTTGTTCGAAATTCCAGATCAATCGGTCAACAGGAAGGGGGTTAAATTTAAATGTGATACAGCGCTTCATATAAAGTTACCAAGTTACAAAGTTACAAAATCACAAACATACAAACGGGTCAACCTCGATAAAACCGTTTAATAAATAAGTGCAAATCATAATTATAATACGTTTACCGAGAGAAAAATTTTTTTTTTTATGACTCGATTATCCGGAGTGAAAAAAAATCTATACTCCGGATAATCGAGTCCGACCTGTACTAGAAAAACTTGTTGCGAATGATTTGAATGCATAATAAATGGGTCAAACGACTTTTGTTTGTGTACGACAGCTGCTCCAATAGAAGAAATAGAAGAGGTTCTTGCATTCAATTGCTACTGGGGCTGAACAGCCAAATGCGAGAAAATTGTGGAACTACCGCGGTAATCATGGTTCGAAGCTTATACAGTGGTGGGGAACCTACTCGGTGTTGTTGAAACCATCATAGGAACTCGCTACTGAACAAAACTTCTGAATCGACCATTGAAGGGAAAATAGCCGCAATATGAGTAAAGGCGCGATAAGACGATTTTGCTGCACGACAACGCTTGGCAGCATGCTGCTCAAGTTATTGAAGGTGATCGTTATTGACGACACGGGTGATTAACAGAAAACTACAGAACAAATGTATGGAAAAAAGAGAATGCCAAATATTTGCAGCTAGCAATTTGTGTTTTTTTTTATTTTGACATAAAAAGGTGGGTTTAAATTTACTAACTTGACACATTGGAGGCTTACGTTTTCATTGTTTGAAAAACGATCTCAGGGAAATGGCATCCACTTAAATATATCGGTAAATCAAAGAAAGACCCGTTGGACCGGACGTTCACGTGGGACAGATCGCTGGCTGTGCTAAAAACTATCCGCATCTAATCGCGGAATAATTTACTAATTTCTCTTCAAAATACAATGATGTCGATGGTGTGTCTACCGTTGCACTTCTTCGCGAAGCCTTCATGGCCCTGAGCGAAGCAAGATAAAGGCGTCCTTCTCCACTGGCACCTCGATTTGGCACAACTGTAAACAGAACTACATTGAATCGCGCGCACTGTGACCCATACTTAAGGAGCGACGGAAGGTTGCATCAGAGTCAGTCCAAGGGAGTAAGTAAAGGTGGAAGTAATGCACACTTTGAATATTTATCAAATGAATCAGAATGGTTTGCCGGGTCCCGGGCAGCGATACGTGCCTCGTCGTCGTTATCGCCGTGAATGGGGAGAGATTGGATCGAGCATGCGAGCAATCAATCCCCCTTTCTCCAATGAGTTATGGCAGCAGGGCCGCGCGCGAGACGATGGCGCTTTGATATAAATTTAAATTGACTTCAAAATGACGGTAATCCAAATCGCAGGATAGACCCTAGCGAAGATAAATCAGCAATTGCGAAATTATTCAAGAGTCCAATAAGCTGCACTTTGGATTTCGGAGAGACGGCGAGATAGCGAGTGTGAGAGAGAGATATCAACACAAATTATTCATTCAGTACACGAACCATTTATGGCGGAACAAGCGCACACAGAACACGTTTTCGCGCGTGGGAACAAGACGTAAAGTATGAGTTATTGGTTATAAATAGTACCTCACTCTGTACTCGCAGAGGACCGTTTGGGCCTCGCGGTGCAAAATGTGGGCCTTCACGGGTTCCCATGCGCGAGCGTTAGAGTTTCTTTATCCGATAATATCAACTCCAATATTTGTTCACGTAGCGTAGCATTAAATTTGAACAACAGCGGAGAAGTTTCCACATTTTATCACGCAATCACCACTTATCGCGCATCCCTCTCCGCTGTCTTCCCATTATTCTGCAAAAGTAAGTGCCAATAATAACCCAGACAGTGATAATTCTACCCAACACTAAAGCGATACTTCTCGCCAATGGCAAGAAAAAAACAGCCGTAAACCTGGAGCTAACAGCATGTAGAATGAATGACAAGATGGATTTTATTCGCGGTGATTGACCGATGGTATGCAAATCATGAACTTCCTCCCTAACCCTCACCCCACACTGTACCAGGAGCCACAAACACCCCAGCGTCCGCAGCCAGGTACGATGGAAATGTACGAGAAACAACTTTATATTTACAAATCATTAAACGTCTTTCATCGCGCGGTGAACCGAACCGCAACGACACCACCATCGAACAACCATGGTATTGTGGTGGATCAGAACGGGACGCGAGTCGTTGAATATCTGTACGACACAACCGGAGTACGACCGGTGTTGTTGGACCGCCGCCGAAGCCCAGAGTGTGTAGTGTTCGCGCTCTCTGTGGGACACACAGCGCTTTTTTTTCTGTTGCTGTTGTCCTGTTCAGGTGAGGTGTTGGAAACTGCATGTGTGTGCATTGCACCTCGGGTTCATTCGATGCTGTTTTGATGCATAAAAATAGCCCCCCTCGTCACCCTTCCTCGTGATACAGCTGGGGCGCGTGGGAGCACCAAACCAGTTCAGGTGAGAAAAAGAGTGACTAAACTTCTGCGAATCTCATTGAACTCTAATCGCGCTGGATTTGTTGGATGGATATGGGACGTAAATTAGAATATATGCTGATTCGGAGCGGCCGAGTTTGCGCTTTCACGGCAGTTTTTACTTGTAAATTGCAAACATAGACACGTAACAGTTGGTGTGAATTCAATTACTCGTTGATTTGTGGGCTTTCGTGCGCAACTTGCACGCTTGATACCGTAAAAAATTTGGATGCACGAAATCAGTTTGGTTTTGAAAAAAAAATAAGGCTAAAGTATAAACAAAAAAAAAACAATTTTGGCATTTGTTCTCCAAATATCTCCTCACGTCTGCAGCTTCCTGAGTTACCTTGCAATTTTTTTTCTAGCTTCTGCCTCACAGATATTCCATTATTTTGCGTTGAGGTGCCTTTCGATGAAATTCCTCATCATAAAATGCGTTTTCAAGGAACCTTCCTGTAGATTGCCAGGTTCATAGTCTTATTTGTAATGGGAACCTAGCCGCGAATTTCTTTTCAGTTCAGAAGTTTTCTAGCAAACTTATCACCAAATACGAACTAAAACTTGTTTGAATTCAAACGCCTCTTCGAATCATGCAGAATCAAAAATATTGCAGGAGATTTCTGACAAAAATTTACGTAATATGTACGTTTCGTCGTCCATGAAAAAAAATGGTACGTGACTAGAACTTTGTTGTACAATTTCCGAACGCGTGTTAACAATAACACATGCCAAATTCATATGATATGGGTTTTGCAAAAAACTGCAGTACAAGCCATCCATACTATAAATTAATAAAAAGTATAGTATAAACTGTATAATATTATGATTATAATTTTTTTTTTCTACATATTCTATAGTTACATTTAGGTGCCTATTCTATCAAATTCTTTTTAAAAATAGCTCTGATAGTGACCTCTGTTCAATATGAGAATCTAACATGCATGATAAAAAATCGTGTATGGGGCATGTTCCATTGTTGATGTCTTGTATAGAAGTTTGTGATCAGTGTTTTCTGATTGAACTTTTCTCTGCATATCTCACTGTCGTGTGTCCAAATGTGATCTTGCAGAAGTCATTTCCCCCTGTTTATTACATGCTACGAATCAGTCAAAACGAAAACGAACAAAAACGTAATGACTCTCTCAGTGTTGCAAGTTTATACATTTCTTTGCCTCTTATTCGCCACATAACTACCGCCTGCCAGCGGCGGTGGTGATAGCAACCGCAGCAGAACAAATTTTCACTTTCATTTTTCAACCGAAGAACACAGATCCCACTGCAGTAAAATACCTTCTCTACATCCGGCTTAAACAAAGTTTTAGATAACATTGGATTACAAAACTTTGTTGAAGACCCTAATAGTGTCTAATGACATATGAATGCCAAAATTCAGACTGATTAGAATGATATATGAACAAAATTGGTGAGATGGGAAAAATATTATTGACATCAAGCCATAACGAATATTGAATCGTTATTTTGAAAAAACTGGAAATCTGTATGAAACCCAAAAAAAAACTGTAGTCTATAGCCACAGATTCTTGGTTTCAAAATGTCTGAAAAATCTGTATGAATACAGATTATTCTGTAGATATGGTAACCCTGCTGTGGAGTACTGATACAGCCAATACAAAAGGGAAAAAGCTAAATATTTACAGCATTAGTTTCACCGTTCACATGGATCGCCCCGGATGAAGGTATAAAAACGGGGCTCATTTGCAAATTATATTCATAAGGACTGAACGCGCTAGACGCGCTATCAACAGTGATAATAAACCAACAACTAGATTGTGTTCGCAACTTCAAATACAAGGCAAACCACGATAAAATGATACAAAGCGTCAGTTTCCATGCCGTCTGGTGGAGAGTGTTTGTATATTTATGCATCACTTGCACGCATTGTTGTGTTTATGCGTTGCCGAAAATACCTAATTCTGCAGAATAGATTTTTCGATATATTCTCATGGCTCCGAAATTGCAACAAATCAATCGCCTGTCCATTAGGGTGCCAATGAGTGTATGGGAAAAAATCGACCCTAAAATTTCAAAAAGTTACCATATACAAAATGTTTACCAACTCGGAAAAACACCCTATGTCAAATATCTGCTCAATCGGACTTACGGGAGAGTGGCGCAAAGCGGTTAAAGTTTGAGTTTTTTTTGAAAATCGAAAAATCACCCAAGGGGGGAGTAAAGAAAATCGAGGTTTTCGAAAAAAAATTATTTATACCAAATGTCTTAAAATTGCATGAAACGTCGGGATCTAGTGTCATCTCGAAAATTATTTTTTGTCAAAAATCGACAATCTGGGACTTAGTTTTTTTTCGGAGTACGAGACGAAACGTATGGTTTTAAGTGCCAATAAAAATAACTATCTCGATTTTTCATTCGAAACTTGTTGCTTTGCATGATAATATAGCCTACGCAAAATATGAGATCATTCGAACTTCATTTATTAGTGTTGCAGACGTTAAAATTTGAGTTTTTTGAAAACCGAAAAATCACCGGAAATCGGGGTTTTCAAAATAAAATTGATACCAAATGTATTGAAATTATGTGGCACATCGAGATTTACAGTTATCTCAAAAAAAAATTTTTTGTTAAAATTTGTCTTTTCAGACGGAAAAACAAACAAAAAAATAATTTTTTTCGACAAATTTTTTTTCGAGATAACAGTAAATCTCGACGGGTAATTTGGTTTTAAGACATTTAGCAGTAACATTTTTTTTTTTAAAACCCCGATTTTCGGTGATCTTTGGCTTTTCAAAAGAACTCAAATTTTAGCGTCTGTGACACTATAAAATGTATTTTGAATGAGCTAATATTTTGCAAAGGGTATATTATTGTGCAAATCAACATTTCGCAGCAAGTTCCGAATGAAAAATCGAGATAATTATTTTTATTGGTACCCAAAACCGTACGTTTCGTTTCGTTTTCCGAAAAAAGTCTCAGAATGTCGATTTTTGACAAAAAAAATTCTTCGAGATGACACTAAATCTTGACGTTTCATGCAATTTTAAGACATTTGGCATCAAATTTTTTTTTCGAAAACCCCGATTTCCTTTACTCCCCCTTTGGGTGATTATTCGATTTTTAAAAAACTCAAACTTTGACCGCTTTGCGCCACTTCCCCTTAAGTCCGATTGAGCTACAATTTGGCATAGGGTGTTTTTTCCGAGGTGGTGAACATTTTTTATGAGGTAACTTTTTGAAATTAGAGATGAGCATTTTCATTGGCACCCTACTGTCCATATTACCCTCACTGTCCGTATTACCCGCACTTCCCCTACTAGTAAATGAGGTTTGGCATAGTTTTTAGTGGGAATCAACATTTTTTACGAAACTCCCGTTTGAAATTTCGGTGGTCACTTTTTTTCCCATACCATCCATTGGCACTCTAGTGTGCATACACGATAAGCCTTGCGTAGTATGAGGTATGCTTTGAGAGTACGGGTAGCAGTAATTTCATTCTCATATTCCACATCTCAGATTTCGGCAGCTCACCATTTAAAGTATTTTCTCTGTATAAGTCTGTAGGGTAGAAAAGCATCGCTCGTTGATGCTGATGATGCTGAACCTCTGTTTGGGGACGTAACAATCAGATAGATTCATTTGGAAGTGAAAAATTATGACCCGAAACGGTAGTTGTAGCTAAGACGGATAGTAAAAAGTTGGTGATAAAAAAAAATAGGCAAAAATCGAAGATGAACCAAAACACGTGTAAGGAAAGCAGTTTTTTTTAAATAACTGAACATTCAAAATAGCCGTACTTGTCAGCATAAGTGAGAGACATGAGAACCAACATAATGCCACAAAAAAAAATCTAGAATCGAATATACGTAACCCGCGTAAATTCGAAAGTCGCGATATTTTTGAACAGACCTCGTATACCTGAGTATCTGGTATTTAGAAACTACAGGGTAACTTCGATATACATTTACACTTTCAAAATTGTACGTTGTATCGAACTGTACGTTATATCGAAGCATAATAATGAACTCAGAAACGTAGCTTATATTACTTTATTGTGTTACTGTTTGAGTAAGGTAAATGAATAAAATCAATTAGAAGACGAAGTCAACCTTTCTCATGATGTTTCCCTTCGTACTGTTGATTAAAATTTGATTCATTTATAATCCGGAATCACAAAACAGTTGTACTTCGGGATTGGTTAAAGATACAAAACAAGCTTTAGTATCAAAATACATATAATTTGTAGTTCTTTCAGAAAAACAATACTCGAAAAATTATTCCTTTAGACTTTGATAATGTGTACGTTATATCGAGGTAAAATGTACGTTATATCGAGTGACGTTATATCGAGGGTACGTTATATCGAAGTTTCCCTGTATATTTAAAATCTACATCATTCCACAACTACAATTTCTCAACATTCGTAATTTAGAAAATGAAGAATATGAAAATGAAAATGGCGCTCTCGTGGCCGGGGCTCGGGTTCGAATCTCTACCAGGCCGGGTCATTTTCCGTCAAAGGAAGAATCGAATGAATTTGAAATGAAAGGAAGAATCGAATTGAATTTGGACCTCAAGTAGAAAGTGCTTTAGAAATAAGAAAACAAATGGAAAAATAGATATAAATAAAAAACCGCATCATGAATATTTTTTCATTTAACATTTTAACATTTTTTTTAACAAAATTGTTTAAAGATTGCACATATACTACACCCAAACTAACGTTGGCAGAAAACATTTCATCTTCGGCAGAAATCATGCTTCTTCGTGTGCTGAAGGGTCAAATGAGCAAATAATGAGCTGTTTCAAAATCTTTAAAATTTTTGTAAGTATGGGAGCAGACATCTGTTTCTTTTTTCTTTTTTATCTCGTTTGGGATTGCACCAAACAAAAAAAATCCGAACGATGTCAACGGGGGTCGAAACCAAGGCCAGATGGAATGCAAGGCTGTTTATCACGATCACTATGGTGCCAATGAATGTATGGGGAAAATCGACTCTAAAATTTGAAAAAGATACCCCATACAAAATGTTCATAACTTCGAAAAACAAAACACTATGCAAAATTTCAGCTCAATCCGTCTTAAGGGAGAGTGGCGCAAAGCGGTCAAAGTTTGAGTTTTTTTGAAAATCTAAAAATCATCCAAGGGGGGGGGGATAGTATAGGGAATCAAGGTTTCCGAAAAAAAGATTGATTCCAAATGTCTTAAAACTGCATGTACCGTCATCTTGAGAAAAAAAATTGTCAAAAATTGACACTCGACACTTTTCGGAATACGAAGCAAAATGTATGGTTTAGGGTGTATGAGAATGATCATCTCGATTTTTTATATGTAGCTTCGCGCGAAATGTTGATTTACACGATAAACTTCATTGACTAATGTCTTCTTCGTCTTGGATCGCACTAAAGATCCCAGTGGAACTTTTGCCTTCTCAACGTAGGTATTACTTGCGTCATTTTTGTTAGTAGTACCTAGTTGAGATTTCTATACCGGATAACAAGCCTTGAATGTATTGTGGAGTGGCAAGCTCTAAAACACGCGTGATCACAGTGCAAGTTCAAAGAAATTTCTTTGACGAAAAATCCCCCGGCATGATAATGTGGAACGCTAAACCACTCGGCCACGGGAGCACACTCGAATTTACTAATGTCGCGTTTTGAGTCGTAAAAATTTGAGTTTTTTGAAAATCGAAAAATCACTGCAAATCAGGGGTCTCAAAAATTTTTATTTGTTGCCAAATGTCTTCGAATTGCATGACACGTCGACATTCAGTAATCTCGAAAAATATTTTTTTTGTCAAAAATCGACTTTTCAGATGGAAAAACGACCGAGCGCCAAAAGAAAATTTTGTTTTTACAAAAAAAATTTCGGGATAACAGTAAATATCGACGTTTCATGCAATTATAAGTCATTTGACACCAAACAATTTTTTTTGAAAACTCAAATTTCCAGGTGTGCGACACTAGTAAATGAAATCCGAATGAGCTAATATTTCCCATTGGGTATATCATCGTGCAAATCAACATTTCGCAGCAAGTTCCGAATGAGAATTCGAGATAATTATTTTTATTAGCCCTCAAAACCATACGTTTTGTCTCGTACTCCAAAAAAAGAGACAGAAAGTCCAAGATTTTTTTTTGGCATCAAAAAAAGCATTTTTGGAAACCCCGATTTTCTTTACTCCCCTTTTGGGTGATTTTGCTTTGCGCCACTCTCCCTTAAGTGCGATTGAGCTGAAATTTTGCAGTGGGTGTTTTTTCGATGTGATGTACATATGTTATGGAGTGACTTTTTGAAATTTTCATTGGTGTTGTTGCATAAATGCGTAATACTATCACACCTCATTATGAGATGAAGTCGGAAAGTGTTATTTAAGAGTAAAAAGAAGAGCATAAACGAGAGTCTATATCTTTCTCGGTCTGGACCGTGATTTGGCAAACTATGCGAAAAGCTTCAATAGCACGTATTTGCTTATTTGGGCTAAAAAATAATTTTGGGTGTACCAACGGAGAGGATTAATCTAAAATATATACTTCAAATTTCTGAAGTCCTCTGTTTAAAAAAAGGAATCAATAAAACGTTGACTCGAGCGAGAAATTGTAAAAAATGAATCACTTTTTCCCAAAAGTTGCCGGGTTGCCGGTTAATGAATAAATTTTTCGCACCCAAAGGAGACAAAATCGATGGGTGTACTGTAGTCGAAGGCTTTATAGGATCGACCAGCGTAGTCTATAGAAAAATTTAATTTGAAAACTTTAAAATAAAATCTATTTCTAGTCTGTGGTCTACTCAAATGTATGGGATAAGAAGCTAAATTTACAATTAAATAGTGCCGATTGGCTTCTTAATTGTGAAGAATTTTTAACTACCAACCAAGATTTGAACTGGTCTAGTAGATATGATTGTTTCGTTCATTAAATTTCAGCGAAAAAACAGTATTTACGCTCGATAAATAATATTTTTGTAAATAACTAGTAGGGGCTGAACTGATTGTACGGTTGTACCTTTATCTCTTCCCCAGCAAATCATGTTCGCTACAACACAAGCGTATCTTTCAGAATGATCTTTACCCGATATCGGTGAAGTGCAATCAGCACTTGGAGCCAGTATCGAAAAGCGGGAAATCGTTCAGTATCAGAGCACCATGATGCTCCAGCAGCAGCTGTTTATAAACATGCTATTTATATCGCTACCCCCTTCAGGCTATTCATTTCATCCTAAGCGTCGATTCCGCCCGTTCTCTCTTTCCCTCTCATAGACCCATATATTTCTATATTCGCCCTGAAATCAGAACTCAGTTCTCCAAATTGCGCGTCATAACAGCACTGCATCGAGCACAACAAAGAAAAAGTTTGCACTACAAAATTGCAACGGTCCTTTCTTTTCCGATAAATGAAGAACCTACTGTTTACATAGCACGTGTGAGCTTTTTATCGGGGATAAAATATATGAATTATGACCGTTCCAGATACAGTTTTACGAGCGTTACTTCTTGGCGTTCGCATTGAGAGAAAATTGTAAAATCCATTAAAGGGTGTGTCACATCAAATTGCATCACGGAAAAAAGCTGTAGAAATTTAATTTTTAGGAATTATATCTTCAGCTTTCGCTTATAATCAGATAAAAGTGTATAGATCACGTTGGCCATGCTTCACTGTCAATTTTTCGTAAATTTGTAAAAATGTCGTCGAACGAAAAAGAGCGTCGTGAATTAATCCTGTGCACTCATTTCGAGAATCCGGAGTTGTCACATCGGGACATCGGTAAGATGCTGGGAATCGTCCAATCCACGGTCAGCAGAGTACTAAAACGATACTTCGAGAACCCAACCATCGACCGGAAGGTGAAGAACGGCAAAAATGGATGCTACGTCAGTGAAAAAGATCACAAGCGCGTAGTTAAGCAGTTTAGACGTGATCCGAAAAGATTTGTCAAGTTCATTCGTCCAGCGGACCAAGCAGCGGGAGGGCCTGCGTACATACAAGGTTCAGAAGGCTCCTAACCGCGACGAACTGCAAAACATGGTGGGGAAGACGCGAGCCCGGAAGCTGTACACCGAAATGCTGACGAAGCCGCATTGCCTGGTAATGGACGACGAAACCTACGTCAAAGCGGACTTTCGTCAGCTGCCGGGCCTGTTGTTCTTCTCCGCAGAGGACAAATTCAGCGTTCCGGAGGAGATTCGCAAGCAGAAACTATCCAAGTTTGCCAAAAAGTACATGGTGTGGCAAGCGATCTGCTCTTGCGGAAAGCGGAGCGCCCCCTTCGTGATGACCGGCACGGTAAACGGGCAGGTTTACCTTAAGGAGTGCCTACAGAAGCGCTTACTACCACTATTGAAGCAGCACGAGGGCCCGACCATCTTCTGGCCGGATCTCGCTTCGTGCCACTATTCAAAGGACGTGTTGGAGTGGTATGAAGCCAACGGGGTCACCTTCGTGCCAAAGGAAATGAACCCGCCCAACGCGCAGGAGCTTCGCCCAATAAAGAAATATTGGGCGATTATGAAGCAGGCCCTCCGGAAGAACCCAAAAGTTGTCAAATCGGATGCGGACTTCAAGAGAAAATGGATTTCTGTTCAAAAAAAACTACAACCTGACGTTGTACAGAACCTTATGGACGGGGTAAAGAGGAAGGTACGAGCATACGGGCTTGGGCTCGAAGTATGAATAAAAAGAAAATGCCAAAAGTTGTTTAATAGTTTTTATTTTACTGTCTAAAATTTTCAAAAGGATCGGTCTACTGGGCGAATTTCTACAGCGTTTTTTCCGTGATGCAATTTGATGTGACACACCCTTTAAATCCTACCACCCAATCCGATTACACCGCTACCGTGGCGCCTGTTCCTGGTCTGTCCCCGAATTCACAGACAAAATTGGGTCGCGTTCATTCCGCCAACCCTGCACACTTTTACATTACTATCACTGCTTGTGTGTTGACTGATAATAATTAAAAATATTCATAAAACATGTACGTTGGGGAAATTGCTGCACCCCTGTTATGAGGTTCGAGCAAGCGCTCGCTTGCAGTTTGGTTCAATATTCGGTGCATTCGTTCGCTCAACACAAACGCCGGACGGGGATTGGTGGTGCATTGTAACTGCGGACATACCTCGAATGTGCAACGCCGAATTCTAGAGAGGAAAACATCAACTGGCAGGAACAAAAAAAATCTTCCAGCCGCCATCGCTCCGCTCGTGTGACATTGAAACAAATTGGCTACATACACACAATGCGAGATGTTGCGAAAATTGGAATCGATTGTTACTTTTCGGCATAAATTTCACCCACCACCAAATCAGGCAAACTATTGAGCGGCAGTATCGATGCGTGGCAGCAGGAAACCTTCGGCTTGTGTGAAAAGAGATACAAATTTGATTGAATATTTTGAAGGTTTCTAAGCGAATGCCAAAGCTATTGTTTGGTAACGTTCGGTATAATTTCCAAACCCACCCTCCGGTGTATCACTTCAATTCCAAAGCTTCACCCGCCGTACGAGATGTGTGCTCCATAATTATTCACGCCTTTTTTCGAACTGACACTCAGCCCCGGCACAGACTCCAAATCTATGAATGATTGATTATTAATAGCAATCAAAGTTTATCGCGGCACACGCAGCACTTCATTTGGCGGGGCAGCAGCCTTTCGTAACAGCGAGCGGTTCCTTGGGTACGCGTCCTATGGTGTGGTGTGTTTCATCGAAATAATCACAAACCAACCCACACGCACCCACCCTCATCCTCCTCCAGACCTTGGCGTACCGATTCGTAAGTACACCTATCGCCTTGATTTATTTTCGGCCAATGCAAAAACCGTTCGTAATTGAAGCATTTGGCTCTCGCGGTTGGTACATATGATGATTGAGCGCTGGTGGGTGCGATAATTCCGTGGATTCAGGCGGACTCTCTTTTGACATATCTGGGACCACAAAATCGGCCGGCGAGATGGCGCGACCGACCGATGGAGGATGATGATGGACAGTCTGATTGACAGCTGACTGGGTCCCGGGTCGATAGGGGAAAGGCAGCGCGGAGGATTGATGTGTGTGATAAAGTGTTTTAAAAATCAATTAATTAGAGAAGAAACAGAGAGATAGAGAGAGAGAGAGTGTGTTGCTGGTAGGCCAGAGACGACTTGGTGGATCAATATTTTTGGACACGGGGTTCATGAGCTGTTCGAGATGCTGTGGGTTTTATTTTTAACCTCAGCTTTGGAGACGAAATCCATTAGTGATGTCGTAGTGCCTCAAAGAGACATGATGACTGAGAAAGCAGCATATCAGAAGAATACATAAAAATGAAATGTTCATAGATATGAGAAAAACACAATTGTTTGATTCTTGAAATGCATCCGTCATTTTGCACTACTGAAATAAATGATTGCTGAAAATGATCATTCAAGTTTGATAGAGATAACCGCTGGGATTTTTGGGTCTCACGAATTAATTCGTACCATTTGCACACGATTGTTTGGTTAAGAAACACTTTGCCGCTCGAATCATTTCGAAAGACCTGAATTTTCTACGTAAACTATAGTTTATACGCAGAAAGGTCTAATTCGCCAACATTCATCATTAAACTCGTTATATTGGGTTGGGGAAAAAGAAATGTCGTATATTGTCAATATATGGCAACACTTAAACATATCTTGTGTTGTACTTATCGCATCGGATCATACTATGCGGTTTTTTAAAGACGACAATCTGTGCTACAAATGTCGTTTTAACAGTGTTGTGATTATCCTTTTCAGCCTCGAGTTATAGCGCGTCAAAGATGGAGTCCACCAAGCAAGAAATTCGCCATATTTAATGTTTTTACTACCTGCGAGGTAAAACTGCAACGTAGGCGGCCGAAAAAATTCGTGTAGTTTATGGATACTGTAACGATTCGCACAGCACAGCGTTGGTTTGATCGATTTCATTCTGGTGCAGTGGCTGTCGAAGATACACCCCGTACTGGTAGGCCAATCGTCGTGGGAACCGATAAAATCGTTGAAATCATCCAAGTAGACCGGCATGTGAGCACTCGCTCGATTGGGCAGGAACTGGGTATAGACCATAAAACCGTTTGGAACCATTTGCAGAAGATTGGATTCCAAAAAAAGCATGAAGTATGGGGACCACACGAGTTGACGCAAAAAAAACTTTTACACCGAATCAACGCCCGCAATGCATTGCTGAAACGGAACGAATTCGACCCATTTTTGAAGAAGATGGTGACTGGTGATGAAAAGTGGATCACCTACGACAACCTAAAGCGAAAAAAGTAGTGGTCGAAGCGCGGTGAGCCGGCCCAAACCATCGCCAAGCCCGGATTGATGGCCAGGAAGGTTTTGCTGTGTGTTTGATGGGATTGGAAGGGAATCATCCTCTATGAGCTGCTCAACTATGGCCAGACCCTTAACTCGGTTCTATACTGTGAGCAGCTTGACCGTTTGAAGCAGGCGATTGACCAGAAGTGGCCAGAAATGATCAATAGGAATGGTGTTGTTTTCCACCAGGACAACGCTCGGCCCCACACATCTTTGATGACCCGCCACAAGCTACGGGAGCTCGGATGGGATGTCTCCAAGTGATTATCATCTCTTCCGGTCCATGCAAAAGGCTCTTGGTGATATTAAGTTGGCCTCAAAAGAGGCTTGCGAAAACTGACTGTCTGAGTTTTTTGTAAATAAGGCGGGTGGGGGCGGGGGGTTTATAAGGGGGGATAATGAAGTCGCCTTCTAAATGGCAACAAGTTTGCGAACAAAATGGCGCATATTTGACTTAAATTGGAAAATTTTAAGTATGTTAAATAAAGCGTCAAATTTCGATCAGAAATACGACATTTCTTTTTCCCCAACCCTATAATAAGACCTGGGTTTACGAGTTTGACATGCAGTCCAGTCAATCGGCGCCATCTACTCAAGGGGATATTGTGGTCTAGAAATTCGAAAAAAAATCGAAAGAAACATTCAAGATTCTGGGCAATATTTGAGAAAGCGAAACTCATCGTGGCTTCTAGCTTTGCTTCCTTTCTAGAACATAAATTACCACACCTTTAAAAAATGATTTCAAGATTCAAGCTTTAAATGGTCAATAACGATGCCGGCCACGTCCTTGCAGTCACCAGGGGAAGGGAAGGAATGTTAGTATGATATTCGCCGCCCGAAGGCCAGAAGGGTCGCCTCTATAGCGTGGTTCCCTAGTGTTTATCAAGGAAGGGGTAGTTTTTAGTATTTGGGGGTTATGAAAATCAGGATTCACTGTGGTTTAAGTGATGGGATTATGTAAACGCGAACCATCGAACACTCGTAGAAACGAAGTTTCTAAAATCTTATCTAAACTTGCAAAATGAGTTGGACTGGCTATATATTCGATTATTTGTCGCACGTACTTTTCCCAATCGCCAGTCGGCAGGAAACCTGAGAAGCTAACCAAGATAACTTCTTTAAAACCAATCGATCCTTCAACATATCAAATTCTTCGTCATGGGTAAGCGTTCTAAATTCCTATCGCAACGACTGAATGTTATATTTGGAAACCTAAGGAGGCAATTCTTTTCAAAATAACCGACCCGGCGATATATTCAATTATTCATCACGGGTAAGCTTTTTAGAACTTCATAGAACTTGGGGAAACCTGAAGAGGTAACCGAAAGGATTCCGCTAAAATTAATCGGACCGAAGATAAATTCCGTTAATCATCGTTATCGAGCACCAATCCTAAAGGTGGGAAGGAATTGAAGATATAAAAAATAATGAGTTAAACAGCAAAAGAATCAATGTTTCAATAAATTGATAAATTGATATATTTAAAAAAACATTAAGCAAACGGGAAAAAATTACAATAAAGTACAAAATCTTATCTGCACTCAGTTATCACAGCACATTAACTATAACATTAAAGCTACTTTATTCATACTAGTTCCATAAGTATGTTAACAATTATTTTTAGCCACAAATTATGAGTCCTGATATGATTAAAAATAAAAAAGCTTTTTATCATTCTCCTTCTAAATGCAGCAATTCTCGAGCTAATTGAAAAACCATTCCTAATTTATTTTTATTATAATTTTGTTTTTTTATTTATATATGTATTTTTTAATTTTTTTAATTTTTCATATAAAATAGAAGTCATGTAGAAAACTTAAAAAAAAGAGTACAAAACGGTAAAACTTTGTGGAACATCGAATTTTTATGAATTTTCGAAACTTCGAATTTTTGTATGTTAACAATCATTTTTAGCCACAAATTATTAATTCTGATGTTATTTAAAACTAAAAAAAAAATTTACACTTGAGTCAAATGCTGTGGAAAACTCATATTTCATCCAACCCAAACGGAATACAAACTTTCATTCGAATCAAAAATTCTCATGTTTTGTCATTTGTAGATTTCATTTGGAATTGCTCAAATGGATTGTTGGGAAATAATGTTTCTTTGGTTTGATTATTTTGGCTTAAATGTCTTAATTTGATAGGGGTCTACTTTGAGGCTCTACCGCCTCCAATCAGAAAGAATGAAAAATATGTCGTGCTCTATTGACCAGATTTTGGTACATTGTTTGACAGACTGTATCATTCTGTGACGATGTGAACGTCTCGTTGTCTGTTTAACGAAATATAGCAATTGCGCGCAACTGGATCTTTTGTCTTTTTTAATAGTTCTCCTTTTTCCCATGTTTATTTTATGTTATTTTTCAAAGACGAAGGGTATGGATGATGTCAGATGACGTTTTATATGACTTTCCTATGATTCTTACTCTTTTTCAAGCGCAATACATTCATAAGCAATTCATGATTAGAAAAGACCGTGAAAAACATGACTCGTTCTTGGTTCCTACTAAGAAATCACTGTAATTAGTGATAGTTCGCATGATGGAAACTCACAGTATTGCTCACATGTAAATCACCCAAACGATGAATCGATGTTATAACGCTGAGGAAAATATCCTCTCTCCATCTCGTGTCGGCGCGCAATGCCATATCGTCATTAACAGTTAATCTATATTTAAATCAGAAACGAATCCCATAAATCATTGATCATATGCGTATGAATACGTTATGAGAGTCATATGCGGCTGTTCGTGCATGTGCTTGTATTGGTGGATGTATACTTCCGCCGTTGTTGTTGTTGGAGGAGGTGTGCATTAGTTTGAGCTCGAATCGTTGACCAGCTGCTGTGCATTGCGTTTCGCTAATCCTGAATGTGAGCTTCTCACCGTTGCGTGAGCGATACCTACTGGTCTGGTCGTTAAAACTGCACATATGAATAAGGGTGCAGTTCTGAATGGGTGTTCTCAAAAGCTGAGAATAGCCAGCGGAGCGCCGATCCCTGAAAAAATGAACACATTTATCCTAAAATTATGTTTAAGGTTCTTGTGAGTTTTTCGCCATTCTATGAAATGAACCGTTCTTCCGAAATTGCTCAATTTTTAATACGTAGTTCTTTTATATCACAACGCCACAACCAGCGATGCAAAAAAATGTCAGACCAAATGATTCACATATCCTGCTCACCGGAGCGCAGCGCGCACGATACAGAGATTAAGAACCGTCGTAAATTATGTATGCTCCTGCTGGTTTGTGAGCAGAGAGCCGTGGTGAAGACCATCCTCCTGCCCATTGACCGCAGGTCCCGCAGAAGCCGTGCTCAAGGCAGAGAACCTTAGCACTACTTAAGTCGTGGTGAATTTAGCTAACCGAAACAAAAATTGATAAATGACTTTACGAAAGCAGAAAATGTCACAGTGGCTGGGTACTCTTCGATAAGAACCAGACCACTCGGCCGTGCCAAAAACCCTCCCTACGACCAGGTTATCCCCGTCTCTCTTCTCCTACCCCACCCAAGAAGAGGTTACCTTGCGTGCGAAGTCCCACCGTGAGAGTCGTCAACACCTTCGCAGTGCCAGCGCGCAGTCATGTGCTGCTTGTGCTCAAATTCATAACAACTCACTACGACGTTTAGCTGATGCCAAGAAGATGCAGTAGCTGCTGCAGCATCCACTTCCCCCGGTGCCGCCGAACTGCTACCGTTTGCCACCCACCGACAAAAGGGTTCTGACAAAGAAAGATGCTCTCGATGAATATCTCGTTATACCGAGAAATGTGAACCGCTCGGCCCTCATCTCAGAGCTTCAGCTTTAACGCTGCACCCGAGGAGACTGATAAATTGCAATCCAGATGTTTTAAATCTATTTAAAGATTGTTTCGTTACGATTTTTCTTTATCTATCCCACACACACATGTATGGTACACTCACAAAAGCAGAGGAACTGCCCAACGATATTAAACTGCCCCGCCGGGAGGCGGCTGTGGGTGGCTTTTTTGTGCGCAATTGATGAGCAGTGGAAAATAGGGGGAAGCAATTAAAACGACCGAGAAACTTCTAGACCGTGTGGTGCTATCAAATCGATTTTTTTTCTCCTGTGATTTGAAATGGAAAAAGTCAATCGCAACAGAACAATTCTGTATACCCTTTAAATTGAAATTTCAGGTGACCGTTGTGAACATCCTTGTCACGCCCCAAATCGAAATTGATTCATCGGAAGATCACTGATTGAAAGTTGCTACTTAGGAATCTCCCTTAATTTGTTTTTTTTTAATTTTGAAGATCCAATTGTTAACAACACTTGGTAATTTAAAAAAATCCTGAATCTGTTATCTCGATTCAGATTTCATGATATCAGATTCCAGATTCAAGTGCCTAATCTTAGATTGCAGATTTCGAATGCGAACTTCGCATTTCAGAATTTGTTTTTCGACCTAGAACAACGCCTTTCATTAAGGTTGCCAAAACAGAATTTGTCACCTGTTTATGAAATAATTTTAACGGTTTCGTAATGCATCGAAAACCGGACACGTATGCGCTTACGATGAAAATGAAAAATTATTGTTCCTATTGAAATAGAAAGGCTTTCGTGTAAGAATCTTGTCACATTTGTTCAAAATTTGTAAATTTTTTCATTGTGCCGTGATTTAAAATCCGGATACTCTCATGATTTGAACTCCGAACTATCCGGACACTCTTATGTAACTCATTCAATAAGAAATGTAATCGTTATCTTTGACCGTACGGATTTTCTAATTGTGCTTTCCATTCCGGACATGGGTGTGTGAAACACAAATACAGGTCGGACTCGAATATATATAATCGCAATTTCACTTCCAACGTTAATTTTCGAATCCAATACATAATCGAATCACAAAAAAAAGCTATTTTTCTATTAATGTTTGAATGTTGCTCATACATTAATGAAAACATTGTTTTCTTGAGATTCGATTCGATTATGTATAGGATTTGAAAATAATTGTTGTAAAAAAATGGGCGACTATGAAAATCGAGTCCGACCTGTAGTTGTTTTGATTTTTGTCCTAGATGTTTGTTACTATATGTTATGGTTTTGGTATGATATTGAATGTAATGAAAAAGTGTCCGGATTCAAACGCATTACTGTGATAACTATTTTGATTGCGAACGGATTTTAAATTTTTTGCATACCAATCGAATCGAAATTAGTTCTTTATGCGCTATCTAATCTAATTACCCAGTCCGTAAATGGCTCAATTTAACGAAAATTTTAGACACTCCAAGTTTCGCATACATTCTGTGCATCTTCATGCTTTCCCGTCGTAAACCACTCTGTTTGTTACTCTGCGAATGAGTCGCGCGTAAATCGCTAGTTCAAAATACAAATGCAGTGCTTGCACTGTAAAAACTGAGAAGAAGGAAAATACAGTAACATAACTCCGCCCGTTTATTTCTTCTAGCTAGTGTTGCCACATATACAGATTTTTCTGTAATGATAATGAGCTGCATGTTTTTGACCAAGAATCTGTATATACAGATTACAGATTATTGGATATCCATGCAGATTTTATACAGATTTTGTAACAATAACAATTTTTAAATATTTGATCAGTTGACGCCACAATAAACAAACAAAACAAACGGTTTGAAGCCGTCTCGCTACAGTAACTGTGAACGCAACTATCAAATCGAAATTATTTGTTAAAATCCGAGGGGGAAGTGCCTCAGTACAGTTGTTAAACGACATCAATGCTAAATTCTGCAAGACCATGTATGAACACCACGAGGAAAGTGAGCAGAAAATAAATAAAATAAACTCTTTCTGTCGGTTTTCCCTAAAAATACTTTTTTCAATGATTTTTAATTTTTTATTTGACATTATTATCTATGTATCTTAAACTCTCAATCTGATATATTACACATTTTTTTTTATCAAATAAGACCTCTTTGCGAGAAAGAATTGCACAGTAAACTTTTGCATAGGCCTGAAAATTTAAAAATAGTCTTATTCGGAAAACTACTGGCAGGCTATACAAGTGATTACGAGCATAAAAAATGGATAAGCAGATTATATAAAGCAAAATCAGCAATACAGATTCCAATACAGATTTTCTATTTTCTCTACAGATAAAAAAGAGTTTTTAGCTCGAAAATACAGATTTCAATGTGGCAATACTGCTTCTAGCACCGGGCGGCAATATAAAAAATGACAATTCAATTTGCAATTCATATTGCAGTTTCACTCCAACCAGCGAGCAATCAGCAGAATTTCTTAAAGGTTAAGAGAGAGGTATTTGCAGTCAAATGGCTGCGCGTCCGCTTACTAGGTGAATGATCGTGAGAGAGTTTCATTCTAAAACAATATCCAAAGCAATAAACAAGACAATTGAATGTCATAAGTTTGTAGTCCTACGTCTACAACGCGGTCGTGTCATGACACCACCCTTCATATTCACATAAACACAGTTCCTTTCACAATTCTAAGATAAGTCTTAATTCAAAATTCTATGTCAATGCTATTTTTGGCTTCGCAGATTCCTTATTGCAAACTTCTGAACTTCTGAGTTTTATATTAAGATTCCTGATTATAGGTTCCAGTCTTTAGTTACTCAATTGCATTTTCTGATCACAGATCTGAAAACACAATTCATATTTCAGATTCAGTGTGAGAAGTACTGAATCTTTCAGAATTTGATACTAGATATAAATTCAGTTTACAAACATCGTATTGATTCAGAATCACGAATACAAATTAGTATTCCGGATTTAGAATTCAAATTCACGATTACTGAGTATTGATACAGATTGTAAATACAGATTCCAGATCAAAATCGGGATTCCGAACTCGGATATCATAATCAGATTTCCGACTTCTAATTACAAAATCTGGTTGTCAGCACAAAATTCAGTGTCCAGAACACATTCAGTTTTATATTCTTGATACAAATTGTGCAAACTTTGCATATCATTTCTTGATCCATAACCATAAATTTAGTTTACTATTCCTAATTTCGAATTAAAATTGACGCCGACTGAGTGCCGATTCAGTTTGTAGATACAGATTTCAGATATCAAAATCTGGATTCCGAACTCATGAAATCCGAGTCAAATTGCAGATTTTGACTCTAAATTCGAGTTTGCTTATGCCCGATTCCAGATTTCAGTTCAAAATTCAGATTCCAGAATCGTTTTCACAATTCATATATTCTTCAATTACAGATTTGAAAATATACAGTGTATTTCGTGTATACAAATCCAAATATGTATTTCAAACTGATGATTCCATATGTCGGATTCGGCATGCATTATCAGACTCCCTGGTATGAATCCAGCTTCCGATCTTCGCCTTCCTCTGTATTTGATTTTTATTGCGGCATATAATCTCCGAATATCAAAATTCAAAACGTCTGATAGTAATCTGGATTTTAGGTGTAGGTTTCAGATTTTGATAGATGTCAGATGACAGATTACAGATGACAGGTGACAGATGATAGATGACAGATGACACATTACATATTACTGATGACGGATGATGGATGACAGAGTACAGATGAAGAATTTCGTACCAGCTGCAGGATTGCAGTTAAACGTGGTGAACATTTGTCATTCAAAAAACTCTGCATAATTGAAATCTAAAACAAAATCATTTTTGAAAAGGGTTAAAGTTTTTTTTTTAATTTTTACTAAAATTACTGTAAACTACAAAACCTATAAAATGTTGGTCACATAAAAAATTAACAAATTTGCACTGAGAAAAATATTTTTAAAAAAAATCAATATAATTAATCTAGTTTTTGAAAAGAGTCAAACTTTTTTTTTAAATTTACACAAAAATTTCAAACTGAAAAACCATAAAACCTAAAAAAAAATAGTCAAATAATAAAATATCGCAAATTGTTTAAATGTTCATTAAATTTTCATAAAAAAACAAAAAAACATTCAAAAAATTTACACAATTTGAATTTCTTTAAAAAATATTTTTCCTACAGACTCCATGCAATAACGCCATATTTTTTCAAAAGCTATAGAAAATAGAAAGTCGGTGTCTTTGTCAAAAGTTCATATTCGAATATTATCTAGAACTTTGCGAATACTCTGTATTGGTAAGGTCAAGATTATTATTAGTTATATTTAAAAAAAAAACATGAAAAAGTTGTTATTAGGTAAGTCTAGTTGTTTTCCCTGTAGAAGGACGTATAAATGTATAAATGACAGTTTGTTTATTATATGGGCTATTCATATATTTTTTAGAACCTCAAAATATATTCTTTTTTGGTAAAGATGGTTTAAATTAATTATTGGTAACTGGTTTAAGTTGACGGAAATTTAAAGCACTCCCATTTTCACAAACTTTTGTTGCTGCGAGTACCCAAGTGAAAGAAGAATAAGAAGTGCACCAATGAAAAGTGCATTTGCCGCGGGGAACCATTGCTCCGCCCGTTCTCAACTTATTGCTCCGGACGAGAGTATAGCAGATGACATTTGTGATTTCTATTACAGTCTCGTTCCAGTCAGCTATCAGTCAACAGTTTTTCTTAAGAGATGAGGTCTGCGCCAAATGGTTGCACCTCCGCTTACTAAGCGATTGATCGTGGGTAGTTTAAGTTCTAGAAAACCTCCGATGCGATAAACAAACGAATTGAATGAAATAATTTTGTAGTCCTACGTCAACAATGTTGTCGTGTCACGACAATTCGGCATGCATTCTTAAATTCTTTGGTATGAGTCCAGCTTCCGAACTTTGCCTTTCGCAATCTTTGATATTTACTTCAGCATATAATTTCCGATTCCAAGTACGACAGATGACAGACGAGACAAAAATACAGACGATAGTGAGAAGTACTGAATCTTGGACTGCAGTTTCTACATTCAGTATTATATTGTAGATACAAATTGAGCTTACAAACTTTGTGTTCTCATTTCTTGATTCAAAACCATGAATATAATTTGCAATTCCGGATCTCGTTTTCGAGTTTACGATTACTGAGTAAGTAATACAGATTCCAGATATCCAAATCTAGAATCCTTACTCGGATATCATGAACAAATTCCAGATTTTTGGATTCCGGATTGCTAATACGTATTCCGTATTTCAGTTCAAAATCCTGATTCTTGACTCTTTTCCACAATTTCTTTATTCAAAAATTCCAGGTTTGAAGTTGTTCCACGTATTCCGTGTATACAAATCCAATTTTTTATTCTGAACTGATGATTTTATATGTTGGATTCGGAGTCATATGTTCAGATTCCCGGGTATAAATCCAGCTTCCGATATTCGTCTTTCTTTGTTTTTGATTTTTATTTCATGATATAACCTAAGAACCCCACAACTGTTTAAAAGTCTGACAGTAATCTGGATTTTAGGCATAAGTTTCAGATTCTGACAAATGATAGATGATAGATAACAGAAGACAGATTACATAATACAGATGACGGACTTATTTTTACGGATTAGAAATTTTTACTACATTTTCTATAAACTATAAAACCTATAAAATTTTGTTCAAATAAGGAAATGTAAGAAAATCGTTTTAAATTTCCATTCAATTGTCGTTAAAAGATAAAAAAAAACACACTTCGAAAAATTTGCACTGAAAAAAATATTTGAAAAATCATTTCGAATAAAATTGGACTACTTTTAAAAAAGGGTCAATGTTTTTTTTTCTTAAATTCTTACAAAATTCCTTACTGAAAAACTATAAAACCTATGAAATAATGGTCAAAGAAGGAAATATAGTAAATTGTCTTCCTAAAAAATTCCTAAACAATAGCTCATACACATACCAACAAGTTACCATACATCGGAAGAAGGGCACTCGTTCATATTTTCATATCGTTATCTCTATTTTTATATCGTTATCCCGCCTTTAATCAAAATTAGGATTAGTTGTATTTTTTTCAAAAAAACCATGAAAAAGTTTTCTTTGAAAAATGCCATATTCCGATGCATGGAAGACTTGTTGGTTATTGTATGAGCTAATATAAGAGTTTTGAAATAATACGTTTCGCGAAAAATGAATTTCAATCTTTAAAATATTTTTTTTTCAGTGCGAATTCTTCAAAATGTTTTTTTGTCTTTTGATGAAAATTTAAACAATTTCCTACATTTGAAAGTGTGTGTGAGTTGAAAGTTTTCCAGTTTACAGAATGCAGATTACAGATTACAGATTACCGATTACAGATTACAGATTACAGGTTACCGATTACAGATTACAGATTACAGATTACAGATTACAGATTACAAATTACAGATTACAGATTACAGATTACAGATTACAGATTACAGATTACAGATTACAGATTACAGATTACAGATTACAGATTACAGATTACAGATTACAGATTACAGATTACAGATTACAGATTACAGATTACAGATTACAGGTTACAGATTACAGATTACAGATTACAGATTACAGATTACAGCTCAAAGATCACAGATTAAAGATAGCAGATTACCGATTGCAAATGAACGATTTGAAATTATTGATTTCAAATATGAGACTATAGATTTAGACTCCAGATTTATAATACCGAAATTCCGAAATTACGAATAGCAACTAGTATTCAGTATTTAATCAATCACTTTCACCACAATCAAACCACATCAAAACATTCAAAACCACAACTCGGGAGTGTTTTTTAAACTAGCTTGAGCGCTACCATAATTTATAGAATGACTGAAACAATGAAATGAAAATGTCTAGGGCTAACATGTATAGGAAGATAGTTATGATGCCTATGCCCCCAGAAAATCATCGGTAAATTGTTCAATCAAATAACGGAAACCAAATTGTTGCGTTTAAAAAATGTCGAAAGAGCTGGGATGCTTAAAACCGTACGGCGTCCACTTCTTCAATCCAGTTATTCCAACGATCACAATCACCCGCCTCTCAAGTAAATGTGACAGATCGCACAATATTTATGAACTCATGAATAGCAAATTATTAATCAAGGGATGATCACCCATGTCGCCCATGTCTGAAGCGAGCGAGCAAGCGACTCCTCCGCAACCCAAGGCACACTCCCCGGGATGAATAACAAATTGATTCTAGTGTCGAGCGCCTCCTCGTCGTAGAGTGCATCGGTCCAGTGCAGTTGTTCTCCTTCGTAAGCATTTCCCTATCGCCAATAAGATTACACCGATATGTGTGGTTGTTGTACTCGGGGTTCTTTTTTTTTTATCAAATACACTCCGTCACATTCCAACGGACTTAGCCTCTTCCGCAGCAGCCGCAACCATTGCTCGACATTACCCAACACTACCCACCGCTATGTTGCTAATACTGTGGGGTGTGATGCACACAAACACACAGCGAATGCGAGGCGCGTTCAGCTGGAAAGATTATCAGCCGCACCGCGCGTTTTGCAACAGAACTGATTTGCATTTTAATTAAAATTTCGTTGTCCGATGTGCGACCGTTGATAGGCCCACCATTGCCACCACAACAAACAAAGCGACCACAGATCGTCCGGGGAGACTAAACACAATCAGTTCCGCCGGAGTTGCAACCGGGGGGGAAATTTTGGGAAATGTGCCCATGTGAGCAATTCATCGTGTCCCTGAAACGAGACAGCTCGACTCGCCGGATTGGTTGTGACAAATTGCAAACCCGCAAATCTGTCAACCGTTGCTGCTGCCGGCTTGGGTGACGCATTGGGCGCACGCCTTCGCCGATCCCGGCCGATCCCTTCCAAACCGAAGGCGGAGGAGGACGTAAATAAGATTTTAAGACTGAGCGATGATAAGGACAAACCGAATGCGGGAAGGCGAGCGAATGGTAACAATCTCAGGTCTCGCGGTCAAGCGAGCGCAATTGGTTCAGTGGCCTGCACACAGACTCCTCCTGTGTGCCTCTTGCTGCTGTCGGGGGGTATCTATTGGTGATTTGACTTTTTTTCTCTTTTTCTGTCCGTTGAGTTTGTTATCTGACGGAAAAAATACGGTCAGCGTCAATATTATATACATATTTGCTCTTCGCCAGAGCGATAAAACTGTATGAATTAGTGCCAATTAGGGCATATTCATAAATTGCGATAAAGCAAACACTTGGGCCTGGGCAAGAGACCGGACGAGAGTGATAGGAGAAAACGAGGGCAATTAATATAACGAGCGCGCGGGGCTCGATATTGAAGCGGTTGGTCCCCCAGATGGGGAAGAATTATCTCCAGAATTAAATACAATCGTGAAGCAGATTGTGCTGCACATTCTGGAACAAATGAAAAATTTTTGATCGTTAAAGGGTTTAATGGTTCAACGGAATGGCATCTATTTGGTGAATAACTGCAGAAGAAATCAATATGTTTATCTTGATTTAGGTTTCATTACTCTGCTAGATGAGATTTTGCAACTGCGGGAAACTGGAAATGATTTCGGTTTGAAACAATTGAAACATAATTGTGATTTCAAAACTGTGTTTATTCCAACTGAAAATCCATTTTCATTTTCCTATCCTTATCTAGCGAAATGAAGAATGTTTTTTTTTTCAAATCTCCTTTTTTTCTTTAAAGTTTCTCCAATTTTTCTTGCTGATGGTTTACGTGAGCGAAGACAAACACAACAAATTAACGATAACTTAAATTGGACGATCCGTTTTTGAGTGATGCGCGAACAAACATTTGTGGCAATTGTTTTCTACATATTGGCGCGATTACTGGTACACTAACCATAAAAATCCGTTTTCAATTTATATTTTAAGATAAACCTGCAATAAATGAAAAAAAATACAAAATCCATTTTTGAAAAAAAGGATTTTTCGAACCATTTTTTTCAATTTTGTTTGCCTTGAAAAAATTTCTTTCCTCTCAAATTATCCAAATACAAAATAATATGATTGAAAAAGATGTGCACAAAATATCAACACGATTGATAAGAAACTCGTATCGATCACAACAATTTTTAAAAATATTGTTTTGGTTGCTGGATAAATCTACAGCATTGGAAATAATGATTCACAATGGTCCAGGATAGGATTGGACGATTCTGGATCGACACTTAGAAGCAGTCAGCGTAGTCAGCGGACTATGAAGAATTTCCCCTTCGTATTCAGTTGGAAATGACTTTTGGCTTCGTCACGCAGTTTCTCCGTCAACATGGCTAAACAGTCAATCGGGCGTTTAGTCGCTATCTCTCTCTACGACTTGACTATCTCATTTCATTCTTCCCCGTCGAATGGACTTCATTGCATTTTGAAGTGACTCCCCTCGAAATGAATTCGTTTTTCTCTCTCATGTATTACGTATGCATGTATCGATGTTTGAGTTCAACGTGATTTGACGTATACTACAGGTGACAGCCATTCCGTTTTTTTTAATTTTTTTATTATGGTAACCGCTCGTACGCACAGCTAGTCGCGTGGATGTCGTCTATAGACGACGCTCGTAACGAAAGGGTTAAGGAGGAACAGACACAGTGAGCTACTTTCCAATTTGTAGCTGGCATTTTTTTTTTCGCTGTCTTCGAATTGTTTTAATATTCCCCGATGTGCTACCGTGCGCCAAGTGTTTTGTGACTAAATTCCTTTTAATTTTAAAATAATATTCAAAGTGATAAACAATGAAATAGGATTAAATTATTTCGTAGTCCTACGTCAAGAAGAACGCGGACGTGTCTTGGTTAACACCCACTTTTTTCATATTTTTCTCTGGTCTTGTTTTTGGAACCACTTTTTTAAAACCGAAACACCAAATTCACAAATTCACAAAATAAACTCTACACAACATTGTTTGGAACAATGATTTTTGTTCGGTTGAATGCTACAGATATTCCATTCTTTATAAATTTTCCTATTAGAACTTCTTGTCGCTGTGAATCTTTTTTTACAACCGTCATCTTAACAAAAATGTTGTTTTTGCTATGTAGTTTTTACAATGATACCCCGGCATTTGATTCAATGCTTTCACTTCAGTTTTAGTTTATTATTAATTGAAATTTGTGCTAAATTTATGTATTTTATATTTGCTAAAGCTATTTTATTGTCTTTGAAGTTCTAAGAATGTTACCATATCCGGGGGTACTGGGTAGTGACTGGTCTGGCGCAACGCGGCATACGACATAGCTTGCCGTCGTAGGATTAAATCCGTTATCCTACGTTATTGTTTGTGATTATTCATAAAGCTATTATGCATAGGCGTAAAATAAAAACTAATTCGACTAACAGCTGTCTAAACGAAAATTATTGTATAGAAAAATAGATAGTTTGAATATCATAATGTTATCTCTTAAAGTTGCAATTAACTAGCTCCACTTTTTGACGTGGTTCTTATGAAAATAAAAAAAAAACAATTTTTTATATGCATCTATATAAATTAAATGTAAATCGATTGAAACGGAAACCGCGATGAAAACGAATAATGTTCTTCGAATATTCCTTTTTGAAAGTCCCCCTGTATTTGACAATAATGTATAGCGTGCAAATCAAAAATCTAAGAAGTGAACATGTGACAAAAATTCAAAAGTTTTGAGCGCTTTTAACTTGACCAATTCTTGATAGATCGCAGAGATGTTTGCAACAACCGATTGAAAATACTCCTACACACCTTAAACAATCAAGATTTTTTTTTTAAAGTAGAACTATGGTCTATCAATATAGAGACCAATTTTAATGTTTCGGATGAAAAAGTGTACAGACTTTGAACGTTAAAATCTTTTCAAATAATGGATGGGTTTCCAAACTTAAATTAATAAGAATTTATTAATATCCCCTCTTTTTTTTTCCATAGAAATATATAACGGAAATAGCAACACAAGTAAATTATGCAACGAAAAAAATCGGTAGGTTTTTCCGATTTTACTCGCCGCATTCTTCCACAAACCAATGAGTAACATTCTTGCATGCGATTCGGGCGTTAGATTACACGATATTATTTTGTTCTCCGATGTCAGGTTGCATCGAACATAAATTTATTTGCTCTGTGGTTTTGATTTTTATTTTCACTTCAGACTGCGATCAGCCAAAAACCCTGTGTTAAAGCTGGGTGATAATTTAGAAATATTGCTGCTGTGCCGATTGCTCGTGTCGCTCATTGAGAGCATTCTATTCAATAAACTATGCGTTTGTTGAATGGAATAAGAGATTGTGCTATGGAATATGTTTGCTGTTTCTATCAGCTGATATGAGAAACTATTTCGCATATATCACGTTACATCATTTGTCATGTATAAATTGTTTTGTCCATTGGTTTCAATTTTTAGCAAAAATCACTATGATCCGAAAAATAAACGACTGGCGCATTTTTAGAAAGGATAGGTTCACGGAACTTTTTACCAAAAATGGTCTTCTGTCTCTTGTATGGAAACCCCAACGTTGAGAGGACTTTTTTAATAATACCAAATGGCACAGAAGTGAGCCGAAAAATTCGTCGTTTAACTATATTTAAAATTAGAAGCAATTAATTTATTGGAAGATATCGACAGATGTTCATTAAGTTCATAGTTTCAGCTAATTAAATGTTTTAGGCTCTACAGCTAAAGTGGTAATAGAGAATTTGATTACTAATCTACATCGGGAATTTTTCTGAAAAATTACTGGAAAATCAGTGAATACCACGGGGTGTATTTTTTCGGGTTTAGAGTCGACACCCTGGATCAAAATGGTCTTTCTCAAGACTGAGAATTGGGGTAGCCGTGATCCTGATCTTCTGCTTCATCTATACCTGTTCCTCAGAAACGCCGATGTCAACGTTTAATGATGTTTCCTTCGTTGTGTCCCTGTTTCATATCCCTCCTATCCGATCTATAAACTTTTACTTAGTCGTGACAATACATACACACACTCTTTACAGATACACGGGCCAAAGGTTGTGCAGTCCACTGATCATTCAACAAGAGCCAAAGGTTGTACCGCTTATGACAACTCTACACGAGCTGATGTTTGCGCCGGCTAGTGACCATTCTATCCTGGATTCCTTGAGTCGAGAGGACGCACCAGATATGTGGGGTACAGACTAGAGGGGCGTTGCTGATTAATGGTCAGCTGCATCCCAATAGGAAGTATCCAGTGTCGGGCACAGGTACAGAGCATTGGAGACAGCAACATCACAATTACGAAAACACTTGTAATACTAACCTCGAACCAACCGCGAGTAATCGGTTACATATTACTAACATAGTTATAAGGCAAACATTGTCGAAATATTGAACTCCCGGCCCCGTCAAGTTGACGCCATATGAGCCTTAATAAAAATATATATTTTGGATAAAAAAAAGCGAGGATTTAGGTTGACTTTCCTCAATTGTCCTTTTTCAAGGCCGGGAGCGAATAAATTTGGACCAGAACATGCCCTATAATGGTGTCCTATAATGAAATGAAGGTAATTTTCGAATATCATGAAGATAACGTCCCTATCCCTTGAAGTTACAGTATTCGGTTCCATGGTTACAATTACTTATTCTTTTCTGATCACGTCACAATATTCAGGCTGTTGCTTAATCCTCATTTTACAATTTTCGATCACATCGCTCTCGTTTTTATATTGAAGGATTAGGAGGTTTCATCAGGAGCCATTATTGATCCCCCTTTGATCCACTTGCTCGCTTCTATGCTTTAATCCTGAACCATTCGTGCCGAACATCCTTCAATATTTCGTAATGAGAAACTTATTTATACACATAATTTTCAACTCTTCCCTTCTCCAAGCTTGCTTGCTTGCTCTCTCGTGGGTCTTCGAAAATTTTACTTCATAATCTAATTAAATTAGGCCGGGGGAACGATTTACGCTTCCAAGCTGTCTCGGTTGGAAACAAAGAGTAAACCCCAAACCGTTGTTGGTAAGCGAAAATCGCTGGCGCAGTTGTGTGTAGTAGACTTCAATATCGCTACCCCACCCGAATAAATAAAATATCGAAGCAAATAGGATAGCGTCGTAAATAAACATCTTGCTGCTGCTGCCTCCATCTTGCCGAAGGAAGAGCGATGTTCTTTATTCATAAGCTGTAAAAGGTTGGCAGCAACAGTCGCATGCAGCGAGAGTCAGAAGAAGTAACTAAAGTTAGGGTTGGCATTCGAGATTCGATCTGTCGACGGCGGCGGCGGGTGTGTGTGTGTGTATGTGTGTCTGTACGCGCATTTCCAGATCATTGACTTCTGATCCGTTCAAATACCTGCTGACTGACTGCCAACGAACATCAATCCCCCCACAAGTAAACATGCCATCACGGTGCGAAGTTAGTGCAGCCCTCCGCCGACAGGTGCATCCATCATACTTTTTATCGCTTCATTTGAATATTTGCTTCCACTTGTGTTTTTTTTTACTCGATTTCTTTATTTCCTCGATGAGAGATTACCACCTTCCTCAGCTCAAGTGTTGTGGCTTTCAAAGTGCTATCATTATACCGAATTAGTCTTTTGATATCAAACTAACGATTCTTATTCTCACTTCTTTTTTCTTTCTTTCACAGGTAATGAAACGTTCAGATAGCGATTCGGAAGAAAACGCACGGAAACGGTACGTTTATAGCTTCTTCCCCCCACCCACATCCAAAATCATGTCGTCGTGCACAAATGACACGCGTTATTGACCGTAACACCACCTTATATCCTTTGAAATCCGAGTAGTGCTCGGGGCACTTCTACCGTGTCGCAGCACATTTCCGTTAATATCTGCACAGAGGCAGGAATTCTGTCAAATGAGGACGCTTCGCTTGGGTCGGCTCGGCGATGACGCCGAACAGAGTAGAAGTCGTCCGATAGCGTCTCTCGGAACGAGCAAAAAAATAGCGATGATATCATTTTGGCTTTGCTCCCCCAACCCTTGGAGAGCCGACGAGGAAGAAGCAAAATCGCAAGTCGGTTCCCAGACGCGAGAAACGGGTGATAAGGGAGAACACATACTTGCAACATAGTCAACACATACACACCATTAGAGAAGGAAGAAGGATGAGGGTCCTTGCGGAGAGTTTTGCTAGGGTGCTGGTGTTGGTGTTGGTCTACGGTCTGTCTGAAAGATTGTCTCCATCCAGAAAACCAAGAACCAGTCAGCAGAGGGGGGAATGGATGTGCGAGGATACGACAAGCACGGAGCGGTTGAACCCTTCTCGAGCCATTCAAGTTTTATAAGGCAATGAAACATATTGGCGCTAATGGAAAGTGGATTGGGGTTGGTTGGTGTGGGGGATATCCAAGGGAGAGGATACGCGGGGCAGGGCAAGAGTTGCAGGAAACATTTTTTGCGTTTATATTTTATCCACTACTACATTACCGATTATAATCCGGCTTCTGCTCTTGGGTGTCTGGAATCGTTGCGTTGGGAGATAATAAGACGATAGTTTGCCGACGACGACGAGTGTCTCGATTTATCGTTTAATAAACAAACCATTGGGCCGGAAAAACGCGTCTCGCTGGGGTCGAGATGTGTCGACGGTGCAGATGTTAAACAATGATTCGAAGACACTCACACAGACAGGACCGAGGCGCCAGGGTAGTAGCTGAGAGTGTAATTGCAGCCAGTAATGTTTTATTAATCAAATTGGTTCTTATATCCAAGCTTTGAGTCATGTCGACTGTTCAATCTTCTTTAACCCTCCTGTACTCGCGTGCAAAATCATAACACGTATACTCACGCACGGTGTCACAGACCGAAAATTAAACTTCTCTGTAATGTTGCCATTGTGTATATTTGAGGCTTTATTGGCATTTATTTGATGAAGAGGGTATGATTGAATGAAAAAACTCCAAAAACTATGTTTTCTTTGTCTTTATTATGTTTTAATAGTCATCTAATCCAGCCTCATCAAAACAGAGTAATTTTTGATACTCCAACACAAATACCGAAATTCGAATTTTTCACTGTTATTAATTAAAAGTAAGCAACTGAATATAATTCATGGAAGTATACAGAGCTATAAAATGACATTAAAACATTTTAGTCGATTGTGGTTTCATTGAAGTAAGAATCGAAACATAGCATAACTGCATGCTTGAAGCAAACATATTTTTTACATTTCATGCAGTTGTTGCGTGTTTTTCGGGTCTTTTATCGAAGAGAAGAATGTATAACGACCTTCTAGATAATTACCAGATGATAAAGGTTCTGGAATATAAAGTTTGCATATTTATAATATTCTTTTTCTCTGTATTCTTGGTAAACTAAGAATTAATGCCTTTTTTTAGATGGGGCATAAAAAGATTGTATAAAAAGATTTCTAGGAACTTCCTTTTCTTTTTCTTGTTTTCTTGTAGATATTGTCCATCATAAAAAAAATATCCCCGAAACTGTAACCGTTAAAAGTTTCCATAAGCCACCGATTATTTTATAGTTTACTGTTTACAATTCTTCCACAAGTGAAATTCTTCCACAAGTGTGTATATGTATGACGAAAGTCAAACATTCAAAGACGAATATATCGACGAAAAGTTAACATATGGATCCGTTCAATCCAGTTACAAAAAGAATATAAAGAATATCATATAAGAATAATCCGGTAATGATCTTATGCATTATATTCAATAAATATTCCACGCCGCTAACATTAATTTATATATTTCATTCAACAATATTCTAGAATATGAAAAATAGCACTTGTCCAAAAAAGTTACTCCTATACTCGCGTCGGTGTGTCAGACCGAAAGTGTTAAAAAAGTGACACACGTCCCCTTTGTACCAACACATGCGATACGCTAAACGATGACGAACGACGAACAACGAAGCTAGAGAGAATCGCAAAGTCGTAGTGTTGATATTTTCTGAGAAATGAACGAATTATTGATTTCTCGGTCTGACAGACCAATGCGCGAGTATAGGAGTGTTAAAGAGGCATGAATAACTCGGGGATTTTCGTAGCCAAATGGTTGCGCGCCCACTTACAAACCGAACGAAAGTCATTTCAATCCCTACGTTTATAGATCTTCCAATTGGTCTTTTTTAAGACTAGAGTCGAATAAACTTCGTAGTTTGAAGCCTCTAAATAGGAAAAGTCGAGTCAATGCATCTGTTTTGAATTGAACGGAACCTGAATTACACCGTAAAGGAAGTGCGGGTAAGACGGGCAAGGTGGAGGCGGGGGGCACTTTTTCCGATCGTTCATCAAGTTTTTGTGGATTCTAGCATTGTTTCCGGGTTTAAGGTGATGTCAAAGTATAGCGAATTTCGAGCCGTTTGTGAAGAAGGTAATTTTCAGCGGCGATATCTATGCTATTCGGTTGAAAACTAAAGATATACAACTCGTGCGGTTCGTATTTGTAATGCAAAATGTTCTGCATAGCATAATTTATAGATTATTTCTTTGGCAATGATTTTTTTGGAAGGGTCAATTTCAACACGTAAGGTTCTTTCCAGAACCACAAAAATTTTCGAAAAGAGTTTATTTTTTGAGTCACCTAATTGTTTTTCCGGGTAAAATCGTTAACGCACAAGTCACATTATCATTTAAAAACATTGTGGAAACATTGGCCATCCAAGTTATTTTGGATACTAGAAACCTTAAAAAAAAATCTAGACGACTTTTTGAAAAGGACTTGAGTTTTTTTCGAAAACTTTTACAAAAATTTCTTAACTTAACTTATAACTTAAAATTGTCATAAAAAATATCAATTTTTTCATATAAAATAACACTAGAAAAATTATTTTAAAAATTACAATTAGTTTTTCTCAAAAACGTGTTATTCTAAAAAAATGAGATTTGCCCATTCAATAACCAACGAATGACTCGTTACATTGGAAGATGGGCACTTCTACAGGAAAACAGTTTTCCAAACAATTTCCTTTGTCGTCTTTGAAAAAATACAACTAATCCTTATTTTGTATAGAGAAAAGTTTGCAGAACATGTAAATCGCGAAAATTTAAAAGGAAAATTAATCTTGATTTTTAAAATATTTTTTTACATATTTTTTTTATTTTTTTTCGAATTTTTGAATCAACTTCTATATAATTTCCTACATTTCATTATTTGTCCAACATTTTTTGAAACGTTATCTTTTATTATTGGCGTTATTATTTCATTTTAATTTTTTGTGTTCTTGGTTTTGTTTTATTTCGTGTAATACATCATTTTTTCAGTTTTCCATGCAGAAAATGCCATATAAAGCTATAAAAGACAGAAAGATGACGTCTTTGACAAATGTCAATATTTCAATATTATCTTAAATTTTTCCAAACACATTATTTCTCTATCTCAACTTTCAACAAAATACGGATCAGATGTATTTTTTTTTTTGCAAAGAAAACATGAAAAAGTTGTTGTTAGAAAATCTATTTTCCTGTAGAAGTGACCATTTTCCGATGTATGGATGACTTGTGTGCTATTGTACTGGCTATTTGTATATATTGTTTTCTACAAAAAAAAATTTTTTTCAGAAAGAAAGGTTTTTTTTCAAAATATTTTTTTTCAGTGTAATTTATATGAAAAACATTGTTTGATATTTTCAAATATTGTAAATTTTGACAATTTACTACATTTTATTCCTTGACAGAAATCTCATAGGTCTCATAACTTTTGAGTTAGAATGTTTTGTAAAAAAAAATGGAAAAAAGTATGCCTTTTCAAAACAGTTGTCTGGGTTTTTTTTTGTAATTTCAAGTATGCAAAGTTGCTTAAATGGCCAACTAGTTTACACTCAAAAAGTTTCACCGCAATCTGAGATGGTGCTGCCAACTTCTAAGACGAGTTGACATTAAATTCGCTTATATTTGAATTGGCAGTCCTTGGCGTTGTCCTACGTCTCTCTGGTTATGTACCTGTCCAAATCGTTCGCCTCAGAATACATGCGCAGAACATGGACAGTGCAGAGCTTGCAATGACGCGAAGTACGCAAAGAAGAATGAAAACATTTTCCACAAGTTCCGTCCCAGCACACAAATTTGCACCGGGCGAGAGTGTAAAAGAGAGCTTTCTAAAATGTCTCCGGCGCTTTCGGAAAACATTCACTTTCTCAATGGTATATTATTTTCGTTAGCGCTGTGAAAAATGATGGTGTCAAAGGAGTCAAAAACCATTTTATAAAATCAAATGTCTACTTGTAGACGAAGGTTCGAAAAATGGGATTTTTTTCATTATTTTTGAGGTACTGAGACCAAACAGACTCAGCTGATTATAGTATTCCTGACACTTTTTTATCATTTAAAAAATTTGTAAGGTTTTTTGTTTTTGAGATATATTGTTTTTACAATCTTTTTGCGATTTTATCAAATATACCCTTTAAGAAAATTATTTTGAACCGTGTGACCGATATTTAATTTTTTTCACCGCAAATGAATGTCATCTAAATTTGTTTTCTAGGAAAAATTGTAAACTGTGTACCAAATATACTTTTCTAAGCAAAAACTTTGAAAACAAATTCGATCTCAAAGGGGGTATTCTAGTGCAGAGGTATGTTTTTTGAACGTTCTCTCGAGCTCTGAACAAATGATAGAAAATCATAATATACATTATTTTATTTCTTGTTTATTAATCTTGTAATAAAACGACAACAACTAAACGAAAAAAAAATCCTAATTAAAAAATTTACAAGCGTGTGAAGTGTGAAGAATGGTTAAAAAAACAGTGCCCTGGCGAACACGATTTCAGCACTTCTGGTCATTCGAAACAAAATAACAATCCAATACATTCGTATTAAGTAAACGCTAAAAAATTTCTAGACTAGAACACTGCCTTTAGGTGTTTAAGGTGCCGAGACCAAAGAGACATCTTTTTTCTTCGACCTGTATGATTATTGGAGGGTTGATGCTTTTTACGTAACATATCAGCAATAAAGCAAGGTATGTATTTTGTTTTATGTTTTCGACTCGAATGAGGCATTTTGTTGGGGCGCATTTTACAATTTATCCTAGAAATCACAATCAAACACGTTTCAGTTGTTGAAAAACATCGAAAATCATGGCCAGGTCATGCTTTGAAAATCAAAGTTTCAAAAATGACTACATTTTTCTAAATCACCATAAACACGGGAAAATATAATTTATCTCAAAAAACGAAAATTGTGTGTTCTTGTGATTTTGATTTGATGTGAGTTGAAAAAAGTTCAGCTTTCTAAAAATGGTTTAACTCGAAAACCACAAAAAAAACTTTTTTTTAAATTATGCAATGAAGTTGGCATTTGAAGCGCGATATTTTTTACGTCTTCTTCTTCTTCTTCTTCAATGGCACTAACGTTCCTAGAGGAACTTCGCCGTCTCAACGTAGTATTACTTGCGTCATTTTTATTAGTACTTAGTTGAGATTTCTATGCCAAATAACACGCCTTGAATGCATTCTGAGTGGCAAGCTCTAGAATACGCGTGATCACAGTGCAAGTCGGAGGAAATTTCTTTGACGAAAAATTCCCCCGACCAGAACGGGAATCGAACCCGAACACCCGGCATGTTAGTTATGACGCTAACCACTCGGCCAAGGGAGCACAGATATTTTTTACGTAGGACTAGGTTTAACCTTTCAATAAAGAAGCCTATATCAATGTTTCGAGTGGAAAAAGTATATGAATTTTGAACTCTTAAATAAATGGATAGATTTTATTTCCAAACACAAATATCAATAGGAAATATTCCCAGTATTGTTTTCCTAAAACATATGTAGTGGAGATAGTAAAACAAGTGAACAATGTAACGAATAGGTAGATTTTTCCGATTTTACTCGCGGCTCCCATTCGCCCACAATGCAACAAGCTGCTTTCCTCCGTGCAATTCGAACATTAGCTTACATCGTTACAAGTGGTATAAACAAATTTGCTTTGTGGTTTCTCTTTTTATTTACACTCTAGACAGCGATCAGCCAACATCTTGTGTGAAAGCTGAGAGTTAATTTGGAAGTATTGTCGCTGTGCCGATTACTCGCGCCGCTCAGTGGAAGCCCTCTGTACAATGAAATATGCGTTCACTGAATAGAATAGTCCATATCAGAAGGACTCTGATATGGACTATGTTTTGGTATTTCCCTCTGCTGATTGTTGGCAACAGCGCCGTCCAAAGTGGCTTTTCTCAAGATTCAAAGTTTAGGTTTTTTTTTAAATTGCCCAGTTTCAAGACTAGAGACGAATGAAAATGAATGACGCAAAAATTTAAAATCTATATAATTTCGTAAACATGACACAAGAAGAAATTCGAAGAAGACTAGGATTATTTTTAAAAGGACAACTAAATGTATAAGTAGAGATGTGCTTTTTTTCCGCTTCCATGTTTGGTTTTTAAGCTTAGTTTTATTTTCCTATTTCCATGTTTAGTTTTAAAAAGCACAACGGGCAGCCTATAGTCCAAAAAACATCAATCAATCAATTCAGCACTCTTTTCATCTTTCCCTCTCTCTTCAATTTTTAGCTTTATACTTTTAGGTATATACTTGTTTGTGTGCGAAGACAGAGAAGGTATCATTTTTTGTTTGAACACAAGTGTTGTACTGTCATGACAATGCATTGCGTTTTGGCCCGGCAACCCGGCAAATCAAAGGGTGTGTCGGCGTTGCTCATGGTAGCGTCTCGCAAGTGGATTCATTCTTCCTCGCGCCGCTTCTGATGATTGTGTCGTACGACTGAGTGGCAAGCTCTAGAATACGCGTGATCACAGTGCAAGTCGGAGGAAATTTCTTTGACGAAAAATTCCCCCGACCAGAACGGGAATCGAACCCGAACACCCGGCATGTTAGTTATGACGCTAACCACTCGGCCAAGGGAGCACAGATATTTTTTACGTAGGACTAGGTTTAACCTTTCAATAAAGAAGCCTATATCAATGTTTCGAGTGGAAAAAGTATATGAATTTTGAACTCTTAAATAAATGGATAGATTTTATTTCCAAACACAAATATCAATAGGAAATATTCCCAGTATTGTTTTCCTAAAACATATGTAGTGGAGATAGTAAAACAAGTGAACAATGTAACGAATAGGTAGATTTTTCCGATTTTACTCGCGGCTCCCATTCGCCCACAATGCAACAAGCTGCTTTCCTCCGTGCAATTCGAACATTAGCTTACATCGTTACAAGTGGTATAAACAAATTTGCTTTGTGGTTTCTCTTTTTATTTACACTCTAGACAGCGATCAGCCAACATCTTGTGTGAAAGCTGAGAGTTAATTTGGAAGTATTGTCGCTGTGCCGATTACTCGCGCCGCTCAGTGGAAGCCCTCTGTACAATGAAATATGCGTTCACTGAATAGAATAGTCCATATCAGAAGGACTCTGATATGGACTATGTTTTGGTATTTCCCTCTGCTGATTGTTGGCAACAGCGCCGTCCAAAGTGGCTTTTCTCAAGATTCAAAGTTTAGGTTTTTTTTTAAATTGCCCAGTTTCAAGACTAGAGACGAATGAAAATGAATGACGCAAAAATTTAAAATCTATATAATTTCGTAAACATGACACAAGAAGAAATTCGAAGAAGACTAGGATTATTTTTAAAAGGACAACTAAATGTATAAGTAGAGATGTGCTTTTTTTCCGCTTCCATGTTTGGTTTTTAAGCTTAGTTTTATTTTCCTATTTCCATGTTTAGTTTTAAAAAGCACAACGGGCAGCCTATAGTCCAAAAAACATCAATCAATCAATTCAGCACTCTTTTCATCTTTCCCTCTCTCTTCAATTTTTAGCTTTATACTTTTAGGTATATACTTGTTTGTGTGCGAAGACAGAGAAGGTATCATTTTTTGTTTGAACACAAGTGTTGTACTGTCATGACAATGCATTGCGTTTTGGCCCGGCAACCCGGCAAATCAAAGGGTGTGTCGGCGTTGCTCATGGTAGCGTCTCGCAAGTGGATTCATTCTTCCTCGCGCCGCTTCTGATGATTGTGTCGTACGACTTGAAGTCGTTCGCGCTCTACCTTTGCAGCTACTGTACTAATGATAATGACGTAAACAATACTATGTTGGGACGGTGAACGTAAGGAACTCATTCAGTAAGGCTTTCGGCACCCATGGAATGCGCCTTCGATGAAGGGGACGTAGTGCCATCTGTTATTGAACAACGTAAATAAATTCATTCTGCGAACGACGCGGACGAACGACGGTTCAATTGTTTGAATATTGTTTTTTATAAAAATACAAAAATCACGATTAAAAATAGGAGATGGAGGTGACAATTTGAGGTTATCTGAATTTATAAGAAAATACAAGAAAAAAATATTATTCATTATATTTTCTTTCTATAAGAATTTCGTGTCACGGTGTTTGTTACCGAACTGCTCCGGAAGGGCTCGACTAATTTTGATGAAATTATGCACAAAAAACTTGGTAAGCATGAGAATAAGTTGTAAACTATATAAGATACCGCTAGGATACCGATTACTAAATATTTAATACCGATTAGAGTGTCTCTATGCAGAAAAAAATCTGATTATTTTTTTTTCTTAAGTTTTGCTGAAAACAATATATTTAAGCAAAAAATACACTATTTTTAAACGCAATTTATTAGTTTTGTACAAACAATATTCAAATAATTTAACCGTCGGTCGTTTTTCGAACAGAACGAATTTATTTATGTTATAAAATGACAGATGGCGCTAAATCGAACTTCCATCCACACAGTCTGAAGTAACCTCACTTCGTCCAAATCCATGCGTATCGCCGACGAGCTGGGAGTATTTTTGAATGAGCACAACGAATTATTGAAATACTTCAAATCACACTTGCTCGGTTTACAAAATGACAATCGCGTCATTGTCATCAATTCTGATAAAACATTTGCTGGAGAGTACGTGTCTAGAGTCAGTGCGCAAGCGTTACTAAAATCATAGAAGGTGTCTACACAATGACGCGAGAAATTGTGATTCGAAGAAAAAAACAATAATCTGGAATTCATCGTTAACGCACATCGTTCATACGATTCTCTCCATGTTCTTCTTCAATAGAACTAACGTTCCCAACGTTCGCCTTCTCATCGTAGTATTACTTGCAACAGTTTTAGTATTACTTAGTCGAGATTCCAATACCAAAAAATACGCCTTGAGTGGCAAGCTCTAGAATGTGTGTGACCACAATGCAAGTCAGAAGAAATATCTTTGACGAAAAATGCCCGACCGTTCTGAAAGAACAAGATGAATATTGCACAAACATTAGACAACGTGATCTTGCCACAGGTACTCCATTCATTATGAACACCATTACTTATTTTGAAATAATATTTATGAACAGCTATGTCAGACGAATAAAATAAAGGAGAGCGCTCGATGGATTTTATGTGTATCGTATGGTGTCATTATATGATGTCGTGAGCTGTACCAACAATTCATGGTCGACATGTACGCAAAGGTAAAGAGCAAACGACTGCTGTTCCTACGACCTAATCAACATAAATGGATTGAGGAAGAATACATTCACTTGAGAAACGCTATCATGTGCAACGCCGTAACAGCGTCAGAGTCAAAATTATCCGAACGAATTGCAATTTTGCATTCTGAAATCCGTTCGACTCAAGTCCAATCGAGTTGTGCAAATGTGTCAATCTTGCGACATAATTCGACTTAGACAACATTGAGCTACGTGTTCCATTTCCATGAAGCAAAAATGCAATATGGATATCCGGAATAAACACGCATTCAAACCAATTTTTTTGAATGAAAGCTAATTCTACATATCAAAAATGTGTTTGATGTGAAAAAGCAACACTTTCTCTGCAATTGGGGAATAAATCTTGAACGTTGTTTCTGGCGATGATTTTATGTTATGTATAAAGTTTTGGTGGAAATGCAAGGAAATTTATAGACAAAAAAGTTAAGTTAGGGTTAGGATTATGCCCTCTATGTATTTAAACGACATCGAGTGATAGTGAAATTCGATCAAGTTTCAAACCAATCGAATTCCGGAGTATGAGTAACTGATCGATATTGTTACCACAATAATGCTGTATGGTCCTTGCGGTGAATCGAAACCTTGCATGGTAGATGAAATGTGTACAAAGCGTTTTCCTAGAGATACCACCAACTATACCATCGTAAGCCTAGGCAATTAATACATTTGCAAAGTCCATGGATAAAGGAAGTGACATTATGGCTATGATTGTAAATTAGAATACCGCTGTGAATACTCCTCAATTGAATGACAACAACGAAGTAATGCGGTTCCAAATAAGAACGATAATCAGCTCCATTGTTGTCTGCCGTATCGTTGATTTCCCAATTCATGAACAGGAACCAACAGTTACAGATTTAGCCGTGCATATTGAAAAAGTGAAGCGCGTATTTTCCTCCAACGAGACAGCGTTTGAACGATATGAATATTGATTTTCTTTATATCACTTTTCAACTTTACGACCAAAATCTATTACCTTTTTTTCTTTACATTTATCTTTTGAGAGATCAAACATATCAGTTACATTAATGAAATACATTGCATTATGAAACATCATACCAACTTCCGTTCAAATCGTTTCATTCATTCTTTTTGTCGATCACATTCGAATAATTTTGTAGATCGTTAAAACATTCAAACGCGCCTAAAATACATTAGTTATGGTTTATTTAACACCCAAAATATTCTCTAGAAATAATTCAAATAGTAGAGCAAAGTTTGCCGGGACAGCTTTACATATTTTTCTAATCTGTATCAAATATATGGTCAATCCTAGCGGTATGACATATAGTTTATGACCTATTCTCATGCCTACCAAGTTTTTTTCATGTATAATTCCATGAAAATCGGTCGAGCCGTTTCGGAGGAGTTCGACCACACAATATTTTTTTAATATATAACGGGTGTTAAATAAAAAATGAGAATTTTTCCAATACCTTTCAGTAACTCAAATAAAGAGCGTAACATTTTCTTTCTCCAAGAAAATTGCTCTTTGGGCTCCCTAGAAACAGTAGGCGTGTTTGGTTTTGCTAGTTTGAATTTAGTCAAAGCAAAGATGGCGTCGAAACAGCACGTGCTCCGCGAACGCATTGTACGGTTCTACGAAACGCATTTCCAGCAAGCAAAAAAGTTCACGGTGGCACGTTTCAAGGAAGAAAATGTACCTGTCAGTACGGTATATCGTATCCTGGGTTCCCTGAACGTAGAGCGGAAGGTCTGAAGTGGTCGTCCGGTGACGATAATGACGAAGCAGAGGAAGACATCGTTAAAGAAGCTGTTTGACAACAAGGACGCAACCAGCCTGCGTGACGCCGGTCGGAAATATGGCTGCTCCCACGTATTGATCCATCGGACCCTCAAGATGGAAGGAATCGTCTGCAGGAAGAAGACGAGGTCGCCGGAGTACACGGAGGAGCAGATTGAGACGGTTAAATCACAGTGTCGGTGGATGACCAAAAAATACCGCGGGACGTCTTTCGTTCTGGACGACGAAAGCTATTTTCCGCTGTCCAAAACGCATATTCCAGGAAATAATAATTACTACTCCAGCGACAAGTCATCCACAACGCCTGAAGTGAAATACAAGTTCAAGCACAAAATTGAAAAAAAGGTTATGTTGTACATCGCCATTTCCGACCGGGGCATTTCAAAGCCTTGGTTTAAGCCGAGCGGTCTGGCAATCAACCAACAAATCTATCGAGTGCCTTGATAAAATCCTGCTGCCGTTTCTGAACGAGCATCACGCGGATGTGAAGTATGTCTTCTGGCCGGACAAGTCGTCTTCCCATTACGCCAAGAACACGCTGGCGTATCTTGAGGAGGAAAAGATACCGTTCGTGCCGAAAGATCGTAACCCAACAAACTTGTCCCAGTGCCACCCAATAGGGGATTTCTTTGGCTCACTCAGTGCCCTAGTGTATAAAAACAATTGGAGCGCCAAGGACACGAAGCAACTGACTACAAGAATCCGGAATTGTATCCGGAAAATGGACGTAAGTGCCGTACAACGTTCTTGTGAGAGTATCGCGACAAAGTTGCGTCGAACAGCAGATCAATTTCAGTATTTTTTATTAATAACATAATGTATTTCCTTCAAAAAAAAAATTCAGTGAATGTTTGAGTAAGGGCCTTACTCAAAAATTCACTGAAATTTTTTTTGAAGAAAATACATTATGTTATTAATAAAAAATACTGAAATTGATGAAAAAAAATTATATATGTTATTGAAAAAATTCTCATTTTTTATTTAACACCCGTTATATAGAAGATTTTACCGTGTTACCATGCTATTCGATTTTTTGCGTGAGCGTTTAAACTGAAAGACCCTGTAGAAAGTAAGAGGAGAACCGTTGCATTTTTTTCAGTCTATGCTTTTTTTTAAAAGTATCAGCTAAAAAAATAAATTATCTTCCAAAATTGCTCGGTTTAACTCAGATAACTTTTTTGCGAGCATCTCTATATTAAAATAGACCGATCATCCTTAATCCAATTTTGGGCTATTGTTTTGTTGTACAATGAACAATACATGGTTCGACATTGGTACGATAGAAAGCCAACGTGAGATTGTCTCCTTGCTATAAAAGCTCATTCCGTTGTTGTCGTTTCGTTCGAGTGATTAGTTGGTGTACTTTTTGTTAGTTTATAACGGTTATAAGTTTTATTTGTAACATTGATTTATGTTTGTGAACTAAGATGTTCAATTCTGAAGCGTTAGTCCAGGTAAATGTGTGAACATTCGAGTTTTGGTTTATATAACAGTTGTTTCCTGGTCGAAAACATTTTGACAGCTGAAAAAATCAAACTAAAACTATTAGACCGTCTACAATAGTTCCGTGAAATCGCAATGGAAATTGATGTGTAGTAATCATCGAGAAAAATTAGAATGATCCTATGACAGAGGTTTCAGCAGCCGGGTGAATGACTTTATCAACTATTCGTGCTCAAGACGGATATGAGGCTTATGGTTTGAAGCAGTTATTTCGTGTTCGGAGAATAACGAAATGCTTCTCAACGGTGTATCATTCAGTCATGCAAATCGATGCTTGGTTGAGACCCGATTTATCTCATCGGATGAGTCCAACCTGACCTTTGCACAACGGGAATAATTTGTTCGCAGGGGATAACATGGGGAAAATGAATTCAACATATGAAAAGTTGGATGGAGTTTCTGTTTATTTCACTTGTTCTAGGAAACGTGTTACATTATCCCGAACTCCCTGGCCCAATAAAAAGCTTATTCATGGAGGTGCACTATTTTTCGTTCATGCGGATCACAGTGAGCAACCTTCAGCATCCACTGCATTACACAACCCAGAACTCCATCCCGACAGTGTATGGTGACAGCACAAAAAGTCGACATGAACATAATCCAGCCTGAAACATGTACCAACACGGATAAACTCAAACAGCAGAACAACAGTGGTGGTTGTCAGTGTGCCAAAGGAGTAAACAAACCTACACATCATCGTGGTAGCGCCCATCCATCTGGGTTTCGTCATCGCCGTCATTGTCATCCCCGTTGGTAACCCCACTGCAATCGATGTGTGATGCTGTGCACAGTTATCGGTTTTATCTGCTCTGTAGAAATAAACTATCATATTTACGCTGCAATCAGTCGTGGATGTTGCGTGGGAGCACTGTGCACAAGCAGACGTGGGAGGGGTTATATTGATGCTGACGCGATCGTCACTAGACTACCCAATCGCTCACAGCGCGGCACTCGTAATACACAATTTAATTAAAATTGGTAATATGAAACAAAAAAACACGAGGAATGATTCATCACACGGAAATCACAACAGGCGACAGCCACGTGGTTTTCTGCGGTGCCATGTCGGGAAACTTTCCACCCAATACAGCGACGCGCTATCAGACCATTTGTGTGTGTATGTCAGCCACCGTTCAGTGTTGTCACGGAATTACATTCAACCCCACTGTCCTCAAAAATCCCTGACCATCCAGAACAAATTCCTGCACATGCGTCCTAATTAGATCATGGACGCCGTTAAAACATCAACAAAGAACTCTTTATGTTCGTGCTCGCTTCTCCCGCCCGCCGGAAGCCACGATATGCTGGCAATCTGTAAGTGTTCGAACGACAATGTTTGCGCTGATACTGGTGACAATAAATAAAAGGTTCTGCCGACACCTCCTTCGCTATCATCCCGCGGCTCTGCTCAACGTGTAGCGTTGACTTCCGGGGGGAGTCAACCGTCAATCCAGTGCACCATCGATGCATGGCACGGATTGGAGGGTCGGTGGTGGCGTACATGTGCGCGCCAGAGGGACGCATTCCTTTTACGACGTCTAGACAGTTTAAATTTTAGCTAACTCTGCTGACTGGCTTGGTCCCGCTGCTGCTTCCACGTGTCCCAGTCCCAGTTCTTGGGCTGCGTTATTTTTGGCACATCTCGTTGTCGTCGTCATCGTTGTGGAGGCTACTGTTGCTGCGGCTGCTGCAACCGCTACATGCGAGGGTGGACCCCAACAAAAGGTCGGGCGCTTCCGAGTCAGCCGTTGACGTCGGAGACGACACCTTTTTGTGCTTACTTATGCAGAAAAACCACGGGAAAGCATTGTCGTCCGGCGCTTGTAAGTTCGATGATGCCAACGAGGGCTGAAACTCCTTTTTTTGCGGCAATTGGAATTTATTTTCGATCAATGAAACTTACAGGGGGATACTTTCGGTTCCGTCAACAACAACAACAACAACCAGCAAAGCGTTCATTGGGTTGGGGAATACGAATCGAATCCAGAGTACAGCCAGCCGGAGGCAGTGAAAAAGTTTACATGTTTATTATAAAAGATAGCATCATGAATTATTGATAAGGCTTTCCGGGCGACCGGGAAGAGAACTTATCGTCTCCGTGATCGTAAAATGACAATTTAATGATTATTGAATTATTGAACAGGCGTTCCTATCGCGAGGGCGTTTTGTTCTGGGGCTGTGTTTGTGTATTTCTGTGTGTGTTCACAATTCCCCCTTTCAGTTTCGATGCCATTGGAAGTAGTTTTGTAGTAGTAGAGGTAATAAGTGATGGTTGTATGGTGGAATTCATACATTCTTAAACAGCGTTGTCATGGCAGTCTGTCGAATTTTAGTACCGTGTTGTTGATTTTATTAATCTGAGAGAAGGGGATCATTTGGAAGTCATTTTTCAACATACATCAATTTCCCACTTCTTCTAGAGTCTACAAATTTATATCCGGAAACGGGAGTCTGGAATCTGGAGTCTGGAACTATGCAATCCAAAAGCCTTTGTGTAGTATACTATATCCGGATTCTTGATTTCTGATTCTGGAAAATCAGAAATATACTTCATGAATCTTATCTAGACAATGATTCGGTAATTTGAATACTTGGCCGTCGAGTATCCGAATCACAAATCTGTCCTAAATCTTCAATGCTAACACTGGATCTATGACTCAAGTATAATGTTTGGAAACATAGGTCTGGGAGGTTTATTTGACCTGGAGTCTAGATCTTTACCAATCTGCAATCGTCAATTTTAAAACAAGAGGCTTAAATCTGGGATCTGGAATCTGGAAATTGATATTTGAAATTGTAAATCCGGAGCCCAACACCTTGAATTCGTAATCGAAACTTGGACCATGCAATCTGAATGCCAGTATGTATACAGGATATGAATATTTTTTTTCTAAATCTAAATTTCAAATTTACATCTAAAAGATTCCTAATCGAAGCACAGATAGGGTAAATGAATTCAACAGTCTTCGAGAATCCAATTCACAAATCTGTAATCTTCAATCGTATACCAGAAGGTGTAGGTCCTAACACTGAATTCTGAATCTATGAACCAAATAGACAGTAAATCAAATTTAGTGGCTTGTTGATTAATCAATCAATCTAAGCCAAATTTAGTGGCTTGTTGATCAATGGAGGCCTTTTATCAACATACATCAATTCCCCGCTTCTTCTAGAGTCTACAAAGACCTTCATAAGCATGGTTTCACCTTAATTCTGGCAATTCTCTGCAACACCATGAACGATAATTAGAAAGGGGTAACACTGATTCCAGTGACATTTTTATGAAATGGTTTCTGATGCATCTAAATTCAAAGAAAGTTAAATTCTTGGTGATAACCATTGTAGTGTTATAGTTCGTTTCCATATTTGTTTATCCATATTTATATAAAATTGGATTTCAGTCTGTCTATCTGATTCTTATGGATTCGGACACTACTGAACCGATCAACATGAAAATTGGTATGTTGGGGGTTTTGGGGTTGGAGAAGGTTCTCTGAAGGGGTGCTGGTATAAAAATGAAAAACAAATTTCTGCATTACTCGAGAATTAATCAAGCAAACGAAACTAAATTTGGCATGTGGAGGTTTTAGGGTGTAATAAATGTTTCTATGGTGGCTAGATACTCCTCCCTCCTCTTCAAGCAAACAGAACCCAATTTGGCATGTTGAGGTGTTAGGAGGCAAGAAACGTTTCTAAGGTGGTTTGATACTCCATAACTGAACTCTGGACTCTGAAATCTGAGCTCTGAACTCTGAACTCTGAACTCTGAACTCTGAACTCTGAACTCTGAACTCTGAACTCTGAACTCTGAACTCTGGACTCTGGACTCTGAACTCTGAACTCTGAACTCTGAACTCTGAAATCTGAACGCTGAGCTCTGAACTCCGAACTCCGAACTCCGAACTCTTAACTCTGAACTCTGAACTCTGAATTCTGAACTCTGAACTCTGAACTCTGAACTCTGAAATCTGAACGCTGAGCTCTGAGCTCTGAACTCTAAACTCCGACCTTAACTCTGAACTCTAAACTCTGAACTCTGAACTCTGAACACTGAACTCTGAACTCTGAACTCTGAATTCTGAACTCTGAACTCTGAACTCTGAATTCTGAACTCTGAACTCTGAACTCTGAACTCTGAACTCTGAACTCTGAACTCTGAACTCTGAACTCTGAAATCTGAACGCTGAGCACTGAGCTCTGAACTCTAAACTCCGACCTTAACTCTGAACTCTGAACTCTGAACACTGAACACTGAACTCTGAACTCTGAACTCTGAACTCTGGGCTCTGAACTCTGAACTCTGAAATCTAAACTTTGAATTCAAAACCCTGAACTTCAAGTTCTGCGACTCTGTAACCTAATCTGCAACTCTGAACTTCAAGTTCTGCGACTCTGTAACTCATATCTGCAACTCTGCGAATTTGCAACTCTGCAACTCTGAAATTTGCAACTCTGCAACTCTGCAACTTTGCAACTCTACAATTCTTGCAACTCTTCAGCTCCCAAATTTCAACTCTCTAACTCTCCAACCTCCAGCGCTGCAACTCTGCAACTCTGCAACTCTACAACTCTACAAATCTGCAACTCTCCCAACACACGAACTCTGTAACTCTGCAATTCTCAAACTCTCCAACTGTTCAACTTTTCTACTCATGCAATCTCCATCTTTACAGCTCTGAATCTCATATCTCTCATATCTCACAAATCTCTCAATTTTATTTAATCATCTGATTCTCCAAATTTTCTCAACTATTTCAAATCTCATATTACTCAAATCTCTAGAGTCTCTCGAATCACTCAAATTTAACATCAAATCCGGTGTCTTTGGAATCTGGAATTTGAAATTCCAAGATCTGAATCTAGCACATGAAATCTAAAATCTAGAATATAAGAATAATATCTGAAATAATGTTTTCATAAGCTGGAATACGGAATTTCTATATGTAATCTCTAATTTGTGCATGAAATCCGTATCCGTAATCTTTATTCTTAAATAGTAACATGGAATCCATCGTTTGCTTATAGAATTTGAAATATGGCATCGGAAATCTAGGATCACGGAAACAGAAAACTGAAAGCTAAAACTGAGATAAGCGTGCAGAAATTCGAAACGTGAATAGGTGTTTAGATTTTTGAAATCTCAAAACAATCAAATCTCTCAAATATCAAACCTAAAGGAATATTGCCGTCCCAACGTCGTGTTTTTTGCGTCATTTTTAGTACAGATTTCTATACCAAAAAACTGTTCTGTAAACCGTACGTGAAATGTGGATCTCATTTAGTTAGTAACAAGCAATAATACTTTTATTCCATTATTTCATTTATAAACTGAGATTACTATAAGGCATCAAAAACTACGATTAGAACACCTACATGTATAAACTAAAAATCCAGAAATCTTAATATGAATTCGGAGTATGAATATTATTCGTATGTGTATTTGAATCCATGTTCTGTAATCAGTAGTATGAATCTGCAATGTAATTTAAACTTCGAAATTTCAAAATTAAACTAATTTGAATGTAATTTGAATTTAGAACTTGAATACAAAGTCATGAGTCCTATATATGAATCAAGACTCCATATCTAAAGTTCAAATAAAGAATCTATAAATAGCATTGTTCTCTTTGGATGTGTTCAATGTTGAGATCGGAATACGACAACAATATCTGCGATTCAAAACACCAAAATATTGAATCTGGAGTTCACGCTTAGAATCAGAAATCTGAATAAGGATATATTATTTTATTTATAGAACACATCAAACAGTAATAATCTCGAATAAGAACTTGAGTTCAATTCTGAGACCGGAATATCAAATCATCTGTAATTCGGAGCTCCAAAATATTCAATCTGGGAGCCGGAATCTCAACTTGAAATCAAGAATTTGAATATGCTTTCTGAGTATGAATCCAGATTTTGAACCAATATTCTGTAATCTGTAGTACAAATCTGTAATGTAAAATTATGGAACCTTAGATTTGAAACACGGATCTGATTATTATCAAATCACAAAGTTCTTGTTTCGTTATTTTGTTTAAAACACTAATTGAACAGTGATGATCTAGAATAAGGATCTGAGTTCAGTTGTGAGTTCCGGGTAAGGAATCAAAATCTGAGGAACTCCAAAATTAATAATCGGGTGAGTTGGTATTTGGAGTATGAATCTGTTATTTGAATCTATACCTGACTTTCGAATCTGTAAACTGCATTATTGAAATGTGAAGTCCAAAAGTGTAATCCGAATATGAAATATAAAATATTCATATAATTATTACCAATATCTTTTCTATTTAATTATATTATTTATAACAACAATAACTACAATGATATAAATTGAGAATCCGAGTTCAAATCTGAGACTTCAAAATTCATAATTTGTAATTTAGTCTCAGGAACTTGAATATGAATGTAGAGTTTGAATCCTGAACTGAAAATTCTGTGATCTTTGGTATAAATCTGATTCAAGAATCTGTTAACAGTAATCAGTAATCGGAATATAAATGGCGATCTCATCTAATTGTGACCAATTAATATATTATTTTTTATTATATATATGAAACAAAAAGAATGGTGATGTTCTAGAATAAGGTTCTAAGTTCAATTAGAACCCAAAAGTCTATAAGAAATATATAATCTTTGAGCTGCATTGTTCAATTTGGAACGTGTAACACTAGCATAAAACGTGCAATCTTAGCATAGATCAGAAAGACGGATCTGTTATCAAATAAGAATACGGAATACGTCTGAAAACCAAAATGAGGGATCTGTATGAAAACTTGGGAGTATGAATTATGTATCTGGAATCCGAATATTAACATGAATGACGAAAACTTTGAATCTGAAGATAGATGATGTGAAATCCAAAATTAAAAAGCTTGCATCGGGAATTCCGAAATGATAACGGGAATATGGAGCTGTGCTCACCTGGAATCTGATTGTAATGTCAACATCCTAACTTTCAAAACTGAATCCGTAATATCCGTACAAAGTCTGGAATACTTGATCTGAAATATGAAGTTAATTCTATATCGTAATTCAAAGATAAGCTCTGGAATTCTTGATCTGAAATAGAAATCCAATTCAAAATATGGGTATGGAATCCGTAATTCGAATATAAAATCTGTGATTTTTTATCTGAATTATATGTCCTATTCAAAATCTGAGTATGGAATCCGTAATTCAAATGGAGAATTTGGAATTTGCTTTCAATTCGAAATCCGGGTGTGGAATTCGTAATTTGAATATAAAATTAGGAATTCTTGATCTGAAGTAGGGATCCAATTCAAAATGAAATTAAATAAAGAAATAATGATCTAAAATATTAATCTAATTTAAAATCTGGTTATGGAATCCGTAAATCAAATATAAACTCTGGAATTGTCGATCTGAAGAAGGGATCTAAGTCAAAATCTGAGTATGAAATCCGTAATTTGAATATGAAGTCTGAATTTTTTTTATCTTTATTAGAGATTCAATTCAATTTGGAGTATGGAATCCGTAATTCGAATTTAAATTCCGGAATCTTTGATAAAACAATAAAATAATAAAATTGCACCTAAACAGTTACACGAATGAGAAATCGCACAAAAAGCAACCGCACAAAAACAGGTTTGCCTGTATAAGAAATCCTTGATCTGAATTATTGATCCAATTCAAAATCTGAGTAAGGAATTGGTATTTCAATTTTGAAATCTGGAATTCTTTTTTTTTATCCCATTTATTTATTTATCAGGCTCATTAGCATTTTTATCTGTAACAGAGCCGGGGTTTTATCGTATACATGTACATATGTTTATGTTTCTATAAATTGTAAATTACACAGTAGAAGTAGTAGCCATTTAGGTGTTAGATTTTCTGTTCCATTACATTATGGTAAATTACACTGTAGTAGCCATTTAGGCGTAAGGGTATTCTATCTGTATTCCATTGTTCAGCAGACCGGACAGCGGAGACAGTTGATATTGATCATTGTTGGGTTATTTATAGAACAGCAGCCCGATGTTTCTTGCAGAGCAGAGCAATTGTATGGATGAATCGATCTTTGTTCCACCGTGGATCGATCTCCATAGCTGATGATGGTTGCGTGGACGTAGTCTTTGATAAAACAATAAAAAAATAAAATTGCACCTAAACAGTTACACGAATGAGAAATCGCACAAAAAGCAACCGCACAAAAACAGGTTTGCCTGTATAAGAAATCCTTGATCTGAATTATTGATCCAATTCAAAATCTGAGTAAGGAATTGGTATTTCAATTTTGAAATCTGGAATTCTTTTTTTTTATCCCATTTATTTATTTATCAGGCTCATTAGCATTTTTATCTGTAACAGAGCCGGGGTTTTATCGTGTACATGTACATATGTTTATGTTTCTATAAATTGTAAATTACACAGTAGAAGTAGTAGCCATTTAGGCGTTAGATTTTCTGTTCCATTACATTATGGTAAATTACACTGTAGTAGCCATTTAGGCGTAAGGGTATTCTCTCTGTATTCCATTGTTCAGCAGACCGGACAGCGGAGACAGTTGATATTGATCATTGTTGGGTTATTTATAGAACAGCAGCCCGATGTTTCTTGCAGAGCAGAGCAGTTGTATGGATGAATCGATCTTTGTTCCACCGTGGATCGATCTCCATAGCTGATGATGGTTGCGTGGACGTAGTTATTCTATAACAACACAAAGATGGTCAATTGAGGGCCCTAAGTTTGAACTCACGATCGATCGCTTAGTAAGCGAACGCGTAACCAAGTGGCTACGAAGACCCCTTCTGGAATTCTTGATCTGAAATAATTTTGAAATCTGAGTATGCAATTCATTATTTGATTATAAATCCTGGAATCTTTGATCTGAACCATGGATCCAATTTAAAATTTGAGCATGAAATTTGATGTATGAAATCTGTAATCTGAATGCAAAATCCGAATTTTGAATTTGGAGTCTAGATATGGAATGGAGCATACAAAACGGGAATTCGCGTTTTTTTTTGGATTTGGAATTTACAATCGAAATACGGATCCTAGAATATTGACCATCAACGGTCCGGAAGAATTTCAAGCTTTCTTCCTGCTACACCCAAACTAGCGTTGGCTGAAAACATTTCATCTTTGGCAGAAATGACGTCATTTCGTGTGCTGGAGGGTCAAATGCGCAAATAATGAGCTGTTTCAAAAGCTTAATAATGGTTTGTATGTATGCGAGCAGACATCTCTTTCTGTTTTCTTTTCTCATTTCATTTGGGATTGTGCCAAAAAAAAGTCCATACGATGTCAATGGGGATCGAGCCAAAGCCGGCTGGAATGCAAAGCTATTTCACACGACCACGCTATCCATATAGCTGCCAGTGCTATTATATAGAAACGTGATAATCATCATAAAATGAAGTTGGAAAGTGTTTTTTTTTTAAGAGGACAAAGAAAAACATGAACGAGAATATATCTTTCTCTATCTGGACCGTGTATTTGGCAAACCATACGAAAAGCTTTCATATGCTTTCATTTAAATGTGTCTCCTGTTTCGTTCGCTCATATTGGCTCTAGCATATATATTATACAAATGATATACATGTATTGGGAAGTAGAACATTTTCTGTTATTTTTCAGCTCATTTAATGTATTAAATTGAGATGCCATAACATGTGCTAAAAATTAATTTTGGGTGTAGGTTCATGTTATTTTTCTACAACTATAAACTGTATTGTCTCAATATAAAGTGTAGGAAGGAAAATTTTCATATTTTAATGTGAATTAATTATTATTTTCAGAGTAATAGAATAATATGATATACATTTCCGCGGGTTTTGCTGTCAACCATTGACTTGCCGTTACAAGAACACAAGCATGATAAACAAAAAACCAAATAGGAGTGTACTACACTCGGCTCACGGGATGATCATCTGCGAATTTATTGCTGCATGCAAAGTTGGATTTTTCGATACACGACTACACCGCTAGTGGATAGAGAGATACACGATAAATTTTATGACATTTGCAGTGCAAACCTTTTCTTCGATTGCTGCACTGTGACTCTTCACCTTCTCGCAAACAACCAATTGCGACGAATCGCCCTCCCCCGCACTCACCACTTGCATGACTGCAATGGATGTGGTGATGATATCTTGTCTCCTAATAGAACGTGTACGGGTAGTGAGGTAGTGGGCGTCGTCACATCGGACGCTTGCTTTGCTGCAGCATCACAAGAAATGTACAACTTTTCGCAATTATTAACAGCCATCATGGTCGCACTGCTCTAGTAGAGCTGCAGTTGCTCCGAAGCAGATTACTGCTGCTGATGATTTATGATTAATGATGGTCCCTTCGCGGCAATCAGATTAATCTCTTTAAAAAAAAGCGGCGATTTGGAATCGGACTGTGACGCTGCGGGAAATTATCCGAGAGTATATGGTTAAAGGTATGCGATTGAGGAAATTCACATTTCATTTACACGCCGCACTCTAATTTTGAGCCAACCTCGGCCAAAAATAAATTTTCTCGCGTGATCATCGCCGCCTTGCACGGCCCATTTGGGTTACACACCTAAAATGTTATCGGTTCCGCTAGGTGACCGGCGGCGGCGCGCACCTGACGTTTTGGGTCCACTCAGAATCCCGAAGTTGTGAAAAATATTAGAACCGGTGAAAATGTGTGTGCACAATGTAATCTACCTTCAATTAATAGTATTTGAAATATGTTTCGAGGGAGGGAGCGAAATACGAAAATAGAAGTCTTAGCGCTCATTTATCATTTCTCATCTATCGTTGAAAAGTCGGAATCGATGAACAAATCACACCAGAAAGTTGAAATCAACATGTCCCAGCGATAGCGAATGGGGAAACAAATAGAATAAAACAGGAAAAAAAGCGAAAAATGCTCTCATCGCTTCACTTTTAGCTATAATTAATGTTCATACGCCACAAGCTGCCACTCCGCTGATGACAGCAAGCGGGAATGACAAGACTGTGACTGGTTACAACCGCTTCGAAGCTGGGCAAAAACAATTATTCCTGTCGGGGCATCGCACGATCCGCGATATCGGTTCCGCGAGGGTTCTTGCCAGGATTGACGTTATCGGACGGTGTGATTCGTCGCACTTTCCCAGAATGACAGCCGTTTGGTATCATAGAGACTTGAGTTTTTTTTTCGAGTATTATTATATAAGCAGCGCGCTCGTTATTCATTTCCAAGCTTATTTTTATCACACGACTCGTGCAAAAAAAAAAAATAACCCCGAAAGATTAAGTTTCGGCCGTTGGCAGCGGCATAAGATGATGATGTTCCTATGATTTAGTACTTGCGCGTTTAGCGCATTGAGTTGGATTCCTTTTTTTCTCTCTCCGATTGGCAGTTATGAGAAGGATGAATAAATTTTCCGCTCTGTCTTAACCAAAACGACGACGCTGAAAAAAACCGACCTGCTGATGGTTACGAGATTTATGGACACGATTCACGTGTTATGCCTCCGGTGGGAAAAAAGGGCAGTGAAAAGCCGAATCGTGCCGCGTGCGACGAGAAGATCACACTCGAAGGAGAGCATCCGAGAGAGAGAGAGAAGAAGCGAGAAGAAGGTGGAGCAGATTATGTAATTATCATAAATGCGTCAATAATTTTCATGCTTTAATTATGCAAATTACAAAAGGGTAATCATATACATTATGGCTCATATACCGACACGTTGTTGATCACACACACACACGCGGTATGCTCGCTCTTAAATTTGCACGGAGACGCAGGCATCGAAGGAAGTGAAAGTACTGCTGAGCTTCCACTTTCGGTACTTACAACAGGGCCTGTCATCAACCGGCGCGTAGAGTGGCTTAAATTCTCGTGAAACAGCTTTATTTGACGTGTGTGTGTGTTCATGGGTTTCATATTGCTTCTGCTCGAGGGTGTCGTGTGCTGAAGACTCGTTGGGTGATGTGATATATCAGGCTAGAACTTGTGATGACGTAAGTTACCAAGTTGTTGAGCATCGGAGATTTATTTCCGTGTGTTATCAATGTGCGAAAACGTTTTCAAACGCCGCATATATTAACAAGTGTAAATGAATGTATGAACAGAATTTGCGTCATCAGGAAATGATAGTCAGAGGGTGATTTGATTTATTAGGATTCAATAGATTTATTTAAACAGCTACAGACAAAACATATCTTCTTGTACTCTGAAGAGAAAACCCTCAAAAATTCCATCATTGAAGCCCGAGTACTCGACCGCAGGTGATCAATGACGCAAAAACTGTTTTTTTTTTAACATTGAGAGGCCTTACCAAATTCTCCCGGTGGCCAGCTGATAAACAGTTAACGCGTATGTAATACTTTAACCAACGTCAAAACCATCGTATACGATTATGAAAGGGAAAAAGGAAAAGTCCAGATAAGGTTTCGCGCCAATTGGCTTTTGACTCGAAATTCAGTACAATTGAAAAATTGATAGCCATCTTGAAGGAGCCAGACAAGAAAAGCTGAAACCTTCCCCCAATTTGCAGATTGAAATAAGCAGAAGAGCCAAAATAGAAAAAAAAACAAATTTTGGGAGGTCAGCAATGAAAGCAATGGTGATAAATTTTCATCTATACATATATAAAAAATAAAAATGGATTTATACATATAGATTCTTATGGACTCGGAAACTACTGATCAACATGAAAATTGGTATGTAGGGGTTTTTGGGGCCGGGGAAGGTTTTAGTGATAGTTTGAGACCCCTCCCCCTCTTTAAGGGGGGGGGGTGCTGCCATACAAATTAAACAAAAATTTTAACATTACTCGAGAATTAATCAAGCAAATGAAACGAAATTAGGTATATGGAGGTTTTAGGGTGCAATAAATGTGTCTATGGTGGCAAGGCTCTCCGCCCCCCTCTCTAAGGTGGGGCTGCCATACAAATGAAAAACAAATTTCTGCATTACTCGAGAATTAATGAAGCAAGTAAAAATGTAAAGGTTTTAGGGTGCAATAAATGTTTCTATGGTGCTAAGTCTCTGGAGAACGAGAATTGTGTCTGAAAATAATCTGATATTATAATGATGAGTTTTGTTAGAAATACTAGGAATAACGTAAATTCAACGGGGTCGATTAGAAGATCAATCAATGAACAGTTCTGCGATTGAACTCATGAACTTACTCATAGTAAGAAAACGTGAATGTTTGAAGGTATTGATAACAAAAAACAAATTTTGGGCGGGGCGAAGTTTGCCGGATCAGCTAGTTTACTATATTTTTTAACAACAATGTTCTATGAAATTGAAGATTAAGTTCTTCGTTCACACTTACAGACTTATAGATCAGGTTTATCATAATGAAATCCAAAAGATTTGAAACCATTGTCTAAGCCAGTCTCGATACGGTATTTCACTACCAGAAACTGTAGACCTTTTCATATCTGAAACAAGAAATTAAAACCTCCCGAAAATTACTACAATTTGAATCATACAATGAGATTCTTTGTTTTTTGATAACATATCTTAGATCATCTTAGATAAGATCTAAGATGACCGCAGTTTCCAAATTAACAATTATTTTTAATGGTTCCATTCAGCTTGCCCTGTTTGAATGTATGTTTGAGTGTTTGTAAGGTTGTCCCACATTAATAGAAAATTGACCCCGTTCCTTTTGACTGATTGTGTTGATTTATATTAAACTAGATTGTTTCTATTAATTAAATGGAAGTTCTTTACCCGCTCTACAGTTTGTTCTTTTATGCACAACTTCTATCTTTCTTAATTTGGCTGCAATATCGATATAAACAATTCCTGGTGAAAGGCTACATTTCTTCATAAAATAAGCCATATTTATTTTCGATGTGTTCATCTGGTGACGCTCACCGGTATCGACCACGTTCTGAGTTCTACAGCTCAGCGTTATGCCGTAACACTGCATAACGCGAACTCTTCAATGACAACATTGAGAAGAAACAACATTAAATGTCGGATTAAATTCATTTTCCTCGCCAATATTCGCACTGGATGATGTCATTTGAAAGCAACCGGTAATTCGACTTTACCACATGCACAACACAATCCTGGAGATACAGGTTCTTTAAGCTAGTGCGTTGCTCAGAGGTGACAATCAAGTTTGCTTTTGAAATTTTCGGAATTATTGAAGTTTCCATTTGTAGGAACACGAATAGTTCGAATAAAAATTGTTAGAGAGGTTGTATCTGAGACACATCTCTGGTGTCTTTATAAAACTGCGTATTCCATGGTCTTGAAAATCCAAGATGGCGGCCGCTACAAAATGACGGATTACATATTTTCTCAGAAACACATCAATATGTATATCAAATCAAAGAGATTGACTAGGAGAATACAGGAATTTATGACAAATGCAAATCCAAAATGGCCGCCACCATAAAATGGCGCCATATATTTTTTTAAAACCTCTTCAATAAGGGTATCAAAAAGGATGTTCTCGACTAGTAGAACATAGCAGATAATGAAAAATCCAATTCCAAGATGGCCGCAGTCCCCAAACAACTACAGGTCAGACTCGATTATATACAATTTTGGACTCGATTATATACAGTTTGAAAATTATTTTTTTTTAATATTTCAAATATGGCTTATTTTATGAAGAAATGTAACCTTTCACCAGGAATTGTTTATATCGATATTGCAGCCAAATTAAGAAAGATAGAAGTTGTGCATAAAAGAACAAACTGTAGAGCGGGTAAAGAACTTCCATTTAATTAATAGAAACAATCTAGTTTAATATAAATCAACACAATCAGTCAAAAGGAACGGGGTCAATTTTCTATTAATGTGGGACAACCTTACAAACACTCAAACATACATTCAAACAGGGCAAGCTGAATGGAACCATTAAAAATAATTGTTAATTTGGAAACTGCGGTCATCTTAGATCTGAATTTTTCATAAATATCTGTATTCTGTATTCTTAGGCCCTTTCATTTGATACCAATATTGATGGGGATGTGAAAAAAAATATATGGTGCCATCTTGTAGTGGCGGCAATTTTGGATTTGCATTTTTCATAAATAAATGTGTTCTACTAGTCAAGCTCTTCCATTTAATACCCATACTGACGGGTTTCTGAGAAAATATTAAATCCGCCATTTTGTAGTGGCCGTCATCTTGGATTTGCATTTTTTATAATTATCTGCATTCTACTAGTCAAGCTCTTTCATTTGATACCCATCTTATTGGGGTTCTGAGAAAATATGAAATCCACCATTTTGTAGTGGCCGTCATCTTGGATTTGCATTTTTCATAAATAACTGTATTCTACTAATCAAGCCCTTCCATTTGATACCCATATTGATAGGGTTCTGAGAAAATATGTTATCCGCCATTTTGGATTTGCATTTTTCATAATAACTGCATTCTACTAGTCAAGTTCTTTCATTTGATACCCATATCAGCTATTCAATATGGAATTATTATACAAATTATTCAAAATTACCGAAAATAAAAATAAAATACTCCGGATAATCAATCTCCGGATAATCGAGTCCGACCTGTACTAACAATTTCATTTGTCATTTCCGAATCTTTCTTTTGAAAATAAACAACTCGGATAAATCATGTTTCTGTGAAGGCTCTACTCTTTGATTGTCAATATTTCACGAAACAATGATCGGATATTGAAAATATAGGCTATTTTGAAAACAATACCAAAGAAAGCTGAATAGGGATGAACCTGAAGCGTGGAAGAGAGATGTTGATCACAAGCGGGATTATTTGAATCATACTAATTTCAGCTTTGACGATTTTTTTTTCGTTTTTCACTAACCGTGTAGTGGACTATTCAAAGTGGCCAAGTAGGTAAAATAATGGTGCTTTTCGATCCACCCAAATAGTTACTCATTTCAGCTCTCTTCCACGTCCTGTCCACCGAAAGTCAATTCCCGCCTATCAGATGAAGTTGGTTTTGAAGATACTGACGTTCCCCGTCGTACTGAATTTATCGCACCGTAAAAGTTATCTTTGACATGGCCACAGAGGAGAGCAGCAGAGCAAACGAAGAAAAAAAGTGCACAACCAAACCACCAAACACACAGCGCGTTAGTCAGTGATAGAGGCAAAAATTTGCATTTCACAACATGGTTTTCCTCTCCTGCCGGCGTCGTGTCTCTGTGTGTGGAGGCGTAGGTATCCAGACGATGGAGCCGGCAGGGCAACAGAGCAGCGCACATGGTGATTTCATCTCTTCACTCGGCTCGGTTTGACTCGGGAAGGTGCACCAGCGAAATGCATTTCGAACTTTATCTGATTTCTAGAACACATTTGCAGTTTCAGCTTGAAGTGTTTCTAGCGTTTTGCCCCCCCTCCTACTTTACTACCAAGGCGCACCAGAGAATGAACCTTCGAGAGATAAGTGCCATACATTAGAAGACAGTGGAGGGCAAGATAGCAAAAATAGACAATCCACAGATCCGCACATACAAACACACTCACACCCATCCATAGTTAGAAGACAGTCGAGCGGCTGCGGGGACCCATTTTCGTTCTACATGGCACCGAGAAAGACATAAATATTCATTAATTTGCTTGGAAAACGACGATTATCATCATTTTCTCGGAACTTGTAGCGTCGATTTGTTTGCTTTCCTCTCGAATGATGCCGCCCGCGCACACAGTTCACCTCGGTCACCACATACTCTACCCGATAAGAAGGGACTCGCTGCTGCTGATGACTCGAAGGGATCCCGTCATATCTACACGACAGGCCAGGCGCGACAGCGTAGCAGTAGCGCATGGTGTGGGATCTGATTCCAGTAACAGTCTGACACCACACTCGGGGGCCACGATAATTGCCCTCTGAAATCGCGCGCGCTCTTAATCGTGGCACTTTATTGAAACCTTGTAACCGCGCGCACACGCTTTTCCACGCCAAACAGGAGTTGTAATGCTATTCCAATTTCTACCCCCATAATCGATAACCGCTGGGGATAAAAATTGAATATTCAATGTTTGAGATTGTTTCACAGCAAATTCCAATCGCCATTAGGGCGTGCGGAAAGTCGTTATCAATTGTGACGCGAACGATATCCTCGGATCAAACAAAAGATGCTAATTTTTAATTGCACCCAGATAATGGTGCTTAGTCACCAAGCTAAGACAGAGCGCAGGGAAGAGCGACCGTTAAATTGTATTTACCTCTGTCGCACATTCGTACTTGCCAGAGGTATCTTGTAATTTCCCGTCTTCGGCGGATTTCGAGTTTATGAGTATATGACGGGTGCCGAGAATGCCGAGGTGGAGCTGATAATTTCAGAGATTTTTACCTCGTTTTCCATGCTATTTTTAACTCCGGTCGCCCATTTGGATCTGGATTTTATGGCCATTTCACGACAGGAGAGTGTTTTTCGCTGTACCCCAGATAAAAGTCGTCAGTCGATTGGATTGGCTCGAAGTTGTTCCGTGGGTGAATTATCAGATCCCTTCTAGAAATAGAAACGCATTTAGATAGAGCACTTGCACAGCGAGATTTTAAGTTTTCTTCTAAATATTTGACCTATAGTTGTTTTGGTAAGTGGTGTAGAATACCATCTCCTGCGACCGCACACCGTGGGGCGGCGGACGGGGCCGTTTCGAAACGGCTTTATGACGATGATGCCGTTTACGAGCTGCTAAAAACTGTCAAGTGACCGCGTAAAATTATGATTAACGGAGCACTTCTTAAAACATGTCTCCCGCCCTCTTAATAGGTGTGTGGGCCTATGGTTCACTGGTACATTGTACTTGTTCCGAGTGCGATGGACAAAAAAGTGCACCCCGAAGTGCGACCAACATTCATTAGGATGGCAATATTTGATGCGATGCCGAGCCGCTTATCGTCGTCATTTTCCCCACCCCTTTCACGCCATGACACAATGTTGTTCGTGGACCGTACCCAGAGATCGTTCCTGGGGCCGACAAGGAGCCGCCAGTCAGTGAGCGTCCTCGGACCGTGTCAACGACTGTGCGGTATCTGTTTACTCCGGGTTCAGCCGGTGACTCGCGAGTGAACGCGATGATCGGTCATTGTGTTGTGTCCCAAAGGTGTAAACTGAAGAATAAAATCGCCTGGCAGTGTCTCTCTAAACATGAATTAACAGCTTTCGCCCCTTGATATTTACCCAATGTCTCATTATATCGGGGACTGTTGTAGTTGCTTCTTTTTTTCTCGCTGCTGTCGCCACGCGGACAGCATCATTAGAAAATGGTTTATCTCTTTGTGTTCGGTGTGTCACTTGCACAGCACAAGGTTGGCATATTTTCTAGATGTACACGTCCGATAGCCGGGTGACCTTTAATTAAACTGTAGCGCGCGATATGTAAGATGAAGATAATAAACGTTTATGTTCATATTTTAAAAGGTTATGCGGAATATGATAATTGCTGAACATACGAATGGGTCTTCAAAAATGATGTCGTACGGCTAACTCGGCTAACTCCTCCGAATAGAAGGACATTCAACAGTTTTAGGGTCCCATTTTGAAAAGAAGTATGCACTTATTACTGGTATGTATGTATGTGAATATCTACTTACCATTCATGAATATATAACCGAAAATGAGTGGGTGATTCAGATAATTGAACGGAATGAGAGTATTCCTTTTTTGTTACTCTTGTTTTGTTCGATATGTAGCAAATGAGAGGCAACGAAGAACATAAACCGAAAGCGATCATGACGTTTTGGTTCGCAGGCTAACCGAAGCTGAGTTCTTTTGTTCTCGTATGTGTCGTGATTCATAGCATGTAACAAAAAATGAATACCACCAGGGGAGATGACTTTTGCAAACTCATATTTGAACAAACGAAAGCGAGTTATTCAGTGAAACATTTAATCGACAAACACTGGTACTCATGCAATCAGACAGACCTCCGTGACACCCATGAATTTGGTGGTTCCTTTTCAGATCGGAAGATTTCAAAGCTCATTCGTTCATTCATATAAAAATACTCATGTATGTTAAAACTTATCATTGTGGATACTACGAAAAACAACAAACAATACAACCTCGTTTTTACGCCAAACTATGCGAGTAATCGTTCATTGACGACGACTTTTTCACTCAATTTCGTTCGCCTTCGGGCGATTTTTGAAGGTTTGGTAATAGATGATAGTTCTGAGGTAAATCTGATGAATATTGTGATTTAAAGAAGATTTAGAACTTCATTTCGTTGATTCTAGTCCTCGAATCTACCGACAGATCGGGATCAGTTGTTGATGGACCGTAATCGAATACGACAATCACAAGATTTTCTCTATGCTCAAAATATATATATATATATATATATATATATTGAAAAAAAATATTTAAAAAATTAAAATTCATTTTCCTCAGAAAAGTTTTTTTTATTTCGAAAAGAAACCTATTTTAACAGCCCATACAATAACAAAAAAAATCATCCACACATCGGAAGAAGAACACTTCTATTGGAAAGAAAGGTTTTCAAGCAACAAATTTTTCATGTTTAATGTTTCACCTTAAAAAATCACTACATTTTTGTTTATGAAATTAATAAATCGCAAACTTTTTTCTGTATGTATAGTTATTCTGTTATCATCTCTAAATTTTCTGCATTTTACACTGTATGACTATCTCGACTTTAAACGAAACTAGAATTACTTGTAATTTTTTTAAAGAAAACATGAAAAAATGCGTGTTAGAGGAAAACGAATTTAAATTTTTGAAATATTTTTTCTTCGGTGAAATTTTTTTTCAAAATAATTTTTAATTTTAAAGAAAATATGAATATTTTCCTACATTTCAATCACTGACCACAACTTTTTAGGTCTTCTAATTTTTGAGTTATTTTTTTTTCTAAATATAACTAAAAACTCGAAATTACAAAAACTTACCTCAATGGCTATAATATTTACATGGAAAAAATTTAATGGATTTTTTTGAACGCATCGCCAATTTTTTTTCCATTTTTAATTATTTTCAAGAATTTTAAATTCAAAAGCGTATTTTTTTAAATTCTGAAAAAAATCATCCATACATCGGAATAAGGGTAATTCATCAAGAAAAGAGTTTTTGTAACAACAACTTTTTCATGTTTCCTTTTTAAAAATTACCCGTAACATTTTTGTGTGTAAAGTCTCGATGGAAACTTTTTCTATTTAGGAATAAGTCAAGAACATGCCAATCACGAGAATTTACACAAAGAAAATGAAGTTTTACAGGAGTTTACACTATATCGCTATCTTCACTTTGAACAAAATTAGGGTTAGCTCAATTTTGTTTAAAAGAAAAACTGAAAAAGTCATTGCTAGAGAAACCTTTTTCCTATAGAAGAGCCCTTCTTCCGATGTATGGATGACTTGTTGGTTATTATGTGGACTATTCATATATTTCGAAAACTATAACTACTACAGGTCGGACTCGATTATTCGGAGTGTTGATTTTTTTTTCACTCCGGATAATCGAGTCAAAAAAAAAATTTTTTTTTATTCGTTTTTTTTGCATGTATTTTTTGTTTTTTGAATATAAAAGAGGAATTTGATTTTTGATTCATCCCCTTAAAGTCAGAAAACACCTTTCTCACATGAAAAAAATAAATTTATCCATATTCTCTCAGGAGGTAATAGGCGTTCATATTTGATGAAAAAAATCCTTCTACGCATATGTTCGAATTTCAACAATGACAGAGTAACAGAACTTATTTTCTGTTTCGGACTTTGTTGCCTCAAACTGGCTCTACATTAAAAAGTACGCTACGGAAGACAACTCTGTTGCCTTCATTTGAAAGATGAGAAAATTTAGTATAGGATATAGTAGTGGAACATCTAAATTTGTGTATTTTAATAACATTTTGGAAGTGAAAAACTTAAAAGTTAATTATTTTTAATGTGTTATTATTACTTTTATCCTAAAAATTGTACTAATTGGATTGTTCCTATCAATTGAAGCTCTCAAACCGCTCTACAATTTGTTCTTTGACACCCAAATTCTATCTTTCTTAATTTGGCTGCAATATCGATATATAGAATTCCTGGTAAAAAATCAAGCAAAATCTCCAAAAATCACTATTATTACCCCACTGTACATGTAATATCCACTCAAATTTCACCTTAACGTTGAAAGGTTACATTTCTTCTTGAAATGAGTCATATTTGAAATATAAAAAAAAAAAAATTTCCAAACTGTATATAATCGAGTCCAAAATTGTATATAATCAAATCACATATAATCGAGTCTGTATATAATCGAGTCTGACCTGTATCAAATGAAAGGGATTGACTAGTAGAACACAGTTATTTAATAAAAATGCAAATCCAAAATGGGCGCCACAACAAAGTGGCGCCAAATATATATATATATATATTTTTCAAAACCACATCAATATGAGTATCAAATGAAAGTGCTCGACAAGTAGAACATAGCAGATCATGAAAAATTCAAATCCAAGATGGCCACAGTCCGCAAATAACTGATTATTTTTTAATGGTTTCATTCATGGTGTTTGTATGTAAGTTTGAGTGTTTGTAGGATTGCCCCACATTAATTGAAATTTGACCGCGTTCCTGATCTTGAAAAATTCAATTTGGCCGCCGCTAAAAATGGCTGAATGGCTTGACTTGGAGAATACACTACATTATGAACAACATAAATTCGAAAAGGTCGCCACCACAAAATGGTCGACTATGTATTTTTTGCAATCCCCTCAATATTAGTATCTAATGAAATGATTTGACTAAAAGAATACAGTACATCCTCAAAATATTCGGATGAATATCCATCTTGTAGCCATCGCCATCTTGTGATGGTGGCCATTTTGGATTTGTATTTTCCATAAATAACAATGTTATACTAGTCAATCCCTTTCATTTGATATCCATATTGATGGGGTTCTGAGAAAATATGTAATCCGCCATTTTGTGGTGGCGGCTATTTTGGATTTGCAGTTTTCATAAATAACTGTATCCTACTAGTCAAGCCCTTTCATTTGATACCTATATTGGCTATTCAAAATGGAATTATTATACAAATTATTCAAAATTTCCGAAAATCAAAAATAAATACTCCGGATAATCGAGTCTCAAATTCCGGATAATCGAGTCCGACCTGTACTCGCATAAATGTTTTGGAGTGCAGTTCAGTATTTTGGTTTTAAATTTCATTAACATGGCTTGTTGGTTTCAGATCAGAAATAGGTTCAACGGTTCAAAAAATGTATTGAAGATTGAAGCCGTGTCAAAGAGTAAATTATGATTGATCCCTCAGGGCCTGGTGTTTTGACAAAACACATAATTATATTATAAAATTAATTCTTCAGACGCAATTTTCTTTGAAGAATTGTCACCCATTTGCAAAAAAAAGTGGTTTTCATGTACATAAAATACATTCCACATTGAAAAGTTATTCGTCTTTCGTAAAGTTCATCGTTCCACCTGAAAATCCATTATAGTCATTGCCACTTCCCAAACTCGTGATACAAAGCTCAATGTTGTCAACGCGAATTCATCTTCTCACTCCAAAAACAAATATCTTCCCTCCGTCTGTCTCGCCGGTCCGTACTGGAAAGCCGCTAAAGTATAAAAAATATAATATAAAAAATATAAATACATCATGCATTTGTCAACCCTTGTATGTACGTGCCGGTTACGCTATTTGCTGGATAGTATAATTTCACCTTAATCTGGCGTCAGTGTGTGTTGGTTCGATTTTTGTTAATTGAACCATCCAGGAGGGGGGCTTGCGATGCAATGTTCCGCTTCTCTTTGCTTTTCCCATTCCCCTACGTTCGTTTTCGCAGTGGTATTGCTGTTTAAATTTTGTAAATTTTGTAAATTTTGTAAATTTTGTAAATTTTGTAAATTTTGTAAATTTTGTAAATTTTGTAAATTTTGTAAATTTTGTAAATTTTGTAAATTTTGTAAATTTTGTAAATTTTGTAAATTTTGTAAATTTTGTAAATTTTGTAAATTTTGTAAATTTTGTAAATTTTGTAAATTTTGTAAATTTTGTAAATTTTGTAAATTTTGTAAATTTTGTAAATTTTGTAAATTTTGTAAATTTTGTAAATTTTGTAAATTTTGTAAATTTTGTAAATTTTGTAAATTTTGTAAATTTTGTAAATTTTGTAAATTTTGTAAATTTTGTAAATTTTGTAAATTTTGTAAATTTTGTAAATTTTGTAAATTTTGTAAATTTTGTAAATTTTGTAAATTTTGTAAATTTTGTAAATTTTGTAAATTTTGTAAATTTTGTAAATTTTGTAAATTTTGTAAATTTTGTAAATTTTGTAAATTTTGTAAATTTTGTAAATTTTGTAAATTTTGTAAATTTTGTAAATTTTGTAAATTTTGTAAATTTTGTAAATTTTGTAAATTTTGTAAATTTTGTAAATTTTGTAAATTTTGTAAATTTTGTAAATTTTGTAAATTTTGTAAATTTTGTAAATTTTGTAAATTTTGTAAATGTTGTAAATTTTGTAAATTTTGTAAATTTTATAAATTTTGTAAATTTTGTAAATTTTGTAAATTTTGTAAATTTTGTAAATTTTGTAAATTTTTTAAATTTTTAAAATTTTGTACATTTTGTGAATTTTGTATCTTTCTTTATCTGGAAAATACTCTGCTTTGAAAAAGATCGAGGAGTATTTCAGATATGAATGTCGCATCCGTGTCATTATTTTGCTACAGCTTTGCTGAGGATCATACTTTTATCAGACAATAAGTATTTTAATTATGTTTTTTGAGTGAAAAGGTCACTAACTATGGATATAAAAATAGTCCCAACTTATAAAAGAATCCGAGAGGGATGAGAAATTGCTTAATAATTTTCTAGTTTTCATCAACAAACAAAGAGTTTTCCCATTAGAATCCCGAGAGCTCGCGGACCACCGCCGCATACAGCCCATCTGCGCCGATCTTGCAAACAATCATGAAACTCAGCTCCAATTACCGGCGCAAAGATTTACTCCGATGACAGCACATCACACGGGTGCTGGAGCTGCTGCTGTAGCACACCCATTAGTATTCCCACAGGAAACGATTCATATTTCACGATTTTATTAGACGCCATTCGGTGTAAATTTAGCGCCTCGTTCAACGACTTCGTCTGGCTGCTCTTGGGGTGGCACAATGGATACCATGGGACGATCTAGCCGTGCAATTGCCGCCGCACAAAGAAAACCCTTTTTCCGCTGATCAGTGAAATTTGAGATTTTCTCTGCACTGTGCTTGTCGCAGAGATCTTAAGCCATCGTCTCATTTCCCGATGTCTAACCGAAAGGGAGCGGAGGTAGGGCAGCAATTATAAACAAGCCATCACTCATCGGAGGAATATTTCCCAGGTCGGTCCAGGTTGCATGATCTTTGCGCGGTGTCCCGACTGAGAGTTATGATCATGATTGACGAAAAAAAAACATATCGCCGCAAAGATCGCAACTCGCCGCCGTCATTAGACGCGGTACTTTTTTTTCTCTACCCTATCGCTCGAGCTTGATGCGCGATACGTGATTGATGTTAATTATAAATCTTAAATATAAACAGTTTCCGCTAGGACCTGGTATCATCCACTCTCCCCCCGCGGTCGCTGTGAGCGGGGAGATAGCAGTAGTAACGAAAACATGCACTTTATTAGTGGAATTATTTCCAATTTGCTTAGTACTAATCAATTAGCAATATTTTTTGCAAGGTTGTCTTGTTCTTAATTAAATAATTCGAAATTACCCAACAGAGCAACGTCATAACGTCAATCAGAAGCAACAAGAAGCAAAACAGGAAACACGCCAACAGTAGCAGCAGCCGGCGATATCTGTGCCCCATCACAAGAAGGAAACGCGAAGACGGGGCCGAAGAATTTGCCGAAAAATTGCTATAATTGGAAAATTATTTTTTCTGATTTCGATAAACGGCGGCTGTTTTTCGGCACACATAAGAGGAGGACATCACCTTCGTTTTCGAAAGTTGGTAGCTTCAAATCGCGAGAGAAAATTTTCCAAACGCTGGAAAACCATTTCGATTACGCCACCATCCTTCGGTTTCGAGACTCTATCTCTCTAGGCCAGTGTGATCGCAGCGCGCTAATCAGCAAACGATTTTGTTCCAAATAATCATAAAATTATTGTTTCTCTGATTGTTTATTTTTCTCAATTTGGGTCTGACCGTGAGCTGCTCCACGGCTTAATCAGAAATCAATCTAATTTGAGTGTTTGCATAACAACACACACACATACACACAAACCACTGCTAGCCGGCTGAAGTTTCTCTGCCTTCAATGCAATTATTTGCATCAACCAGTTCTCCTGCTTCTTTCGTCTTTTCCTCCATTGTTGTATTTTTGCCATCAACAAGACGTTCGTGGCCTTGAAGGCCGAATCCGCCTGGCTCGTAGCCAACGATGCGGAGAATTCCAGCACAACACACACACGCAGTGGTTTGGGTTCCAAACATTTTGCGAAGAAAATAAAAATCGTCAAGTTTAAGCCCGGGCCGTTTTCCGCGAGTTCATCGAAACCTGTATGCGTTCCCACTGCGCAGCAGAGAATTGGCGGATTGGGCGAGGGAACGACCTTTTTGTCATCAATTAGCCACATCCCTTCCGCTTTGCGCGTTTCTCATGTTCTGTACGCAATCCGTGTTGTGGGACGAGGAGGGTTGCGGTGACGACCACGATCCGCGCATCCACAAACCAGGTGCAAAATTTATGTTCCTTAATGGAAATAAGGTGTTAATTAGTAATTAATTACACTAGTTACACACATCATGTCCGCGCCCATACACACATACACAACACACAAGCTATAACGCAACGAGAGAGAGAGAGAGGAAAAAAACATGGCTATGTTGCCCGCCGGTGGCCCAGGAACCGACCAACAGCGGAGCGCATACAGGCGGCGAAGAAATTGCAATGATGCAATGATGGGGTGAGAGAGAGGAGGTTGCACAAAAGAAGCTGAAACAACTCCGCCCTTTTGCGTGGAGCACCCGTGGAGATGTGCCCGACTGTTGAAAGCGCGAAAATGATAAATGCTCGTTCCCATTTGCATCGCAAGCAGGGGAGCTCCTAGCGACCTGAGGTGTGAAGGATCGACCTGAATTTTTCTCCTTTTCGCATACACGTCGTAGATTCTGTACGAATGAGTCGAATGTCTCATTTAACAATTGGAAAAAAAATCATCATTTTGAAAATAATCATGCAAATTCAAAATTCTTCAAAATAAAACTTATCAAGTTTTTAAAATGAATTTTACACAATTTCTCGAAATAACACGGCTTAGTACAACTTGATACGTTGGCAGAAAAAAGGTATACAACTCAACTTGTTTAAGGAAGCTAATAAAGTAGATCGACAAAATGTTCCAAAAATTTCTGACCACAAACTTTCCTCTTCTTCTTCTTCAATGGCACTAATATTGTTTATGCTTCAACCATATGCCTCACGTAAACCGCACTCAACAGCTGTCTCAAAGTGCTATCAAATGGAAGTCTTGAATTTTTCTATTTACAGTAATATGATATAATAGAATATAAATAACCAGCTTACCCGGCAAACTTCGTCCGCCCAAAATTTATGTTTCGTAATCACATTCATGGGTCTAGCAGCCCCTATGCCCTTAGAAAGGGGGTAGGTGTGTCGAACCATCATAGAAACGTTTCGTGTACCCTAAAACCTCCACATGCCAAATATGGCTCAATTTGCTTGATTAGTTCTCGAGTTATGCAGAAATCCCTTTAAAAGAGGGAGACGAGTGTCGAACTACCATAGAAACGTTTATCGATCCCTGAAACCTCTATATGCTAAGTTTGATTCCATTTGTTTGATTAGTTCTCGAGTTGTTCAGAAACCTCCTCCCCTCTATTTAGAGAGGGGAAAAAAAGTGTCAAACCACCATAAAAACATTTATTGCTCCCTAAAACCTCTACATGCCAAATTTGGTTTCATTTGCTGGATTAATTCTCGAGTAATGCAGAAATTTGTGTTTCACTTGTATGGCAGACAAACCCCCCCCCCTCCCTTAAAGATATGGTTGGAGTGTCTAATCACCATAGAAACATTTATGCTCCCTAAAACCTCCATGTGCTTAATTTGGTTTCATTTGCTTGATTAATTTGTATGGATGCCCCCCACCCCCCTTAGAGAGGGGGGAGGGGAGTGGAGTGTCTTCCTGCCATATAAATTTTGCAATTTTGTTCGGTGGAGGCACTGCGTCGATTTTTTGCATTACACTCACACATTGTGGTTGCTTTTAAGTGTTATCCAAAGCAGATTTAAGCGGTTAATAAAAGTGGAATATTGGTGCTAATTAAAATGCAATGGGGTGCAAATACGAAAAAAAGATATTGCAGCATGAAAACTATGTTTTATCAATACGGAAATAAATAAACTATCCATCCATGATCCAGTGGCCAGATGATGTGAAAACAATGATTCCAAGAAATTTTAGCTGTTTAGCGTATATTTTTTAGGGAGCTGAAACTTTTTTGGAGAAATTCTGGAAGATATATTCCGTCATTTCCGAAAAAATGTATTTTTTTCGCATATAAAATAGCGAAATAAAAAAAATGTGTCCCTAGATTTTGTTGAAAAAGAAAAAAAATATACGTGTCAGATCCTTTTTTTTCATTAGGTTTCTGAATATTGAGTTGAAAAATCAAGATTATCCTGCTTCTCCACTGATTGAAAGTGGTTTGAGTATCATATGGAGACGCACAGTAGTTTTAAAAAAACAAAAAAAAAATTATCTAAAAAACCAGTGTTTGCCGATTGAATGTTACGCTGAATAACTCATTTTCATTTATTCAAACATAGTCTTGCCGAAGTCATTTCCCCCAGTGGTATTCGTTTGTTGTTAAATGCTAAAAATCATGAAACAAACGAGAACGAGAGAACTCTGCTTCGGTTAGCGCTTCATGATACACAAGCATGCGAACCAAAACGTCATGATTGCTTTCGGTGTTGCAAGTTTATATTCTTCTTTGCTTCCCATTTGCTACACATTGTGCTTTCTTCACATAGTGGGGTTCATTGGATATTGACAGATTTCCAAACAAGGTCAAAAATAAAATGAAACATCAAAAATATTTAGACTAACCGTTTCCAAATCACAATTAGTGTTTCCTGAAAAAAACATATTTGGCCGAAGTTATAAAATCATTTCTTTTTCCTTTTTTTTTGAAACCACGCTACAATAGTGATCCATTCAGTTGAAATCTGAAGTAATAAAACATGTCCATCTTAGGAAAAAAATGATAGAATTAAAAAGGAATGATGGCAGAATAAAGGTTATTATTTTTTAAAGGGATTGGGTAAAGTTTCGAATTCTTCTTGGAATACCTTGCATCAGTTTTGGGACATTCCCGAGCATGTTTTTTGACCACGACGGTTTCTCTGCTTGCTGACATAAGAAGAACGTTAAACTTCTCACAGAGGGATTCAAATTCGACGTCTATTGGAATTCATTTGTTTTTGTTATATCACCATCCGATAATGGTTTTATCTTGATCATTCAATGCTGCTGCCGATCAGAGGCTCTATTCCGACATGAATTGTATATAATATCCATCCGAACGATAACTGTTCATTCGTGCTAAATTCTGGAGTACATTGTACGTACATTGAGCCCAATATCAAGTTTCCACCATGAGTGTCTAACTTCAATTTTCTTCTTCAGTTTTCAGCCTACATTTTCGTTAAAAAAACATTCTTGGGAGAGTAAGAAAAACATTTTTACAAACAATCTGCTGTAAAAACTTTCCAGAACCGATTACTAACTTTTCATGGTCATGGTTTTAGGGTATAATATCAGGTGTTTTTGGGACAAAATTGAAATTTATATATTAGGGTGCCAATGAAAATGGTAATCTCGAATTTCAAAAAGTTACCCGAAAAAACACCCTATGCAAAATATCAGCTCAATCGGACTTAAGGGAGAGTGGCGCAAAGCGATCAAAGTTTGAGATTTTTGAAAATCGAAAAATCACCGAATGGGGGAGTAAAGGAAAATGGGGTATTCGAAAAAAAAATTGTCAAATGTCTTAAAATTGCATACGTCGAGAAATAGTGTCATCTCGAAAAATTTTGTTTTTGTCAAAAATCGGCATTCTGGGACTTGTTTTTTTTCCGTAGTACGCAAAGAAAAGCATGGTTTTGGGTGCTAATAAAAAAAGTTATCTCGATTTTTCATTCGTAGTATTTTTTTTTAAAGACCCCGATTTCCAGTGAGTCACGGAATGCCGATTTTTGACAAAAATTTGGCATTTTTAAGACATTTGGTATCAAAATTTTTTTTTCGAAAACCCCGATTTCCTTTACACCCCCCTGGGGTGATTTTTCGATTCTCAAAATCTCAAACTTTGACCGCTTTGCGCCACTTTCCTTTAAGTCTACATCTACAAAATTCTGGTCACAGGATAAAATGTAGAAAATTGTTTAAAATTTCATAGAAAAAATACCATTTATTAAAGAAAAAAATACACTGAAATAATTATTTTGAAAATTTAAATTAATTTTTCTCAAGAACGAGTTTTTCTTAATCATCAAAAAATGTGAATAGCCCTTACAATTTTCAACAAGTTACCCATACATCGAAAGATGACAAAAAAATCACTCAAAAAACTATAAGGCCTACAAAATGTTGGTTAGAGACTGAAATGTTGGAATTTCATTAAAAAAATCAAACAAATTAAGAAAATCATTGAAAAACAATATTTTCAAAAATTAAAAACTATAATATTGAAAAATAGATATGAATGGCCCTTACACAATCACATAATCTATGTTTACGAAACATTTTTTTTGCAAAGCATAAATTTTCATTAAAAAAATTTAGCTCGGGCGTAAATCTTTCCATGATCAATTCGCAATACAAATTGAGGATTTTTACTTTGAAACATGCCACTAATAACGACTGTCAGAAATATAAGTTCTTCAAAATGCACTGAAGTCGTTTTTTACGCGGTTTTAGGATTTTACGTGGTTTATTTTAACGCGGATTTCGGAATTTAGGCGGTTTATTTTTACGCGGATTTTGGAATTTACGCGGATTTCGAAATTCACGCGGTTTTTTTACGCAGCACGTATCAACCACGTAAAAATTCAATATGGTAATTCAGCCATTCCTGAGTTTTTTTCACATAATGTATCCAAATACCAGAGAACATAACTTTGAAAAATCACTCAAAAACGAAAAAAACGCTTCCCTGGTTTCGATATATGTTATTTGAAAAATCCTCAGCTTCCCAGGAAAAATATAAAAAAAAATAGAGCCTTGGTCCCGAGACCATGAAAACTATAAAAAGCAAATACAATCAATAATAAAGAAAACATGATTCAAAACTTCTGCAACTGTAGTATTTTTCCAGAAAAACAGCTAATTAGCGTTAATTTAATATGTCGAACATCTGATTCGGTCCAGTGGTTCAAAAGTTATGAATTTCTGAAAAAAGTCATTTTTGGCAAAAATGCGAAAAAATTGATTTTTCGGACCACCCTAAAATGGAAATGGTCACCCTAACAAAATAATAAAAAAATACGGGTATAATAATTTGCGACAAAGAACAAAACTACCACTTTTGACGAAAAACTGAGAACTACTATATAGGTTTGGCATGGACTGACTGAATTGATGTGACTTTTCACGAAATAAGTTTGTATTGTATCGCTGATTAGTAGCTGAGAAATGAAAGGAGATACACATATCATGATTGTAGCATGCAAACAAAATCAGTTAATCGATTGTTAAAATATGGGTAGCATTTTAAACTAATAATTCACTGTTTGTTATATTTTTACACGGATTTTGAAATTTACCCGGTTTATTTTTACGCGGATTTTGGAATTTACGTGGTTTTTTACGTGGATTTTGGAATTTACGTGGCTTTTGTTTACGCAGAACGTATCACCCGCTTAAAAATCGACTCCAGTGTATAGGCAAACGATGGTTCCTCTCAAGATTTTACTTTACAGGGTTCCGAAGATGCCATTGGGACGCATGGTTGACGAAATTTATCAATCAAGTACTTAACACAAACTTTATTCATTAGTAAGCACATTACGCCCCATATTGCTGCCGATTGCTGCTTCCCCGTCACCCCGTCATATTGACACAGCCAATTAGTCCAAATTAGATACTAATGAACTCCATCCAATCGCTCTAAGCTGAACTTGTGACAGCCAGAATATCGTCAATGAATTCGGGTTATACGAAGCTACGCTTATGCTGTAAGCCAACTCACTCTTCCAAGTGCTAACTTCCAGCAAATTGAAACATCAACCTCCTCCTCGTCTGTTGTCATCCCCCGTACCCTTCTAGGCGGCACCACTTTCGAGATTACGAATGGGATCTCATTAATCTTCATGCTTTTATCAGAGCGAAAATGAAAATAATATTTCTCCCACTTACCGAGGTGAGGGGATGAGGCGTGGTTGTCTGATAAATTTCCACCTCCGCTCTAGCTTTGAGTGGGAACAGACGCCACCTATCAGTTGACAAACTTTCGACAGTTGAAAATTGCATTAAATTTCATCCCAAGCGATTGCAGCTCAAAATCCAATGGTGAACTCTCAATATGTAACCACCTCGGTTCCCTGCTGCCGGGTCTCAATGGACGGGGTTCGCAAGCAACGCTGCCGAACAGCTGTTCGATGTCTTGCCCGCCAGTCAGCCAGCGGAGTGGACCGAAACGTGTTAAGGTGCTTGTTGGTACGTTCTGCTCTGCTCGTTCCGCGTCCATTTGGCTGCAGGCGCTGCGGAAACTGTTTTTTTTCCTTTCTTCGTTCCTCTTTATCCAACCAAAGTCTGCACTCCTTCTTCGCATTTCTACCGCCACCTTCATTCTGCGATTCGATCTGTTCTGGTAGGGAAAACATAAAAGGTGGAAGGTGGGAAGGGACAACAAATTTCGCCGACAAAACATTGTTAGCGGAAACGATCGAGAAACTCCCAGGGGGGGGGGGGAAGGGGAGAAGCAGGCGAAAAAAACGGTGGGGAGAGTGCAATTTTTTATGCTGGTACAAATCGTCTCACGTTCCGCAGACTCGCCTGCCGCCACACCTCACGTCGCATCGGACAAACTACATAAACATTACATTTGAATAAATCAACCGCGTGTGTACATAACCAAACTGCAGCGTGTGTTGTTGTTGTTCGTTACAATGTTTTTATCATCTGTCCCGGCTGTGGTGTGGAGGTGACTCGTTTTGTTCGATCCGGGATGTTCGCCACCTTTGGCGATTGGTCCCGTCGACCATCGGCACCGGGTGGATACGTTCCCGCGAACGTTGCCCGCCTCGTTCATCTCTTTTCCACCATCCACGAAAGGAAATTCGACGGAAATCAGAGATACTTGCTAAGATCAATAACAACAGCAGTCTGCAGAGCGATGTTTTTGGGGAAGTAAACACGAGAAAACGCTCTCCTTAGCTTTGCTCTCTAGATGCCAATGGGGATGTGTCTTCGTTGCTTCGTTCGTCCAGTTCGACCAGCGACCGGGAATTGGGATGTTGGAATGGGGATTTACACAAGCAAAATACACACCGCTGTGGATCCTCCGTTGTGGATCCTCCGCGAAGAAAGTGGTGAATGGGAAGCACCAGCTGTGGCTTAATGCGGTACGGTTGTTTATCCAATCTTCTCCAGGTGTCGGTTTCGTTATTTGGGAAGATTAAGCGAAACGGCTGATGTTATTAGGAGCAGGAAACCTCACGGATATAATGTAACTTTGTGAAGTTCGGATACGGTTCATCCGAGTAATAAAATGCACTAATTGGTTTAACTTTTGAAAGTTCAAGCTAACTATGTAATCAGAATTTATTCTATTGGATTTCTAATATTATCCAGTATTCTAGTCTAGAAATTTGAAAAAAAAATCAATTTTTTTCCTTCCTATTTCTTTAGTTTAGGCATTCAAGAATATTTTCTAGAAAGGACTTATTGAAAATCTTATTATCTACCGAGTTAAAGCCATTTTAGTGATGCGGTATTCAACCTGGTCATAACAATGAACTTCAAACGAGTTTTTCTCGAAACTAGTTTTTTCAAACTGGCGTACCGATATCTCAAGTTCTACTGAACAGATTTACGTCTAATTTATATGCATCTATTTGTAAAAAATCGGAAAACGTAAGAAAAAGTGTTTTAAACCTGCATTTTGTTTTCCAAATGGCCGCCAGTTTGTTAAAAAAAATGATGTTTTTGACTTGTCCGAGGTTCATGGGATAATGGCATCTTTACTGATTCAGAATCTGTTTTTTTTTTTGGTTGCAGATAACCAGAAGGGCTGGAATCGTGTACGCCATGGCACAACTATTTTTTTACCCTCTCACTTCATCAGCTCTTAACTATTCTAGTTATGAATATTTTTTCTCCCGTTCAATTATTGCTTTTTGCTTTATTGTTAAAAGTAAGATGAACAAATAATGATATAATAAATAGTACAATTATTCTTTTTTTTATACTTACGGAGCTCGAAAAAATGTCCAAAATTCGTGTCTCTACACTAGAATACCCCCTTAAACGGAAATGACGAGTTCAGCTCGTACTGAACAAACTGACAATGACGAGCTAGACTCGCCAGAAATTATTGAGGTTTGATGCTTTTTATGAGAACAGTATCTGTAAGCCATACCGAGAATATCCGTCCGTATCCGTTTATAGAAGTTATTATATTTTTTCCGAGGGGAATATAATAGATATATAACGTGTAAAAATATTATGTGTTTCAAAAAATCAAATTAATTTTTCACAAAAACGTTTTTTTGAAATTCTCAAAAAAATTATACGAATAGCCCTAACAATTTCTAACAAATCACGCATTACTCGGGAGAGGGGCACTTATACAGAGAAAAAGTTTTCCTAACAACAACTTTTTCATGTTTTGTCTGAAAAAATTATAACTAATCCTAATGTTGGTTAAAGTCAAGATAGCCATATAGCGTATTCGACAAAGTTTTAGATTTTATTAAAATATGAACTTTTGTTGAAGACATCAACCTTCTATCTTTTAGAGTTTCTGGAATACATGACATTTTTGTAAGCAGACAAAAATAATGTCTCACTATCAATAATGTTGTTTGTAAATTCTCGCGTTCGACGTAATCCTCACGTGATTCCAAATAGAAAAAAAGATTGCAAAACATGTCAATCGCGATCATTTATACATAAAATGTTACGAGTTAAACTAATTGCACAACGAGAATGATTTGCTAGTCCCAAGCGTCATTCTGAGTGTTCTTTGTGTAATTTGGTTGGTTCATGTCAATCACGGAGAGCAACTACGAATTGTACAGTCTACCCAAGCTCAAGCTCAAGCTCAAGCTCAAAATGTTACGAGTTAAACATTACTAGTAATTTTTCAAAAAAAAACATGAAAAAGTTGCTGTTTGAACAACTCTTTCCCTCTGTTAAAGTGCCTATCTTCCGATGTATGGGTGACTTGTTGAAAATTGTAAGGACTATTCATATCTTTCTTTTCGGAATTGAAAAAAACATATTATTGAGAAAAATGAATTTTAGTTTCCAAAATATTTTTTTTCAAAGAAATCTTGTTTTAATTTTTTTTTTTTTGATATTTTACTTAAACAATCTATATAAATAAAAATGTAAGGCAAAATCTGTTGGTAAGCGGAAAACCCGAAGAAGGGATGGTCCGATTATAGCCTCCTGTATTTTGTTGTATTCCTCTCTTCCCGTAGATCAATATAGTGGAGAGAAAAATCGTAAGTAAGTGGAAATGGATTTTCAGGCGAAATTACGCATTTCCATATCTTATATGCATAAATAAAAATCGAAGGCCAAATGTGTTGGTAAGCGCAAAACCTGAGGAAGGAATAGTTCAGTTTGAGTCATCTATATTTCGTTGTATTCATCTCTTCCCGTAGATCAATATAGCGGAGAGAAAAATCGGAAAATTCGGAAAATTGAATTCCCATATGCTTTACAATTAGCTCAGCGTTGTTAGTCCATTTGATGTTGGCGCTAACGAAATTGTTTTTTGTTCGAAAGTGGAAAAGGATTTTCAAACGTAATAACGCATTCCTATATCTTCTGTCTATAGAAAAAAAAATGGAAGGCCAAATGTGTTGGTGTGCCCTAAACCCGAGGAAGGAATGGTCCGATTTGAGCTGTCTTTATTTTGTAATATTCTTTGTATCAAACATGTAATCCATGTGGGGGCCTCCGTAGCCACATTGGTTGCGCGTTCGCTTAGTAAGCGATCGATCGTGAGTTCGAGACTCAGGGCCCTCATTGACCATCTTTGTGTTGTTACAGAATAACTACGTCCACGCAACAATCATCAGCGATGGAGATCGATCCACGGTCGAAATATGATCGATTCATCCATACAACTGCTCTGCTCTGCAAGACACATCGGGCTGCTGTTCTATAAATAACTTAACAATGATCAATCAACACTCTCCGCTGTCCGGTCTAACTGGATAATGGAAGAACAGATAGAAAACTCTTACGCCTAAATGGCTGCTACTGTGTAAATGTGTGTACCATATGGAATGGTATAGAAGGGAATACTCTAACGCCGAAAAATGGCAACTGTGTAATGTGCTAATTATAGATATGATAAATATGTGACATATACACGATTAAAACTCGGCTCTGTTAGAGCTAAAATGCAAATGAGCCTAAAATAAATAAATGGGACAAAAAAAAAATGTATTCCATGCAACGGAGAAACATGTTATTTCCAAATGCTTGAAGAATCTTGAACGAGAATTGTGTCTGAAAATAATTTTATATTATAAGGACGAATATATTATAGTAATAGGAAATTTTAAAGGGTCAAAGGGTAATCAATCAATGAAGAGTTCAGTGATTGGACTCACTAACGTTCACTTAGTAAGGAAACGTGGATGTTTCAAAGTATTCAAATTAAAAAATCTATTTTGGGCGGAACGAAGTTCGTCGGGTCAGCTAGTAAATAATAAATAATTAAATAACTTTTATAATTCCCTACATTTCACTCTGTAACCAACATTTTGTAGATCTCAAAGTTTTAGGGTTCAGATTTTTCGAAAAAAAATGAAAAACAAGTTTTCATTTGAAAAATATCAAACAATTTTTTTTGTGTTATTTAAAAAAATATATTTTGAAAATTAAAACTCATCTCAAAAATATTTTTTTTATTCTGAAAAAATAAATATGAATAGCCCTTACAATTGACAACAGTCACCCATACATCGGACGATGGACACATTTACAGGTAAAGGGTTTTTCCAACAACAACTTTTTCATATCCTTTTTTAAATTACTACTAATGTTTAACTCGGAGCATTTTTATTTAAAAATTATGGCGATTAACATGTTCTAGATAGAAAGTTGATGATTCCGACAAAAGGTCATATTTTAATCAAATCTAAAACTTTGTCCAATATGCTATAACCCTAACTTGACTTTAACCTTAAACAAAATTAGGACTAGTAGTAATTTTTTCGAAGAAAACATAAAAAAGTTGTTGTTAGAAAAACTTTTTCCCTGTAAAAGGGCAAGCCCAAAATTTGTTTATTGTTATCAACACCTTCAAACATTCACGTTTCCTTACTATGAGCAAGTTCATGGGTCCAATCGCAGAGCTGATTCATTGAAATGTTAACTTGGTGGTTTAAAAGACATGATTTTTTGTAAAAATGGGGAAACATCGATTTTTCAGATCATCGATTAAATTTTAAAAATCATAACTTAAAAACGAAAAAAACACATCTCTGTTTGATGTGTTATATAAACCTCTGCTTTGAAGAAAAAATATAAAAATATATAGCGCCCTTGATCCCGAGACCATGTAATTACAAAAAACAAATACAATCAATAATCATGAAAACTAAATCCATTTTTTTCGCAAATGTAATATTCTTTAAAGACTCATTAGGCTCATTGGCTTCAATTTATAATGTTGATCATCTGAATCGGTTTAATGGTTCGAAAATTATGAAAATGATATACAGACTACCAATCCTCCATCCAACGTTAGACTTATATTCCGACGATTCTCATAAAATATTGCCTCTTCTTGGACTACGCGAATTTCAGACTATTAAACTTATCCACAGCGTTATAAATAACAATAAAGGGTGTGTCACATCAAATTGCATCACGGAAAAAACGCTGTAGAAATTCGCCCAGTAGACCGATCCTTTTGAAAATTTTAGACAGTAAAATAAAAACTATTAAACAACTTTTGGCATTTACTTTTTATTCATACTTCGACCCCAAGCCCGTATGCTCGCACTTTCTTCTTTACCCCGTCCATAAGGTTCTGTCAGGTTGGTTGTAGTTTTTTTTTTAACAGAAATCCATTTTCTCTTGAAGTCCGCCTCCGATTTGACAACTTTTGGGTTCTTCCGGAGGGCCTGCTTCATAATCGCCCAATATTTCTCTATTGGGCGAAGCTCCGGCGCGTTGGGCGGGTTCATTTCCTTCGACACGAAGGTGACCCCGTTGGCTTCGTACCACTCCAACACGTCCTTTGAATAGTGGCACGAAGCGAGATCCGGCCAGAAGATGGTCGGGCCCTCGTGCTGCTTCAATAGTGGTAGTAAGCGCTTCTGTAGGCACTCCTTAAGGTAAACCTGCCCGTTTACCGTGCCGGTCATCACGAAGGGGGCGCTCCGCTTTCCGCAAGAGCAGATCGCTTGCCACACCATGTACCTTTTGGCAAACCTGGATAATTTCTGCTTGCGAATCTCCTCCGGAACGCTGAATTTGTCCTCTGCGGAGAAGAACAACAGGCCCGGCAGCTAACGAAAGTCCGCTTTGACGTAGGTTTCGTCGTCCATTACCAGGCAATGCGGCTTCGTCAGCATTTCGGTGTACAGCTTCCGGGCTCGATTCTTCCCCACCATGTTTTGCCTTTCGTCGCGGTTAGGAGCCTTCTGAACCTTGTATGTACGCAGGCCCTCCCGCTGCTTGATCCGCTGGACGAATGAACTTGACAATTGGCGACATCCCGGACCGAACTTCTCGGATCACGTCTAAACTGCTTAACTACGCGCTTGTGATCTTTTTCACTGACGGAGCATCCATTTTTGCCGTTCTTCACCTTCCGGTCGATGGTTAGGTTCTCGAAGTATCGTTTTAGTACTCTGCTGACCGTGGATTGGACGATTCCCAGCATCTTACCGATGTCCCGATGTGACAACTCCGGATTCTCGAAATGAGTGCGCAGGATTAATTCACGACGCTCTTTTTCGTTCGACGACATTTTTTCCAAATTTATGGCCAACGTGATCTATACACTCTTATCTGATTATAAGCGAAAGCTGAAGATATAATTCCTAAAAATTAAATTTCTACAGCGTTTTTTCCGTGATGCAATTTGATGTGACACACCCTTTAATCTTCACTATAACTTGACAATACCTATAGTAAATCATCAACACATCACACGACAAGCACAAAATTTAATGCGAAGTAGAGCAACAACAACAACTAATCTCGTTTTAATGCCTTGCCATCTGAAATTCGAATTATCACACGTTCTGATAATTTTAAAAAGAAAATAAAACAATATCTCAAATCAATGACCAATGTTTTCGTAATATAGATCGTTCAACCACAATAAGCCATATGCTTGCCAGTACCCTATTTTGTGAACTTAATGTTCCATATTTATTTGTTTTTTTTTTCTATTATATGTTTTGTCCTCCTATCTTATGGATCCCTTAAAAGAATTATTATTTTTCAATGGGGTCCATACATTTTTGTTCTTCATGTTTTTGTCTACTCACCTCGTTTCTAAATGTTTGTTTGCGTCCTTTTTTTTATAAATAATTTGAGCCCAACTCTAGGATACTCAAATGAGAGTATCTTCGTGATAGGGGTGAGTGGAGGGTAAAAAGAAAAAAAAATACGGGTCTAATATTTTGCGATAAGGAACAAAACTATCAATTTTCACGAAAATCTGAGATCCATTATCCACCACCATATCGGTCTGTCATGGAATGGCTGAATATTATTGTAAATTTACCCAAGCGACTATTTATTGTGGGACGTTTTTTTTTATCAGAACACGCTCCGTTGGTCCCTGTGATCTGGACCCTTTAACCCTATAAAAAAACTTTTTCACCTATCTGTAGGACAAAGCAACCTCTCCCTCGGACATGGACTAGGTCAGCTTGTCTGCGAGCCGCTCGGCTTATGGACAGAGAAGCCAAGCTCCGCTCGGGAGTAGCCTAGACGAATATTCGCGCTCTTGATATGCATATACACGACGGCAGCGCAACCGCAGCACACATAACCAACTTTAATGAAACCTTTTCCCACAATACGCGGGTCGGTCGGATCGACACTAACCCCCCTTTACCCCCTTACCCAATCTGCAGCTATTGGGGGGGGGGGCTTTGTGAGGATGTGTGTATGAAGAACGGTTTGCACGACCAACGCGGACAACAGTAGGCAATCATTTCTCACTCATCGTGAAATATTCAGCAGCTCGGATCGAATCGGGATCAGAATCTGTTGTTTGCTCACAGACATACGTTACAACACTACACACGCACGCGAGAGGGGCAGGCACTCTTCAGAAGTGATTGGAAAACAATTATTCCGATTGAGCCCCGCGGGGGTTGGCGGCCGAATCCTTACGATCCCTCGAATGCACGCACCTCGTTCGACTCGCGCGTTATCTGGGAGCTTTGTTGTTAGAACGGATGGCGGATCTGGATGGGAGAATGAAGGGTCAAAAGCTCTGTGGGGGGGCACCGATGATTGGATGCTGGAACTGTGATTGGAGAAGCCATCCAACTGCACATGTAATCGGTGAAATTGATGTGAAATCTCATTACAAAGTGCAATAAACAATCGATCATAAATTGCCCTCATCTGTCGGGAGAAGATGGTGGAGTAGGAGGAGCAGCAAGAGGGCGCTACTTGCAACTGAAATTCCAAATAACCCGTCGTTAGCAAGCGAGTAATTAGTATTTCGGTGCGTGAGGTGTGCACCGGGGGTGAGTCCGCTCTCCGACGGCAGCTAATGACGTATGGTTTGATTTGGCTCCAAGTAATTTGATTACAACATCCAATTGCGAAGTTTCTTTCTGTGGGAGTATCAATGGTGGTGAATTAGAAATTGCACAATCTCGGCGATTGGCCCGGGGCCCGACCGATGATGATGTAAATACTGGGCATCCAATAGTAGCTTGATTTGATTCGAGATTTATTACTGTGAAAGCTTTTCAATTTTCAGAAAAGCCAATCTGTGCGTTATCAAATTCATGATTCTGTTACTCTAGACAGCGTCGCTCTCTAGTTTTAATATACTATTTTATTTAACAAATCAAACAAAACAATCTGATTATGTGAATATATAATTAATTGATTTATTTTCTTCATTTTTCAGGTATGCCAAGATCGAAAATCCCTGCGAATAGGATAAGTATAATTCTCATTATTACCAAAGAATTAATTCTGTGTTTCGGTTTATATCATCTATCGTTCATGGAGTATTTCGGAACAATTGCCGCATTTGAAAATGATGTCACCGAAACACAAAAAGTCGAGTACAATTTTAGGAATCAATATTTGAAATTAATTCCTAATTTTATGCTACTGAATCTACGAAAAAATCATGTTATTAAGATCCGTCGTATATCCTACGAATCTTTTTAGTTCCGTCATCAGTTGGATGCAGGGCCGCGAAATCGTCCAGACTTTAAAAATAGCAGAACAATATTCATTTATACATTCACACAAAGCGTCGTTTTATTTCCACACCACACTCAAAACTGGTGGTTAGATTCTCAATTGTTCCACATTTCTACTGTGAAAATTTAGAAAAGTATTAGAAAGTATTAGTTCAAAGTATCAAAGTATTAGATCTTCATGAACATTCAAAGTAATAATACTTTGTTCATGAAGATTTCTTGAATGCCAAAAAAAAATCATTTTCTCTCAAAAACTATGCAATAAGTTCTTAAAAAAATTGTGTGAATACCGTGAAATTACAAACATGTTAATTTTTTCCCGTGGATTTTTTAATTTTTTTTGTACTTTTTAATGAAAACTCAAGCAATTTCCTTTTTTCTTTCTTTGGCCTATATTTTTTGGATATTATAGATGCTTAGATTGAAATTTTTGAGGAAATAAAATTTTGCCCCTTTTCCAAAAGTCTATTTTTTGCAGATTTAAGTACGCACAGTTAATTAAAAGACCAATGTTCTTACACTCACAACGTTTCACTGCAATATCAGATGAAATTCGGCAAATGTTTCATTGGAGAAAAAAAAGTTTTTATCGAAAGATTATATTCAGAGATTTCCTAATGAATTTTCCATTGAAACTATTTACTTATTAGCTTTTTAACTGTGCATTTTTATTCTTTATTTGCAACCTTTTGACGATACATGGGGAAGAGTGAGCGAAAATATATAAGCTGCATAGAAAAGCGGATTCGAATACAAAATTTATTTTCAACGAGTTTGCTCTCATGTAGGTGTGATGCATATAATCCAATGGGTTCTGAATATGGAAAGCTGAAAAATTGAGAGTTCAAATTTTTGATTGAAGAGCAAGAAACACAGTTGAAAGCAATTTTTTTCTATTTTTTGCAACCTGTTTTTATTTGTTCATCTTTTCAATAAAAATATCATGTTACACAACTGGATTGCACCAGCGTCGAAAGTAATTGTTGTTGAAAGCAAGTTAAAAGCAAGTTTTGAACCTTTTTATATTTTTTCGCTCGAGTGTGAGAGCCGCCGTATTGACAATACAAAGTGTTTATTTGTGCCTTATTTTTGAGTCCATGTTAGGGAAACAAATTGCGGTCTGCACAAATGTATGTGGAATTCTGATTTCTCGTTCACCTCTATTCTGTATTGCAGCTCATTTGCCTCTAATTTTGGAAAAGCCATTTTGGAAAACAAATTTTTCTTTCCGGTTCTTGAGAAAGGCTGTTTGGGCAGCCTCGGGGATCCCGACTGTCCGGTTGCACGCCAGGTGAATTTTTAAGTTACTTGATTTTGAAGTCCGTGTTTGGAAAACGCCAAACGGTGACTTATACAGATGTATGGACAATTATAAGCTGCTATTACAACATTATTTCAATACTTTAACTAATGAAAAAACTAGAAGTGAGGAATATCTGTGATATAACCGCAAGGTGTATGTAGAACTAACGTTGGATTAGCAACCAATAAGTAACAATCATATAACTCTGAGATATTTGATCTTTCGAATAAACCAGTTATCATACCACGGAAGTACCCAGCGCGAATAATACACCCTCCCCAGACCCCGACAATTTGAATCTTCGGTCGTTAGCAGCATTCATGGGCATTCGATAATAGATCTTCTGTTTTCACAATCCATTCAGTCCGACTGCAGAAAAGAAATGGAATTGGAAGAGAAAAGCATAATACAAGGGTATGTAAACGTAACCATCCGCTTCTCACATCGTAATAACAATCAAATGGATTTCCGAGCAGGTCATCCAGCTTGTATACGGATTTGTGTGATTTCAATATTTCAAAGCTATTTTTAAACTATTGAAACAATTTTCGGATCAATAATTCACAATCATATAACCCTTAGACTTTTTTTTTAAATAATTATTAGCCATTTCGTTGATTCCTCCTCGGAATTACACAGCAAAAATAATACTCCTTCTCAACAATTCGAAACGAGGATCGATTGCGACATTCGAACACAAATAATTTTATAACACTGCTTTCATCAATGTGATTTCGTCAACATGGTGAAATGTTCACTAAACCTTGCCAAACAATTCGTATTCTTCACTCAAATCAAATACATAGTCATTGGCACCCATCGGTATCGAATTGTCATCGATACCTCAATTTTCTCAAAATGCTCCATTTAATTCGGCTGCAAAAAAGAAATGGAATCAGAAGAGAAAAGCATAATGCATAGACTTGTGAGCGTAACCTTCCGCATTTCACATCGCAATGTTTTCAAATCTAGTTTTAAGCTATTGAAATATGATTTCGGATCAATAATTACCAACTCTTGGGCGTTTTGTCTTTCGAATGAAAAATGCTCCGTACAGTCGACAAAGAGGTATTAACATTCAAAATCTTGCACTCCAAGCGTCACTCACTCGTTTTCGAAACTACGAACATACACCCCGGTACAGAAATAAAAGACGTAGTCCTAAGTAAAAATTATAATTGTCTATATTCCAATTGATTGTGAAGTAGTGTACAAATCTATTGATCAATAAGTCTCGAACTCGGAGGATTTTCATGACGCGGTTGATTTTAGGCTTTTGAATTTGTACTCCAAATATGTTTCCGAAACATGTACCTACGTAAAATTATTTAGACATTCGAAAAAATATTTAATATAAAAACAACATCTAAAAAAAATATTCGGTATTTTGAAAATCTCAGGTAAAATTTTTTGGTATGAAAGATGTCGAGAAACTCTACAAGGACCGCATTCTTTTTTCTTTTCAAAACGATGTGATATTCATACAGGTCGGACTCGATTATATACAGAATCGGAATTGGATTTTTATTTATATATTTCAAATATGACTTATTTCAAGAAGAAATATAACCTTTCAACGTTAAGGTACATGTACAGTGAGGTAAAAATCGTGATTTTTGAAGATTTTGCTTTAGTTTTCAACAAGAATTGTTTATATCGATATTACAGCCAAATTAAGAAAGATAGAAGTTGGGTGTCAAAGAACAAATTATAGGGCGGTTAAAGTTTTTCAATCTAATTGATAGAAACAATCTAGTTTAATATAAATTTTTAGGATGTTATTGATAATAACACATTAAAATTTATTAACTTCCACACTTTTCCACTTCCAAAATGTTATTAAAATCCACTAATTTAGATGTTCCACTACTATATCCTGTACTAAATTCCCTCATCTTTCAAATGAAAGCAACAGAATCGTATTCCGTAGCGTGCTTTGTAATGTAGAGCCAGTTTGAGGCAACAAAGTCCGAAACAAAAAAAAGTTCAATAACTCTGTCATTGTTGAAATTCAAACATATGCGTAGAAGAATTTTTTTCAGCTAATTTGATCGTCTATCACTTCCTGTGAGAATTTGGATAAATTTATTTTATTCAAGTGAGAAAGGTGTTCTCTGACTTTAAGAGGATGAATCAAAAATCAAATTCCTCTTTATATTCAAAAAAACGAAAAATACATGCAAAAAAACGAATGTTTTTTTTTGACTCGATTATATACAGGCAAACTTTTTTTTGTGTGGGGGATAGAGACCGCACAAAAAAACCGTGCACAACTTCACCAGCAGCTTTAAAATCGTGTTCGGTACACATTTTGAAAAAAACTTTTTTTGTGCGGTAGATAGGGACCGCATAAAATAAATTTCCCCCAAGAAAATAAATCAAATCCACGCCATTCACCGTTCGATTTCCTTTTGTTTCCCTGCTTTGCGATGGGACAATTTGCCTTTTCGGTTGCGCGTGGCTGTTTTGTGCTTTTAGTTGCATGTCAAAACGTGTTGCTGTTAGAAAAAATGTCATGCAAAAACTTAGAAAAACTTAGAGCATTTGATGAGAGGAGGGGAATGATTTCAGAAGTGGATAATTGAGACGCAAATATGCTTTTTTCGTACTGGAATGCATATAAACCATCGAAAAAACTAAATGGACGATAACTTCGTCAAATATGCTTCTTTTCATACACCGCACAAAAAAAAACCGCACAAGAACAGAAAACCGCACAAAAAAAATCGCACAAAAAAATTCGCACAAAAAAAACCGCGCAAAAACAGGTTTTACTGTACAGTGAAAAGAAAACAGAAACTGTATATAATCGTATCCGCGCTGTATAATGATTGAAGACTGATAACTTGACACGTAATGGTGATTTTATAACTGATTGTCCTGTTTTGATATTATCATTGAGCAAACTAGGAGAATGATAAGCACCTACTTCAACATATATCATTCCTATGGTTCCAATCATTCCTAAGGAAAAGTTCTCAGCCCTGAATTGTTTGATTCACGATATTCACAATAATACTTTATTGTGATTCCGTTGACATTTGTTGCATTAATAGTGTAATATCAAGATATGTGTGAACCACGTGCATTGCAAATGAAGTTTTGATTGTTCAAACGCTCGTTTGGAGTGAAATTTACAATATTGTTTGGTCTAAACAATTTTTCTTGATACAACGCATTATCTTATTTCTTCCATCTTCGACAAACGCTAACAGCGTTTCAAATCATGTCCAACGCGATTTTGAGGAAAATAAAATGATAAAAGCCCTTCATTTATTGCGTGTTCCTCAACACGCGACAATCTCGGGATAATTTAATTTCGTTATACAGTTTTCCATTTACTTCGTATATGCACATCTGTAGAATTTTTCCTGAGCCCCACACAAATATTGTTAACGTAGGACTACGTGAAACAGAATGTTAAAGAGTAAAAAATCTCATAAAAATTAAAATTTATGGTTTTGAACGCTCATTGCTCGACCATTTCTCAATTGATCACAGAGATATCCACATTAACCGATTGGAGATATTTCTACCGACCTATTGCAATAAGGAAGATTATATATTTCTTGAAACTAACCATTGCACAATTGAAAAATGGCAATCATTATTTGAACGAAAATCCCGCGTTCTGATTGGTCGATTGGGACAAGCGATTTGTGCTCTCTTGGTTTCTTTTATTTTTGCTTTAGACAGCGACAGCGAGTATAACTATTGAATATAGATGCCGTATTGATAGTCACCTTATGTTTGAAGAATCACCCTGTACTTCAGTAGAGCTCTCGCATGTCAAAATACAAATAAAAACAGAAATTACTCTCTCGATAGCCATTCGACCGTAGTTCTGTGCGCATGGTATCTAAGGAATTTCTCATGCAATTTAGTTTATTCATTCTGATATATTGGACAAATCATCAGTTTGGACGACTGTTCACATATTCTAGGAGAGGTGAACAGATATTTTGTTTAATCTCAGCGATTAATTAGCATAGGAAATATTTTCATGTTTGGGGGCAAAGTGGTCATAGGTGAATAACAACTTACTATGTTCTGTTTACTAAAGCTGATATACCTCATCACATTCTGCTTTTGAAGAAGATCCTTTTGTGGCTTTGACCCTGGATAAATATGCCACTCCAACTAAACCAAGCCTCATTATGCGGAACGTTATGTGTTTCTTACTATGTTTTTGTATGCATGAGAAAATTCAAATTGAATCTCTTGGTGAATAGGACAAGCTTATTTCATACATGTACCTATTTGCTGTAACAAATATGTTTTGAACAATTTCGGACGAAAAAACGCATAAATCTATCCTATTTAGCTTGATATATGCGGGTGACCACTTTACCCCCACTAGGTGACCAATTTACCTCCAAGCAAAAATTTCACCTTTTTTTTCTAATGATGAAAAGTGTACTATTTTTAATTTTAATGATAAAAGCCGTTTGCTATGTCTAAGAACAATGAGTTGAACTATAATATTCTTCGAAAAACGAGATTCAAATTGGTATGTGGGCGCTGAAAATGGACATATTCCTTACGGTGACCACTATGCCCCCACTTCCCCTATTATATAATATTTTCATTCCATCTACAATTTTGGTCACCCTTTGGTTTTTAACATGATCATTTTGGGTTAATTGGATTTCCTATTGACTTTAAGTTTTTTTAGGATTTCTTAATATTTTTATGTTTTTGGAAACTTTGAAAAAAAAAAAAGGAAAAGTTGAGAGTCTTGACGGGTGAATTCATTTCCCCAGCTGATTGCTTCATTCGACACCAAAAACATTAAAAATCAAATAAGCGATAAAATGCGAACACATCATATCATATCACAGAACTCTTGAAAACCCTTTTAAATTTAAATTATATCACCCTGTCTACCTCTTGTGTCATTCCAAGCAAAAATCGCCTTCTGTAGACCAGAGTGGCATGGTCGCGTTCCTCCAGCACCTCGTTGATCAACCGAGGTACACCGTCGGGTCGTCGGAATCTAAAGCGCGAACCTAAGGTTCACAGCACGATCGCCTGCGGCCCATTCAAGAAAGCAGCAAGACCGCAACCAAAGGCAACAGCCGCCTAGCAGCCCTTTTTCGCGGACTATTTCGCGATTGTTGTCTAAACATTTTAAAGTGAACACAATGAGTGGCGTTTGGACGGGGAGCAAGCGAGCAAGATCAAAGCGATATGCAACGTGATAGGTCTTAGAAACTTTCTCCTCTGGCCGGGGCTCGTGTGTCTATCCTGTGGTAGCGCGCGGCAGGATGGCAGTGACATTTAACTTCTGCACCAGCGGCGGCGGCAGCGCATGTTCGAATTTCTTCCCACGTGGAGCTGCGGGCTAATGTTTTATATGTTCTTTTTTTCTTACTCTCGACTCGATTCTTTCGATTCATTGCTAGCGACGGTCGCGTCATTACAAGTAGATCGAGATCGCGCGAGAAAGTTATTAATTTTATATCGACCCTTCGGAGGGAAAAAGACGAGACCGAGATTTGACGGGGGGAGATAGCACGAGCAATTTTATGTGTACCGGGAAAACTAGCCATGTGTAACTTCTTGTTAGCAAGATTTCCAAATCTGAGATCGTTTCTTGTTAGTGGGTGCTTGAGGGCCTGGGAATAAGACATAAACTCAATCGCTTTGGGAATTAAATTAATCTCTTCACTTTCGGAGTAACAGAAACAACTGACCATACATAAAAAGCTTCCATTATAAAATTACTAATTTACAAATATTGGCCACAATTCGATCTCCCTCGTCGATCGTTATTGGCAATGATTTTCAATTAATAAACGCCCAGGTTCTTTCCTACCAATAGCCGCACTCGGCAGCAATCATATCATCCAGTGAATAACGAAGTGTAATTACACTTTTGAAAATTATTTCGAATCGGATTAAGCCCCAATATAATCCACTTCATCGCACCCACATGCTGCACCAATTATTTCAATCATCGACTCCCCGTGATCTACTATTCCCATACTCCTCGCACCTGGCCAATTTCTAATTTCGACCCATCGAACCGTCGACTGAGGCTGAGGGAAGGCGGTAGGCAATTTGTGAGCTATTGTTTACCGTGTTTTAAATCAATTTCATTTATTAGATGGAAAATCTGGATAATTTACACTCCGCCAGTGGGGAGCAACAACACATCCAGATAACGAATGGGAACCCCAGTAATTGCCACCATTGCCCCTTTTTGCACTTGGTAGGTGCAATTGTTGTTTTGCAATCACTCACACTTTGTGTGGGCTCTAGAATTTCGCATCGGATTAACTGGTAAACAAATTTCTGTCCCATCCAAATGTTTGATGAAGAGTGTGAAACGGCTGTATGCTGCCCCCACCTCTCCCACCTCCACTTCTCGTATCGCCTTGCGTCGCCGTATCGTATGAAATCTGGCACCCAGGGTCCCTCCGGGACTGTGGGAAATGGTTTCATTAGAGTCAATACCCGTTCTCGTCGATTCGATACAACAGTGCACTCGACTCTCGCTCGGCAGCACATATATGCATATCTCGGGCACTCAGGTTGCTTCAATCTGTAGCCAAGCTATAGAGAGGCTGCAACACAGCAGCACTGCACTGCATTGGTCTCATTTTTGGGAGCCTGAGCATGATGTAAACATAAACTACATATTTAAATCGTATTATGGGAAATAGGATTGCACAGTAACCGGCCGGCCGCGCGGTGTTATTTATTGAGCAAGAGCTTACCAAAGCGTGGGATTGGAGTGGATGATTGTGTTCGTCGCCCCCCGGGTTCACCACCGATGACGTTGCTATTGTCTGTCTGTGCGCAGAGATTCGATATCTTTTCTCAGTTTGATTTGTTATTTGTTATTGACAACTCCAATTGTTTGAACTTGGTTCGTGACAAACCTGGAACTTGTCAGGAGTTTTTTTTGGATGGAGAATTTTTTTTTGTCTAAATAACCAGACGTCATCTCTGTGATCGACTAGTGTATGGTATTCATCTTATATATAGGGTAAATGATCTTGGTTTGTCCGATTTGGAGTGATTTTACTCAACTAGTACACTGCCGTTCTACGCATAGTGTCCCATGTTCCAAAATCAGCAACTGAGAAAAACGCAATCAAAATTTTCTAACACATTTGTCTAGCAGAAGCTTCAAGCAATTCAGTTTAGCAATACACCGTGTTTTTTATAAGCACTAAGCTATTGTTTAATGAAATGTGAAGAGATTCCCTCAATTGAAGCAATCTAGGTGGATTAGGGGTTTAAAATGCATGGTGGGACAGTTATGCGTAGAATATCAACATGGGACAGTTGAACTTGATTTTGTTGAACAAATAATAAGTTTTTTGTGTTTTTCCAAAAGATTATGCATAAAAATATTCTTTTATGAAGCAAAAGTGAAAATTGTCAAAAAGTAATATTTAAGAACTATGCGTAAAATGACAGTGTCATAGCATAAAAAAGTAAACATAATTGGTGCCGTAGCAAGTGGCATCGGTGTGTAGTATATAGTGATGTAGTATCCCTAGTATCAGTACTGGAGCTTTTTCCTACATCTTGTTCTCTTATTGAACGACGATAAAGTTGACGTTAAGGAGATTGTATTGAAATACTTCGAATCCGGTCATACGTTCATGGCGGCTGACAGTTTTCATGCTGCTGTTGAAACTGCCATGCGACACGACCGAGTAGTGGATTTTGAAGATTTCAAAAAGACTGTTGGAGGGGCCAAGAAGCGCGTCGATGTGATGGACATGCAGAGCATTCATTTTTTTTAAACTGAATTTGCCGTTACTCAATACACTCTCAATAAATTAAATCCGCGGCCATATATTGAGAATATTATATGGGTCAGAATTGCTAAAGGTCAGTATGATATCGGCTATTCTGATGTTGTTGACAGCAAGCAACTGAATTATTGTGTTTTTCTATCTAAGAAACAGCAAACGATGCTTGCAGCTGGTCACTTTTCGTTAGATGGCAGCATGAAGTGGCAAAAAGCTCCGAGAGGAATTCAAAAGCAACGGAAGAAATTGTTATTGGCAGCAATACTTCCAGTTGTTCCAGAAGCCAAGAAGGTTTTTTTCGAGAACATGCCAACAAATTAATGCTTATATACTTCTTCATTTCATAGATCTCCATGAGATCTCCATTTCATAGATCTCCTGAAAATAAAAAGTTGAAAAAAACCATACCAAAATATTTCAATGTTTATTATGCTGCCGTCACATTCAATTTACACATTACACTTCCATTAGATTATACCAATTGGGGCTATTCATAAACCACGTAAGTTCATTTTCAGTCAATTCAGTCCTTCTCTTCTTCTCTCTTGATGCATACATTTCTGGATTTTTTTACAAATCGTATACTTTGACCAAATCTCCTCTTTTCCTGAAAGTGTACGTGGTATATGGATGACCCTTTTCTTTCAAAAGCACTCCTAGCAGTTTATATTATTATATGAATAATGCACATAATATTCCTGTACTTGAATCGATTCATTTATTATAGATCTACAAAAAATACATAGTGGGACAGTTATGCCTAGAATATCAACATGGGACAATTGAACTTGATGTTGTTTTTTTAAATACTGGGAACAAACAATAAGGTTTTTTGTGTTTTTCCAGAAGATTATGCATAAAAACATCGTTTTATGAAGAAAAGTGAAAATTGTCAAAAAGTAACATGGGACAACTATGCGTAGAACGGCAGTACATGCAAGTCGATTTTTTTTTTCATGAAAATCACATATAATCGATACGAGTTTGGGTTTGTTGAAAATCCCCAAGTCTCTAGTTGCTAATACAGGTAAACTTCGATATAACGTACATTTCACTTTCAAAATTGTACGTTGTATCGAATTGTACGTTATATCGAAGCATAGTAAAGTACTCACAAACGTAGTCTATATTACATTATTGTGTTGCTGTTTTAGTAAAGTTAATAAATAACTTCAATCAGAAGACAAAGCCTTCCCTTCGTACTGTTGATTAAAGCTTGATTCATTTAGAATCCGAAATCACAAAACCAGCTATATTTCGGAATTGATTGAAGGTACAAAACTTGTTTTAGCATCACAATAAAGATAATTCATTGTTCTATCAGAAAAAAAATATTGAAAAAAAATTTCCTTTACACTTTGGAAATGTGTACGTTATATCGAGGTAAAATACTATCATAAGGTGTTGAAATTATTCAAATTTCTATGTTTTTTAACGATTTTCCTTAATGAGGAATTATGATCATGGTTTGACCACCTCTGATCATGGTTTGCCCAAAAAATGATCATGATTTGTTCGGTTTTAGAAATCACCATTTTTGAATGAAAACATTCGAATTAACAAGTAGATGTTGCATTTATTATTGCTTGAGTTTACTGTCATCATATTGATCCATTCATAATTTAGGCTTTCTTCAGAATATTACCTTTTCTTGGGCATTTTAAAAGTGTTCACCTCAACACACTCAACACAGAGAAACTTTATTTCTGTTATCCGCGAAGGACACAATAAACAAACTGTATCGCGCCAAGCGGTTGTCATAGAAATCATATGGACAAAATGACATCATTGAATTGGACAACTCATGATCAGAATTGAGTTCATGAAAATGCGTAAAAATATACTATAAAACTACTGTAAATCATGAAAAAGACAAGTTTATTTATATATTTTGAAACATTCGAATACCTTATTTGACACATGAGCGCTGAATTTGAGCATTCAAAAAAGTGGACAAACCATGATCATATTTTCGACTGGACAAACCAACATCATTTACCTTATATTAGGGTGCCAATGAAAATTGTCATTTCTAATTCCAAAAAGTTACCTCATTAAAAATGTTCACCACCTCGAAAAAACACCCTATGCCAAATATCAGCTCAATCGGGACTCAAGGGAAAGTGGCGCAAAGCGGTCAAAGTTTGAGTTTTTTGAAAATCGAAAAATCACCCAAGGGGGGAATTTCGAATTTTTTTTTTATGCCAAATGTCTTAAAATTGCATGAAACTTCGAGATCTAGTGTCATCTCGAAAAAAAAAATTATCAAAAATCGACACTCTGGGACTTTTTTTTGGAATACGGAACGAAACGTATGGCTTTGGGTGCCAATAAAAATAGTTATCTCGATTTTTCATTGGGAACTGGCTGCGAAATGTTGATTTGCACGATAATATACCCTTTTATTTTTTTTTTTTTATTATCTGTATTATAGTGATTTTCAACACATTTTGGCTGGTTCATCACTTTTACTTCCATTTTTGGAAGAATGTCGGGAGTGAGAATTGAACTCGTGACCTTCAGCGTGAGAGGCATGGATGTTACCACTACGCCAGATCGCCTCCAATATACCCTTTGCAAAATATTAGCTCATTCGAACTTCATTTATTAGTGTCATAGACGTAAAAATTTGATTTTTTTGAAAAACGAAAGATCACCGAAAATCGGGGTTTTCAAAAGAATTTGTTGGTGCCTAATGTCTTGAATTTGCATTACTTGTCGAGATTCACTGTCATCTCCAAAAAAAAATAAAATGCAAAAACAAATTTGTTTTTTTTTTGCGCTAGGTCGTTTTTCCGTATGAAAAGTAAATTTTTACCACAAAAAAACTTTTTGAGATGTGTCATGCAATTTTAAGAAATTTAGCATCAAAATTTTTTTTAAAAACCCAGATTTCCGGTGATTTTTCGGTTTTTAAAAAACTCTAATTTTAACGTCTGCAACACTAATAAATGATGTTCGAATGAGCTAATATTTTGCAAAGGGTATATTATAGTGCAAATCAACATTTCGCAGCCAGTTCCCAATGAAAAATCGAGATAATTATTTTTGTTGGCACTTAAAACCATATGTTTCGTCTCGTACTCCGCATAAAACGTCGAGATCTGGTGTCATCTCGAAAAAAAATGTTCGGCCGAAAATCGACTTTTTGCCACTCAGCCTGAGGGGCAATTAAGGTATGGAAGAAATATAATTATCGAATTTAAAGAACCGACCATGCACATTTTGTTTATTGACCCAAAAAATGACCTGTGCAAAACTTCAGCTCAATCGAACATGATTTAGGGGTGCCTCAAAGCATTCAAAGTTTGTTTATTAGCCCAATTTATTGGGTTCAACGAGAATTCGAGAGCGTTTTGCCTGATACAAGATTCGATATACACATTTTACTCTCGAGTTACAAAGGTCTAGGTTTACTCAGTTTTTTTGATTCATGAAATTTAATTAAACATGCTCAAATAATTTGTTTAGAATGGGAAATTCATGTCCTGTCCATATCCTAAGCATTAGCTATATTGTATTGTAATTCTATGTGCCCTTCTCAAGTGTTGACAGTTCTTCAGTTTAGCCTTATTATGCAACCTTCTAATTCATTACTACCATTACATTTTTGTGTGTACCCGAAATATATTATAATGAAGGTATTTACGTTGCCCAGTGTGAACAAGCATCCCCTGGTAACTGAATAAAGTTTCAATGCACCTCAATAAAGCAATGTATTTTTAGTACAGTGTATATTAGGGTGCTAATGAAAATGGTCATCTCGAATTTCAAAAAGGTACCCCATTAAAAAATTTCACCACCTCGAAAAAACACCTTATGCCGAATTTCAGCTCAATTGGACCTAAGAGCGAGTGGCGCAAAGCGGTCAAAGTTTGAGTTGTTTGAAAATCGAAAAATCGCCCAAGGGGGAAGTAAAGGAAATCGGGGTTTTCGAAAAAAAAAATTTGATGCCAAATGTCTTAAAACTGCATAAAACGTCGAGATCTAGTGTCTAGAGATTCACAGTTATCTCGACATTTTTTGTTGGTCAAAAAAAAGTTTTGGGCGTTTTTCCGCCTGAAAAATCGATTTTGCCAACAAAAAAATTTTTTGAGATAACTGTAAATCTCGATGTGTCATGCAATTTTAAGACATCTGACATTAATTTTTTTTTAAAACGCTGATTTTCGGTGATTTTTCGGTTTTCAGAAAACTCAAATTTTAACGTTTGTGACACCTGTAAATGAAGTCCAAATGAGCCAATATTTTGCATAGGGTATATTATCTTGCAAATCAACATGCCGTAGCAAGTTCCGAATGAAAAATCGAGATACATATTTTTATTGGTACCCTAAACCATACTTTTCGATTCTTACTCCGAAAAAAACCTCCCAGAGTGCCGATTTTTGACAAAAAAAAATTTTCGAGATGACACTAGATCGTTTCATGCAATTTTGAGATGTTTGGCCTCAAAATTTTTTTTTCGAAAATCCCGATTTCTTTTACTCCTCTTTTGGGCGATTTTTCGATTTTCAAAAAACTCAAACTTTGACGGCTTTGCGCCACTCTCTCTTCGATTGAGATGAAATTCGGCATAGGGTTTTCTTTCGATGTGGTAAACATTTTGTATAGGGTAACTTTTTGAAATTTTAGGGTCGATTTTTTCTTATACATTCATTGGCACCCTAGTGTATATGTTCAACACGTTGACTGCCACGTCAGTCACCGGTAACTGACCGTATAACAAATGATAATAAAGGTAAATCATATAAGCATATAAGCTAATAAGCATTCCCTTTCGAACAGGAATTCCTTCCACTACGATAAGAAACGATGGTCCTAATACATTTAAAAATGTCTATCCAATCGCTATAAAACCGTGGCACTCAACTTGTTAATGACATTACGTGGATACCATCAAAATCGTCTAATCAATAATTCATACGCCAATCAATGATACTAAAGCTAAAATTATGCTTAGAAATAATTGGACTCATAAACCTGATACAGATTTTTTAAGAAAAAGCTGAGATAAAAAGATTTTTTCAGACCAAGAACACGGATCTTGACTGTTCTTTGAACGCATTTTCTCATGGGCTCGATTTTAAAAGGGTGAGCGAGCTGCCTGAATTCGAGATTATTCAACTTCAAGGAATAATCAAGCCGGTAATCATAATTAATTTGGATGGAGGACCAGACCAGAACCTTCGTTTTGAAAAGGTCGTAAATACTTTCGATTCACCATTTTAATCAATTGAATCTTGATCCAATAGCGTTACTACAAACGCTTAAGGATGCAGTGCTTTCAATCGTTTTGAACGTCGGATGGCTCCTCATCCCCGGGAGTTAGTAGGTTCAATACATCCTTATAATTATAAGGGATATCAACTGGAAACGACACATTTTAACACATTGCGGACCGCTCAACAGTTTTCTCATGTTTCGCGTCCCGGCTGTTGCGGATTGATCATGAAATAACCCATGTTTTCTACAATTGATGGTTAAATCCTTGATTTTCCAAGAATCTAACAAGACCTACCGATGGCTCGCCTTCGTCTCATCCACACCGAAGGAAACGATCTCATTCGTGGAATCCGAACGAATGAAGCGTTCAAGTTTGCCCCAAAACGTGCGGTCCTTAATGTGTGAAGTATGCAGAGGAACCGTTAGCTGATATGTGGAATAAACTCCAAAATCAATGAAGCGGAATTAGTACGATATTGAGCCCAGTGGTTTGCTAGTCACGTAAGGGCATCCTAGAGCCTTTTGCAAGTAGTGAAATGTAACGACAGGAACTGCTGCATTGAACCGAGGAGTAGTTACGTTTGTGTAAATCTACATCAATTTCATCAATCACATCAGCCCATGTTCCTCTCAGATAAACGCCAGATGGGTTGAAAGCACCAATCCCAACTGATGTCAGCATTAATTTTCCGTCTCTATTTGTTCAAAATTTCAATGAACTTGTCGAAAGTTCTTCCGATGTCACTACTTGTATATAAGGATCTTCCCTAAGAACAGATATATATTTTTTTACGTTGATATTCTCATTACTTAGAAAAGCTGACCATTTTTCAAACGACTTTGACTTAGCGTTACGTAGCATAAGGGGGAGGACGGGTTTGTCTTGCGTTATTTATTGTTACATAGAGAGGAAGGGGGTCCAAGAATCGCATTTTTAGCGTTACGTAATTTGTGCACGACGCCTTATCGTGCTTTTTGAATGGCGATAACAATGCTTATGGAGCAAACATTTCTGAGGCTGTGAGACACTTCCTCTCGACTCTTGGAGATTTTTATTGTTTTTACTAGCTGACCCGGCAAACTTCGTCTCACCCAAAATTTATTTTTCGTGATCACATCCACGTTTTCTTACTAAGCGCACGTTCATGGGTCCAGCAGCCCTCATGCCATTAGAGAAGGGGTAGGTGTGTCAAACCACCATAGAAACGTTTCGTGCCCCCTAAAACTTCCACATGCCAAATATGGCTCAATTTGCAGGATTAGTTCTCTAGTTATGCAGAAATTTGTGTTTCATTTGTATGGGAGCCTCCCTTTAGAGAGGGGGGAGGAGTGTCGAATTACCATAGAAACGTTTAACGATTAGGATTGTACGATCTTTATGAAAAGATCGATCTTGTCGAATCGATTTTCCAAAATGCGTAAGGACCTATCCACAGATTAAATCGGTACCAAAGAATCGATCTCTGCCGAATCGATCCTTGAAAAACTAAAAGCGTTTTTTCGATTCATCTGCTTATTCTCTATGAATGCCGCTTTTTATTCAAACAGAGAAAACACATTTCATATTTCTATTCATGCATCTTGTGCAATTAAATAGTCATGTTATTAAATTAATTAATTGAAAAAACATTAGAAATTTAACAACCGCCCAGAACTCAGCTGACAATGATAAATTAAAAGTCAATCGGGCCATACATCAGTTATTTAGTCGAAGCCGATTCTTAAATTGGCGCCAGTTCTAGAAACAACCTTTCGCCTGTAATTGATCAACATCAGGTTCAGCGATCCTATGCGCAACTGGATACAGTTCATCCCTTCACTAGCTGCTGCAAGATCTGTCTCTGTCAGAATTTGTACGAAAGTAAATCGTAGAAGAAGCAATACAAATGTTGACAATATGATTAAAAAAAAGTTAGCTGACCTTTGGTGAGATAAAAATAGATGTAGAGTGAAAAACAAATCTACAAAAAAAAATTCCAATATCGAAAAGATCGAAAGCAAAAAAATCGATTTTCTCAATTTTCTCGAGTAAAAAAGATCGATTCAAAAAATCGGAAATCGGAATGGAAAAGATCGATCTTCTGAGAATCGATCCGAGATCGCCCAATCCTATCATCGATCCCCAAAACCTCTATATGCTAAGTTTAATTTCATTTGTTTGATTAGTTCTCAAGTTGTTCAGCACCCTCACCCCCTCTTTAGAGAGCGGGAAGGAGTGTCAAACCATCATAAACACATTTATTGCTCCCCAAAACTTCCATATGCCAAATTTGGTTTCATTTGCTTGATTAATTCTTAAACTATGCAGAAATGTATGCTTTATTTGTATGGTATCTAACTACCATAGAATCATTTATTGCACCCTAAAACCTTCACATGCCAAGTTCCGTTTCATTTCCTTGTTTTTTTTTTGAAATTTGTGTTTCATTTGTATGACAGCCCCCTTTAGATAGGGGTAGGGGTCTCGAACTATCATAAGAACCTTCCCTTACCCCAAAAACCCCTACATACCAATTTTCACGTCAATCGGTTCAGTAGTTTCCGAGTCCATAAGAATGAGACAGACAGACAGGCAGAAATCAATTGTTATATATGGTCGGTGTTAAATCAGAGCGGACCAAGTCGCGAAATTAAAAATTTCGAGTTATTGATTGCGTTAGGTTAAACATTTTGTAAGCTAAATTTCACATTTATCAGGTTTGGAAAATCACGCCTACAGAAGGAATAACTTATCGTAATTGTTATGAACGCCCAATGGAAACCCCTTATAGCACCAAACTTCAAACTTGTTTTTCTCGAAATCATAAAAATGTCACATGGTCCGGTCTGACTTAACACCGACCATATATAGATTAAAAATGGTGACAGATTTTTGAAGGCGGCCCACGCCATATGTTTTTCTCTATCGAAATATCGTATTATACAATTCAAAAAATGTTTCTTTTGAAAAAATATTGAAAAGCATAAGTGTCCAAAGTTGCAAAGAGTGGGCCAACACGATGGCACCCAGCTAAAATGTAAAATTCAGTTAAAAATTTTATTTCTGGAATTAATGTTTCCATTATCGGGCTAATTTGGGCATTTTTTAGAAATGAGCGACAAATCAATGAAACATTTTGTTCACACACATTTTCATTGAAATTAACTTCAATTATTGAACAAACGACATGCTGTTTCTTTCTTGACTTCAGTCAATGAGGTAACAACATCAAATTCAACATCGCTTTTCTTTCTACAAATAACAAAAACTGTATTCAGCGTTCACTCATTTTTCATATAGATTACTTTCCGTCCAACTGATTGGCTATCTAATCGCGTAATTTCCCACACATTTTTTTCACTCTAATCAGCGCCAAATTCCTCCAACTTCAAGCCTAATTTGTGCCCTAGGTGAAAGTATGTATAATGAAAGCAGCAAGCAATCACCATTGATGGCGGCAGCAATTGACGAAGTAAAAACATCTCTCATGATGCTGATAAGTGAAACCGTTGAATGAGTAGCAAAAACATCATCAAAAAAAAAACACAAGCAGGGGGAACTAGTGTAAATGGCTGCAATATTTCGGACCAAAACGCGCCGCGTGTTAGCTCTCATCAAATGGCCATAGTTACAACAGGCAAATTTTAGAAACTCGTCCGCGCGTCCCTCCTTTCCCGCGTCTGGGGAGGTTTCGTTTATGGGGTTGTTTATGTCAGCGGCGCGGCGGGTAATCGCATAGATCGCATATGATGGTGCGAGCGTGAAAAGGGTTGGAAAAAACAAAAGAGCTTTCCGGCTGGCTAAATGAGGGGAAAAAAACAAGTTAAACGATGTGCTATTAAATTTTCAATTAAAGCACATTGGAAAACAAAAAGTGATACAGTTGTAAGTGCGGTTGCCCAAAAACTTGGCTTTATCTTCCCGTCTTACGCGATATGCGCGGGCTGGCTGCTGTTCATCGAGGCGCTTCAAGCGCACACTTGCTCATTTGCCTACCTTGCACATTCGAAGGGAGGAGAGGGACGGGGGGCGGACCAGAAATATCATTACCAAATCTTGTACCTACTTGATGCGCGGCGGTGCGAATGTGGAAGCGAAAACTGAACTCCTAATAACCAGGCGAGAATGACTAGAAAGCAGCAACGCACTCATTGGGGCGATTTCCTCGCCCAAAGCGCCGCCGCCGCCGCCAAAAACAGTGGCGCGAAACGTATGCGCGGGCATATGTAACTCAGCTCGAAATTAAGCCCAGATTTGGATTTAATTTAAGTGATTAAGGACTTGACGAAATTCGTGTTACGGCATGGATTCCGGTTCGGCTCCGGTTGATGGAAAATATGATCAGTCGTAAATCTTGTTCAGATCTCGCCCCGTTCCGATGTTATAGCGTAGATACTTCGTTCTGCAATTACTCACTATTTTGGAGCGATTGCGCCAGCAGCCAGGTCTCTACGCTTTTGATGATGACCGCATCGCGATTTTTAAAACAAAAAAAAAAACCCGGGTGGAGCAGGTTATGATTTTGACGTTGGTGTGGATAATGAGTCGGTGTCATGTTCGCCTCGAATCCGGCGATGAAAGGTGGTAATTGCTTTTTGTTCGAAAATCATACATCCGTGCGTGGGATCTGCGCGGTGATCCAGATTCGATGGATTTGCCGTGAAGTACTCTCCGCTTACGGTGTGGGGAGGTTGGTGAAATTGTTTAGTTAACCCGACTTCCGCAGGAAGCTCGAAAGCTTGGCGTGCGACTGTTGGCATCCAAAATCGGCCGGAAACATTTAGCTAAAAAGCCTCTGAGCGCTTCCCGTCAATCCTCCATCGGTGAGTTGGATTGCAATTTCAACGCGAGGGACCAAAAATCGACTCGATCGATCGACCGATAATTGCAGCATTTCCAATCGATCGGTTTTTTTTTTCTCTCCCGTAATGCATCGATCCCAGCGTCCCGGGCCCGGACTCGGCAAATACCACGCTCTAAAAGTCCAATCCAATCCACAATCCATCGGCACTCCGGATATTCCTCGTTATGGTCATTGATCACATACATCATCGCATTAGCCGTCTTCTCCCTTTCAATTGCTGCATATGTATATTCATCATCGCGCGCGGATCGGTGGCGGGACGTAGCGATGAACCCTGGTTTCCGTTTAGGTAACCGTAGTTACGGCGCACCGGGGGAACGATATCGTGCAATATTGAAAACAAAGCGAATAAAAAAACCTATTCCATCTCTGCCCTCGGACCCTGCTAATGAATGAATAAAGGAGGCACTTTGGGAGGCCAAATCAATGTGGTACAAGCGCGTGATATCAAAGGCGAAAGTTGGAATACGTCGACCGGAAAACACATCCCGTGTGTACCGATGGGAGGTCAGCGCTTCTGGACTGAAGAAAAAAAAGATCACTTTATCGGCACTCACGTCGTTACCCAGGGATGTAGCCAACCGACGACGATCAGTTGTGTCAATAGACGAGATTCGAAAGAAAATCAAGCGCTGCAAAGGGGCATTCTTAAGTTTCCTTTCCTGTTTGTTTTACGCTCTCGAAGATGGCAGCTTCACCTGTTCCGGGTTCTTGCTTTATCTGCTGGTCCGCGCTTTGCTGCCGAGAAGATTTTTTGTTTACCGCCCAATTTTGCTGGTGTTTGACTTATGGTTTCCAGTTTCGGTTTATTTATGCATTCTTATCTTGTCTCCGCCTTAATTTTGAGTTCGGACGATGAAGCTAATATTATTTTTTTCCAACCTATGGTATGTGTCTGTTTTCCTTAGGGGATTTATTAAGATGATTCTTTCTGTTTTACATTCCCAATTTCAGATTTATACTGATTCCAAATTTAGTTTGTAAATGCAGACTCAGTTTTTAAATTCAGATCCCCAATTCAAATTTCACATACAGATTCCAGATTCCGATTTCAAATTCAGATTGCACACTCAGATTCTAGATTCACATTCAATATTTAGACTCCAGGTTCAGATTTTCTAGACTCAGAATTCAGATTCTAATTCCAGATTCAGTTTCCAGATTCAAATTTTCAAATTCAGATAGTATACTCAGATCCCAAATTCGGATTCCAGATTCAGATTCAATATTTAGATCCAGATTCTGATTTTAGACTCAGATCCTAGATTCAGATTCCAGAGTCTTATTTCTAGATTCTAGACTCAGATTCTAGATTCAGATTCTATATTCAGATTCGAGATTCAGATTCAAGATTCAGATTCTAGATTCAGATTCTAGATTCAGATTCTAGATTCAGATTCTAGATTCAGATTCTAGATTCAGATTCTAGATTCAGATTCTAGATTTAGATTCTAGATTCAGATTCTAGATTCAGATTCTAGATTCAGATTCTAGATTCCGATTCTAGATTCAGATTCTAGATTCAGATTCTAGATTCAGATTCTAGATTCCGATTCTAGATTCAGATTCTAGATTCAGATTCTAGATTCAGATTCTAGATTCCGATTCTAGATTCAGATTCTAGATTCAGATTCTAGATTCAGATTGTAGATTCAGATTCTAGATTCAGATTGTAGATTCAGATTCTAAATTCAGATTGTAGATTCAGATTGTAGATTCAGATTCTAGATTCAGATTCTAGATTCAGATTCTAGATTCAGATTCTAGATTCAGATTCTAGATTCAGATTCTAGGTTCAGATTCTAGATTCAGATTCAATATTTAGATATCAGAATCAGATTTTATACTCATATAATTCCAGATTCAAATTCCAGATTTAGATTCAATTATTAGATATCAGAATCAGATTTTATACTCATATCACAGATTCAGATTCCAGATTCTGATTCCTGATTGAGATTCCTGATTCAGATTCCTGATTCAGATTCCAGATTCAGAATACAGATTCTTGACTCCTGACTCCTGATTTTGATTCCTGGTTCCTGGTTCCTGATTCAAGATTCCAGGTTCCAGATTTCAGACACCAGTTGTGGTTGAGACGTTTTACACAAATATGGCATATCCAATATTCGATGTTTTCTATCAAACCGCCATTACTTGGAAATCTTTTGTCTGATTCAAATATGTTCCTCAGTTTCTAGAAAATTGATAGAATATACAAAAAAAATATTCAGTTCTCTCTTCTAATTGGTATTTCTCAAAGATAGATGGCTTAGAGCAATTCTACCTCAAATCAGCCGACCCTCACCGATTTTTTGAAACTTGGTTCTTATGACGGAAACTTTATCACCATCATGATTTTTTCATCATCATCATGTTTTTTTCATCATCATCATGATTTTTTAATCATCATCATGATTTTTTAATATCGCGTATTCAAAATCATTCATCTTTCTTTCAAAATATGGTAACGCAAAATACAGACGTCTGCCTATACCTAATATGAGTTCAATAATGTTTTTGAAAACAGATGAAAATAACATTTTAAATGCACTGTTATGAGGTTTCAATACTTTGTGAAATCGTGACCATTTGAGAAAACTAACACAAAAAATGGAATCTACATGCGATTCTACATGATAAACGTTTGACGTTTTTATCCTAGAACTAACCGTTTTTGAAACTGGTCATATGATAATGAACATCGTAATTCTAGGTAGCTTCCATCATATGTACCAAGTTTCAAATGGAATCTACATGCGATTCTACATGATAAACGTTTGACGTTTTTATCCTAGAACTAACCGTTTTTGAAACTGGTCATATGATAATGAACATCGTAATTCTAGGTAGCTTCCATCATATGTACCAAGTTTCAATAAAATCATGACTGATTTGGCTTGGAATTGTTCTATGTAGATTTGATAAAGAAGCTTCAAATCTACATAGAAAAAAACTGTCGAATTCAAACAATATGTAGCTAATTTAAACTCAATTCCAGAAAAACAAATCAAAGCAGTGTCCCTATTTTTTTCATTTGGGAACGTAAATAGAAGTGCCTTGTCAGCTCTATGAAAATGGTTTGTACAGAATTTAGAACCTTATCTTATCTCTATCTAACTTCATCTCACTCTTCTAATTTTACTTAAAAAAAATAATCACGCAATCACGCTGGTAAGAACGAGAATGAACTTTGCAATTTAAAGACTTTATAATAAAAAAAAATCAATCAAAACTGAAAATAAGAGAATGTTCTTAACTGGAAACCTAATCATTGAAAAATGTCTTATCATTCATGCTAATACTATTTTTTTTTAAATCGAGTATCGTTATCCCTATTAGTTCGTGAACAGGTTTACTAGGTAGCTTCCATCATATGTACCAAGTTTCAATAAAATCATGACTGATTTGGCGTGGAATTGTTCTATGTAGATTTGAAGCCTGTTTAATAGAAAAAAAAACTGTCGAATTCAAACAATATGTAGCTAATTTAAACTCAATTCCAGAAAAACAAATCAAAGCAGTGTCCCTATTTTTAGTATTTGGGAACTTGAATAGAAGTGCCTTGTCAACTCTATGAAAATGGTTTGTACATAATTTAGAACCTTATCTTATCTTTATCTTACTTCATCTCACTCTTCTAATTTTACTTTAAAAAAAATCACGCAATCACGCTGGTAAGAACGAGCAATTGCAATTTAAAGACTTTATAATAAAAAAAATCAATCAAAACTGAAAATAAGAGAATCTTCTTAACTGGAAACTTAATCATTGAAAAATGTCTTATCATTCATGCTAATACTATTTTTTTTTAAATCGAGTATCGTTATCCCTATTAGTTCGTGAACAGGTTTACTAGATATTAGAATTCGTTTAGAAAAAGTATAAATTTTTATATGGTTAAACGAAGCATTTAGTATGATTCCACGCTGTGAAGATTGAGAGCAAACATACGATCGCAGAATTAAAAACAGTGTTTTTGCAGTTCAATATACTGTTTATCGAATTAAACGGCCAAAAGTTTCATAAAACAAGAAAGAGAAAGAGAAAGAGAAAGAGAAAGAGAAAGATTTTTGACTTTCCATTCTCTGACAATTCTGACAATCCATTCTCATTATATAACTTCCGATGATTCGAATCAATTACAACGCCGACCATGTCGTTACAGTAACCGGGGGACAGGATGGAATGTTAGTATGATGTTCGTGGTCAGTCACGAGTCACGTCTATAGCGTGTTTCTTCTGCCTTTCTTATCTTACAAAGGGATACTTTTTCGTGAGGAGCAATAAGAATTAGGATTCACTGCGTTAAGTGATGTGATTATGTGAACACAAGCTCTCGACAAAACGAAATCCCGAGAATAGAATGTATTTTAATACGCGGCGGCGGAGAATTCGTTCGACTGAACCGAGACAACTTCTCTATTTGTAATATCTTGAAAGCGGGTCTCATGTTATCTTCTACGAATTCTCTTTGATCTTTCGTGTATTGCAATACGTCATGGCAGAAGAGCTCCATGAGCAACTTATCAGAGCAACAGGAAGCACTTCTTTACAAAAAAAAAACCAGTCCATCATTCGTTTCAATCACCGTATTTATCAATACGCGGCGGCAGAGAACCTATAGTGGCAACTAACTTCGGACACAAGTGAGTAAGTTTATGTTCCCCAAACTGCTTTCTTTTAGAACATCGGGTGGCAACTCAGGCTCAAAATTAACACAATAGTGTTATCTGCTCATGAAATCTGGATCTCTGGAAATATCAGATGAATGAATCAGAATTCGAAAAAAAGGAATATATTCACATGTGTAGTCGTTTTTCCAACATTGTTTCAATCAATATTCTACTTTCTGTGATATTTGATTTTTCACAAAACATTAATCTTCGAAATTGTTGCCCCTCTAACTTCGAGTAAACCGCGAGTAATCGGTCGAAACCTACTAAACATAGATTTAAGTTGAAATTCTATATAAACAAATCATGAATTAGTGGCTCCACAAAGCTCATGCGATTGAGCCTTACAAAAAAATGAATTGAAGAAAAAAAATAATCTTCGAAAGGAGAACTTGCGCTGACGAATGATGGAGATGTTCCCAGCAATTTGGAAAAAAAAATCACATTCTTTCACATTGCAAAAGGTAACAGTTTTTGATTGCTATTCGGATGTTAGTTTACATGGCATTTCCTTCTGCGATGTCACGGAGTTGAGACTTTAGGTTAAACTTTCTAAATTGGTATTTTTCAAGGGTAGAGGCGAATAAACGGAAAGTTTCTTCTTCTTCTTCAATGGCACTAACGTTCCTAGAGGAACTTCGCCGTCTCAACGTAGTATTACTTGCGTCATTTTTATTAGTACTTAGTTGAGATTTCTATGCCAAATAACACGCCTTGAATGCATTCTGAGTGGCAAGCTCTAGAATACGCGTGATCACAGTGCAAGTCGGAGGAAATTTCTTTGACGAAAAATTCCCCCGACCAGAACGGGAATCGAACCCGAACACCCGGCATGTTAGTTATGACGCTAACCACTCGGCCACGGGAGCACAAAAAAAGTTTACAATCCCTATAATTCAACTCTCTCTCTCTCCAACAGTTCAGTCAACACCATGTGTTGAAGCTGCGAGTAAGTTTTGAATTTATTTATTTATTCATATTATTATTGATATTCATAAGAGAGCTTGCGTGAACACAGGAGTGTTTTTTGGCTGATTTGTGACTCTTCAGGATCGTTCAATAAATTTCCTCTAATTCGTGCATTGTTTCCAGGTTAAAACTGGCGTTAAAGTGCAGCCCTGTTCCAAGCCAAATGTGAAGCAGATATTTTACTGCGATGAGAGCTGTGTTTTTTGGTTACAAACTGAAGATGAAAATTTGTTCCGCTGTGGTTGCTATCATCGCCACCGTCTTCACACAGCTGATTCGGTTCGGATTTTCGGTTGTCATTCTGCGAAAGGTGCTGCATAGGATAAATTGTGGATTATTTGTTTGGGAATGATGTTTTTGGAAGCATTGGAGATGTAAGTTAAAGAGATACTGGAAAACTGCTTGGATATTCAAAAAATGATTTAACTTGACAATCCTTGGGGTAGTCCTACGTATTTCCGATTATGACCCCGACATTGTGCATCCGTCTTTTTTCTTGCTTATTTAAACAAATATTTATTTTAAAAAAATTAACGTTCGAATCGTTATACTGATTTTCTATCTTATTGCAGCAAATGAAATGTGTTTGAATGAGCATCCTAGAAAAAAAAATGGAACTGCATATCAAATGTCTATTTTTAAGCGAATACTTAGGAAATTCGATTTTTGAGGTGTCTAGACCAAAAATATATATTTCATATAATTTTTACATTACACATTAAAAATTCAGCAAGGCATGTGTTTCTATTACTTAATTATATATATATATATTTTTTTTTGAAAATAAAGAAAAACATTTGGACAAGCTTTAGATAATCCAAGGACTGAAAGGGATAAAAAGTCTAAAATTTTTCAAAAAGCTATAAATATACGAGGTTTGAGCAAAATCAAAGCGAATTTTTTGTAGACCATTCTTCATGGAATTACTGGAGTATTTTTTTATGAATGCTACAATAACTACATTATGATTTGGCAATAAAATGTACACCATTACAGCCGTCTCACATCACCTAGAAGAGAGCGTTTCAACCCTGTGATTACCCCAATTGATTGCTTCTTTTCCTCCCGATAAATGCGCTCGCGATTCGTTTGTGATTCTTGTAGCCCAACCGACCTCACTACAAAAGTCCGTCCGTCCGTCTAGTAAGAGTCCGGACCGAGTGCGCATAATTTTTAATACCGCTTTAAATACACATAATGAGCGATTTGAGTAATTGAGAACTATTATCATTTGGCCGAGGCTCCGAGGCGCGGTGATCGATGATTGTGTGCTGCAGCAGGATGCTCGTACTGCTGCTAGTCAGTTCGGCCCAAAAGGTCAAACGTTTAAGAATAAATTAATTATTCAATAATGTTACCGGAATTGGAATTGGGGAAACTTGGATACATAGACTTCATGGTTTTTTTTTTTGGAACACCAAAAGCCATAGCTTACGGAACCGTTATCTCAAATCGACAATCCTTTTCTCCTCGCCTACGGAGAGAGGAGAAGCGTATTGATGCGAAACGATTTAAACCTTCGTCTTTTTTACGAGATTCAAGAAATTTTCAATTTAAGCCCGTACTTACCGGCTTCGGTGCGATATTAATCCCCCTTGTCTGATCTTAGCTTAGCAGCGATGGAAAGACGAGAGGGGGAGGAATACTGGATGGACACGATGGAACAAAGTTGCATTAAGCCGGTCAGCGATTAGCTCGATTGTTCCTTTTGCTTTTTACGTACCTTCTACTTAAGGGAAACAATATGGTTTAATCAGGGCCGCTTGCGAACGGTAATTACTGCGTTTGGAGCTTTAAAAGCATTCACTTTCCTGAAGGGGCGGCTGGGTGATCGTGTTTTGTGTGAGTGTGTGTGTGCACGCCTGGGAAACGGTTTAGTTACATTCAATGGGGATCAGCGGATGTGATCCAATTCGATGCAGACGCGTTCCCCAGCTGATTTGGACTTCCGCACTGTCCGCTGTTGGTTTTAACCTTTATCCGGTGTAATAATTTCCATCGTTCTCTCTAACGTGAATCTTCATCCGGTGCCCAGAAATAAAACTTGGGCAAATTTGAACCAGAAAATGGGGCAGCTGTGCTGCCCTTACGTTATCAAAGCGGGTTCACGTGTGCTTTCGTCGATCATAGCCGAATGTCGTTTATCAGTTTGATGATAGAAGATATCAACGGGAAACGATATTTTTTTCTTTCACTTTTGCGGAACCGGCTATCTATTCCGATCTACCGGTTTCCCCTAGAGGCGCTCCCGGGTGTGTGTATCTCGTGGGAAATTAAATATTTCAACCGATCTTCCACTTTACATAACTGGGAAAGCTTCAATCATTTCGCGGTAGTGCCCCGAGACACGATATCAAATTAATTACGATTCACCGCGCGCGAACGGTCCAGCAGCGATAATAAACGGAAATCCGATTTCCCCCCTTGTCCCACCACTTCAGCCGAAAGCGCGTACCCCGTGCTTAATCGATCGAAATTCTATTTATCAAATTCACCTGAAACACCAGCCTTCGGAACCACGAAACCGAAACGAAAATATGATTAAGAACTGGCTGCGATTGCTCGGAACCATTACTAATCCTATTAATCCTTGAATCGTCGTTTCCCACAGAGCTTTACCCTCTCAAAGTTTCATTCTTTTTTCGTTTTTGTTGTTCAACGCGCCCATAGAGAACTTCACAAATCAAAACTCCCACCCGCGCGAGTGGCGCGAAGGTTGGCGGCGAGACCACACCCCCTCCGGGGTTTCTTCGTCGAGGTGGAAGCGCGCGTTTCGCGCCGTGTTAGCCGTCTCTCAATTTATCAGCCTCCTCGGAGAGCGGAAGAGGTCCGAAACTCCACTTTGAAACCATCGAACTGAATTTGGCTCAACGAAACTCAGGGCTCTAGACAGAGACGGGGTGGCGAAAGAGAATAAATCAATAAAACGCGAAACGTTACGATTGATACTACTAGCATATGATGATGACGATGGTGATGCTGATCAGACACGATGGTTAGGATGACTAAGAGTCGTAGATCTTTAGGTATATTTTTTCCTGAAAGTTGCCACACCAGAGAGATATTGTAGTGGGGAGGTAGGAACCCGTGTGTAGTAGGTAGCGGTCGTCAACTTTACGCGCCAGCGAGTCTTCCGTCTAACGCCCGGGAAAAAGAAGTCGGACGTATCGCGGAGAGACGCACGACCAACGCATCGGTTGCGCGCGGTGGTAACGAAGGAAGTGGAAGATTGGAGGTATAAAACGTGATCAATGAATGGATGAATGAAACGAATAAAATCATTTTGGTTGTAGATTTTTTCCTCCGTCTTCTTTTTAGTAACCTTATTCTATAACTGCTTGTGTTGTTGTTCTTTGCTTCTGAGCCGGCAGTGTTGCCTGTTCTTTGAAAGATCGATTCAATGATCAACCCTTGAAAACTTGCATTCGTATTTGATGCGAAAACGTGCATTCGATTAGAAACGATTTGTTTGAATATTCTAATACGGGAAATGTCAAACTATTATTTTTTGACGTAGGACTACGTCTGACGGAAATATATGGCGGGAGAAAATTCAAATCTAAACACAAAACATGTAGGAAAAAATGACAGATTTCGAATTCTTATAACTCGACCATTTCATAATAAATCGAGAAGATGTTATCATCAATTGATAGAAAATATGCCTACGCATCGATCACAATATACAATTTATTTTTTGTTGAGATAATTGCTTAATTGTGAAATATCAAGCATTATCTAAACGCGCTAAATTCAATGTTTTGAAAATTTCGCATCAAAATCTATTCCAAGTGTTTATTAAGGTTAGTGTGAAATACATTAAGAAGCAGCTTGTTATGTGTTGTAGTCAGAACAGATCGCAAACAGTTCTTATGGGATCTGAGTGCATCAACAAATAAATCTAGAGTTTTAAACAGCAAATCAGTCTTTTATTCGTTTTCCTTGGCTCTATATTGGGTGCGCAACCTAATTCGCTCCGTTTTTTGCATGAAAAACACAGTTTGTTTCTAATAATAACATGAATTAATAAAAAAAAATAGTGGCTTGCGATAATCAAGGTTTCAGCCATCGCTAGCCACTACTTTCTTTTATCTTCCTGGCAGTTCACGGATTGCGTTGCGAAGGAAGCGTTCATCTTTTGAAGCCTAGGATTAATCCAGCCAATTTTTGGAATGCTGTTCTGAAGTAAAGCTTATTTCACTTGATCGAGTAATGTTTCTAATTCTTCGTCTTCAAACTTTTTCGTTTGACCCGGACATTTTTCGTCTTTAAGACTAAAATAACCACTTTTAAATCGTGCGCTTCAGCAAATGATGCTTAATTACAAAGACACTAGACATTTTCAACGCAGGAAAAATTACACTTGTTGTGCAATGTGGAGAGACTTCTAAACAATATTTGGTTAATAGATATCAACACTTCACGTCTCTGCAAAAATCGCCGGTTCTGTTACAGTTGAAAATGCTAGAAAGCCTAAATCAGAAACCAAACGAAATGATAAAAAAAACTGATGTAATTCAAACACATACTGCTACAATGATGCTGGGATCAGTTTGATTGTGAAATTATATTTGTAACTAGCTGACCCGGCGAACTTCGTCCCACCAACAATTGATATTTTCAATTAAATAATTTCGAACACTCAAGTCCCCACAGAAATTATTGTTCTGTACGTTATCTTTATTCGTAGTATATCATTTCTGTTCAGGCATATAAACCTGGCGCAGACTACGACGCATCAATCCCGATACTGACTGTTCAAATCCGTTGCTCCGTTCTTGAGTTAAATCGTAAGGAACGGACACCAAAGCATTTTTATTTATATAACCCGACGAACTTCGTCCCACCCAAAATAGATTTTTTGGATTTGAATTCTTTCAAATATCCACGTTTCCTTACTAAGTGAACGTTAGTGAGTCCAATCACTGAACTCTTCGTTGATTGATTACTCTTTGACCCTTTACAATTTCCTTTTACTATAAATTGTCTAGTACTTCTACCAAAACTCGACATTATAATATCAGATTATTTCCAGACACAATTCTCGTGCATGATTTTTCATCCACTTGCAAATAACATGTTTTTCCGTTACATGAAATAAATGTTTGATACAAACAATATGATAGGATAAAGACAGCCCTAAATCGAACAATTCCGACATCGAAACATTTGTACATTTAAATTTAAAAAAGTACTCTAATAAAATAATAAATTGAGGACCGTTTGATACATAAAGTTGTTATATTTAAAGTATTTTTTTTTATTATTATACATATATAAATTCAGTCACAATTGAAATAGGAAATATAGTGACAAACATTGTAATTTTTATGTAATTGCCACATTATATAGACAGTTTCGTAGAGGGTCGGGCTAAAATCGCTGAACAGAAGAAAAACTTTCAAAATCCATTAGTAATAGGCTGACCAAACGTACGTTTTTAACGGGACAGTGCCGTGTTTCAACCATTTTTTATTGTCCCGTCTTTTTATCAATCTGTACCGTATTTTGAGTATAAAAAAGAAAAAAATATCTCTTGTTGTACTACGCTATTTGTTCGAAAATAGCGAAAATACCGCAAACTATGGTTGCTTTCTACCAACAAATTAATCGGCTTTGTTGGAAGAAACAATGTTGCTGAAGTTGTTTTTATTATTTGATCTTTTTATTAGAATTCTCCACTGCGAAAAGAGAGAAGTATTTTCGCAAACTGTTCCTAAAACTCTACTTAATTCAGATGAAACTCAATATGCTAAAATTATTAAAGCTGTGACATTGTTTTCAATACTCCCTTGGAATACATTGAATAATGAAAATATAATTTATGGATTGCATTAAAGTTTATTCCTGAATCGTCAGATGTTCAAAATGTTTCTCCTAAATAGCTGATAGATTTCGAGTATTGATTATTTCGAAAAAATGTCGTTTATATTGAATACGCCTTTATAAAATTCAGTCGTAATTTAAATCGGTCATTTAAAAATGAAAATTGTCATTTTGAACAGTTGCAAACAAAATTTAGAAGGGTGGTGTCCAAGACTCGAACGCATTATTAACGTAGGACTACAAAATTACTGCAGGCGAGAACAAGTGTTGTGGAACAAACTTTCATCTTCAGTTTTCGCTCTCTTCAGCCCTCACCCCAAGAAAATACCTTTATTACATCCGGCTTGAAATCATTAACCCGAAAAAAATGCTATACCCCTTAGCACGCAATATGTTTGGGGTGCAAAGTGCCGTCGATAGCACTTCGACCCCTCTCGACGAAATTCCCAATAAAGCACACGCGTAAGCCGTTTGCCAAAAGCAACACTGCACTTTGACGCCACTTTTAACCCGGAAACAATGCTCGAATTCAAGAATAATTGAATGATCGATCGGAAAAAAAAGTCACCAATAAGTCCCCTGAATTCACAAAAATTCTTTCTTGACAAAAAAAGTTATAAAAATCAATTCGCTTTACATTATGTTGGATATCATTCTAGAACACACCGAAAATTTTCAAACAACTCAAATCAAGCTTTAGGGATTTTAAAAAGGACCGATGGATAGTTTTGTAGAAAAAGGTGGAGATTATTGATTGATGATCCATTCTTACCCTCGCGAGAACAATACACAAGAAATTCGTTTCCTAATAGTAATGCAGCTATGTACTACTCATCGCGAACACTATTGCGACAGTCAGTGACACATTCGATCACAGACGATTGAATTTTCGGTCCCCCGGCATCATTATTGTACATTTCTTAATCATTTCAATTTAAGTTTAGTAACGCATAAAACAACGAAATGTGAGTGTCATACATAAATATTGAAGCTGACCTGACGCTTCCATCGAACAAAATTATACCACTGTTTGCTACCATTCTTCCATGTTCCATAAAGTACTTAGCCTTCCATAACTACTTAGCCTCATCACCCGATGATGTCAGTATCGCAAAAGAGATTACTTATTACATTCTCGTAAACTATTGTCAAAATTTCAGCCGAAACGGACTCGAAGTTTTGTTTGAAGCGGGCGTGTCCGGGAGTTTTAGAAAAATGGAAAAAATGGTAATTCCGCCGTCGCCATGGTCAAATTGGTCGAATTGCACTACGAACTGCTACCCCATCCACCGCATTCTTCAGATTTGGCCCCAGGCGACTTTTTTTTGTTCCCAAACTTGAAAAAGTGACTCGCCGGGCAGAAACTAGAGTCGAATAAGGAGGTATCGCCGCTACGGAGGCCTACTTTGCAGACCTCGAGAAAACGTATTTTTCAGATGGATTAAAAAAGTTTGAGCATCGCTGGGCCAAGTGTATAGAGCTAAAAGGAGACTATATTGAGAAATAAATCGCCACTTTTCCAGAATTTTTGTTTTTTCTGTAGACTAAGTACTTATCGGACTGCCTTCGTATATCGTGCAAAATCGCTGTAAAACCTCTTAAAATCAGGAAAAAATGTGCTTCCTATTTTCGTTCATTCAACACTTTGATTGATTGTGATTCGATTGGTGTGCAAATCATGAAAATTCGAAAAGTTAGTAACCTTAACTTTATTCAATAATATCGATTTCTGATTTGGCATTTTGATCTGCCATGAACAATATGTGGACAACGGGAAAGTCACGACTCAATGATGAAATCATGAAAGTTATGATAATTGTCAAACAGAACTTCTATCTGGAATGTGATAAATTTAATGATAAAATTTCCAAAAATCATAATATCCACGCATCGTCACTTCATTATCTAAATATTCCTGCGTTGAATTCCTAAGAATGTTTTATTATTATGCTTTATAGTCGGTTTTATTCACTCAATATTTTTTTTCAAAAAATATCAAAAGTTATTTTGTTGTTTTGCAATACAATCTTATGCGTCCTAACATCAATAAATTCTATGAATTCGTTCTGAAAATGTGGAGTTACCAAAAATATGAATTCATAATCCGTCATTAAAATGTTTCCAAATATAAAGAATGTGATCAACAAACTATCGAGTTAACCCCTTCACCTTGTTCGTTTTTATTTTTAAAGTATAAAACACGACTAGTTCATAACATGTATTTTCACATCATAAAACGCCCATAAAACACACACGCTCAGCAAAGTAACGGGACGACTTGATGTGCTCGAGTTTGTGCCGTGTTGTTTGAAATTAAATCATAGTTAAACATATCGTTAAATTATCCCCAATAGCTTAAAAATTCAGTCTTGCGAATTTTACCAGCAGCAAATGTCATTCTTAAACTAAACATCTTCCAAACTAGCAACCCGTCCGCTGTGACTCGATGACTCGATTTTTTTTTTGTTTTCCTCTCTCCCCCATCGGTTATTCCTATTATTAATATTACCATACTATTTTTCGTCCTCTTCCCACCGGCCGACCGAAATACGATAGCCATCGATCTCGTTCTCTCGTCAAACTAATTCGCCTCTCGTGTTGCGCGGCGCGACGATCGTTGCTCCTCTCCTCTCAGTCTCTCTGTTTTTTTCCGTGTGTCTCTAAGAAGCTTTCTCACCGCTGGCTGCACACTCTCTCGTCAGTTACAGTTTGGCCCAAAAGCGTGTTGTTATGTTTTTAGGAGGTTTTGATCTCGGAATGATCTCCTTCAGCAACAGCAGCAGCCGACACCACCGCCGCCGCCTCCGCATACCGCTTCGGTTGCTCCGAATCCGTCCATGTGTTTTGTGTGTATGATCTCTTTAAACTCTCAGTTAATCTTTGGACTCCGCAACGGACGCGCGCGCGTGTGTGTTATTGTCGTTTAGCGGGCGATATGTTGTGGACGATCGCTACCAGCTTCCCGAGAATCCTGGTGCCAAGAAGCAGAAGCTGTTGTGATCACCGGTGTTAGAATCCTGAAAGTGTTTCGCGCACGTTGTGGGAGCATCTTGCTGAACGAAAAAAAAGGCTAATCCCAAGAATTGTTGGCGGTAAAACGTGCTCAAGTGCCAAACCGACATAGATAGAACGAAAGAGTTGCATACCAATCGCGGAGTGTAACACAGTGCAATCTGGAAAATCTTAATCGCGCAATAAAATGCAATTATCAGCGTTGCATCCGTTGCATTGGGGGTGTTATTTGGTGTTGTTGTGCTTCTGAAATATTCACCAACTACAGTTCTGCGGCAGGAGCCGGAGTTGGAAGCCGAAGAAAGCTAGGCTTACAGTATCGCGCAGTGTGATATGTGCCGGGTGTGTTTCGTATATTTCGCAGGGAGTCAAGATCGGTATCCCCCTGCTGAGCCGTTCCGTACCGTGAGCATGTGTGTGCAATCGTCGGGTAGAGATTGCATGCTGCAGTAAAAATAAACAGTGCGCCAAGTGCGAGACGAAGACCTCCGCTTTTCCCGATAAGCTACCGCGCCACCCCCATCAATAAGCGCAGCGAGAACAAGGCAGTTTTATGATCCCTGAGTGGCGACCAAGTGCGAGTGAGAGAAAGAGCGCAGGCTAGAATTGGAGTTGTGACCCTCCCCCTTCGATTGTGATTACCCCCGAAGAGAAGTCATAAAGTACAAGCTAGTGCTGGCGGGGCCCACGAGCCAACGTTCCGCCGTGTGTCTCCTTTGTGTATATTGGTAGTGTTTGCGTACAAGACGAGAGGATCCCTCCGTCGGTCGTTCCCTGGCGTGTAGTGTGCACTCCGGGTGTGTATGGGCGGATGGAATATACATCTGCATCCCCCGTTCCGTAGTACGCGACCGACTCGACCCGGTTTCGTGGTGGTGTGAGAAATCCAAGTGCCAACACACTTTGGAACCGTTGCTGTTGTGCCTTTCCGTACGCGGTTGCAACGGAACCACACGGCTATGATGACTGTAACGACGACGATTGAGAATCGGTGTGTCTTGTTCTAAGCCTTTTATCGTCGTATGTATGCATGATGATGATGATGGTAATGATTGCGGTACGATTTCCGCTGTGAGATTTGTTGTGTGTGCGCCTTTGTGCCCGATCCACGCCTAGGACTCTTTCCGGAATCGTATGCCGAAGCCGCAGGAATATTATTGCGAGTGGCTGGAAAGGATTAGCTCTAAGCGGATACATCAATGTGTTTATACTGCTATTGGAAATTATGGATACAGCATTATAGGATTTTAGTAAGTACACCGGATGCGGTCCGGGAGGGGTGGAGGGAATGCCAAGCTATCGTTACGCTGTGCTTGATGGTAAATGGAAATATTGATAGCTTCACCTTAAAGTTGATCGAACGTCAGATGTGTACCCATTATGATGCGATATGGAATGGAATTCAAATGCAATCAAATTTTCCGGGTAAACGCTCCATGCACGCATTCCTATATTTAGATTTATCGTGCCTCGTAAATGTGATATGCATTTACAGTATATTGGAATACTTTCTCAGAAAATCGCATTTGAGCGTGACGCATTAGCGCCATGTATTACTGCTATAGAGTATTGTAGTTCACCACTTGAAATCAAACAAATCATTGAAATTCTGACATACATCATTGTTGCAACATAGGCCAAAATGGGTTACGAACACACAAATCTATATAAATAAAAATGTAAGGCTAAATCTGTTGGTAAGCGAAAAACCCGAAGGATGGATGGTCTGATTTTAGCCTTCTTTATTTTGTTGTATTCGTCTCTTCCCGTTAATCAATATAGTGGAGAGAAAAACCGGAAAATTTTCGGAAAACTCTGAAGGAAGGTCGGAAAAAGGAATTCCCATCTGTTCGAAAATTACATCATAATAAGCGTTGTTGGTTCATTCGATGTTTGCGCTATCGAAATTGATCTTCGTTCGTAAGTGGAAATGGATTTTCAGGCGAAAATACGCATTTCCATATCTTATATCTATCTATATAAATACAAATGTAAGGCTAAATAAATTAACGGAGAGATTTTTGGCAGTTTTTTTTTGTCATCAATCAAATTGGTCAAGGAATATATTGTTCTTAATATGGTGATCTTCATTTTCATAGAACTTATTAAAGATTTCTCACTCAATTAAGTGATTTTGCGAGAATAATTAATCACATCAGGTGTATCGTCATCTTCCCCGCCTACCTTGAACCGCCGAATACAACCAAAACACTTGTGTTTTGGATAAAAAAATCTCCGTGACTTTTTGAAAAATTCTACAAAAAAATTTAGTTTCATCTTGGCTGCTTACACATTTCTTGATCGATGTGCAATAACTCTTGTCACAAAATGCGCTGAATTTCGGCTTCCACTGTAAGTAATTTTTGAGGCTATCCCACGCGGCGGGCGGGCTCTGATTCTGTTTAGCAGTTAAAAAAGTTTTTATGTGTTTATATTCGAATGTAAGTTCAGGTCAGGCTCAGGGTGTTTACAAAAATAATCGTGATGTTAAACAGTTGCGTTAAAAATTTGTCGTCGAATCTTTTTGGCCAAAGATCATCATTTGAGGCAGCATCAATGATTTCATTACTTTCTATCAAGTGTTGGTCTTCTATCGTTACATTGAATTGTAGTCTAAGATTGTGAAGGGAGCAACAACCGTTCCCAGTTCGCGCTGGTCGTCTGATTTGTAGTATAACTGACATACGCGGTTTTTAAGACTCTGTCTACAATCATCCTTATTTTTGAATGCATTTTATTGAAGCGCTGGTGTCTCTTCCGATACCGATTATGCTTGGGCAATCATTCAAAAGTAAGAATCTACATGAGAAAGCTTGTTCATGCGACAGAGAAAAGTTTCGTTTGATTACAACCTTCCGACGATTTGCTATGGATTGTTGGTTTATTGTTGTACATTCAACTTCATCCAATTGACTGTGGATTGTTCTGAAATCAGGCTCTTTGTAGTGTGTAACGGTATTATTCTCACACACCGAATCATGTTCCTAGACAGGAATATCTTCAAAAAAAAATGGTATTCGGAAAAAATCGATACCTTTCGAGAACCGACACTATATTGCCATCAAACCAGCACATAGAGTTATCCATAGAGTTATAAGCATCAACTGTGCATCTTTCAATTGTTTTTCAGGGGCAATCCACATCTCGTGAATTGTCACAGAAACTCTACCAGAACTCCTCCATCGATTGATAAATCTAGCGTCGAGATGGCAGTTATGGTTAGGCTCTGCTTGCGGTAATCAATAAAAATTGAATATTGCAAGTTTTCCTCACAAACAACTTTATTTTTCTTATGTTTAGATAGTTTTTGGCGAAAGCAATCCATTTTTCAAGTCGTGGCCAACCGGATGATTCAAGAATCCCTGGACGCGAGGTGGTTCTTGCAGCTGCGAGAGTGTTGTACACGTTTCAACACGTTTACACGTGCACGAACTACGACTGAAATGAATGAAAGAAGTAGAATGAAAATAAATATGTAACAAAAAAGTGAAAAATTATGACCGGCTTATGACAACTTCTTGATGGATCGCAGAGATGTTTCCATTGATGGATTGAAAATATAATTTTTTTTATAAAATATTTTATTTTGTTGAAACAAACAATTGCACCAATCAAAATGAGCAATGAGCAAAAAGATACTATTTGCATATTTCTATTCCATTGTACAAACAATCATAGCTAACACATCAAGCACTGCTCTATCCAAAGCAAAAAAAAAGAACTAAACAACATAATAAAAATTGTGTTTGCTCCGTTCAACTGTAAGTTTGTGTTTTGTTATCATGATGAACGAATACACAAAATTGTTCGCTTAGAGATGCGTTCAGTGCTGAGCTTGCACTGATGCGCAGAAACAGATCAACAGAGAAATATTAACAAGACCATAGGAGTCCGAAAGAAAATTAATTTACAATTTATATCTAGGCAATTGGATTTTTAAGTTTGAAGCCTCTATAACACAATCAAATTTATAGCTAGTCTTGCTTCGGCCAGTTAGCAGCCCACAGCCACACACAAAAGTTTAGCTCAACATGAAGTCTGAGAGCAAAATCTTTTCGGAGGGTCAATACTACATTGAAAGTTACGGGTTTCTTCATATCGTCAGATGAAAAGTGTTTGTGTGTGATTGAATCACACGTGCGGGTTTTTTAATTTTATATTTTATCAAAGGTAGATAATGGTGGCGGGGGCACGAAAACACAATCACTTGTGGCCATGTCAGCTGTGTGTCCAGAAAAAGAAGAATTATAAAGTGCCCTACGTGTATTGGCAATAAGAACCTTATTTCACAAACATTCAATTATGGTTTTGATTTGCAAAAATTTCTGACAGGTTTCGTATTTGGATTGCAAATAAAGCTAGTATTGAATGTATTTATTGGTATAAAACAAAGTGAAAAGAAGTGCGAAGTAGTACTTCAGAATCATTTAATACTGTTTTTATATAAAAAAAAACAATTTGATAATTGGGTAATTTAGCATCAATTCATGAAATTCGTAAATTCATGACATGGATTGATGAATAGGGGCTTCAGATTCTGGACTGGTCAGCTTGTTTACCAAATCAAAACCCTATCAAGAAGTTATGAAGAGTGATCGTACGAATGGTAGATGCGGCTTACAAGCAGTATGAGTGATTTGAAGAGCTTAAACGAACAGTATCCTCTGCGTAGAACGAGATACACACTACAACATGGCGCAGCCTGGTCGAAACCACCCCGAAAGGGTTGTTTGAACTGATTGAGAACTAAAGATGACCTACGAATTAGAACCTTATTGTAATTCATGTGAAATTGACGTTAATTTTGTAAAGGAGTGAGAGTTTCTCCATCTGGCTCTATAGTTATGAAACACTTCCCTGATTCAGTAGAGAAAAAACAGATATCCGAATTGACAATGTTTCAAATCGGCGAATTCGGATATTTGTAAAATGAACAAATTATTTTCGATTAATTCTGTCACTTACTAGCAAAGAATCATCCACCTAGAACGAGTTGGCACAACTGACAACTGTCGTTCCACTTCATCTTTCGCAGTATCTTAAGAAAAACACAGTGGGTATATGTTCTCTACTCTAGCAGCTGTCACTTGTTTTGTGTTTAGTTTGATTTGCCATTTCATCATAGACTGCCACCTGAACAATCCCTGGAAATTGAGCGATTTGTGTTCGTCTAATTTTGTCAAAATTTAGATCAATCAGGAAAGATAATGTATCACGACCGTATCAATATAACAAAAGAGGATATATCAAATCTGAGCGGTTCAAAAATTACGAACCTTCAGCGGACGTATTAACAAAACATTTGATTTTTCAGACCACCCCAATTCTGAACAATGCACCCTTTGGGCGAAATAAAAAACTTATGTCTAATGCAAAATCAAATCGAGGTTTGGGCACATTTTTTTCAACACATCTTTATTCATGGGATTGTTGTAAAAAACCTGTATGATATTCCAGAACTGTAAATTTGTCAAATTGATGCATTTCTCGTTTTCATGCATTTACTTGTGACGACGTTACAATGTTTAAAAAATCACAAAAATGTTTGAGGATTGCAAGGAGTGATGATATTCACACACGTGCATACGCATTTCAACATGTACATATACTCTTCACCCATTTCGTAGATCATTTTATAGATCACAAAAAACTTTGGACTTCCCACCCTGTTCCTCTAATTGTTTGTCAAGTATATAAGGGGCGATCATAAAGTAGCTAGATGGTTGTCAGTAAAACACATTTTTGCACAACATTAATATGATAATTTTGAGAAGCCTAACACATCTCCCAATGATTCTTGGATTGCTCGAAGCATCTCCGATAGTCGATGTCCTTTAGGATATGTGTCACGCCAGTTTGAATGTAATCAACGTCGGCTTCCAGGGAACATTTTAAGCCAACAGAAAACATGTGCTTATGATTAGGACTTTATAAAGCTATGCTCATTGAAAAATCGTTACTCAATAATAAACATTCTACATTTCTAGTTGCACCTTATTCTCGCTGGCTCAATAGATGCTCTTTTTCACGCTCAATAAATAAATTTTTTTTTATTTCCATTCGCTTTACGTTCATATGTTTCATTCTTCACACATCGAGATTTTCAGATCAGTTTGATACGTTCATTTGGTCGTAGTTCTGCCAAAACGAACCATGCGCCTTTTTGTCAAAATTGTGTTACTTACACCACTGGATCTAGAAAATGAGTTTTTCCTATTTATCCGAATCTTCAACAGATTTTTCTGTTTCGGGCAGCTCTTGGAAACAGTTGTTTTCGGGATCTGGTAAGTAAGACAGCCAAAGGGCTGCTATAATGGATAAAACCGTGTTAAAAAAGCTGATATGCATTTTTTTAAATTGCGTTCAGCCACAACGATCCAAGTGTAATGCATTTTCAAATCAATATATTTTCATTTCTCAAGATAATAGTTTGTCTAAAATAGCGAAAGTGGGTCAACATACATATCATTTATGAAATAAGTCAAGAGCCGTTACAAAATAGTAATGTGTTGTGTAATTATATCATATTAACAGTTAGCATGTACTTGGTTCGCTCTGGCTGCAAAGAGAACGAAATTTTGCGTGTCTAGCAACTACAAAATTTGGTTTTTAATTTCATTTTCTTAACACGTTTAGCCCCGCGTCGGTCCCTGGGGGCCGACGTTAAGCTTTTCTGTGGGAAAGCACTGACTGACTGGAACTGACCGTTACAAAGTATAAAAATATAGATATATACGGTTTGTTTTCGGATGTTTTTCATAATTTGGCTACTTTCTAGTCGAATTTCTGATTATTTTTTTTTAACTTGGTTCACTTTGACTGAACATTTTTGAAGTTTTTTTTCGATCCCGAAATTCTTACGCTTAAGTATAGTCACGACTCAGATGATCCCTTCTTCGAGTTAGACCTGAGGAAGTGATTAGGAGGACCTTCACCCTTTTTTGGTCAAACCAAAATGGAACTTTTACACCCAAATGGGTATAATATTTTTCGGACATTCAACATCTGATGAAATATGTACCTCCTGTGAACCATGCAGTCTTCATGAAACCCAATGGTTCCCAATGATCAATACCTTGCTGATATTGATTATGATCTGACCGGCCACGAATCATATGTTTTTTCTCAACCATTTTAACCCTTTCCCGTACAACATCGAGTCTCACTCGTGGGTACTTGAATAACATAGGGCGACTTCGAGAATAATGAATATAACCCATTCGAGCAGTTCCCATCGTTATGAAGGCTCCCGCTTTCCTCAATCGTAGAAACGCGGGCTGGTGTTTTCTTTTATCATGAAATTTTCGAAAAACAGTGATCAAATTCTTTGGGATTTTCTATTCGTTTTTATTCGGAATTATGTGACATTCGGGCCTAGGTTTTTTCTTCTAGATAATGTGTTCGGGTAAATGTTATACAATCCCAATGAGTTATTTCATGTAATTTAAAAATATCGAATTCCTGTCATTCAGATGAATCAGATCAATCCTGCCCAATCCAATCAAAGTCGCACCAATTGATCCACATCTCTGGAAAAATAATTATCCAACCGACAAACTCCCGCTAAATCCTAACCGGATTCAACATTCAGTGTGTCTTTGAGCCATAAAGCCGCTAATTGCCTATCTCGCAGCCTAGTTAGATTCTCAGCCTCCAATCAGGGCCCCATAGATATCACACCGCGCTCGGAAATAAAATCCCGTCTCCCCATTACATATTACGACACCGCACGCTGCGTGTGAGCCTCGAAACCACACACCACCCCCATTTCACTCATAAAAAGCCACCACTCGGTCGTGTGTGCATATTACATATTACTTGCATACACTGCTGCACTTCTCCTCGTTGGAGTCGTCGTCGTCCGATACTTGGGTAGCCATTCTTTCGATCACACCGGGGTGATAATGTCCCAAGCCGAGACTGCTGCTGCGTGACACCACACATTTATTTCTTTCCCCCGAACGATAATAGCGAACGCGGTTTGGTGGACCCCAGCAACAGCAGCAATTCCGCGTAATGCACCCATATCGCGATCGTTACGACGACGCGGAGGACGGTGGTGCGATTGCCGATGACGACGGCAAGTCGAGAACGATAACGGTTGGTCCGGGAGGTCGTCCTCTCGTACATGCAGAAATTTCATCGCATAATGCAAAACCGACCGAGAGTCGTCGATGCGACTGGAATGTGAAGGTTTCCAAAGATATGCAAGCATGAATGCATGCATGCGATATGGGAAGGGGGGTTGAAGGGGTGGCTGGAATTAGTGGGTCAGCAGCAGGCGGAGACAGCCGATTAGGTGCAATCAAAGTCTTTCTCCGATATGATCTTTTCGTTCGTACGTGCGGCAACTATCGTTGCCGGGTATTATTCAAATATGAACACGACGAACCGCAGGGATGGGGATGAATATGACATTGTTGTCCGATTAGTCGCTTGTCTTTTCCAAAACCGATTATGAAATTTTTTAATTGAAACTAGAAAATTAGTGACATTGATCGGACCGACTGGCCGGGAGCGGATTAATAGATAAAATCGCGTTACTTTTTATCCATTTAATGCACCACCGAAATGAAACAACAACAACATGGTAGCTGCAATGCTGCGATGTGATGCAATCGGCCCAACGGCTTTGGTTCGTTTAAACCGTTCAATTAGTTGCCGGTGCATTATGTTCGGCCGGTTCTTTCCCCATTCTTGCATACTCAATACGATGTTAAACTGGCAACGCGATAAAATCCGCAATAGAGAATTCATTAACCAGCCAGCAGTCAATCCACCGACCGAAGGCACCGCTTCAGAGGTGTGGTGACTCTTGGGAGGGAAGTGCTGTGTGTGTGCGCGGGGGCGGATCGAATCGAATCGGTGGCGCAAAAAGATCCCTGTTGATAACAATTTGCGCCGACACAAAAACCATTTATGGACACCGAACGGTAACAAGTTCCGCCTCTGAGAGTGGGGACGGTTAATTACAAACAACCGTCATCACCGTGCACCGAACTTCACCATCCTTCCATCACCACCAGCACTACCCACCCACCCACACAATGTTCTTCTCCCTCGCAGTGTCACCGTCATTCGTTACGTATCGTTTTATGAGCTTGTGCGAACAAAGCCCTTTTCATAGCGAAAGAAAGCCTTTTAACCGGCTTTGGGCGCCGAAATGAGGAGTCAAAGGAAAAACACTTTCCATGGGGTGTGTGTGACGCTAGTCAAAACAAAAACTAGGCGGAACGAAAAAGCGGCTCCCTCCGGCATCGAAAGAGGATGAATGGCAGGATTAGTTGCAGACTCAGCAGAAGTAACACCAGTTTTTCACCGACCGCGCGTACCCAGAGAGAGGATACTTTTTGTTAGCGTGTCGTGGAATGTTGGCCTCCATCGTGGTTGGCGCAGAAAGTGGTTGAATTTATGTTTAAAATGCTCGACTGGGGTTATATGGTGCTGTTTTTGTACCGACACTAAGGAGTGGTTAGTTTTAGGGGTTTTACAGTGATAGGAAAGGATGCTACGATGGTCTCGTTTTATGGGTTGTAGGGCTAAGACAAGGGGTACTCGTAAAGATCAGGAAGTTACTTTCAATTGCTAGTTTCCTATTTTCCGATAATATTCTTCCTTCACTCAATTTCAATAAGTAACTTGAGACTTTTGCCTTTTATATTGACATGAATATATTTTATTAATTGTTACTTTTATGATATTCTTGAGCTCAAGCTCAAGCGTCAATTTACAAGAGTCAATTCATTTGACATTAAACTTCGATGTAAATATCTCTCACGAAGGAAAATTCCCGCTCATGGAAGAAAGTCGTCGTGGAAGAGAACATTTTCGTGAGAGCAAAGTGCGGAATTTCTTTTCATTCATTTCTGCTTAGTCATTCATATATTTATGCAAGGTTTTCATTGATTTTTCATAAATTGACCGTGGTTCAATTATCTATACACGCAAAGTAAATTTAAACTTTGTCCGCGAAAATGTAAATTTAAAATATTTCCGAACCCTATAAAGGCCATTAATATATAATGAGAATAACATTTGTCCCAATCTCGACCCCGACGATATAGGAGGAAATCTAGTAGGAACGCCTTGTAATGGATTTTCTATAGCATACACCCAAACTAGCGTTGGCAGAAAACATGCCATCTTTGGCAGAAAAGATGCCATTTCCTATTCATGAGAGTCAAATGCGCAAAAAATGAGCTATTTTAAAAGCTTAAAAATGGTTTGTATGTATGCGAGCAGACATCTCTTTCTGTTTTCTTTTCTCTTTTCATTTGGGATTGTGCAAAAAAAAGCCCATACGACGTCAATGGGGATCGAACCAAGGCCGGCTGGGATGCAAAGTTACTTTACACGACCACGCTATCCATATAGCTGCCAGCGCTATTATAAAGGAGCGTAATGATATTACACCTCATCATAAAATGAAGTTGTAAGGTGTTTTCTAAGACGATAAAGAAGAACATGAATGAGAATATATCTTTCTCTGTCTGGGCCGTGTATTTGGCAAAAAAAAAGTTTTCATATGCTTTCATTTAAGTGTGTCTCCTGTTTCGCTCCCTCATATTGGCTCTAGCATATATATTATACAAATGATATACATGTATTGGGAAGTAGAACATTTTGTTATCTTTCAGCTCATTTAATGTAATAAATCGGGATGCCAGAACATGTGCTAAAAATTAACTTTGGGTGTAGAGTGCAAAAGCAAACTTTTAGCAAAACCCTCATTTATTTCATTAGAGTCAAATTGTCCCAAACAGGATGATTTTGATTCACGCAAATGAATTTAATGTTTGCTATAGTTCGAATCCGTTCATGGTTCGAGAATACATCTATTTGAATAAATGCGACGTATAATTAGGAAACGTCACCTCTAATCGTGACGAGCCATCAATAGGGAAGCAATGTTGGCTCGCAACCTAAACTGAACATCTTGTAAATGGATGACGTGGATTCAGGCTTGAATGTATAAGCCAGATTGTTATCAATATTTTTTCTATTATAGAATATAACATTACTCTAGCTCTAAAGTACGGGTGCTCTATGATTCCAATTGTACGATCAAGATTAGCACCGCAGGAAACTCCCCAAGTGTCATTTCGATGAGTAGCAATAATATAAATTATATTTACATGATCCTGTTAATTGATATCGTTTCCATTAAACCAAAGGTCAAACCACAAAGAGAAAAATTGAAAATCTGTACAAGAACTGTGGGTAGAACGCCCAGGTTAACATATGGTGGGGGTCAGATGGATAGGAAATGTGTTGCGAAGCATTGAAATTTATCGCTAACAAGAGGAATCATTTTATTCTCTCTCTCACATCGTTTGACTGCTAGTGACTGAAACGTAAACGAACAGAGAGAAAGAAGAAGAGTGCAAATTTCATGCTCTTTCCATCACTAGTATTTCACTGTTCGTCTTACTTCCACCAGAAGCTGCCCGTTCCATCCATCCAGTAGGATTATTCGGATCATTAACAGTTTTCACTTACAATTATCAATTTCGATGCAACTCACTTATCGAAATATAATCGCTAATTAACCGGATTTTGAAATATCTCATTCAAAATAATAAACACCGTATGTACCGATAATTTGCCAATCCTTATCTCCTGCTCCATCTCCTTCTCCTACTCGAAGGTACCAAAGAACATTGGTTCTGCGTTTGTTGGCCGTATTTTTCTATTTTGAAAATTCTGTTATGTTTTTTCTCGTAGTTCACGCTCTTTTTTTTCTTTGTCTCTCTCCCTCTATCTTCCTCCCTCTTTTTTCTTCTCTCTCACTCTCTCTCTCTCTCTCTCTCTTTTCTCTTCCTCTCTCTTTTCCTCCCTCTTTCTTCTCTCTCTCCTCTCTCTCTCTCCTTCTTATTCTCTTTCTCTGTCCTCTCCTCTCTGTTTCCATCCCTTCTTCTCGCTCCGTCTTTCTTTCTCTCTCTCTCTCTCTCTCTCTTTTTCTTTATCTCTTTCTTGCTCTCTCTCTTTCTCTCTCTTTCTCTTTCTCTCTTTCTCTTTCTCTCTTTCTCTCTCTCTTACTTTCTCTCTCCCTCTCTTGCCCTTTCTCTCATTCTTTCTCTCTCCAGGGTTGCCACATTTATTTCTGTAAAATTTTCTGAAAAAATCTGCATATCTGTACTTTTTTCAAAAAAATAAAAAGACAGGTTTATTTTGATTCTGAAATTTTCTTCTTCTTTATGGTTTGTTAAAGTCGTATCAATACATAAACACAAATCATAAAAAGGTTTTCTCTAGAAAAATTGTACGAAGTTTATACATGGTTTTGTTGAACTTTGCCTTAAAATTTTCCGCCAATTTCAACCTCGACGTTCCTGCTTGAGCCGATGCATAGTTTTTCTCTTTCAAAATAGAGTGGAAGCCAACCGATTTCTGAGCTTTGTTTTGTTGGCATTGTTGGCACATCATGATGTATGTGGAATTAACAAAAAGCCTCCCACAAACGACCTTAGCTAGAGTGGAGAGGTGAGGTGAGGTGGAGGTTCATATTTTTCAACCTTTTTATAAATCAAGGTATCTTCATGACTCAACGAGAAAAAAAACAAAGTTCATTAGAAAGAAATTAGACAGAAAAAATGCACTGTAATTAATTTCATATTTAAATTTGAATTTCAACAAAATATTTAAATTCTGTATCTTTGCTGAAAATCTGTAATTCTGTATATACAAATTCTGCATCTGAAAATTGTCGAAAAATCTGTATTATGTAAATACAGAATATTCTGTATATGTGGTAGCCCTGTCACTCTTTTTTTTTCTTTCCCTCTTTTGCTTTCTCTCTCCATCTCGTTCACTCTCTCTCTATCTTTCTCTCTCTTTTTCTTTTTCTCTCTCTTTCTTTCTCTCTTTCTCTTTCTCTATCCTTCCTTTCTCTCCATCTCCCAACGCCACACTCATGATAGAACAAAAATTTACAGCATTGTAATGCTCTCCGTACTCGAAAATTACATCAAAATTTTCATGTCGGTGTGTTCAGTATGTTTTAGTCTTTATACGGCGTCCAAACATCCTCTTTCATACAAAGATCAGCAGTTTATTTGTTGATGAACAGATAAACTTTAGTTTATAATTTGTGCACCACACATTTCAGTATAATAGGTCGGCATTTGAAAAATGAAAAATGTAACTTTATTCGTAACATTCGGAGTTTTAAATTATTAAATTGGTTTAAAAAAATGAGTGGGTTATATCTATGACATAATCGCAGGGTTGACGTGGAACTACCTTTGCTAGCAATCATTTGTTTGTATTGATTAAATTTCTGATTGAATGAAACAGCTCCGGAATTCAATTGAATTAAATATATTTGCTTTGTGAGTAAAAAGATTGCACAAATGCCATGGAAGGTCAATTCATGCATTGTGATAGATTTTTTTTTCGTAACAAGTGAATTTAATAACAGTCCTTTTATGTATGGTATGATACCTTGGACAAAATATGTGAACGGAAGAATTATCAAACGATTATTTTATTTTACATTTCCCTCTGAAGTTTGCATCTCAAGTGTACGTACTTCTTGAACCGCGAATTTGCTTGATTTGATGAACTTCAGGCACTCAGTTTCGATTTTGACATGTACGTCGAACGCATGTTGTTTAATCAATAGGCGTTATCGCAGCAAATGTTTATCAACATTTTGCCTAATCATCAAATGGTATGCGTAGAAATTCAGTGAGCAGAAGATATGAAGGCATATCCTTCAATGACCTTCAATGGCATATCCTTCAATCTTGAATGACCGAAGCAAAGTGTTGTGTTCGTACCCGCTTTTGTAAAACACTATTCGGAGTGCAAGAAAAACATGCGGGTGCTGAAGTACCCTCGGGTTGCACGAATCAACAACTTCAACTTCTACTTTTTATACTATAGAGGCATTAAACTTGAAAGTTCATTTACCTCTAGTGTCTGCACGATTTTCCCAGGTTCCTAAGTTTAGAAGACCGTGTTAGGGAAACATATTCCAGTCTGCAAGCGAGTACAAAAGTATTCGCAGTTTGCATATATTTGCAAAGTCGATTCCCGCTCCTTGGATCTAAAATCTGTGTTAGAGAAACATATTTCAGTCGAAACAAAAATACTCCCGATTTGCATGAATTTGTAATGCCAATTTCCCCAGGCACCTCGGTTCTAAAGTCTGTTTTGGGGAAACACATTTCAGTCGGAACAAAAAATACCCCCGACTTGCATTAATTTTCAATGCCAATTTCCCCACGCTTCATGCATTTGAAATGAAGACAAAAATACCACCGACTTGCATGTATTTGCAATGCCGATTTCTCCAACGCTGCATGGTTTTGAAGTCTGTGTTAGGGAACACATTTCGGTGAGAACAAAAGTCCACTTACTTTCACGTGTTTGCAATGCAGATTTCCCCAAGGCTGATTGGTTTTGATGGCTGTGTTGGGGAAACCGTAAATCGAGCCAATCAAAACGAGGCAGTTAGGGCGTTTAGATAACGCTTAACATTTTACAGTTATTCAATTGTTTATCTAATGAAAAATAACGTTTTATTAATTGCGATAGATGGGTAGACATTTTTCTTATCAATTGATGCAAACTCTTTACGATCCAGTAAGAAATGTTCGAGTTATAAGCATTCGAAATCTTGCATTTTTTCCTGCATGTTCTGTGTTTAGGTTTTCATTTTACCTCCCATATATTCCGGTTAGACGTAGTCCCACGTCAAAAATATATTTTATTCATTAACAATTATGGGCTTCCCACTTTAAGATGGAGCAAAACTAATAGCACAGTAATGCTCCTCGTACTAGGAAACATTCATGTACAACTTTTCACGTCAATCGGTTCAGTAGTTTTCGAATCTATACGAGATATACAGACAGACACACCGAAAAAACATTAAATATTAGATTATGAGAATTATTCGTCAAAACCAGTGCGAATATATCAGACTCTTTGCTTTTGCAAGTGCTCAAAATGATGCAACAAAAAAAGAATAGGATAAATATGAACAAATCGCGATTTTTTGTTGATCTAAAAATACAGAGAATGGTTGAAGTTCTCACAATTCAACAACTTTTATACTCCTTCGATATAGTGTATTTAACAAAAGCATTCAAAATCTTCTGTTTAACATCTGTAAATGAAAAAAATCGAGAGGGTTGTGTCCGAGACATGACCGCATAGTTGACGTAGGATTACATTAGGCTATTTCTTTGCAAATTGATTTTGGAACACGAACACGAAGATAGATGCGTCAATTCTGATTTTAATTGGACGTATAACACCACAATATAGAGTGCACAAATCTAACTTATGTTAAATTGCTTCTTCCATTCTTCCAGTGCACTATCAACCAGTCGAAGCGATTTCGCTGTCAGACTTCACGTCGAGCAAAACCGCTAAGTTTGGAGCGATTGTGTCACATTTACCAGAACGACAGCTACCCGAAAGACATTCACCCGAATGCGACATTTAGCCGAGTGTTATATTTACAGCTATATTTAATTAGAAGTTTGTTCATATTTAATCCTGATAAACGTCATTAAAATGATAATATTTATACATAGACCAAAAACGAGAAAAAGCAGCGTTGCATACTATATTTTCCAAAGTTATGAAAAAGATTTATATTAATAAAATTAGTATTTTTTTATGAATGATGGACTTCCAAATTCGATTATAAACATTATCCAGCCATTTGGATCACATAGCCCACACATGTAGAAGAAAGTTTTCACTTTCAAGCAGTTGACATAAAATCCATATAATGAGATATTGAAATTCGAATAAAAAAGACAGGTAATGTATTGGGAGGAGAGTCGGACACCGACCCGCCGACCGCAAACGTCGGACAACATACGTTTGATTGGTGCATTACGTTTGCCCGGTTAATTTTCGCTTTGAGATACATCTTTCATATTTCAATGCAAAAATCGCACTAAACGTCGACATAACTGAACGGTCGTCTCCTATGTTTCAAACTAACCGGGTAATCTGTGGAACACAGGTTTGCTTGCGAGAGGCCGCCGCTTCTGACGGCGGGTCGGCGGCCGTCTCGGTTTACGTCACCTCGGCGGCTTGGTGCCGCCTCGCTTCCTTTTCCTCGTCAAATGGGGACTTCGCGCCTATTACATTGACCTAAGAATAAATTTCATCACGAAATAAGAAATTGAAGATTAACATTGTGCTATGGTGGCGTAAATACGTTATTATCACGTTTTTTCATCAATTCTTTTCACATTTTCATGGCAATTTTGCTATATATTTTTCATGTTAAACCTGCCCAATATTCGAAATATTCCATAACCCGTGCTCATTTCTGAATGATCTCCCAGCCTTAAAGAGCAATACGGAAAGAAGACGGCATGTTAAGTATGCCTACACTAATTTCTAAAAATGTCACAGCGAAATTTTCAACTTCATTTTCGAATTACCTCATTACAATTTCTCATTTTACTTCGTTTTTTTTGTTGCTCTTTCATGTTGTTTTGATTTAATATTGTTTATCAAGGAGATTCGACAAAACACATAACCTGATTTGTCGGAATTTTTCCTTCTTCATTTGGATAAATGTTGCATTCGGGTAAATGTCGCATTCGAGTATTTGTCACATTCGGGTAAATGTGCTGCTTCGGGTAAACGTGTTTCGGGAGAATGTGACACAACCGTTTGGAGCGGCTGGCAAAGGCGAAGCTTACGTTGCAATATTTTCCCTCCTGTACTGCCTTCCGAGCGATCTATGGGCGACTTTATTGCACAACGGGCGAACCACATCGCAATGGTAGTGTATATGAAAACAACAACTTCACTAGAAACCGATTCGATATTGTTCGGAAATGTCATAGTAAGTCTTCAGAATGCAAAGCGGTGCTGATGTGTGACAAGTTTCTTGCACTCAGCCATGCCTTGTACACACATGCGCTCCGGCCAATGGGCACGCACCGAAACACAGATGAAATGTTTTGCGCCGTGTTTTGCACCGTGTTTCCAGCATTCTTTAAGTGAAAAATATTCCTAGTTGTCGTTCGTAAATATTCATGAGAACCCCATTCATGAGAATATTGTCATAGAGTTTTTGACGTTGAATTACGTTTGACTTTAAGGGTGCCATATCAGTGAACCCGTTTTTATTAGATATTTTTAACATTAACAGCTTTTTCAACTGCCAACAGCGGATTTTACTGTAATGCATTTCTATCCTAGTCTCGCTCCAGCCTGTGAGCAGTCGAGGCTAAGATTTAACTTTAAAATTTCATTTTTCAAGACTACAGTTGAGTTGGACCTACTGATCTACAATACTTGAAGCGAGTGAATTTTAGAATTCCAAGCCCTAATAATACAGATAAAAAGACATAAGATTCACTAATTGTTGCTCAGTGCGTTGACACTAGTGAAACATTTTTTATCCTTCCGTTCCTTCGTAACCATGAGTTTCCATTGTTTTTATCCGTGATTGAAATAAATTGAAATAAATAATTTCGTAGTCCTGTATAGTGTCCTAGTAGTCGTATATTTAAAAAAAATGAATATGAACATCGTGCTGTATTAAAAATATCCATGAAAAAATGTTTGAAGGTGATGGAAGTTTGAAATGAATATGAATGTCGTCAACGTTAATTCCAATTGGAGAAAATGTCCTCCAATCGGACAATTATTTCACTACTGAACATATGCGTCATCGCCATTTTTCGAATTGTCCAATGAATCTTTACAATTCTCGAAAGTATACTATCATTCTGATTTGGGTGGAGACGAACACAACGATATAAAGACAGCTCAAATCTCATCAGTCATCGAGTTTTTCATCATCTATATGAAAAACGTTCCTCTTCAAATGAAATTCCCTCGCGAAATTGTATTGAACCTAAGGTAGAACGTATTGAAATGAAGTTTTCATGTCCGCTCAGCAAAGTTCAGACTCATATACAGGGTAACTTCGATATAACGTACATTTTACTTTCAAAATTGTACGTTGTATCGAGTTGTACGATATATACGTTAATAAAGAACTCAGAAACGTAGCTTATACTACTTTATTGTGTTGCTGTTAAGGTAAGGTTAATGAATAAATTCAACTAGAAGACGAAGCCAACCTTTCTCATGATGTTTCTCTTCGTACTGTTGATTAAAGTTTAATTCAAAATATTTCAAAGAATATTCTTTTGGACTTCTAAATCGAGTGACGTTATATCGAGGGTACGTTATAACCAGGGTACAATATATCGAAGTTCCCCTGTAATTGTTTTTTCTCGGCAGATTTTCGCTGACCAAAGTTGATTTTCTATCTTCCCTTCTATCCAATATAAACGATTCTAACTATATAATTTGGGTATAAATACAATTCAAAAACCTTGGTAAAAGTCAGCGAACAAATCACTTTTTTATGTTTCAATTAATAAAATATCTGATAATGAACAAAATCCACAGACGAGATCACCTTTCTCTTCCAGTGCTCTCTGTAGATTCACATCAGCATATCGCGAATGGAACAATGTTAATCTCTTCGATATCGAAACTGAAATCTTCGTGATTCAAATTAATGACACCAGCTCAGGTCATCCACTCACCCCTGGATCGGATCGCGCTCACACACAGTTGTGCGAATGCCTCCGGGTGTGAATTGACTCTAGAGCCCCAACGATGCGATGGCGGGGCGACGACGACTTTAGTTTATGCGCACAAAAGGGCCATTTCACACCAAAACAAAAGGATGACAAATGGGATTTAATTTTCTCCTGCGTTCTATGGGCTTTTGATAGGAGGCGAGGGCGCGCAAGAGTTCGTTCAACGTCCGGGTGCTTGAGCGCTAGCCCAGCTCCCATTCAGGGTAAATATGGGTAAGGGGGGCTAGTGACGAACGGGTTCTTGTTAGCTCTCTCTCCGGTCTCTTTTGGGTGGCAGTTAATGGTCGAAAATTTGTACATCGTTTTTCATGTAATGAAGGTGTTTTTACTTTCAATTTACACACAATAGAGCAGCTTTTATAACGAGACAAATTGAAATGGCTTTCGGCTTTTTTATAGCCGCCCAATTAGGTGATAAGGATGATCGATAGATCGATTAACGTAATGGCAGTAACTCGGTTCCCAGCTTTCCCAACATTAGTGACACCAACTTTACCCACAATTGCTCACAATGCACCAACACCAGAGTCGGTGGGGGCGGATTGTTGCGCAAATAAAATTCTCCCAAGCCAACGGGTAAGATTTACGGGGTCCGCAATCTGCAATAAACGCCGACAATAAACAACCCGATGTCACTTATCATAAATCAAACAATTTTTATGCTGCTCTCGGCACAGGATGTTATTGGATGTGAAATGTCATCCTCCACCGCTGGTGGTGTCACCGCCGGGTTTACGATTCGTGCGATGTATTTGGTTCATGTAAATATTTGCTACAAGCAGCGCGCGCTGTGTGCCATTATAACACAATCGAATTGCTCTTCGCATACGCGCAAGCAGAGTGCCTACAAGTGGTGTAAGCTCCACTTTCAACTGATAAGGATTCCCGTCTTCGTTGCTTTTCTCACGGATTGGTTGAACCTTCGGTAGACATCTTCGCTGTGGGTCGTAGCGAATTTCTCAACCAAATTCCAGCAATTGTTTCGCTGTGACTGCATATCGCGCTTATCTAATGCAATTTGTCATTTCAAGTCACAAATGCTGAACCATTTCCGTCTACATAGAATGGTTCACCAAATCAAACCAAATTGGATTAACATTTGCCATTGGCGTGATTTGTTTGCAATTTGATGGAGTAAATATTTATCGTAAGCAATACTCACAGCGCGCTGGTGGGACGGACAGAATCTTCGTTTAGCCAAACGTTGTGGGATTTACTGATAAGGCTTCCCTCCACTCCACTCCTTTCGCAAATATACATTCGTGCTTGTCGGTGCCGGTGCGATTTCCCACGGATTTGTTTGGCTTTTGATAAACTCTTTTGTCGCTTGAATTGTTTTTGTTTCTCTCGGCTCCTCGGTCGAGAATCTTGGGAAAATTTTCGGTCCGTTCTGTTTGTTTGTGCTCGCAGTTGGTAATGCCTAGCGCACCCTCTCGCTGATTGCTTTGGGATTTCTTGTTCTTCTCGAGATTGTTTTATGGTTTTCTTTTTTCCGATTTCAATCCATTTAACCGGAAGGAGGTTGGATGTATTTGTTGTTGTACTTCATTTCGTTCCTGGAAAGATTAACCTGGAAGATTTAATCACTATTTGACATTTTCAACCACAACGAAAGTGAACGGGTTTTATTAGCGCGTTTACACTGTCTAATCAAACTTTCAAAAGATGATTGTCGTAAATGGAGCTTCGTATACGAAGGGAATAAATCTAATATCTTTTGGATCTTGAATATTTAAACACTTTTATGGTCCAATTCATTTGAATAGCAAGTAATTCTGGGAGCTTGCAATTGTCCACAGAATTTTATCAATTTTTCTAAAATGACAGAGATATATTTTAGAGGAGGGCGGAAATAGAATATTTCTATTTCGATAAGTCCGACGGCACAACTGACCGTCAAACCTTGGTAAAACTAGAATACTGTTTAAATTAAAAATATATAATATGTTAATATATGTTTTTAGTTAGATATAAATGATTTTAGTATTAAATTCAATTTTTGAGTTAGTTTTTTCAACGGTGTATTTAAAATGTCATTTTTTTCAGAAAGTTCATTGACTTTCTAACAACTTTATCATGCACAGTAATTTAAGCGGGCAGTGGAATTCGAGTTTCGATTTCTTTAAAAAAAAAAGGGCAATGGTTGTGGATAATCACTTATAAAGAACAGTCGTACCTAATATCCACTTCCACTGACTCGATTATATTTGATTCGATTACAATTTTAGACTCGACGTAAACGTAAACGTAAAGGTGAAAGTTAATTGACTATTATAAGTACAGTTGAGTAAAAATCGTCATTTTTTTATTGAACACTCACCATGAAATTGTTTAATGATATTGCAGCGAAATTAAGAAAGATAGAAGTTGGGTGTCAAAGAACAAATTGTGAAGCGGTTAGAAGACTTTAATTTGGTCTATAGAAATAACAAATATATTTTGGGGGGTATTGGTACAAATTAAAAATAACCTCTTATAAATCACTAACTTTTATGTTTTCACTTCTAAAAGATGTTCCACAACTATATCCTGTACTGAATTTTTTCATCTTCCAAAATGGAAGCAACAGAATCGTCCTATCGAGTATACTTTTTGAATTATAGTCAGTTTAAGGTAAACAGAGCCTGGAATAAAAAAGAAGTTCAGTAACTCTGTCATTGTTGAAATTTGAATATATGCGTAGAACGATTTTTTGCATCAAATATGATACTCTATCACCTACCAAAAGATTGCGAATATATATTTTTTTATATAAGCAAGGTGATTTCTGACTTAAGGAGGATGAAGACGGATTTCATGCCAACTTTTTCTATTTAGAAACATGTCAAACGCGATAATTTACACACAAAAATGTTACGAGTAAAAAAAAACATTATCTTTTCAGGAGTCTTTATACAAAACTGCCTTATATTCTAGAGACTACAAAAAGATAGAAAGTTGACGTCTTTGTCAAATCTAGATCTAAAACTTTGTCCAATACACTATATCACTATCTTGACTTTAAACAAAATTAGGATCAATTTTAATTTTTTTTTGTATTTTTTATGAAAACTTGAACAGTTTTCTACAATTTATTCTTTGACCAGATTTTTGTAGGTATCATATTTTTGAGTCATATTTTTTTGTACAAAATTTGGAAAGAATGTTGACCCTATTCGAAAAGTAGTCTAATTTTTTTGTTGATTTCAAGTATGCAAAGTCGCTTAAATGACCCATGTCTTTACACCCACAACGCCTCACTGCTATTTTTTTTTTTTTTTTATCTGTATTATAGTGACTTTCAACTCATTTGGCTGGTTCGTCACTTTTACTTCCATTTTTGGAAGAATGTCGGGAGTGAGAATTGAACTCGTGACCTTTAGCGTGAGAGGCATGGATGTTACCACTACGCCAGATCGCCTCCACTCTCACTGCTATTTGTGATGGTGCTGCCAACTCCTAAGACGAGTTAGCATGAAATTAGTCTGAATTAAAAATTGTCGGCTGTGCGTATTGAAAATTTGTACGTATGGATATATACTCAGAAAGTTGCCCATAAGATTCAGTATTGAAAAAAAAATCATTATCCCATAATAAAAGAGGCAATGTCCAACGTTTGATATTTCCCAACAGATTGTCCTAAAAGTCAATGTAGTTCTTATCAAATCCGACCAACCACTTGTAAAATGCTGCCCTTCAGATTTTTCATTGAATAGTGACTGGCGATGGAAAGTGGGTTTATTTCGAAAGCTATTAATATAATTTTTTTTAATCAATAAAAATATTTTTTCGGGAAAAATGAATCTGAATTTTGTAAAATATAACTTGATTTTGGACAAAATTAGGATTGAATGTAAGTTTTTCAAAGAAAACATGAAAAAATCTTTTTCCTGTAGATGCGCCTATCATCCGGTGTATCGATGACTTGTTGGTTATTTGATGGGCATATACTTCTTTTGAATTAAAAAACTACTTAAAAATACGTTTTTTAGAACAATGAATCTTTTATTTTATTTTTGAAATATTTTTTAACAAAGAAAATAAAATAAATTTCTACATTTCCTTCTCTGAACAATATTTTCAGGTCTTATAATTTTTGAGTTGAAAACTTTTGCAAAAATTTAAGAAAAACAAACTTTGTTTTTTTTCCAAAAAAGGAGTCTAATTTTTTGTGGGTTGGTATGCAAAGTTGTTCAAATGCTCAAAAAACGAATACGCACTATCATCTTCTATATAATGAAGGTTTCCTTGACAGTGTAGTTTCGAACTTTCCAGTTATTTTAGGTAAGTTAATCGCCATCTCCAAAACTGAAAAAATAGATCTAAATAACGCAAAACTCTTCTTACCTCATAACTTTTTGTCACTTTCATTAAATGTATCATGTTTATATGTGTGAGCTGCTAGTGTAATAATGTATGAAACGACTACACTGTTGTCGAAATTTTATGCTCGTTTGCTTCAAAATGGCCAATGCGCACTTTTGCCCCGTGCGCACCTTTGCCCCGCACTACTCTAAGCTTGAAACTTGGCAACCAATGCATCGAACACCTTCCACACAGATGACCGCGCTTCATCTGACTGATAACTGCTACTTACTTGATTATTTTTTAGCTTTTAGTACATTATCTGTACACTAGGGTGCCAAGGAAAATAGTCGTCTCTAATTCCAAAAAGTTACCCCATAAAAAATTTTCACCACCTCGGAAAAACACCCTATGCCTAATATCAGCTCGATCGGACTTAAGGGAGAGAGGCGCAAAGTGGTCAAAGTTTGAGTTTTTTGAATATCGAAAAATCACCCAAGGGGGAAGTGAAGGAAATTGGGGTTTTCGAAAATAAATTTTTGATGCCAAATGTTTTAAAATTGCATGAAACGTCGAGATCTAGTGTATTCCCGAAATATATTTCTGTCAAAAATCGACACTCGGGGACTAAGTTTTTTTTCGGAATACAAGACGAAACGTATGGCTTTGTGAAAATAAATGGTTATCTCGATTTTTCATTCGGAACTTGTTGCGAAATGTTGATTTGCACGATAATATATCCTATGCAAAATATTAGCTCATTCGAAATTCATTTATTAGTGTTGCAGATGTTAAAATTTGGGGTTTTTTTTTAAAACCAAAAATCACCGAAAATCGGGGGTTTCTAAATAAATTGTTGATGCCAAATGTCTTAAAATTACATTACTCGTCGAGATTTACTGTTATCTCTAGAAAAAATTGTCAAAAAAAATTTTTTCAGCACTTCGTGGTTTTTTCTTCGTCAGAAAAGTCGACTTTTCACAACAAAAAAAATTTTTTTTTAAATAACAGTAAATCTTGATGTGTTATGCAATTTTAAGACATTTGGCATCAACACAAATTTTTTGAAAATCCCGATTTCCGGTGATTTTCCGGTTTTCAAAAAACTCAAATTTTAACGTCTGCAACACTAATAAATGAAGTTCGAATGAGCTAATATTTTGCATAGGGTATATTATTGTGCAAATAAACATTTCGCAACAAGTTCCGAATGAAAAATCGAGATAACTATTTTCATTGGTACCCAAAGCCATACGTTTCGTTTTGTATTCCGAAAAGAAAACTAAGTCCCAGAGTGTCGATTTTTTACAAAATACAGGTCACAACGAGTATCTGAAATCAGATCAATGCAATTTGATGGACGATGAAACCTTCGTCAAATTGCACCAACCGGTACTCTATAACTGAGTATGTTACAGCCACTGTTTAGATGAGAAAAAAATCGTTCATCTTCAACATTCATCTCAAAAAATAGAATGCAGCTACTCGTGTTTACGGGTTATCTCCTGCATAGACAGTGTGTCATTCCGGTCCTCCAATGCTCAAAATACAGCATTTTCCTGCAAATTGGCTTTACTCAAATTTTTTTTTCCTTTTTTTCCGTTGCGAAAACAATGCAGTTTGATATTTGCTCGGAAAATTTTCACAAAGTTTTACACGCAGAATAGTTTAAATTGTTCTATCAGCCACAAATGATTGACGAAAAGAAGAACCTACACATAATGTACGTTATACAGGGTTTTCCAACTTTAAATTCCGAAAGTAAATTGAAATAAAACACACTTAGAATTCGAATTTCGATGAAACTTTTATTTCAAATTAAAGTTTGGTTTATGCCATTATGTATGAAATACAACATCATTCAAATGTCCACCTAGGGCTTCCTCGCACACCTTAATCCGGAACAGGTAATTTTCGATGACTTTTCGGCACATATGGGGCGGTATCTCGGTCATAACTTCACGAATGTTGTCTTTCAAATGTTCAAGAGTTTGTGGAGAGTTGGCATAGACACGGTCTTTCGCATAACCCCACAAAAAAAAGTCTAGCGGGCTCAAATCGCATGATCTGGACGGCCAATTGGCATCACCAAAACGCGAAATTATGCATCCCTCAAATTTCGTTCGCAATATGGCCATGTTCGGTCGTGTTGTGTGGTACGTGGCGCCGTCCTGCTGAAACCACATGTATCCATATCTTCAATTTGTGGTAAAAAAAATCGGTTAACATGCGGCCATAGCATTCACCATTCACAGTTACCGTCTCGCCGTCCTCATTTTCAAAGAAATACGGCCCGATGACTCCACCAGACCATAATGCGCACCAAACAGTGACTTTTGGCGGATGCAATGGCCTCTCAACAATCACGTGTGGATTTTCTGAGCCCCATATACGGAAATTTTGGGTGTTCACATAGCCACCGAGCTCGAAATGTGCCTCATCGCTGAAGAAAATTTGATGAGAAAATTCAGCATTTTGCTGCTGTTGTTCGTTCAGCCAATTGACGTATGCCCGACGCATTCCATGGTCACCACGCTCTAATTTTTGTACCAGTTGGACTTTTTATGTTTATATGTAGGTGCAAGTCCAAATGCAAAATTCGCCACAATGATGTGTTTGACAAGCCCAATTGCTGAGCACGCCGTGGAATCGAAACATTCGGGTCATCCTCCACACTGGCAGCAACAGCAGCAATATTTTCGGTCGAACGCACATTACGATGATGCACAGGTTTCACAATATCCGCTACGGATCCAGTTTGTTCGAATTTACGCACTACATTAGCGATTGTGTAATGCTCGAAAAACATTTGCCGGTTTTTCATCATTTTTAAAGTATAATTTAATAAAATTAACACGCTGTTCAATGCTAAAACGATCCATATTGTAAAATGGCAGACATTCAACTAACGATATGACGCTTTGGTTGACAGCTATGTCAAACAGTTGTCAGCGCAGGGCTGTATACTCTCGGAAGCCCGGAATGGAAAACCCTGTATATTGCCCAAACTGAACTCATTTGTGATGTTAGTTTTAGTGTCCCCTAGCTCCGAGGAGCCGCATTGACCAGGCCTCGTCCAAAATTCGGGTCAGTTCATTCCCAGCCTGTTGTTCACACTCACTTGCCGGATGTGTTTGGTTGCTTATGCGACCGGTAATTTATATTAGCATCTAAATAACGTTCTGCCTCATTCCGAATTGCACCACTACCCATCATATGTGTGTGTGTGTGTGCGCGCGCGCAAGTGTGTGTGATTTGCTGCTGCATTTCAAATTGGATTACGATCTATGTAACATGTACGATTTTATGCGAACAAGCTTATTAAACAACATCTATCCGTCGAGCTTAATTACCTGCTGCTGTTAGCTGGTTGGCAAACTGGCAAACGATCGAAAAAAAATATCTATGGTATTTGGATATCCAAACCTTTACCGCTCGGTACTGATTGCTGAAGTAATTCAGTAATCAACGTACGATACAATTATTTCGAACATCACTAATTGAAAGTTAAATTTCCCCAATTAAGCAGTCGTCCGCGCTAACAAGCCGGGCTCTCTCGCACTTGCCAACAAACGAAAGGCGCTAGTATTGGCTATTTTATTATCACTCCAACTCCGTGTTGGTCACCATGGGGCCAGACCGAGATATTAAATTCTGCCCATAAACTGTACCATGATTACAGGTCGGTACACAGCACAGGAGGGGGCCAACTAGGGGGTGCTTTGGAAAAGAAGTAAAAAAAGTAAACACAGCGAATCAATCCATTCCCATATGCATCGCGCAATCTATTTAAAATCATTAATGAACTCGAAAAAATATGTGCAATATAGCTGCGATAGTTTCAACAACAACGACAGCAATAAACACACAACATATATAACAAGAACGAATGGGAAAAACCGATTCGAACCGTACTCTTGTTGATGTTCAATAATAAACGTGTAATGTACAACGATTTTTAACTCCAGGCTTTCCGCTTGTCTCGATTCTTCCTGCGATCGAATCAACTAGCCCGATCTATCCGCTCATTTAAACCCGTATCTATTGGTCTCATCCCCTGGCCACCGCTTGTCTCCCTAGTTTTGCAATATTAATGAAAACATATTTATTGCCAATAATATTTGCATTAATTAAACGCTTAATTGCCGCTCGGTGGAGCGCGGTGGTGGCGGAGCGGTGATTCCGAGGGAACGTGGGAGCTTGCAGAGACATCTCACGATGGGGACGACGGAATCTTTTCCCGTGCATCGATCGACGAATCGGTGCCTGATCTGGCTGTGGAGGTGACTAAGCTAGCCTTTCCACCTCTCTCGTTCGCTTGATCACGCATCATGCACACGCTATATTTAGGTTGACGATTGCCAGGTGGGCGAGATGAATGGTTAAAGCGATAAATAACGTAATCGTTTCTAATTGCTACGAGATAACCTCGGCGTCTAGCGCGAGATGGCGGAAGAGAATCGCCCCGTTTGCAGTGGCGATCATTTGCATGTGCAGCCTAGAAGAACAGCTTCCTGGAAGGCAGAGCTCCATCAACATTTAACAATCAGTGTCACCCGAATCTTAATTTTAAATTGGGTAAACAGTCTCGCGTCACGGTGGCTGTGATCGATTATCTGTCGCTGGTGGCGCGTGATTCCGCGGCGGGAACAGAGCCGCTGCCAGAATCGTGACTAACACGTGCCCACGGATCTCGCCTATCCATCGCGTGCATCCGTTCCCAACGAGGAAGAAGCTCTAATTCAATAAACGCTCTCATGCGCTTCCATAGCTTGCATTCTTGTCCGGATGGGATCAACGAAAGCCCCGCTTCCAATGGCGAAGAAATAATCTCACCATGTACACAAGGTTTTCGTTTATAACCATCATGCATCATGCTACAAGTTGTGTTTTTTTTCCAACGAAAATGATGAGTTGCACATGCACACGAGATTATGCCGGCCGCTGACCGGCATCTCCACGTGGGTCAATGGGCAAAGGTATGCGTGGTGCAGATAAACCCATTGATGTAACGGGTGGAAATCAGCTGATGACGTGACTTGAAGCGCCAATTTGGTGAGCACCGTCAGCGGATCGGTGACGACGACGATGACCGGGTAACATGGACCTCATACGAGGCGAGCCGAGCAGCTTCTGCACCGGGGGAGCCTTTGAACTCGAAGCGCTTTCGGCACGATCGGCGCCAGCCGCTTTGATCTGCTACCGTGTGTTTATGTGTGTGTTTGTGCTGCTCGTTTCTCGTGTCTGTCATGAATTTCGTTATGGCTCTCTGTTTTGCATCGGCGGAAAATGTGGGTTGGCAGGGCGCGCGAAACGTGGATGGTATTAATTGAATCAAGAAGAGAGCGTCTTGTAATGGACCAATTAAGTATGTGTTAAGAATACAAAATATCAATGTAAGGATCGTTCATTTTATGAATTAGGTGGGCAGCTATTTTTGGTAGAAAATTGTTTATTTTTGAACAAAATAAATTCGCGAGTTTGGATTGAATAAACGAATATTATCGGGTGCGGAAGTTAAAGGGTGCTTCAACACTAAAGAAAGAACAGAATGATGACAAACTGGAACAGATATTTATGTATTGTCTGGTTTTTCCATGACCGACCTTTTCACCATCAGCGAAAATGCGATGAAAACCTTTATGTTGAATTTTACACTGACTTCAACTGAGAGATGTAAATCTGTATAATTCAAATCAACTTGGAAAGGTCTGTTTCCAGGATCCATGTACTAGTTTCGGTAAAGTGTAAAGTTTCTATGGGAGTACCGGGGAATATCCTCACGTTTGAAAGATAGATGTTCTACACAATGCATTCAAAAAGTTTCGGGTCTATTTTTTAAAACAAAGAAAAAATTAGATACTCAAAAGATGAGATATTAGTTTTCTACATGTAAGCCTTCTCTTTCCACACAAATTTTTGAACGTTCGTAGAGGTCGGAAGGCGAGTTTAAACTGCTCAGCCGGTATGGAGTTCATAATACGCGTTACATTTCGTTGAATGTCTGAAACATCGTCAAAACGGTCCCTTTCATAGCGCACTTTAGCTTGGGAAACAATAAAAAGTCTGACGGGGGCGAGGCCCGGATAATAGAGGGGATGGGTGATCTTCGTTTGGCTAGAAACTGCGTCTCCTTTCGTTTGGCTAGAAACTTCACTACCAAAATGGCGGTGTACGCGAGCGCATTGTCAGGAAGCAAAAACCATTCTCCAGATCGATACTGGTCGGGCCGCACGCGCCTTATCCGTACCAATAATCGTTCCAGGACACTTTTGTAGAAGACCGCATTCACTGTTTGCCCTGGAGGCACAAACTATGATGGCGGCTCTCTGCTCCATAATTAAAATTGTGACGCGACAAAAAATCACTGCGCTACTATTATCAGCCAAAACTATCTACTGAATCGAGATAGCTGTTCACGGTAGAAACGGTAGCTGTCCAGAAGTTGACGGAAAGTAGTTCGCGCGTTGGACCAGATATAGTGCCACTTCCCGATTTTAGCGCGCGGTAGTCCCGGAACTTTTCAAATGCACTGTGTATATGCACTGGGAGATTGAGGAACAATCGTTCTGAATACTCGGATGCGTTTATCCGAAATAATCCTCAAATAGTCCACCGAGCATAGTGCTCAAAGCTGAGTGTTCGGTCAAGGGTAGTCTCAAAGAAATGTTCAATGCAAGTAGCTTCTCTTCCATCCTTCTTGAAATGCTTTTTGATTATTTAAAAATATCTTCGGAAGGGACAGTTTGGTGGATTTTTTCCCATTTTTCGCATATTTCACTGCTTTCTTCCTACACTCAAATTAGAAATCTAGCACATCTGTTGACATCCTCATATATTACTTTAGATAAGCTTAAAAGTATCATTAAAAGTGCTATCCACCCATAGAGTAGTGCGGGGCAAAAGTGCGCACCTAACTGTTGTCGTCCAATAACTCTTGAAATAAAAGCAAATAGAATTCAGTTTGCTTACCAAATTGTAACTACATATATTAACTTCGAAACGTATTACAAGAATTTCTCGAGTTTTGTATGTAGTTTGACAAAAAGCTATTTTAATACAAAATGGCAAATGCGTACTTTTTGCTTTATCATTACCAGCGGGAGAAGCATCATTACCAGAGTGTGTAGGTACCATCCATTGTGAAGGAGGGGGTGCTGTATGATGTTTTATGGGCGAAGATGAGTGGGTGTTAGGGTCGAATCTACCACGTGGAAATTTTTGGGAGGGAGGAGACTGACAATATAAAATATCTGAAAATGTCCAACATTTGAAACAGAATTCGTTTTTATTAACAAACTAGCTGACCCGGCAAACTTCGTCCCACCCACGATTGATACATTGATATAAATCATTTCGAACACTCAAGTGTTCAGAAATTATTTTTATGTACATAATAAGCCATATGAATAAAAATTAGCTTTTACTCACAAACTTGCTACTTTGAGCAAAGTAAACTGTTTGAGTGTTTACTCATATTGATATGAATAAAGATATGCTTTACTCGGAGTAAGTTCGAATTCGAAAATAGCTTTCACTCTGTCAAAACGATCGGTTTGGTTTGTTGTCAATGGAGTTGTTTGTTTATTTTTGTAGCGTTGGAAATTTATTCTGCTTGTGGTGCCGTTCGTTGCGAAATAAAAGCATGGATCTGGACGGTAACAACGATTTTGAAGAAATAAACGCCGAGTATATCGAGAGCGAATACGGTAAATTAGATTGATTAGCATAAAGTCATTTATGATATATTTTTTCATATACATTCCAGATACTGACAAAGATGAAGATAAATCTCGCTGGGGAGCAAGTGAAACAAGCGGAGATGAAATATTCGTCAGAGTTTTGAAACTTTATGGAAAGGTTCTTTTGGAGAAAAGTCAAGTTCCTGAAGTGAAACGTAAAAAGAAAACTGCGCTAAAAGTGGTAGAAGAACAGCTTCTGATTCAGTACGGGATTTCGATGTCTGGAAAACAGATAAGCAAGAAAGTGCAAAATTTGAAGGCGAGAATCAAAGAAAAGACGGATACCAAAGCGACTGGAAACAAAAAAATCACATTAAAAAGTCACGAAACAGATTTTTTTAACATTATGGGTGGAATAGAAAATCCCAGCGTGTCCAAAAGATGTTGTAAGTATGCTGCATAATTATACTTTTATGTAAATGATGAAAGTAACTTCTTTGTTTAGATGGCGTTTCATTTGGGTCGACAACTTCACTTGCTGGTCCGTCAATTTCTGAAGATTCTACATTATATGATGTCGAAAACATGGATGAAACGGATCCAATTCCAAGTACTGAGGAACATTTGAACGATACTCTGTCGACGAAGGTAATACATTTTTAAGAATTACTATTGTGTATCAAATGCACACGAGGGAACGTCCATTAATTACATTCCTATAAATCACCCCTTCCCCAATTCGTCCTATGATACTTTTTGTATGGGTCTTTGGGAGCATTCAAATATCTCTATTCAATAGAGAGAGGAGCGGGATGTTGAGGGTCACATTATTTTCAATGAAATAGGTATACAAAAATGTATTATGTGCGGGAGGGAACGGCCACACTAGAATATTTTCTGGAGTACAGTTTGTGTATTTGTTTTTAACTATATTTGATTAAATTGTTTTTTTTGCAGATCAGAACTAACGTTACACAGCGAGCTATATTGGAGCAACAACTGAAACTGATAAAGGCACAGCAAGATTATACAGCTCAACTAAAAGTCCAACAGGATGAGAGACATAAAAAAGAAATGGAGCTGCTGGCACTGAAAAAAGAAGTAGCTCTACTTCAATTTAAAATGTTGAGAAACAATAATTATGTGGAATTGAGTAATGAATAAGTAAATAAGTGCGTATGTGTGTGCGTGTGTGTGGACGAGTAATGTAAACGGATATTTAAAAAAATGAGAATACACATTACACTTGTTATGAATATCAAAAATACATGTTTATATTATAAAAACGAACGTAGTTAATACTATGTTATTCAATACTTAAGGTATTCATATATTCTTAAAGAAAAACTGAAAATATTTTAATTGCATAGTCTTCTGATGAAACATCGATAGAAATTTAAAGTTTCAATGATTTTACATGGTTTCCAATTGTAATCGAGTTACATTCCACAGTTATTACCGGTTTTTGTTTCTTACGCTCTAATTTCTGGCTAATAGAAACGAAGCTATAGCATCACGACGTTGTTTCCCACGTTGCAGTACTGTGTTTGCAGCCGTGTCAGAAATTTCGAACAAACTTTGATTTATTTCGCAATTGGTCGAATCTGAATATGGTTCGAAGTCAGTATCATTAACATATTTTGCAACATTATGCAAAACGAAGCAAGCTGCAATCATTCTTGGAATACGCTCAGTGCTCACGCGTACCTTAGATTGCAGAATAGGGAATCTTTGTTTTATTTGACCAAAACATCTTTCAATAATAACTCTTTCTTGAGTATGTATCTTATTGTACTGTTTTTGGCCAGCAGTTACTGGGTTTCGATACGGGGTCATCGTCCACGGTGCTAAAGGGTATGCTTCATCAGCCAACAGTAGAGCACCGGATCCGTTTTGCTGTATAATTTTCAATATTTCGGAGTTCCGCCATATACGAGCGTCATGAACGGAACCAGCCCATTTACAGTCAATGCTTGTAAAAATCTCTTTGGCATTGCAAGTCGCTTGTACGTTGAAAGAATGGAGCCCCTTTCTATTAATGAACTCATCCTTGTAGATATTGAGTCTTTTTATCAGGATATGGGTACAATCTATAGCCCCGATTGCACCGGGCATTCGATGTTTGGACAACCAGACTTTCTTTTCATGTTCCAGTTCTTGTGTCGTCTGTGGAAAACGAATCCAATCGTTGGCTTTGATAACAATTGCCTTGCACACAGCCCATATAGTTTTGCATACCGTTGTTTGGTGGATACCCAGATCCTCTCCAACTCCAACCTGAAACATATTTGGGTTTTAAAGATTAATGACAATAATTAATATCTTATCTATTATTTATAATTAGATTACCTGAAATCCGGGGTCTCCCAAGTAACGCAAGAAACATTTCATTCGCTGGATGTCCCCGAGAGCTCCACCTCTAGTTTCATTGTCGTTTCCTAAAAAAATTTGTGCTAAATGATCAACGTTTTCGCGGGAGAATCTGTATAGTTGCTTGAAATTGTCATCGTCACCTATGCGTCTCCCTTTGTATATTTTTGTTGCGCGATTTCTCGTATAAATACCATCAACATCGACAACTGGTTGAAATGGTAGATTAAAAAAATCCCCAGAGTACATATTGATGTATGCCTTATAAACTTAAATTTTACGTAATTCTCCAAACGATCCCTTGCGAAGTGCGGTCTGAGTCTGCTTAGAGGCACACTCAAAGTTTTCGGAGTGTTTACTTGACTGTTACGGTTTTATTCATACGAATTGTGATGTTCGAAAAGTAAACACTCAATTCTCGTTTTTTTATCATACGGATGTGAGTAAAAGCTTGAGTGAATGCTTTGACAGGCGAATTTGAGTGAAGTCAAGTAAAGCACTCATTTTATTCATATGACCTAATCAATACTCGCGGTATATAATTTCTTTTTTGACAATAAACCTGATGCAGACTAAGACGCATCAATGCTGATACTGACTGTTTAAATCCGTTGCTCCGTTCTTGAGTTAAATCGCCAGAGGAATGGACACCAAATCATTTTTATTATTTATTATAATAGATCAAGTTTCTAAATACATAGTTACCTTCACTTGATTTATTTGAAACTCATTGTTAAAAAAACAATATTTAATTGAAGTTCATTGTGAAAATATAAACATAAACGAAACATAACCGTTATTGAATTGAATGCATGGTGAAAATAAAAACATTTTTCATTTGAAATTCATTTTGAATTATTTTTAGGCAGTTGTTTTTTTTCTCTCTCTATTATAGTGATTTTCAACACATTTCGGCTGGTTCGTCACTTTTACTTCCATTTTTGGAAGAATGTCGGGAGTGAGAATTGAACTCGAGATCTCTGCGTGAGAGTTATGAATGTTACCACTACGCCAGATCGCCTCCATTATTTAAGCAGTTATTTATTTTCTTCCTCACCTTGTATTTCGGTTCTGAAGATTCTGACACTTTGCCTTGTAGCGCTGTTGGTTCATTTCGCTATTGTGGGGTTCGAAGAGACAGACGATGGTTCCTCATGAAGCTAGAATCCCAATCTCTTCCTACCAGTTTTGCAACTTGGCTGAATTCGTGCTGGAGGTTGTTAGCTTCCGCAAAATCAAACGCCAGACGACGTAAATCTTTGAGATTCATACCATAGAAAACTTTGTCCAATGCTCTGCAGTGGTCCGCCAGGTCCTCAGACTGCTCACTCGTAAATACTTGTCTGAACCGCGCCAGGTGATCGTTGGCACATCCCTACAGAAGAAGAAATGTCAATAAAGGAAGATTCAAATCATAAATCACTCGCTGATATGAGCCTCTTCCTCAGAGCTGATTCAGAAATACCGAGGTCTGCCGCAATCCGACGCTTCCAAACTCCCGAAGCCTGTTTCGGGCCATTTGAGCATTTCTGGAGTGCATTTCTTCAAATCAGTTTTCTTCTTGTGGGTCCCGTCAAATGTTTTGTTGAAAACATTTTATAATTTTTTTTCAGAGCAAAACGCTAGTGTGAACTTTTACCCCACAGCTACTGCGCACTTTTGCCCCACAAGCAATTTTTGAACTAATCGAATTTTTAAAAGAAGCTCTTGAACTTCTTCACAAAAACGAATACGCACTATCATCTACTATAGAATGAAGGTTTCCTTGACAGTGTAGTTTCGAACTTCCCAGTTATTTTAGGTAAGTTAATCGTCATCTCCAAAACTGAAAAAAATATATCAAAACAGCGCATAACTCTTCTTAGCTCATAACTATTTGTCACTTTCATTAAATGTATCTTGTTTATGTGTGTGAACTGCTGGTGTAATAATGTATCAAACGACTACACTGTTGTCGAAATTTTATGCTCGTTTGCTTCAAAATCGCCAAAGCGCTCTTTGGACCCTTGCGTACACCCAAAGTTAATTTTAGGCACATTTTCTAGCATCCCGATTAATTACATTAAATGAGCTGAAAGATAACATAAAATGTTCTACTCCCCAATACATGTATATCATTTGTATAATATATATGCTAGAGCCAATATGAGGGAGCGAAACCGGAGACATATTTAAATGAAAGCTTTTCGTATAGTTTGCCAAATACACGGCCCAGACAGAGAAAGATATATTCTCGTTCATGTTTTTCTTTATCGGCTTAGAAAACACCTTCCAACTTCATTTTATGATGAGGTGTAATATTATCACGCTCCTTTATAATAGCGCTGGCAGCTATATGGATAGCGTGGTCGTGTAAAGTAACTTCGCATTCCAGCTGGCCTTGGTTCGATCCTCATTGACGTCGTATGGACTTTTTTTTTGCACAATCCCAAATGAAAAAAGAAAAGAAAACAGAAAGAGGTGTCTGCTCGCATACATACAAACCATTTTTAAGCTTCAAAATAGCTCATTATTTGCGCATTTGACTCTCGTGACCAGGAAATGGCATCTTTTCTGCCAGAGGTGGCATGTTTTCTGCCAACAATAGTTTGGGTATACTTTTGCCCCGCACTACTCTACTGGTACAGCATGTATTCAAGCGAGAGGCGAGTTTGTATATGATGTCCTTATCGATCTAATTGATTCGGTTATGAATGTCTAGATCGATTCCAGATTCAGAAACCAAATTCAACTTCCAAATCAATTAAACATTTGAAATTAAAACTACTTCTTCGGAATACTAATTAGAACCACCACTCCTGATTTCAGATTCTGATTTTAGATGTGCATATTCAAGCATTGCAAATATTTTTTTTTCGATTCAAGAATGTCCTATGTGCAGAGATGCCAACCTTCCTGATTTTTCAGGATTTCCAAGACTATTCATCACGTTCTCTGACATCCTGACAAACATTCAATTATTTTTGATTTTACTGAAATGATCCTGATTTATACTGTTTTTGCAGATTTTCTACTTTCCACTTCGTTGGTATAAAAATTATTCGTCATTAATATACTGCCACCGTTTTTTGAAAATGTGAATTGTCATAACAGCTGACATAAAAAAGCTCTCCGATCCGCACTTGTATAATGCTTACTCCTCACTTTATTTTGTTTATTATCTATGAATTTCGAAGCGATTCGCTTTATCGGAAGTACATTGTCTACATATATTAAGATATGATGTAGGCGTGAAAGAAAGATATATTATATGTATGATATATAATTATATAAGATTAAAAAACCATATATGCATATGTAGTATGTGTTCCATCAGGGCATTGCCAAAGTACATATTCGACAACATTACATATTATTTTGGAATCTGACTCGAAGGTCAATCTCACAAAAGAAAACATGAAAAAGCTATTATATGAAAAACTTTTTCCATGTAAAAGTGCCCATCTTCCGATGTATGAACGTCTTGTTGGAAATTGTAAAGTCAATCCTTTTTTTTTTGCAAGAATTTTTGAAAAATACGTTTTCGAGAAAAATGAGTTTTAATTTTTAAGGTATTTTTCTTCAGCGATTTTTTTTAATTTCGTTATTTTTTATGAAAATTTGAACAATTTCCTACATTCCATCCTTTGACCAAAATATCTTAGGTATTATTATATTTAGTCCTGTTGTGCTTTGTACTCTCATAGCCAATCCTTCATTTAGTCAGCCGGGTGCTATGATTGATGCTAGGATCGTTAGCAAAATCTCAAGCAGAACTGTCAGTGGGATACCCAATTCATATGAAAACAAAGGGAAAATGTCAGTGGGATACCCAATATGTTGGCTCCTGTCAGTTCAATGGGGGTTGTTAGATGAATAAGTCGTATGTTTACCAAATAATTCAATTCTAAAAGTATTTGAAAAGCATGGTTCACTGCAGTTTAATAATAATGGTATGAGGCTAAATCCACCGTTTTTTTTTCAAATCGAAAGAAAAAAAATCTCAAATCGGTAAGACATTCATTCTAATAAAAAATAGGATCGCGAATTGGTTAATGAACCTTGAATTACCATGAATGCCAACCATCAATATTCTAAAGTATTACATCGTGTTCAAAATAAACCAATAATAGTATACTTACGTCAACGAATAATCCAAGCATCAGAAAACAAATTCAAACGTTTTTTTTTAATCGAGTTCTTTTCTACCGCGATTTTTTTTTTCTATCAACTAAAAACGTGTGCCTCGAAGTGATAATTTGAGAGGAGAAAGTGTACAAAAATCAACTGGAGCCATATCAGGGGAACCAAATGATAGTGTTTTAACGTGGTGCTTCAGAAGCATTCTTTCTGGAAATAACGCTTTTTAAATGATTCTGACACAATAGGGGAGACATATTGACGAGAGTAAAAAATTATAACTAAATTTTCAAACATTTAATTTTCAATTACACAAAAGTATCCTCTGACATCAAAGCTGTCAGACTCATCAATTTCTAGTACAGTAGAACCCCCATTATCCGCGAGCGGATGATCCGCGGTGCGGTTTATTCGCGAAAGTGAGTTCCATAGTAATTCTATGAACCTACCCTCAATTTGACAATGAGTGGTAGGTTTTTGTTCTTCTGTTTTGGTCATGACTTTCACATTATTTGACTACTGGTGTTCACGACCTTACAGATGGATAGTTCAATGATTCCTGTATTAACAAAACATTGTTTTCATACTGAAATATCTGTTTTTTTGTGTTTGCACCTCATTTTTAGTCATTTGTTGTGTTATCCGCGATTTTCGTGATCCGCGGTGAGCTAGCCCGACTATTCCGCGGATAATCGGGGTTCCACTGTATTATATAAAGGACATTCAATTCGAGGGCGGTCATTGAATATCCTTCAGGGATGAAAGTGTATCATATTTCAAATCTCGAAATCGAGTTCAAAATCGAAATTTTTAAGTGATTTTTGACATGAGGTCAATTAGATTTGCTATTGAGTTGGTTTGAAAAAAATGTGTGTTAGTGCACAAAAACTATGAGAATATTAGAAAAATAGAAAGAAATTGAATATTGCATAAAATATTATAATACCTAAAAGATGAAAGGTTAAAATGATGTATATCTTTTTTACCCCTAACTCTTTGTTCTAAGCTACCTAACGCCCTGCATATTATACTAAAAGCATAAATGGTTTTGCAAGTAAAGTTCCTACATTAAAGAATGTTGAATTACGCAAATTCTGTACTCAAAAATATTGAGTTGCTAGGCATACAAATTTCACTTAAGTGCTAATAATAAAAATGATGAAAGTTATATGTTGAGACGACAAAGTTCTTTCAAGAACATTAGTGCTATTGAAAGACAAATTTTTAAATATTAATTTGAACAAGTTTGTTTTTAGCATTTTGATTATTTTTTTGACTTCCTATCCATTAACTATCGAAAAAACTTGCCGGACATCATTTTTCGATCAGGCAGCCATTTTTTTTTTTGCAAAAGACATCAAAGTTTTGGAGACGCGCTTTGAAGAAAATAGTCGCAACTTTAAATATAGTCATATTAGTCATGAAAATACCAACACCACCAACGGATATACAAACTTAAAAAAATCGGGTGGGGAGAGTAGCGGTCAGATAAAGTAACCAAATGGCACTGAGATGAAAGTTTCGATGAACTGCCTTTGTTTCATAGTATTTTAGGTTAATATGTCTTCAAATACTTTGAAATTCTTCGAAATTTTCGGACAAAGTTAAAAGTACGTTAGTTACCATAAAAAATATGATAACACATCTCGCATTCATTCAATTCATTCACTATGACGATGTGAAATTTGACAATTCTCTTGGGTGGGATTTTGGAATGTTCAATTCACGGCTCATTTTTTGTAAATGTAAGCACTGAAATGACTTTACATCTTCTTCTTCTTCTTCTTCAATGGCACTAACGTTCCTAGAGGAACTTCGCCGTCTCAACGTAGTATTACTTGCGTCATTTTTATTAGTACTTAGTTGAGATTTCTATGCCAAATAACACGCCTTGAATGCATTCTGAGTGGCAAGCTCTAGAGAATACGCGTGATCACAGTGCAAGTCGGAGGAAAAAAAATGAAATGACTTTACATAGTGAGTCGAAAATCATGAGGCAAAAATGAAACTATAAAGAATTAATTTCGTTGAATATTGAAATTTTACACATTCTTCCCAAATGTTCTTTTTATGACCAACGAGTACCGCTTCGCTCATAGTTCCCCGGAAACAATCAACTCACTATTTTTTTTATCATACAATCTCCGCTGGAAATAAAACCAACTTCGTAAACCAATCCCAGGAATTCATATTCTTCCCCTATCGACATTTACACGTTGGCGGCGGCGGTCGTGTTCACACCAAAGGCCATCACGCGATGCCGCCAATGGTTCGGAATGAAACCGCATTCCATAAATCCATCAGGAGGATATTTTTGATCGCCACAATTCGTCATAATATTTTTATCATTTACTCGGTCCCTACACACAAACACGAAAAAAACACATTCCGTCGCCCATTAACAATTCGTCATAATCTGTTCTCATTTCCTACCCGCGCTATTTCCCGAGGCCACCAGAGAGGGTAAGGGGATGGATGGCCAGAACTCGCTTTTGGTGGGCTCTCTCGCGTATTATCATCATTATCATTCAAGGTTGCTAATGGTGTGTGTTGGCGTTGGGGGTACCAAACGGTGTACCGCCGGGCGAATCGTCGGAGATCGTCGGGCACAAGGAGAGAACACAAAGGTGAAATACAAGACCCAAGCTACAGCAACGCAACAACACCCAGGGGAAGAGTACAAATCTCATAAAAGACGGAGATTTGATATTTTTATTCTACCCTCTTCCGCCATCCGAAAATACGTTTGGTTTTTACCACTGCGTTCGGTACTGATACGAAAAGACTCTCCATTTCTTGTTGATGTTCATCCGTCCGCTTCGTTCCTTTTTTCACGATGGTGATGAATTATCCACGGGGTTAGGTGATTTTTTATCGTTTATCCGGAAACCATGGAAAAGAACAGCGGGTTGGTTGGTGGGTTGCTCTGTACACAGATAGAGACAGCTTGGTGTGGATTGTGTAAGTGTATTGTATCAAGCGTTTCGAGAAACTTTTCGAATTGAATTCGACGACAGATCTAGTGGAAGAACAAAAAATCGCGTATTTAAATTAACTTTGTGAGTTTTTTTTTCTTCTGTCGCCGATAAGCTAGAGAACAGACAGACCGGTGCGGCATTAGCTACCCTGTCTCCGGCTGTAGCCGATGACAAACGGATTGTCGTATCCTGTCGTTGATTTGTCAGCTGGTTCTTCCGCTAGTGTGTGCATGTGTGTGCGCATTTGCGGATCCAAAGAGACGAATAGCAGTCGATTATTTGTTTACTCTTGTTTCTGTGTTCGGTTTCTCGAAGAACGCAGGATGAAAGAAGAGTGTGTTCTTTTTTTTTTCACTCCTCTCTGTGAGATACCCTGTTCGTTTCTTTCAGACAAAACTCTTCTGCAGAAGAAACTTTGTGCTCAATGATGCGATGTGTACATCTGTGTGGAGGATGGAGAAGGATGACACGAAGGGAAGGAAAACGTTGAATGATAAATACCATTCCTGGAAATGTGGTTGACTGAGAAAAAGAAAAAAAACGAGATAAATACTCACTCACCGAGATTGATGGAGGGAGAAGCGTTTTTGTGCATTTTGAAATTGAAGGTAGCCTAGTGATACGAAATCAAACGAGCCTAGTCATTGGGTATAATGCAAACGATATAAGAAGATTGAAGGATTATCTTCGCTGGGAAATACACAGACACATGTTTGGTGCCACATCAAATTTGGGTGAAATGTTAAGAGATAAGGTGGAATAATCCGTGCGTTGCTTTGAATAAATGAACGTTTCTAACAAATCCTTTTTTCTTCTACCTTCCAGGAAATCCTCTCGCAGTCGTCCGAGAAGCTGGAGCACCTGATCGCCTCCTCACCCGCCTCTTTAGCCGCAAAAGCATCCGCCGAGCAAGATGCAATAGCAGCGTTACAAGCGTTACGAAACAATAACAATCATACAAAATCAGTTACCTCAGTACTTAGTAAAACGCATCTGCAAAACCTGGAAGCAAACTCAGTATCTGTGATCCCGATTGAGAGTATGAAAATTACTTCCTCCAATCAGCAGCAGCAGCAACAGCAACACCCGTCAATAATCCACCAAACGATACACCTGCATCCGACTCAGCTGCAACAGCAGCAACAGCAGCAGCAGCACCAACCAAAACATCCCCTGATCCAGGTTAAGAATTTGACCCAGCTCCAGCAGGAACATCTCGAGACCGCAGCGGTATTAATGGACATTAGCAAAAAAGTTATTATCTCGCCACCCAGTTCGAATCCTCAGTCGCCCAGCTTACTTGCCGAACAGCAGCATCAGCAGCAGCAACAGCAACAACATCAGCAGCAACATCAGAGACAGCAATTGCAGCAGTCCCATCAGTATCAAGCCGCTGTCAACCACAATAACAATCAGCCGCAACTACAAAGTATTAAATCTTCTGTGATAAAGGTAAGGCTTTTACCCAGGAAGGGAACCTTTTAATGATTGTAAATAACATTCTTAGAATTACGGAGTTTCTTGTAAACTGAGACTCATGATCATTCGAAGTGAATGGCAGAAGCAATTGATGGAATCTGAAAGGATACGACCCAGCCCTCTGATAAGCGGTCATATTTTTGATGCCAACTTCTCGAGTACCAAAACAGCTGAGATGTTGGCATCATTCGAATACATAGAAAGGCATAGGCGATGTCACTTCGATGATAAGAACTCATTTTTCGAACGAATCAGTTATTCTTCGAAATCAGCAAAAGCTAGTTCAAACAATTCGTAGACCTTTGATCGACACAAGTGATAGACATATCCATAAGCGTTTCGAAGTAAATTTTTTGCCGTGTCACAGCGACCGAAAATAATTTTTTAAGAGTTACAGGATGTTACAGTGAAGTAGATACACTTTATGGAGAGCAATGCGAGAAATAGAGGTGACGATGGAACACAACGTATTTCACTAACGCCACTTTAGAACAATCAACAATACTGTATGCCCCCGCACTGAAACTTGTTGAGAATGATTTTTTTTCTTTGGAGATTGGCGCCAGGCACTCTCCGGCCTTAAAGACATATTGCGAGAAGTTGACTTTCTCCAACTTTCAGTGGCAACTTCCTACTGTGGAACATTGTTGGCTATATCTCGAACACAAGCTCCATATAAAGATCGAAATTTCATTGAAGCAAAATTATGCGTTTAAGTTTGTATTTTTCAATGCATCGAATATACATTGCTGGGTTTTATTCTTATTGTAAGTGCATTGTTTAGCCTCACTTTATACCATAAACCATTACTCGAACTTTTCTCCAAACATGGCCCATTATTTGTTTTCTTTTATCCGTATTTTCGTCCCTCCTTTGTCGTTTGTTAATATTTTTCGGGATTTTCCTTTTTAATTTTTCCGAATATTCGTTAACTTTGACAATTTTTTAAATCTTTTTTTGTTTTTTTTCTCTGAAGAATTTTCTATCGTTTGTTCTTTTTCTGTCTCTCCGGATTCTTTTTTCTTTTGTTCGGTTTGCCTGGATTTATTTTTCATTTGCACGGGGTTTTTCTTTTCTTCTGATTTATTCCTTTATTCGGATTTTTGTCCCTTTTTCCTGCTTGTTAAGATTTTTTTCTGTTTGTTCGAAGTTTTTTTCATTTTTCCGGTTTTATCACTTGTCCAAAACATTTTCTAAAATTTTTCCAGATATTTCTTTGATTTTCCCGATTTTCTGTTTGTCGTTTATTTTTCTTTGTCCGGGGATTTGTTGTAGAGTCCGGATTTTTGTCGTCCGCATTTTTTTCTCTTGTATCCGAATTTATTTTCCGTTTCTACAAATTTTTCGCTTGTCCTATATTAACACTTTGACGTCCGCACGGTTCGTAAAAAAATATGCGCTTGGCGCCGGCAGCGCTAACTCGGATTACATGGCTTGTCGCCGCCCGTTCTTGACATTATCGGGAAGTTTTATTAATCTTCTCGTTAGTTTTCATAACTTCTCAACCCTGTTCCCCTACTTTCATAAAATTTCGAAGATATACATACGTAAATATTACAAACCTGTCCATATTCCCCCCACTATATGTCCATGCGGATAATCATCGAAAAAATGTTCTACTTTTCGGTCTGTTTTGATTTGAGTAAAAACATTGAAAAACGATCGGCCGATTATCTTGAAAAACAGTATATTGAAATGCAAGAAACTGCATTTAAGTATGGTAAAACATGAGTTTCGAAAGATATAATAAAAGTTCTTCTTTATATGTCCGTTTTTCCCCACCTCCCCTACTTATGAAAACATCAAACTTGATAGTGTGTGTAAGTTATTGTTACTTAAACAAAACCCCAACAGAATGCAAATGATACTAAAGTGCTATCACCGGCCACTGAGATACTATGCGCACGTAACCACTGTGGTGTCGCCGGCAGTCAGGCGCTAGTTTGCGTGCGTAACCACTGTGGTGTCGCCGGACGCCAAAGTGTTAATTCTTCATTTGTCGGGTTTATTTACATTTATCCGTTTGTTTTTAAGTTTACTCGAGGTTTTGCGCTTCATTTTTTGTTTGGTATTATTTTTTCGTTTCCTTTTCATTTTTGCTTTATTTTTTGTTTGCCAATTTTTTTGTTTGTACAAAATCCCTTTAATCTGTCTGATTTTTTTCCTCTCGTTTTTGAGAATGCTTTTTTTAGTTTTTTGTTTGTCGACCTTTTTTGCATTTTCCGATTGTTTTCCGTTTTCTCGTTTTTTTGTTTGTTTGAATGTTGAATGAATGAATGTAAAAAATAATTTTGTAATTCCCGATTTTTCCGCCGATTTTTTTTTTGTTTGTCCAGGATTTTTTTAAGTGCCATTTTTTTTGTTGTTCGCATTTCTCTCGTCTGATGTATTTTCCGATTGAACATTTTTGTTTGTTTGTTTGTCTGAATTTATTTTTCATTCACTTAATTTTTATTTTCATTTGTTCGAATTATTTTCGCTCTTCCATTTTTTTTCCTATATTCGGAATTTGCCCCTTCTTTCATTTGCTAATTTTTTTTTTGTTTGACCGGATTTTCTTTCTTTTTCCTTATTTTTTATTTAGTTTTTCGTTTTAGTTTAGTGTTAGTTTTAGTTTTAGTTTCGTTATTTAGTTTTAGTTTTTTTTAGTTTTTAGAATAAATATTGATCTTTTTTTTTCATTTGTCCGTTCCTTCTTTCTCCCGTTTATTTTTATAATTTTCCGGATATTTGTTTTTTTTTACGATTTTGTTTTGTTGAAGATTTTTTTCTCGTGTTTTTCTTTTATCCATTTGTGCGGGTTTTTTTCGTTATCCTGATTTTTTTCGCTTTCTCAATGATTTCTTATTCTCCCATATTCATTATTTATAGTTTTCATAGATTTTTTTCTAGTTTTACGCCGATATTGTCCGATATTTTGTTCGTCCGGGAATTTTTGAGAGTCCGGATATTTTTTCTCTCGTCTGTCCTGATGTATTTTTCCTTGTACTATTTGTTCGCTTGTCCAGATTGTTCGTTTTTATTAAACTTTTTCTTTTTGTGCTTTTTCGAAATTATTTTCATTCAATCTCCGTTGTTTCAGTTTCTTTTTCGTTTTTCAAGTTTTTTTCATTTATTCCATTTTTTTCTGTTTACCGGATCCAAAAAAACTTTTTTTTTTGTTCGAGTTTCTTTATTTACATTTTTATTTGTCGAAATGTTTTTTTCTGTTGGGATATTTGTTTGTCCGGACATTTATTTGCTAGTCTGAATTTCGACGTTTGACTAGAATTTTTTCGTTTATCCGGATTTTGGTTTCGTGTTAGGTTTTGCCAGGTTTTACTCTTTTTACCAGATTTCAATTTCGTTTCTCGGATTTTATAATGTTCTTATGGATTTTTTTCTTCCATTTGTTTGATTCTTGTTCATTTTTTCCTATTTTTTTGTTTGTCAGAGTTTCTTGTTTGCCAGAGGTTTTTTTTTTGTTTGTCCGTTTTTTTTCTTTCATTTGTTCGATTTTTTTTCCTTTGCACGGATATTTATTTATTAGTTCGAATTTCTTCGGTTGTCTGATTTGTCTAGATTTTTTTTTATATTGTTTTGAATTTATTTTTTTTCGAAAAATCGGATATTCCTTTAATTTCTAGAGTTTTTTCATTTATCTCATTTCTTTGTTTGTCCGCATTTTTTTCCCGCTTAACCGGAGTTTTTTTTCTCATTTATCCTGGTTTTTGTCTTTTGCTAGGTTTTTCTCCGAATTTGTTTTGGTTTTTTCAGATTTTTATTTTGTTTCTAGGATTTTATTTTGTTTTTCTGGTCTACGTTTGTCCTTTTTTTTATTCGAAAAAAAACACGATTGTTCGACTTTTTTCCGTTTGTGCAGATTTTTTCTCGTTTTTTCCGATGTTTTTTTCGTTTCAAAAAATCTTGGTTTTTATTTAATTTTTCCGATTTTTGCTTGTTTGATTATTTTTATTTTTCGAAGATTTTTTTCTTTCCGATTTTTTTTTGTTTGTGCGGATATTTATTTTTGATTCTTTTTGATTGTCTGATTTATTCTTTTGTCTTGCAGCGTTTTTTTTTTCGTTGGATTATTTTTTTATTCTCACGAATAAAAAAAAAGGATATTTATTTAATTTTTGGAGTTTTCGTTTTGTTTTGTTTTGTTTTTCCGTGCATTTTTTCCGGATTTTTTCCTTTTTTGTCTGGATTTATTTTCCGTTTTTCCCGATTTTTTTTACTATCCAGAATTTTGTTCCATTTGTTTTTTTTTTCTCGGATATTTTCTCGTTTTTCAGATTTTTTTATTTCGAGGATTTTACTTTGTTTTTTTTCTCTAGATTTTTTTGATTTGTTCCATTTTTGTTAATTTATTCGTTTTTTTTATGTTTGCCGAAAACTTAGACTTTGTTTGTTTGTCAGGATGTTTGCGTCTTGTTATGATTTCTCCGATTTTTCCTGATTTTTTATTTCGTTTTTCGGATTTTATTTTCGTTTTTTATACTTTTTTTGCCAAAATTTTTTTTGTTCGTCCGGATTTTTCTGATGGTTTTTTTTCGTTTTTCAGATTTTTTTTTTTGTTTTCTTAGATTTATTTTTCGGGATTCGCTTATTCGCATTTACTTGTTTTTTGGTTTTTTAAAATTTTCCGATTTTTTTATATTTTATCCTTTTTTGAATATTTATTAAAATTTTTGTTCGTTTGTTCCTTTTCTTCGCAAATTTTTTGTTTATCCGATTTTTCTTCGTTCGATTTTTTTTTGTTTTATTTATTCACGATTACTTTGCCCCAAAAATAAACTAGTTTGTGTTTTGTGAGTAACGTGCATTTCCAGTAGTGATCGACGGCAATATTTTTGCAGGATAATCCATTGATTGGATATTTTTAGTGCTATACATTCAAGGTCCTGATAAATAATATAAGGCATGACCAGTGTTGGCAGAAAATCGCTGCTAACAATGAATGAACTGTAGAATTATCCTAACTCCACGGTGTGTCAGAAACGATTTGTAGAATATCTGACGAAATTGGGCGAAAAGCAAAGACAGCTGATCCTAAATCTCATTCAAAACTGGTTGCCCTTTTCAAATAAAATTATCACCGACAGGGAGAAAATGATGACTCGAATCACAGTATTCAAGAAGCGTGACTATAGTTGTCAAAATATGAGATTTGAACTTGTGTCTTCCTCCATTATTGACTCGGGTACAAAATAAATTCCAGAATAAAACGAACGACTTCGTTTTCCCACTTCACTTCCGTCGCATAATAAGGTAATGATACGTCTATAGCCCCTTAATTTGCGAACATTTTCGGCGCTGTAGCTCCAAAATTAAGCACTCGTAGAATCGCAGTTTCAACGTGGGAGAATATTCGTCGTTATGTTCCATTTTGTTAACCTTCTGTTGAGTTGGAATGGCACTTAACACGCATTGTACATCTTAAATCAGTACATTTCTTTTCCCATCGATTTGGCTGTTCCTTCTACGAAAAATTATGTGCCTTACAATTTATAGATGGTACAGGTAGTATTGATCAATCTGCCTGCATTTTTTCCATTCTTCAGCCCTTATCACGTTTTTATTAAGCCTTCATTCTTGCTCCGTAATCGATCAACGTTACAGTCTGTCTTCAAAACGCTCTGATTTGATTTGTTTTATTGGCACAAAATGTTTGCTTCTGTAAAGGTTAGCGATAAGAGATTCAGATCTAAGAAAGCGTTAGCTTTTCGATTAACTATGATACTAATTCGGTTCCTGTATCCCTCCACAGCCTCACGAGTTTCTCCTAAACAACTTGAAGCGTTCCCCGAGTAGCGAAGAAATGGATCTCACCATGAAGCGTGTCAAGGTGGAGCCGAACATCCTCTCGCCAACCCTGCCGGCCACCACGCTGGTGAAAAAGAATGTCATCAAGCGGGAAAATATGGACGACATTGCCGACGATCAGCACAGCCTGCACAGTGACAGTGCCGACAGCAGTGACTCGGGAAGGCTCCAGATGGACATTTCCTCCCAGGATGCCGGTTCGGAGTGCACCACGGATGACATCAAACGTTCGAACAACAACAATAACAATAATCACAGCCACAATCACCACCACCACCATCATCACCAACACCACCACCAGAGCAGTCAGCTAGACCACATGGGACGGGAAACGCCCGACAGCTTAAACTCGATCGAGGAACAGCAGCATCTGCAGCAGGCACAGATTCATCTTGGTCAGCAGTTTGGCGTTCTGGCCGATGGTGCGGATCCGGCTACGACGCAGTTGTGGCAGGCATTGGCCCAGAATACGAGTGAGTGTTGGAAACGAATCACAACTTTTGCTTCGGTTGTTATATTCTGTTTTTCGATTTCGTTACAGATTTGATAAACGGTGCAGGCAACGAGGCGACTCAGCTGCTTCGAAAGATGATTAATGCACGAACACTTGGTCTTCAGTTTTCGCCGTCCATTCAGATTACCCCGGGAGTGTCATTGACTAAGGTATTATCAAACATAGGATTAACATTGATTTTTTTTAACGATAAAGTTAATCTTCCAGAATGATACCAACCGCAGCAGTGGACAGGGTCGCCGGAAGCAGTCTTGTCCCAGCCGAACAACGCCAGTGGAAGGAAACTCTCCCAACACGACAATGGAGGCACTCAAGCTGACGACCTCGAACAAGGCCAACACAACCGTAGTTACCAGCAACAACAGCAGCAGTCCGATCCATTTGGATGGGGCCAGTCAACAACTAAGCCGTGCCAACTCGACAAACATTCTGTTCCGGACGAAAATTGATGCCTCACCCCAGTCGGCAGCGGGTCTCCTACCGAGCGTGATTGAACAAAACAGTGGAGCTGTGAGCCCACAACTGGCGCAGCTGAGTAAGAATGCTGCTGCCCAACTAGCCGCCCAGCAGTTGGCCCAACAATCCCAGGCACAGCAGCAGCAGCAGCAGCAGCACCAGCAAGGTCAGCAGCAGCAGCAGGGCCAAAATCAGCAGCAAAATTCGCAACAGAAGGACATGTCCTGTACCAACTGTGGAACTACCACGACCACCATCTGGCGGAGGAACATTCGTGGGGAGATGGTGTGCAACGCATGTGGTCTGTACTTCAAGTTGCATGGTGTCAACCGGCCGCATACGATGCGACGGGATACGATTCACACGCGAAGACGCCGACCAAAGGGAGATAAGTCCACTAGGAGGAGTAAGTTCTGGCTTCCTTGGTCGTGATTGAGAACATTGCTAAGCTATGTTTCGTTTTTCATTGTAGAATCCATCAAACAAGAGGGTGCCGAAGCTATCGACAATGGCGTCGTGGATGGAGCTGCCGATTTGCAAGCATTACAAAATCATAACCTGCTGATTGCCTTGAGGGATGCTGCCCGTGCGACGCCACCCAACTTCCCAATGCCACCTGTGAGTCTGATTGCTAGCTTTCTCAGAATTTTCGCTAATTCAAAATAAAAGATTATGTTCCACTATTTTTATTTTAAATCATGTTTGCCATCGCTAATCTTTGTGCGGAAATGGTAAACTTCATTGAACGACCGGATTTGCGGCAAACACTGCCTCTTTCCTCTTTCGGAATGTTGTTTAGAGGCGTGGGGTGTCATATACAAAATGTTCGAAACATCATTCGCGAGGGAAGTTTTTATAAAAAAGACTCTTCATAAAAAATTGGTCCGAAATCAATTGAGTAACGGTACTTTACTTGGAATGGGCTCTGATCAAGGCATATCGCATTGTCAATATCCATAGAACTAATATGCATCGAATTTAAATGAAATGCATATTATGGTAATTATGGTAATTTATTTGTTTATTGTTCACAGTTCAAATTTCCAGAAATCACCGAGCATCTGTTTTGATTGCTACAAATGCGGTTTATTCGGTTCGGCGTAACAAAAGCATCACCAATATTCTACGTTTCAATCAGCGTTTAAGTTCTTTAAAAATCCAAGATTTTTTTTAATCCATTTTTTGCCAAGCATTTGAAACAATCGAACAGCAACTTTTATGATTTTTCATGGGTTTGGAAAGAAACTATATGGTAAGGTTTTGGAATCAAATGATAGTTTAGTCTGTTAGCTACCATTTACTATCAATTTCATTCAATTTCATAACCGTATAAAAAACAAAACATTATACAATTCAAAAATATGTAAACTTTTCTACAGTATTACTTTAATAAAAGATTGATGATGTAGGAAAAAAATAATTGAATTGAACAATCCTACAGGATCTAAAACGTAGGCTTTGGCCTATTTTTTACAGCTTGGTCATATTTGGGTTGATAAAACATCATGAGGAATAGGCGCATGCATTGTTTCCTCCATTAGAATCAATTCCAGAGAAAATCCCATAGCTTGATTGATTTTCGTCAGATTTTAGATATGTTCATGCTATTTGCTTTGGCAAATGTTTCTGCTATATATGTAATAAAATTATGAACTACAACCCCCAAAACTCAATCTATTACAAGATAAAGAAGTTGGACACGCGTTCAGGAGGTCCGTGTTCCCGTTTTCGTTCGAAGCAGGAAAATTGTTCGTTCATACGAAACATTCAATTCCTTTTTTCGTTCGAATGTGTTTAACCCATTAACGACCAAGTTGTAAAAAATATTTTTATAGTAAAAGCCATTGGTGTAATTTTGATTATTGGCGTTACAGAAACCCCAATCTTCAAGAATTATTTTTTTCCGTTCTTCTGTTTCCCGGAAAATGACAAAAAAGCGCCAAACAAAAACATTGGCCAAAACCTACATTTTTGATTCTGTAGAAGGTTCAATCCAATGGGTTTTTGCTACATCACAATGTGTGTTCTTTTATCAAAGTAGTACTGTAGAAAAGTTACATATACAGGGTGGGCCATTTAAAGTGGAAGGATTTGTTTTTGCAATAGCAAAGTAAAGAAGTGGAATTTAAAATTATTTTTTTTGAAGTTCATTTATTTTGGTCCAAGGAGATTTGTTCTAACTACTTTTTGATTATGATATCTCGTAAATGACCGCCTCTGGCCTTGACCGCAAAATGTGCCCTTTTTTCGGCATTTTCCATCACTTTGTCCAATGTTTCGGCCGATATGGTTTTCAGCGCAGCCAGGGTCCTTGATTTACCAGTGTATACCTTGGATTTTAAATATCCCCATAAAAAAAAGTCAGGAGGCGTCAAATCAGGTGATCTCGGTGGCCAGTCATAATCGCCGTTTTTCGATATTAATCTTCCGGGGAACATTTCGCGCAATAATTTGGTCGTGGCAGCCGCTGTATGGCATGTAGCGCCGTCCTGTTGGAACCAGTAATTGTCCAATTCATTTTCACGAACAAATTATGCGTCGGAGAGTGGTTCGAGCGATGCCTAACTCTTGCGAACGATGGCGACCTGATGTCGATGAAGTCTCTGCAACACTGGCTCGAACGGCATTAATATTCTCGTCGAAACGTCTTGGTCGTTTTCTGGACAGATGACTGGCATTACCAACACTACCAGACGATATAAATTTGGCATATAATCAACGTATAGTGTTGTCTCCAGGCGATGTTTTAACTTTATTTTCATTTTTCCACGCACGTTTAGTTAACACAATTGAGAAGTTATTTTGAATGTACAGCTGAACAATTTCGGCGCGTTGTTTAGGTGTGTGTTGTTCCATGGTTAAAATTGTACTGAAATGACGCTTCCAACGCGGTATGACATTTGTTAATCTGACATCTCTGTCAAAAGTTATGGGGTTGCCAGATGCTTCCACTTTAAATGGCCCACCCTGTATTTACATTTTATAAAGTTTTTTTTGTTAGGTTATGTACATATCCTATACTTTCCGCACATAGTTGCTTTGAACCGAATTTATTGTCCGATAAAGCTATACAAAATTTAATGAAATCGATGGTAAGTGATAGCTAATAAATTGAGCTATCACTTGATGCCAAAACCTTAGGGGCTGTCCACATACCACGTGGACAGAAAAAGCATGATTTTAGACACCCCCCTCCCCCTCCGTGGACAAGCGTGGACATTTCTTATACCCCTCCCCCTGTTGTCCACGTGGACATTCCTCCGGTTTTAAGGAAAAAATCAAGAAATTCAATTTTTTTCGCTTAAATTTCATTTCAGGTTTGTTTCTATTTTCTATTCCATATGTATATTGATAAAAATTATAGCCTTACCAATGGTAACGATTTGTCTTGAAATCTTCGATTTTTTTCAACATTGTCCGGGAGCTCATTATTTTTTTCCGAATTCTATTTACGTTATCTCCATATCCATTTTAAAATATCGATTGTGAGCTTATTCTCGAGGATTTTTATTAAAGCTGGCTGGCTGTTTGAGTTTTCAAAAAATCAGACAATGAAATCAAGCACTTTGTTTCAAAACAGAATTTTCTCGTCTAAACAACAATGACTTTCGCTTTTACAGGTTCGGTAGTGCCTGATGGCTATAATGAACCTAGTAAAAACAAAACATCTGCAATATCATCGTGATCGATGAATCCGTTGACCTACAACTCATAATTGTTAAATCATGCTAAATATTGTCCTGAAAAATTGGTGCCGATTCTAAGGAAAAAACCAAAAGCATACTTTTGTAGACATACATTTTTTCGATCATAGATGCACCGTTTTTAACTGAGTATTTCAGCATCCGTCATGCAACTTGAGAATTCCATCCTCTCAGAACTTATGCTATGCAGTAAGTTGAAGTTCTTACAAGAATCTTAACAGTTAAGAATCTGAAGATGCAATATCTGGTGTGTAAGGCGGGTGGAGTTTTAGAAGTGTCCTAGAAGCGTTCTGGATCGTTGATTTTCAAACGTTCAGCTGCTAGCAGTACTTGTTGGAATTCATCGAAACTAGTTGCTTGGTAGATGCTCATGATACAGATTTTCTTCCAGTCCTACCAGACCCAGCCATAACTTTCTTCAAGCGAAAACCTGCTTCGGGGTTCCATTCACTTGCTAAGATTTTTTTAACTCAACATTCTTGTAAATGATTTGCCCTTTCCAATTCGTCACAAATATGTATTTTTGTCGCGTTTATGAAACGAATCGCAGATTGAGATAAGTCCCTTCAAGTGTTTTTCGGTAAAACAAACCCTTATTCCGGAATCCGGTCGGATTTGAAATTAGCACAATGTTGCGTTCTTTAAGAGGGTATTCTAGTCTAGAATTTTGAAAAAATCAATTTCTTTTCTTCATATTTCTCTAATTCAGACATTTAAGAATATACCATAGGAGAGCCTTTTCGAAAATCTCATTATTTACCAAGTTATAGCCATTTTAGTGATGCGATATCTTATCTAGTACGGCCATAACAATTAACTTCAAACGCGTTTTTCTCGAAACATGTTTTTTTCAAACTGGCTTACACGATATCTCAAGTTCTACTTATCCGATCTATGTTTATATGAATACAATCTGTATGTATCTTTCTATCGCATGAACCTATAAAAAATCATGATTTTGTAACTTTACTATTTTAAAAAAATCAAGAAACTTGAAAAAATGTTTTAAACAGCATTTTTTTTCTTCAAATTACCGCCATTTTATCAAAAAACACGTTTTTGACATGTCCGAGGTTCATGCGATAGTGGTATCTTTACTGATTCAGAATCTATTCGATTTGTTCGAGAACCTGAAGTGCTGGAATCTTGTACGCCATGGCAAAACTTTTTTTTGAACCCCCTCACTTGATCAGCTTCTAATTATGGATATATTTTTTTTTCGTTAAATTTTCGTTTTATTGTTGAAAGATAGATAAACGAATAGTGATATAATGGATGGTAAAAATATTCTTTGTTTTACTTTTTCGGAGCTCGAAGAAACGTCCGAAATTCGGTCTCTATCCCCCTTAATCTGATCGAGTCAGATCCTATCGGATTGTACAAATGTTGCAACCTTGAAATGCGGAATGCAAAAGTTTATTTCGTCGGATTGCGATATGTCAAATCCGATCGGGTTCCGTAATATGGGTTAATATGTAGTCCACGCAGTGTTGCATGTTTGCATCACATCGACATCTGTAGCGAATCTACTAATTCATGTGCATGAAAGATTAATCTTGTCTTTAAATTAATCAACAGTAGCAGCATGAACTTTCCAGACAACTCAAAAGAAGCGCATTACAAAAATTACCAGACATCAATGAAGAACAACATCATTGCAAGAAATAGATCTCCAGAGATACGGCCCGTACACTCATGGAAGAAATTGTTGTTCGTTTCAATGTTCAGAAATCCTTGGGAGTTCTCGAAAAAAAAACAGTTTTGTCATCAAGAGCAAAAGCTGAATTCAACCCGCACTTAAGTCGTGAATATAGTAGAACCCCGATTATCTGCGGAATAGTGCGGCAAGGCCTCCGCGGATTACGAAAATCGCGGATAACGTAATAAATTACTAAAAATGAGATTCGAACACAAAAAATATATTTCGGCATGATAACTAAGTTTTATGAATACAGGCATCATTAAACTATGCATCTGTAAAGTCGTACACACCAGGGGTCAATTAATGTAAAAGCCATAACCAAAAGAAAATAGCAAAAGCCTATCACTCACTGATCAATTCCGGGAAAGTCCATAGAATTACTATGGAACTCACTTCCACGGATAAACCGCACCGCGGATCATCCGCTCGTGGATAATCGAGGTTCCACCGTACTACAAAAATCCAACTTTTTTTTTGTTATTGGGTGTCTTCATCCTGGCGGATTTAATGGCCCTCTATTACCGATTGGAATAAATTGGATCCTAGTTCATGTGCGTTACTTTCAGAATATACATTTCAGGAAATAGGTTCAGTCAGATGAAAAAATATGGATGTTTGACCGAGCAGCACTCTCAGGCAGCTCAGTATTTTTATTGATGAATACTGAGTACTCAGGACGTGCGTGAAGTTCAGAAAATCGTGTATATACATAACATATCTCATTCAATTTTGACTACTAATGTTTTACTTTAAAAAATACTTAACGTGTCCACGTGGACAGTATCAAAACCCCCTCCCCCCTCACCGTGGACAAGCGTGGACATTCTCGTAACCCCTACCCCCCCTAAAGTTGTCCACGTGGTTTGTGGACAGCCCCTTACCATATAGAAGCTTTCCAAAGCCATGAAAAATTATCAATTTGCTGTTCGATTTTTCGAACGCTTGGCCTAAAATGGGTTAACAGTTCGGCCGAAAAGTTTATAAGGTAACACAGTAAAACTATTTTTTTTTTGCAAAATTCAATTTTATTATTCAACATAATTGCCTTCGAGGGCGATACAGCAATTATACTGCCGTGATTCCGCAAAGTGACGCAAACGTCAAAATTGACATTTTACTTTTTATGTTATAGATCGATAAAGAATACCAAATCCTTTCAAACGACTGCGAAGTTTTACAGAAATGTGAAAAAATAACCCCGTAAAAGCTTGAAAACGGAATGGCGTGAGCGCCATTTCCACTGTGATGTGGTTTCCACTATGATGTGAAGTAATTTGATTGTGATGCGATGTGATTTTTTTTATCTGTTCTGATGACATAGAATGAACGATCAGGGACAGCAAATTTCTCGTAACAACAACAAAGTTGCCATCTTTTCTTGTAAAAAACAACTTTTCAGAAAAGCTCGTCGTGCCAAATATTTTAATCAAAAACAGTCGATCCCCATGCAATGCTACATTTATAACAACAATTATGTTTTACAACTACAAATCATGTACTTAGAAGCTCCGTTTAAAAGTCTTGTCAAAAATTTAAATTCATAAAATCAAACTCATCTTAAAATATTGATATTGAAGTGTACTGTTGTTCTCACATATTGCACATAACGATTGTAACTAAATAGTTAAAACTCATCAATTTAATTATTGATTACAAGGATTTCTAAATAGTGTCCTTTAACTTCAGGAATCAAGGGACAAAGCTTCTTGACGATGTTTACTCACCTCACCTGCTTAATTTCTCTTTCAGATGAATTGAAGCTGAGTGTTGTTTGAATGGTAAATGTCGGATTTGGTGAACAGCTGCGCTCTTCTGAATTCTCCATCGAAACGCATTTTTTAACAAAACTCAAAGCATCCTCGCGTAAACTATATTTGCTTTACATCGGATAATCTCGGACGACATTACCGTTTTATCTCATATTTCGAACGGTCTCAAATGACGAACACTTCATTTTTAAATGTAAATTTACTAAACTTTTATGCTATAAATAATTGAACAATGAAAACACAGATATTCTTCGTGGTATAGGCTTCATTTTGACATCATTTACAGGTATCGATACAGCCTATAATTTCTAATAATAGACATTTGCAAAGTGTGTTCGGAATATGGATAACGTTTTCACGCGTGATTTAAATTGCGAACACTTCATTTTAAATGTGAAAACCGCGATATGAACTTGCTCTCCCCGAAAATTTGGCGAATAAACAAAAACTAATGTGAGGCAGGTTCGCCATACGCGGAATTAATGAGCGTTTCAAGCTAATTGACTTTAATTTGATATATCGATCGTATGAATCGGTCCAGTAGTTTAATAGTAATGATTTAAAAAAAATGCTTTTTTTCTACTCGGAATTTGAGACAAAAGTGATTAAACATATGATTAGTTTTTTATCATGAATATGTATTTGTAAATCAATTTTATTGTAGTCAAATGAAGAAGAAGGCTCTATTGTATCTAAAGATCAAATTGATTTCGCGAATGAGTACCATTTTGAGTAATGAGACACTGTTTAATGGCCATCAAAGCTTAAGTGTTCGGAATATGAGACAAAACTGTATCTTATTTAACACGGATGTTTTTAATTGCATTTTGGATTGGAAAAAAATGATGCTGTCCGTAATTGGTACAATCGGGTTCTCAACTACGTTAGTCTGCTCGACGCATGCTACACAGTCGGAAAATTTGTAGAACTTTTCTCCCTTATGCTTTCTCATGCTCCGCTCAACGGCGGCATTTTGGAGGAAATAATTGGAAACAGATTCTCGCGTACTTTGACGGATGAACGCCAATCGGTTGCGGAAACAGCGATTAAAAATAACACTAAATAAATAAATAAATAAAACTGCATTTTTTCAAAAATCAAGCCGATGGCAATGTTTCTCCATCAATTATACACAATTTGTACAGATCCAATTTTCGTAATTTACGAGTATGCTGATTATACATGCAATTTTGCGAAAAGTCTCGTACTGAATTTTCTTCCCTCTGTCGCTTGCGTCACTTTGCGAAATTACGGCAGTATAGCGATCTTGCAACTTTTTGATACCATTTATATAGTACTCTTTCGGGTTTTCCTCAAAATAGGGCTCAGTTTCGGTAATCACTTCATCATCGGTCTTAAATTTCTTGCCAGCGAGCATTCTCTTCAGGTCAGCGAACAGAAAATAGTCGCTGGGGGCCAGATCTGGAGAATACGGTGGATGCGGATGCAATTCGAAGCCCAATTCATGCAATTTTGCCATCGTTTGCATTGATTTGTGATTTTTCCATTTTTTCACAATAACAAAAAGTTGCTTCACTCTCAATGCTGTAACTCTCGAACTAATCGACCGATTGTTGTCAAATTTTGACCCGTATCCATTGGAAGATTGTGCTTTGTGATAGTCAAGTAGATTTTTGCAAGAGGCGCCATCTAGACGTCAACCTTTTGAACTTTTCAACCGAACTGTTAAATGTGAAAAATATAATTATTGACATCGGTTTGACAATTAGGTTATCCACCAGAATTTTTCCAATGTTCAAATAGTCATAAAATATATTTATTCAAACTGGTTGCATTCGATTGCTATTAAAACTAATATTATTTTTAAAGTACAAACTGTCTGTAAGTCTTCTCACATGAAAAAGCAGATTTTCTCTCTCCACAAAACCAAATATATTACATTTTCTGAACAGCCTGTACTTAGTCGAAATATAATTCAGTAACTTTTTTCGCATGAAGCCCGTTACTAATCTATATATATATATATATATATATATATATATATATATATATATATATATATATATATATATATATATATATATATATATATATATATATATATATATATATATATATATATATATATATATATATATATATATATATATATATATATATATATAAAAATGGATTTCTGTCTGTCTGTCTGTGTGTCTGTCTGTCTGATTCTTATGGACTCGGAAGCTACTAAACCGATCAACATGAAAATTAGTATGGGTTTGGGTAGGTATGGGTAGGGGTTTTTGGGGCCAGGAAAGGTTTTCGTAATAGTTTGAGGCTCCTCCCCCTCTCTAAGGCAAATTAAACACAAATTTGTATATTACTCGGGAATTAATCAAGCATATGAAACGAAATTTGGCATATGGAGGATTTAGGGTGCAATAAATGATTCTATGTGGTTAGACTCTCCTCTCTAAGGGGGAGACTACCAAACAAATGAAACAAACATTTCTGCATTACTCGAGAATTAATCAAACAAATGAAACCAATTTTGGCATGTGGAGGTTTTAGAGTGCAATAAATGTTTTTATGGTGGTTAGATACACCTCCCCCTCTCTTAGGTGGGGCTGCCATAAAAATGAAACACAAATTTCTGCATAATTCGAAAACTAATCAAGTAAATGGAGCCAAATTTGTCATGCGAATGTTTTAGGGGACACGAAACGTTTCCATGGTAAATAGACACTCCTCCCTTCTCTCTGAGGGGAGGGGACTGCCATACAAATGAAGCATACATTTCTACATAATTCAAGAACTAATCAAGCAAATGGAACCAAATTAGGCATATGGAGGTTTTAGGATGCAATAAATGTTTCTTTAATGGTATGACACCCCTCCCTCCTCTGGAATGGTCCCATAAAGAGTCCCATAAAAATATTACACATATTTCAAGCAAAAATATTCCAACCAAACATGACAGTTGAAAATTTCCGGAAAAACTCTGAAGGAAGAAGGGAAAATTCGGAAAATCAATTCCCATATGTTCTACAATTACATAGTGACAAGGGCTGTTAGTTCATTTGATGTTCGCGCTAGCGAAATTGATCGTTGTTCGAAACTGGAAATGGATTTTAATGTGATGAAACGCACTTCTTTATCTTCTTCTATCTATACAAAAAAAAAGGATCGCCGGATGTGTTGATAAGAGCAGAACTCGAGGAAGGAATTTCACGATTAAGGGCTGTCTTTATTGTATCATGTATAAAACATTTATTCCATGTAACGGAGAAACATGTTATTTGCAAGTGGTTGAAAAATCTTGAAATAGAATTGTGTTTGAAAATAATCTGTATTCTAATGATGAGTTTTGTTAGAAATACTAGGAATTTTATAGTAAAAGGTAAATTCAACGGGGTCGATTAGAAAATCAATCAATGAACAGTTCTGCGATTGGACCCATGACCTTGCTCATAGTAAGAAAACGTGGATGTTTGAAGGTATTGATTACAAAACACAAATTTTGGGCGGGTCGAAGTTTTCCGGGTAAGCTAGTGAACTAATGAAATCGAAAGTTCAATACTTCAAAGAATTTAAAATTGGCTTCAGGCGTGCTAATCTGTAAGAGGATATACTTACTTCACTGCAACTCACAACTATTGTTAGCGACAACGATTCGAATAGATGATCCCCTCAATTCTGCGCCGCGAATGACGTGAGATGGCTCAAGTCACAGTAATCCTCAAGACAGATGGCGTAACTATAGTTTGTCATTAGATGGGATCTGAAGTCATTAGATGCGATCTGAAGTTGTGTATTCAGATATGTTATCGACTCGGGTATCAAATATGAGCTGAAAAGAAAACTTGCTTCCAGGACAAAGCGGTAAACTTTGCTATCTCACATTCTCCGTTGTGAATAGAGAGGAGTGTCAATACTCTTTTTAGAGATTGGCCGGTATATTAGGTCGCTTATAATAAATCTTCATGAGATACGCTTCATATCTGTGATCGATGTAGGAATATCTGAAGATACCAATTTTGATAAGTTTAACACAACTTTTGGGCTCTTTTTCGAGCAAAAGAAGCGATTCCCAAGTTGCTAAGTTTTATGTTGACCATCACTTATAACATATGTTTTCTCTCCCCCGTACAGGCCTTCCAGCACTATCTGCGGGTAACGCAAAACTTCGACCCGAGCGGTGCTGACATGGAAACCGGCGACGATAGTGGCCCGGAGAACGACCTCGACTCGTGCAACCTGCCGCTGAATCTGGTCGCCACCCAGCTGGGCAGTGATTCCTCGCAGCACTGACTGCGACGGAAGACCGCCAAAGCCAGCTAGGGCAAGCGGAAGCTGGTCTACGCAAAGCGAAGGCGTCGGAAGCGAAAGAGGAAGAACGAGAAGGAACAATCATCTAACACACACACACACACACACACCAATCCAACACACCAACCAGTAACAACAAGCAACAAGACCCAATTTAACTGATAATCTCGCTCGCGGATAATTTTACTCGTGTGACGAAAGTGGTATTATAAAGCGAAAGCTATTGCCACGGCAACTAATCTATTACCCTCCCACTTATAACCATTAGCTATTACTATTTCTACAAACTACTAGAACAGCTCTACCGCAGCAGCAGCATGCAAGAAAAAACAAACAAGCCAGACAGAGTAACAAATAATTCGCTGAACAAACAAAAAGCATCAAGTAAGCTTCAATCTCTATCGTAAGATTATTCCTAAGAAATTAACATGCATGAAGGCGCTGTGGTAGCGAGTAGAAGGCATCTCTACAACTTCGGATCATTTTTTCGAACAAAGAGAGAGAGAGCGAAGAAGAGGAAATTCTAAATCAAGTGAGAACTTATTAGGCGTAGGTATTTCCCATGGCGGCATGCAAACAAAAAGAAACAAAACAATACTCGAAATAGGAGAACAAAAACAATCGTTTATCGGCGAAACACAGAAATACTCGTAATTTTTTTCTAACGAATAACAATCTCGAACATGGAAAAAGCAGATATTAGAATCGTTGATAGGTTTAGTAGAGAGCAGAGCGCGAAAAAGGCACGAAATCAAACAAGCAATAAACAAGAAAAATCGAAACTGGAGAGATGATTGATCGGCACACGGACAGTACTGAACTTTTTTTTTAAAACTTAATATTGTTCGTAGTATTTTTATGTAATATGATAAGAGAGAGAGAGAGAAGCGCGGCTCAGAATCTTTGGTGTTACGTTTCACTGTTGAATACTAAAAGGTTTGTAAGGTTTGTTTAGATGAGCACGCACGCTGTTTGAGAACAACAAAAATGTTTCGCGAAAAAAAGAAACCGGACACTTTGCCTCAACTAAAAATAGAACGGAATGAACTACGCTGAAAATCAGAGAGAAAATATGTGATAAATATTGTTGGTTGATATTCTTTACAAAAGCACTGATAAAAGATTAAATGCAGTTGAATCTAGACTTCCCCTCCGCGGGGAAGTCGATAAGCCCCCCTCACAGATATTAAGATATCGAATCAAAATTACTTTGTAGAGATGCATAACGACAGACCAGAGGCGGCATATAAAAGCACAGTTGAAACTGTAAATACTCAAATATCTTCCCACTTAAGGAACCCCATATTCGGGTCACCACATCCAATCGAAGAAATTGTGAAGGGAAGTAAAACTGGAAGCCATCCCGAGCAATCTCGTAGCTATTATTTAACGTAGAAAGCTGTTCAGCAGGAAAACTAACTTTACGCAGTTGAAACTTGTTCTTTTAATTTCACTTAACATGAAACTGAGCACGTGATCAACGTTATCGATAGACTTTGTACCAATGTTCGATGAAAACAGCACAGCAGTGGTCACTCACCTGCTTTGTTTTGTTCCTTCTCCGTTTGACCCCAGGAAGCAAAAAATAGCTCTCTCTTCCATGCAACCATCCATCCATCCAACTAATGAATCTCACTTCTGAAATAGTGCTTGAATCATAATAATTGGATAAGGCGTCGCAAATGTACAGTATTATTACTAAATCCTATCAAAACTTTCGTCCGCATCCGTCCTTTGTCTACTTAAAGATTTCATTATCAGTAACCCCATAATAAGATTATCGTCATTCGTTAGAAAGCGCAAAGAAATAGTCAAAGAATCGATAAACAAAAACGCAAGCTTAGAGGAACATCAAACAAATAATTTCAAATCTAGTCATTTCAACAACATCCGTTCCAATCGTATGAATCTTTCCCGACGGAACAAACAAACAAACAGCAGCTAGTTTTGAGCACTATTTCGGAACACTATTGTACTTACTTCCCCCGCCCATTGAAAAGCAAAAAAAAACGCAAATCATGACACTTCCCCCACCACATCAGTATCCTAGCCTAGCCCCAAGGCAACCCAACGCGGAAGCGACCGGGGAACAAGAGAAGCAAGAGAAGAAAGGCAGAAAATGAATAACAAAAACGTGTTGTATACCAGTTGTTTACCAGTTTAGTTATAAGACAACCTCCCCCGCAAACTAAATTTCTGATAGCGTTAAGTTACCTCCCTCTGTCATTCACCTCCCCCGGCATTCAAATTCCCTACAACTAATCGTAAGAGTGTGCTATCGCTATAGTGTGTAAGAAGAGTTACTAAATACCCTGAAGCTGATTTTAAGATTTTTTTAGCGAACCAACAAATGAAATGGGGAAGAAAACAAACAATCAAATTGCTATTAATTACTCTAAGTTAGGCGCGGCGAGCTCTATTGTAAGATTATCCCCCCAAATCAGCGGATCAGCCTAGATTTTAAGCGGAACGCAACGTGGCGAAAGGAAGAAGGCAGCGGCGGAACCAATTTTCGATTGCGCCGCTCCTTTAATGGTTAAGTTTTAACCCTGAGAATTTTATTTGTACCCGATTTCCGGCGCTGAGTTTTGCTTTTTAATGTTTGTTTTAAATTTGATTAGGGAAAAAAACGACGATTGAAAATACATTCTTTGAAAGCGATCAATTCGGGTAACCCTTTCAGACCGCTTTACATCCGTTGCAAGGTGGATATTGCAAAAGAAGTACACTCATCAAAAAAAAAATTAGCGGAGCAAAGCGCTGAAAAGATTTTCATGTCATTTTCTGAAGCTGTAACTTTATGATAAATTAACACGTGGAGGTTTTTGGGAACATGAAGCTTTAAAATGGTGTATATTTCATCACCACATTTCATTCATCATAAAGTTGAAGCATTTTCTTCCTTTTCTCCAGATTGTTATTGGTAAAAAATATACAAATCTCGCGTAACTTTTGAAAAGGTCTTATGTAACATTCACATCAACTCGAGAAAAACGAAGTTAAAGACATTGTTCCGCGAATTGTTTCAAGAGGAATCGATCTTTATCATAAATGTTACCACTAGCAGCCAATAATAACTCTGAAAAACCAATCGTAACTGTTGTAATGTGATTTTAGTTTGAAATTGACGCGAGAAATCTCTATGAAGAGCAATCGAATGCGTTCAAGGATTAGCGTATATGGGGCACCCGTAAACGTTACGATAATTACATTTCATTTATCTGGAGCTTCAAAAGCTTCGTTGAAGCTAAAAAGGGAGACCATTGGCATCATTTTGTGAGCACTTACACGAGCAGGGCTCGGCAAAGTCATATTTAACTGAGGATAGTCAGGGGGCTATGAAGCCATCGCCCTTAAGGGATTACTAAGATGATCGCCTTTCAGTAGCCAGCATAGAAAATCATTAGCATAGAAATCATAACCTGAAATTAAAAGTTAAGTGCTCCGCGCGAATCTGTAGCAGTGATTTTAATTGCAAATCTCCAAGAAAGCTTCCGGATGGGTTTCCAAACATCGCTTGCCAAAGGAAACTATCCAACGTAATCAAATATTAACATTTATGACTCCAGTCAGTCCGGAGATAAAGAAGAGCGGCTTTGACATCCCCTTCTCGACGATTGTCAGCCACAGCAGCACCTTCTTGGGGAACTTGATGTGTGAAATAAACTTCACTTCGGAGCTCACTTCCTTCGTGGGGGAAGTAAAATATGAAGTGTCAGTCGGGCACCGGACTTTCTGTCGATGCTCTGATTGTTGTCCAATAGTGCCAGAATGTTGTAGATGCCGGAATGGGCGTATCCGGTGTCCACAAAGTGCCGCACGATGTCCGTTTTCCTTTTTCAATTGAAGCGTGTTTCTTGAGGGCTTTTAGGTGTCCAAGAATCCCATAATTGTTCTGCCTTGCACACAAAGTATGGTGGCAACAGTTCTTCAGTTGCACTTCCACAAAACTTAACGGAAATCGCAGAAGTTCCTCACGTTTTCAAAGTACTTTAAGCAACGCTTACAGATGTCAAGCTTCTTACCCGGATCATTTGACAAATTCGTCTCGTCGTAATCAAAAATATTGGATGTTGGAACACTTTCCAGAGATTCCTTTAAGTTTGCCATGTACTCTGCGATTGTTTTATGTGTTATATCGCTGCGCGGTTTAGCTTTATGTTTTGTGCAAAACGTTTGCTCAGTTGCTGGTAAATGTGTGTTATTTACGAAAGGTGGCACTTTTCTTTTCTGCTTTGTCAACTAAATACGAACTATTTCCCGCAGGTCATCGATCCCACTCGGACAAGCAGCTGAGATGGTCCGAAAACAATAATTTTTCCACATCAGTAAAAACTTTCTGATGTCCGGGCTGTTTTTGGTGTGATTCACATAGTTTGTTGTGTATCAGCTGCAATTGGTTTGTCTTGCGGCTTCTGCGTGGGACATTTCTCCGGATTTGACTTTTTCATGGCACGCCCTTGAATCTGCTGTGCAAACTACAGTATATTTCCGAGCATTTTTATCCTAGCGATAGTTCCTAACCATTTTTGAACCTACAAAAAAATAAACAGACATAACCTTACAATATGGCTGATGGTGGAAAATTTATCGCACTCAACTTTTTATTCAAAAATTACTAATTTCAACGATAAAATAACGTTGCTGCTGCTGATATATGATAAACGAATAGTTTATGATAAGTTTACATACTTACCAGTATTTAAAATTGTAGGAACAATGTACCGTTCTGAATCATATTTCGGACGCTCAAGGCATATGATGCAGAAAATAGGTCTAAACTTTATGCACAGGTATTATTTGGTTGATATTTTAAATAAATTAGTTCAATATGCTTTTAAGCTTTCTACTTTGGTACCTACTTTGGTCGAATAGATTGAAAACATAAAAAAATCATCGAATAAAATGCTTTTCAAATAAAACGAATAAAAATCAAACTTCGGACACTAAATCAAATTTCGGACAGATTGAATTCAAATTTCGGACACTTTATTGTGTAATTTTTTGAACGAAAATTACATTACACTTGATTATATTGTATAGTCAACTGCGAAACACTTGCCAAGCAATCACAGTAAACTGTTAACGATTATAAGAGCTGATGACACACGGGAGAAATTTAAATATTGATGAACGGTTAAATTCTACGTGCTCACGCTAAGCAAACGTCAAACACAAACGATAATGAGTAGTGTTGTAAGATTTCTGCCGATTATGCTATAATTCAAATGTAGTTCTCATGTGAAATGATAGTGAAACCAAGGGATTACTCTAAAGAAGCAATCGTGATATTAATTTTATAGTTATATCATCAGTGCATTAAGCATTTCAAGATATTAGAACAAAGTGTCCGAAATATGATGTTGTCCGAAATATGATTCAGAACGGTATTCGAAAACATTGTTTCTGGTGCTGCAAATCACTTCCGCTCGACGTTTGGAGCTTTTTGATTTTCCGACAAGAAGTAGTTGTGGTTCAAACAGTCTTATGAAAGTGTAGAAAGGTATTGCATTAAAGAATTGTCACATGTTTCAAGAGAGTAATTTTTGAGAAATGATGGAAAACCTAAATTGTCAAAAGTAGCCTCGCATTTCAAAAGAAGCCCCAAACGACGGTATTCTGAAACCGGCTAACCTGCATCTGATTATAGTTCTTATAGACCAATTGCAATGCACTCTTGCGTTCCCAAATTACTAGAAAAAATATTTTCCGTCGTTTAGATTGCTGGGTAGAATCTAACAGTCTTCTCTGGCATCCACACTTCGGGTTTCGTAAAGACAAAGAAACTGATGATTGTCTTGTGCTGCTTTCATCAGAGGTTGATTTTGGCTTGTGTAGTAAGCAGCAAATGGCATCAGTGTTCCCAGATATCAGAGGTGCGTTTGGTTCAGTTTCCATTGAGGTTCTATTTTCAAGAACAAAAACATCAGCGGAATTCAACCTTTTTTCAAATGGCCTCTCTCAAGGCCGAGTATTTAGTTTAGTTTTCTAAATTTTCCTATTGAGATGAGATGAGATGAGAATAAACTGAGAAAGTTTGGGAGTCTGAGAAAGCCTCTATAACTCAAAACATCACCATCATTACACCAATAAATCTGAACAAGCTCCTCAATTCACAGAAGCTCTCTCCCAGCAAATATGATGAAAATCAATTCGTTTTTGGTTACTTTCAATAATCCCCTTCATTCCGCGCGGCGAGTGACGTGAGATTGCAAAATTTACTATTTTATTCTGGAAGCCATTTCACTTTTTAGCTCCTATTTGACGCTCGAGTCGATAAGAAATGAGGACACGACTTCAAATCTCACCTAGTGACGAACTATATTCACGCCATTCTCCTACGGGAATGCAGTCACTTGAGCCATCTCACGTCATTCGCCGCGTAGAATAAGGGGGAATATTTTAGAATCCATCGAAACGTTTGAAATAACTCTTTAGCCGAGTTTATACCCCTGTAAAAACCGATGAGTTTTCATGGTTTTGTAGAAGGTGATTCATGATTCGTTCTTCATTCTCAGTGCACGTAGCGCACTCAGTACCTGTCAGTGCTAGCAGTGTACTATGCTTACTTCGCGCATATTCTGAGAATGCATCCTGCGGCCAAAAATTTTGCACTCCCGCTCAACGCGGTACCAAAATAGAAACTGAGGCGAGGCTGGGCACAATATTTATAGTGATTCTACGACCATTCGACTATATGTATCAACCGCCGCCCAATCTTCATCTAGCTTATTTGTGGATTTCTGTGATTCCACCAATATTTGTATACTTGGTGGTTTTTGTAGTTTGCTTCCAAAGAAGTTTTTGGGCTATGGAAAAAAGTTTTTGGGTAAATAAGTAACAAACATCTCTCATACAGCTTTTATATTTCGGTATTGTTTTTCATAACGCTTAAATCCTTGCATCCTTAAGGTAACGCTCTCGTTTTTGAAATTTGTACACCCCAGTACAGATGCAGAAATGATGGGGTGCAAACATACAGAAGCAGTCTCCACCAGACGGCATGAAAAACGACGAGGTATATTCACCGAACAAAATTGTGCCACAGTGTGCAAAATATATCTTCCATTTTTCTTTTGTATCGAGCAGCTGTGTCCGACATTAGCATCGAGAAGGACTACTGTCTGCTAGCTGGAGCAAGTCTGTGACTTCAATAATGATGAGAAAACATCATCCCGCGCAATTACAGCTTAAACTATCGGGTAGAACAATTTGTCACTCGATGTAATTCAAGTATTTAGGCATTGTATTTGACTCCAAGGGAACATGGGGAAAATACATAGGCTACTTGAAACAAAAATGTCAGAGAGGAATAAATATTCTTCGACCCATAACAGGAACTTGGCGGGGAGCCCATCCTTAGGATTTGATTAGGTTATATAAAACAATCATTTCATCTGTTATGGAGTACGCATTTTTTTTTTGCTGCAGGTCCGCTGCCTGTATTCATTTTCTGCATTCAATATCGCTGTGTGCGTATTGCTCGGATGTATGCAGTTTTTCGAGAAGATAATAGGTTTTTTTTTGCCTTTTCGAGAAAGAACATTTGCATTGTCCTACTCACAGAGGCTTTTCCGCTATCCATATACACGGCTCATTGTTACTTTACGTTGCTAACCATTTTGAAAATAAATTCAGTATAAAAAAAGTTGCAGCATTGTGAAAATCAACTTTTGCCCTTCGTTCTGCTAATTTTTTCGCTGAGTGTAATTATCAACTTTGCATTGAAATCCCATAATCTATACGGTCATGGCATACTACGCCCGTGAAAAGAAATGAACGTTTCTTTCAAAGACGATCTCTGTTCAACAAGTTTATAATGTTAAATATTATTTTAATCGGGAACTCAGAAAAAAGAAAATAATTCTTCCACGCTTATTCAGACACAAACACGCACGCATACAAGGGCTGTTGTTGTACAGAAGCAAACAAAAAAGATAAGCGTAGCGAGAAGAAAAGCGCAAGAAAGAAAAATGAATCCAACAGAAAAATAAGATAATTTGAAACAATGCAGTATTTTTGTGAGCTTAGCAAAGAAAAAGAAGCAACAACACACACACACGGAATGTTAGTCAAATCACCACATTTTATATTACCAATCATCAAACATATTTTTCGTTCGAATGCGACGAGAGAAAAAATAGGAATTCGAGTGTAAGTTTTAGTTAGGATGTATATGTTTAGCTTTTAAGCACAACTAAAATGTGGTTACAGCAAGAGAACCCCCCTTTTTTCGTGAGCAAAGATGAAAACGTGATTTTTAGCAGCAAGGAAAACTATTCGTTAGGTTTATTAGTGTTTTCACCCCCACACACACATACACACATTATGCATCTTTGTATTTATTTCATTTCATGTTCTCAATCCAAGAGGATGCGAAATCTGAGCGCACGCATACATGTGTACACACACATACACGCACTATTGAGAAGTCTTGGAAACTTGAAATCTCGTCTAGAGCTACTTAATCGTTAAGGCTTTACTTAAGCTTAGATATGGACTCACATCCACTTCTTAACGGCGGCATTACACTGACAACCACTGATACTTTTTGTTTTTAATCCCTTCGCAATCGCATTTTAACCCTCCAACCCCTAAAAATTGTACCATTCTCTCATACCAACTAATTTATTGCATCCCCCTTCTTTTTTTCTTTTTTTTTTTTTGGTTTAAGTATATGTCCTATAGTGGAAAGCAGCAAGCGAACAAGCACTTAAAATTGTGAAATGTTATACCAGTACTTTATGACAGGGTTTTTTTTTAATCAACAACTCTAGGTTTAGTGTTTAGTGTTTAATGGGAGCGAATTTTAACATAATATTTTTGCTATTTAGAAAATGAGATTTTACTATTCCCTGTCGCTCCCCCTGTCCCATTTTGTGTAGCTCTGTGTTTAGGAAACAAATTATCATTTTTTTTTTACTTACTAGGATTATTTCGCCTTCCCCCTGACCATACAAAAGAAACATCTCTTCTCATCATTCGAGAGTTTCCCAGTTCCACACACCGCGCGTCAAGCACAGCTATCTCTCCTTAGATTAGGAAACCACACTTCGTATACTTAAGTGATCCCTAAACACAGAAAAAAAAACATGTTATAAGCTCGTGATCACTGGCGACGACCATTACTCTAGGCATTGTGTATAATAGAGAAGGCGGCAGTGGAAGGACCGCGCATACAAACTATTAGAAAAAGGCAATCAAAATACCGTTGATTGTTTTTGAACAAGTTTTCCTCTCCCTGGTATCATTTTCGTGTCAAAGTAATCTCGAATCTCCATGCATATATGACAATTAACTATACTCAAAAGTGCAGCAAAAAAAAAACCCCGGACACTAAAGATAAAAGTCCGTTGAACGGCATGAAATGTATCTGAAGTGGAGAGGACAGTAAGAACAAAAGATATCCACACAAAATTGATTATTATTATTATTACTATTATTATTATTGTAACATGGTAAAGCCCTATTATGATTATTTTATTAATATTTTTTTTTATTAAGGAACGTATTTTTTTCAAAAATATAAACATGTTTTAATTGAAATACTCCAAAAATAACGATGCTGTTCTTTTCGGTTATTGATTTTGTTATCACAATTTTCCTTGTTTTATAGGCCGAGCATTTTTCTGTCCATCCATCTATTTATATATTTTTTTATTTGAGATTCTTCAATTGAAAAACAGAGGACTCTAAAATTAAGTTTCAAGTATAAACCAATTGTGACAATGAACCATTTTGTACAACATAAATTCACCATCTTGATATCTGAGCTAATATACTCTTGAGCTAATCGATTTTACTCATCAATAATATTGGTTTCGCAAGTTTCGGATTCAGTTGTTTGAATTTCGATCCGATGGCTAATTTCATTGGTGCTCTTGGTGTATTTTCACGTATCTATGAAAACATTTTAACATTAACCCATTACTGCCCAGGTGTACAAAAACTTGATCCAAATGGCATGAAACTTTCTAGTCCATCTAGGTTTGTCCCGAGACGTGGGGGAAACGCAATATTTTGGTTTGGAGTTCTTTGGAAGTTGAGATATCTGACGAATGAAATTTTTATACGCTGAGCCGATACAGTATCAAAAATGGAATTCATGTGAATATCGAATAAAACGGTTTTATTTCATAAAATTCAACTTCAACAACCATTTTCATGGTTTATTAGCACTTTCGTGTACTGCCGATCTACGCATAATTGTCCCGCGGTTCAATTCCTAGAAATTTGTACATTTCTACTTATGTACGTACTTATTTGTCTCTGTACCACAGATATGACAATTACCAATTACCAATTAGTCCGACGAAATCTGCGTCAAATAAGTAATGGAACATTTGAACGGCAGACCATTTATGTTTCGAGCAGAGATCACTAAGATCAGGTGAATGTCCTTCAAGAACAACGGCTGCATCTGCATCCGAATTTAAGGTCACTTTTTCCCAGTGTCAGGCTTTCCGATTCTTGCTGCTACCCGAGGAGCATTCTTGTGATTGGCCTCATTCAATGTTGCTCTCGACATTCACTTGTTTGCCAAAACCGGAAGGACCGTCCTCCGAGTCAGTATCTCCAGCATCCACATCGCTGTCTCCACCACTAGGGGGCAGGATGACAAAGTTAATATCATTTGTTGACACTAGATTTTCGAAAGCGTCTTCGACCAAATCAATCAGATAATTGTACAACTCCTCCGGATCATCGGGAAGCTGATATATCCTATTGAGAAAAAAATATACCGTAGTTGCACAGCGTATGAAATTTCATACGCTCAAAAGTAAACATAGATTTTTTTACGGTTTCATAATTTTCTTCGGATTTTTTGCTAGATATCATTTTTTACACTCGTCTAGTAGTGTTATGTCACAGATTAGAGCAATTTAGAATCCTTTAAGAGGTAAAACTTTGATAAATTTATGTTTACTTTTGGGACTCCATTAAACTCGAACTTTGCAAGCTCCAATACACAACAAAACAACGAAAATGACAGATGAAATGACACTGACACAAAAAACACTCTTAAATTGTCATGTGGTATCATTTAAAATGTGCTTGACACTTTAGTTTCATCAAAAACAGTTTTTCAAAAAACCGGCATTTTTGTATATTAAACTTCATGCGTTGGACACTAATGGGTTAACGCAATCCGCGCCTTTGTTTACATTTTCTCGTTCGTGAAACCAAAACAAACATTTTTGCGCACTGACTCAATCGGTCCGAAAACCCTGATTTTTCTGAAAATTGACTATTTTTTAAACTTTGCTGCAGATGCGCCGTACATTATTTGTCGGTGATGGCTGTATGAATAAATGATAAATTTAAAAAAAAAATTATAGGAGGTTTTGTCCAAGATACGACCGCATTGTTGACGTAGATCTACGCTGTTATTTTATATAAGTCGCTTGTTTATACCTTCGGATATTATTCTATAATGCTGTGAAACTTTAGAAACAACTGCTTAGTGGAATAATCTCTGAAATGGTTTTTTCATTGTAGAATCAGTTGACGATAAATGATTTATGATTCATTCTTGCCCTCGCAAAACAATACACTAGCTGATCGTATGTCACAATTTATTTCTTGGTTTACATTGGTGGCTTAAAACTACTAGGAATATAAACACTTCTAGCATTTTGCGCTATTCTCAAAAGAAACGCTTCTGTTAATATTACTGGCCTCGAAAAGAGTTGCATTACTTTCTTATGTTCGAGATAAGCGCAGCTGTCTCCCTTAGTGGAGGAAGTTTTGCTACTGGCAAGCAAAACCTAATCACATACAAAATTCCAGAACATTTACTTTCTTGATGACTAAACAAGAGAAATAAACTCTTTTTGTTAATAACAACCTCGAAAACAGTAGCAATGCTTCATTATGATCAATATTAGCGCAAATGCAATCCTAGTTGAAGGCAGTTTTGCGACTGGCACGCGAACCCAAATAACTTATAACATTCCAGTAAGATTTTCAAGATGCTTGGTATTCCCAAATATTTTTTTGGTGCACAACCTTAACGTCTGCTTCGCTATAACGTCAGTGCATTGATGCATTCTCAAAGGCACAATCGAAGGGCTTATGAAGACGGGAAATAAACAATGTTAACTGCTTGGAAAAAAGACCGAATTATGCCACACAGCTTGTACTCTGCTGTAACAACCATCGATGCGAATTCGCTGATGAGTTTGTCAAGAGTCACCGCCTTCACCACCAGCGGGGGGAGCTTGTTTGCCTAACTGCCAGCGTAACGGCGTTTACATTTTCGACCGACTCGCCGAAATCGCCTACTTCGCTGTTGTTCGATGCGGTGTCACATTTACGAAGGCTCGGTTCAGTGTCACACTCGCGAAGGTTCGGTTCAGTGCGAGCGCTTTTCACTGCACCAACATCGCGTGCATCATTAGATGACGCTTGCCTGAATTACTTTACATAAGTATGTTTTTTTTTTCGATGAAACATAGCTGGATGTGGACAAAGTCTCACGATTGGATCGTTTGGTTTTCCATATACCAATGACTCTTCAATGCAGTTGAAGAACTGCTTTGCCACTTTGCTTTGCGACCCGAGAGTTGTCCATTCCGTCGACATATTGCGAACACGCTTAAGCGTTCGAGGGGTTGTTTTCTAATTCAATAATTTGCTCTTGGGTAAAGTGACCAGATGGTCAGAGGTCTAACGCGGGACACAAAAAACTAAACGTTATGTATATACGTTTTGTTAACATAAACCGTAGTTTTGCGAGTCTAAACTGATCAGTATTATTTCTTTCTGAGTATCGGCACTCAGTTGTGATTTTTCGGTGGTTTAGATTTTGTTTACGCCCGAAAATCACTCGTTCAATCTGAGTATTTACGCCTGGCAAGCACGATTCAAATTCTACTATTTTCTTCAAATAACCGAATGGAATGCTCGAATATTCGAATTAATTTTTCATCGATTTTAGTGTTAACGTATGCATTCAAAAAAAAAAGGACTAATTTCGGATGGCGATGAAAGATAATTTATAGGAACAAATTTTCTTTAAATCTTACGTTTATTAAGTCTACAACAAAAATGATTCAAGGCTGTTGATTCGCTGCAGCAGCACTGTCAAGCAACTTGATGATTTTTCCATACTGCAAGCTCCACCCCACAGCGAAAGAGTTGGACATTCTGAGGCACTTTGTGTCCGCCAGATATAGCCGATCTGGTACTTACAATATCATCTCTTTGCCGCTTCTTAAGCCAGGAGATCGAAGCAACCGGCCAAACGGTTAATGAGAATCTGGCCAAAATGGACATTTTTATGCGGAGCGTCAGACGAGACCGGCCGTATCTGAGCAGCAGGCAATTACCCAGAAGGAGTAGCTTGAGATGCTGGTGAAAAACTTCTTTCCGGCGAAAGAAGTGAAAAACTTCTTTCGTACTCATAATGAAAGACGAGACGTACTTGATGCTAGAACTCAACGAATGGCAGGGGACCGGGTACTTTACGTTCCCCAGGTAAGCGATGACGTCGATTGTATCATTCACATCAAGTTCTCGAAGAAGGTCCTTCTCTGACAGACACGAAGGGAATGTCCAAGCCGCTCTTCTTTCGAGTCATATGGTGAACGGGGAGATATATAGTACGAAATGCTTGCCGGAGTCGGGAAGGTTATGTGGTCTTTATGCCGAACCTGGGATCAGCCCATTATGCCAAAAGATCACTGGAGGATGGATCGGCTGGAGATAAACATTGTCGCGAAGACCACCAACCTTCCCAACATTTCCCAGCTGCGCCCGATAGAAAACATTTGGGCGAATGGCAAAAATAGAGAGACAGACTACCACCAAAGCCACGAAAAGGTAAAATAACACGCCGATATACATCTTTTCATCGGCTATGGTTCAGGTTCCGGCCAACTTCCGTAAGACCGCCCAGCGCTTCATTTACGATACTTCATCAAACAACTCTGCCTCTTCCTGTCGAGTATACACTAGTTCTTCCGGCTTATTTAAAACGTTAAGCCCTGACCGAGCTAGGGGACCAAAGATGAACTTTTCGTCTGACTCACGTTGGTCCCTGCTGATCAATAGGGGACTTTTATAAAAATCATTTTCCAGTTTTGTTGCTGTCGCTTCCAGTTGACACTGTCAGTGCGATGAAACCAGCTCAACGTATTAATCGTTGGATGCATTAGAAGCGCTCTTGAACAGTCTGCCAAATAAAAGCTTTTGCAATATATTGATATCGCGGGATATTTTCGTTTCTTTTGCCAAATGCGGGACGTTTCGCGGGACGGAATCTTACGCGGGACATTTTGTTGAAATGCGGGACTGTCCCGCGTAACGCGGGACGTCTGGTCAGTTTACTCTTGGGAGAAATGCAATACGGGAACAGAAAGGATGAGCTGTGCACTATAATTCCATTTAGAAGATTAATTTTCTTCAGATCTCCGGTAACAAAACAGTTCAAATCATTTAGCTGCAGAAGTTCTTTCTTCTGCTTCTTCTTTTTGGCTTTAAGAGGGTTTAAATTTTTCAGTTCATTCGCCTCTAGAAGTTCTTTCCATATTTTGGCTATATTTACATCATTTTCGAGAACACCAGGCTCTACCCCCAGTAGCAAAGAAAGTTTTCCCATTCACATTGAACACTAATTTGAAACGGAGAAGTAAATTTTCATTCAAAATTTTTATTTGAAAGTTGTTCATTCTGCCTGAAAACCCATTATTATCCTAGATACTTCACTAACTCGTAAAATGTAGTTCAATGGCGTGCCGTTCGTTTCGTTTTCACCGTGAAGTGTGTACGGGAATGAGTCCATTATCTTCATTGTTCTAGGGTGGTTCAAATATTATGGAATATCACGTAGGAGGGGTTCTCATTAACAGAAATATGAAATTCAAAATGTAATAATTGAAATAAATAGCATGTCAATTTTTTTTTGTTTTTATTTTGATCATAAGTTTTGCATTTAAATTCTTGCTGATTGCGAAGAAAATTGGCCCGGTAGGCGCGTTTTCTACATTTCTGTTTTAAATGCTAATTTCATGCTGATCCCATTTTCTACCAAGATGAACAAGACCAGTGGAAGAAGTAATGTGATTTGATGCTCCTATCGAAACGGGAGTGAATCAAAATGTAAAGACTTCAGCATAATCGCACGAGTACATATAAATATGTAAAGAAACCATGGTTCTCATGGTATCCGAGAACTAAACAAAACATTGAGGCTGCAAAACATAGTGGTTAGCCTCTAAACTGAAAAAAAAATCAGAATATTAACGCGTTCATAGATTTACTACAATATACATAAGAATAATAGTTATTAGCGACAACTAAAAAAACACCTTACGGGACGTTTGAAAATTTGCTTCAATTTTGCACGAATGCCTTATGTAAATAGTGACAAAATTAGACGTACTCAAAGTAAAATTTAAAAAGTACGCATTAAAGAAAAATAGCCGAGAAATCGACCGTTTGAGCTATTTAACAAGAAAAAAAAAACATATAGTAAACAGTTGTAGCATCTTAGCACAGCAACGAACACCAAAGCAATAGAGTGGAATCAAATCAAATTAGAGTTGGGTTCTTAAGCTTTTAATTCTCGAGCCAATTATATAATCTGGCCCCCCATAGTTGACAGTGGAAGCGTTTTCCGTTCAAAACAGAATCGCTTCGGTTGGAACAGAACAGTTCAAACTTGCAAGTACAAGGAAACGAATAAAGCAGTCGGCTGCAGCTGAGAGTTCAACAGAAGTCAATCTTAGGTTTTAAATCGGCCAACGACCGTTACCGAACTGCTAAAGTATTCAAATAATTTTCAGAGCAAGCGCAAGAATCACTGCTGCAATCGAGTGCGATCGGTGGATAGCGCCGCCATCGCGTGGTATTGATTAAAACTATGAATCGTTCGACATTGATGCAATTAAGAATGAGAATAAAAATGAATAAAATCATATGGAGCAACCTTATAGGAATAGTGAGATAAGGGAGAAAAAATATTATATATTAAATATATATATATTTGCTAAAAGTAGAACTCATCAATATTTTTTTATGAATAAAACATCTTAAAATTAATGGCCTACATTTGAAAAATACAATATCACATTCCTACCGGTGGAGGACGTAGAATGATTGCATATGTTTCAACAGCGGCGTCGACTACAGGTGCGGGGAGTGCGGACCGTACCCGGGTACATGATTTTGGGGATGCAGAAACACCCCTATATCAACAAATACTTCACTATTCGGCATACACCAAATAAAGATAGCGAAGAGGAAGGGGGTGCGACCACACACTTCCGCCCCTGGTGTGAAAGCTCCACTTGACACCACTGTGTTTTATAATGAAATATTTTACCAAGATCTTCATGATCAAAGAACGACCTGGCAAGATAATTCATATGTACGAAGCGCGATCCGCATGAGACGTCACGGAAAAGAGTATCAACGTCGCCACCAATTCACATTTGCAGTCTTCGCTTCCAGCAGCAACGTCACGTCGAATGTCAACAATGCGTTCATGCCATTGAGTTTGCTCCGTGCTCCGCTTTCGAGAAGTGACAGTGGCAATGGATTTTCAGATGGTTTGAGCACGCTTTGAAACTAAAACTAATAAATGGAAATTTACTTTTCCTTATCAAATGTGTATTCTAAATAATTGAGAATAACATTATTTCGCGAGTAGTGAAAAAATATGAAAAGAAGATAGTGTGGGAGAATATTTTTACGTTATAATGCTGATCGGCAGATCCTCCAGAAATGCAGAGTTCCTACACAGTTCATTCAAAAAGTTCCGGGACTATTTTTTTAAACAAAGAAAAAGCGAGTTACTTTTATCAGCCAAAACTAGCTACTGAATCGAGATAGTGGTTCACGGTAGAAACTGTAGCTGGCCAGAAGTTGGCGAGAAGTAGTTCGCGCGCTGGAGCAGATATAGCGCCACTTCGCGCGGTACTACCGGAACTTTTTGAATGCACTGTGTACGCACCATTTATTTAAAGTCGTATAAAATTCAATAAAATTATAAAAGCTATGGAGAATTAATGACGAATTCCGTCTGATACGAGACGACTAGGAGCGCAACGAGCAGGATGGTTAAACCAAGTAGTCAGGATCTGGAGAGCACTGCGGAATTACAGAGAGAGAACCACGAACCGGAATAATTTGAAAAATATTGTGAATGTCGTAATGTCGTAATTTTAATAAGCCATAGTAAATAAAAAAATAAAAACAGTTAGGACAACGTGCTTCAAGTAGTCAAATAATACCGAGTAAACATGTTCATTTGAATTTTAACAATTTAAAACTGCATCCGGCTTGCGAATCTGATGAATAGTAATTTTCCTCATGAACACGGATGTCACCACCAGATGTCATATTTCAGAAGATGAGTCGAACATTTTTACGCTTTACTTTACGCCTTGTTTATTTTGATATTCCACAAGTCGAGTCCGACGAAAAACAAACGATAGATCCGTCGGACTCGATAATTCAGCTACGATCGCTATTAATCCTTTACGGTCGTATTAAATTTCTATATGGGTGTCGTACTGGTCGGAATTAATTTCCTTTGAAAGAGCACGTATCACTGCTTGTATCATGTAAAATTATGGAAGCTAAATAAGATTTGTTTATTTCTAGTGAACTTCAGATATCTATTTACTGAAAAATATGTTTTGATGTATTTTTATATGAAAATTATATTTTACAATTCTCCTTCGTGTATATCACACGAAGGAGAATTGTAAATTTATATAGGGTTCGTGCGGTGATTTTGCACTGAAATTCAAATATCTGTATATCGGCCTTGTGTAGTACGATTACGGTATAGGACTACGTCTTTGATTTCTATATAGGGATGTTACTCTACGAAAAATTAAGGGTTTTCAAATGCATATCCCGTAAAATCGTTATTACGATATATGGTGGTTTTGTTTTGAAATATTCCAGCATCGTTGAACGTATCCGGGTCAAAACCTCGACGATGAAAAAACAAAAAAAAATTAAATAATTAAAAATGATAAAAATTACATGAAATTAAAATGAAGGCAAGTATCTACATTTGAAACCCTCCTCCCACATGCGTGCGGTTATAAACTGTATCACTACTAGGGAAACCGCGGGTAAGACGGACAGTGGGGGTATGATGGACAAGTGGTTGATTTGTATAGTTGCACTAGATGACCCGGCAAACTTCGTCCCGCCCAAAATTTGTTTTTTGTTATCAATACCTTCAAACATTCACGTTTTCTTACTGAACGCAAATTCATGAGTCCAATCGCAGAACTGTTCATTGATTGATCTTCTAATCGACCCCGTTGAATTTACCTTTTACTAAAAAAAAATCCTAGTTTTCAGACACAATTCTCGTTCAAAATTTTTCAACCACTTGCAAATAACATGCTTCTTCGTTACATCTAATAAATGTTTGATACAGAAAATATGATAGAATAAAAACAGACCCCTCTCCACTGCTCTCCTTAGAGGGGAGGGAGGAGTGTCCATTTACCATAGAAACGTGCCCCTAAAATCTTCACATCCCAAATTTGGCTTCATTTGCTTGATTAATTTTCGAGTTATGCCGAAAATTTCATTTGTATGACAGCCCACCCTAAGAAAGGGGGGAGGAGTGTCGATCCACCATAGAAACATTTATCGCATCCTAAAACATCAACATGCCAAATTTGGTTTCGTTTGCTTGATTTGTTCTCGAGTTATGCAAAAATTTGTGTTTCATTTGTATGGGAAACCCCCTTAAAGAGGGAGGAGGAGAGTCGAAGCACCTTAGAAATATTTCTTCCTCATAAAACCTGCAAATGCCAAATTTAGTTCCGCTTGTTTTATTAGTTCTGGAATTATGTGGAGTCTCCCCCTCAGAGAGACGGGAGGAGTGTCTATTCGCCATAGAAACGTTTTGTGCCCCCTAGAACCTTCGCATGCCAAATGTGGTATTTTCTTGATTAATTTTCGAGTTATGCAGAAATTTGTGTTTCATTTGTATGGCAGCTCCCCCTTAGAGAGGGGGTGGAGTGTCTAACCACCGTGAAAACATTTATTGTGCCCTAAAACCTCCATATACCTAATTCGGTTTCATTTGCTTGATTAATTCTCGAGTAATGCAGAAAATTGTGTTTCATTTGTATGACAGCTCCCCTTAAAGAGGGGCATTGAAGTGTCGATCCACCATAGAAACATTTATTGCACCCTAAAACCTCCATTTGCCTAACTTGGTTTCATTTGCTTAATTAATTCTCGAGTAATGTAGAAATTTGTGTTTCATTTGTATGGCAGCCCCCTCTATGAGAGGGAGAGGAGTATCTAACCACCGTAAAAACATTTATTGCACCCTAAAACTTTCACATGCCAAATTTGGTATCGTTTGCTTGAATAACTCTCGAGTAATGCAGAAATTTGTGTTTCATTTGTATGGCAGATGGCATGATTCCGCGTGTGGATGTAATTTTTGCGGCTTCGATATCAAGCATTTTGAGTGGTTTAATTGCAAAATTGAATTCGCTGATGGTTATATTTCGGTTTGTGAGTTGACAGAGAAGCGATATTGTGTACGGAAAAGTAAATTCATTCGTAAGTGATAAATTTAAATTATTGAAATAATGGCACTGGTGGAGTTGAAATGGACAGTTACATCCAATGCATGATGGAAAGTGAAGGGAGGAATATTGAGCTCTTTTTTATGTTGTTTTTTTTGGTTCTATTTCAGTTACTGGACGCACAAACACAGAGAGAGAGAGCGAAATTATTCCTCTCGCGAGCGATAAACTTCTACGCTTCGTATATTATTGACCTGTCCATATTCCCCCCACTACATGTCCATTATACCCGCATCGATAAAAATGTTCTACTTTTCGGCTCGTTTTAATTTCAGTAAAAAAAACATGAAAAACACATTTTTATAAAATATTTGGCCAGTATATTGAACTGTAAGAAACTGCTTTAGAGTTTTGGAAAACAAGAGTTTCCAAAGATACAATTGAAGTTTTCCTTAACATGTCCGTCTTGCCTCCATCTCTCCTATATACAAACATATGCAAGAGAGATGTGGAGAAGTACAAATATCGCCGGCGTGAAGTGTGTTTGTTTGCACGTCAGCAACACGCCAGAACCTCGGTCACGGCACGTCAGCCTGGGTCGAACAAATCGGTAAGAACACACAGGATTAATCGTCAAACGCCTCGCCCAAGCCACGCTGACTCTTCGCTGCAATGAGAACATAGCCCTATAGTGACTTTCAGCCTTTGGCTGGTTCGTCACTTTGACCAACGGATTTATTCCGTTGTAAGAATGTTGGGAATGAGAATTGAACTCGTGACCTTTAGCGTGAGAGGTACGGATGTTAACCACTACGCCAGATCGCCTCCAAGTGGACAAACTGTCATATTTTCGACCGGACAAACCACTACAATTATATTAGGCTGTCAAAAAAGTCCTGCGGTATTTCCGCGAGGTGTCGTTGTAAGCGCGTAGTTCTAGTTGTATTCATTGTATCGAGTCATACTATAGCTTGTTGGAAAGGTATTTTTGCGCGCTATAATATAGTCCTTGACAGTGTTTTGTTTGGTTAAGTCGTTCGTGAGTTATAGTGTCGCAAATATGGAGCAAAATAAAGAGAAAATCCGACATATTTTACAGTACTACTATGACAAAGGCAAAAATTCATCTCAAGCTGCCAATAAAATTTGTACAGTTTATGGACCCGATACAGTTTCCATTTCCACCGCACAACGATGGTTTCAACGTTTTCGTTCTGGTGTAGAGGTCGTCGAAGATGCGCCACGCTCCGGAAGGCCTGTCGTCGAAAATTGCGACAAAATCGCTGAATTAGCCGAGAAAGACCGGCATAGTAGCAGCCGTAGCATCGGCCAAGAGCTGGGGATAAGTCATCAAACCGTTATTAACCATTTGAAGAAGCTTGGATTCACAAAGAAGCTCGATGTATGGGTGCCACACACGTTGACGCAAAAAACATCTTTGACCGTATCGACGCATGTGAATCGCTGCTGAATAGCAACAAAATCGACCCGTTTCTGAAGCGGATGGTGACTGGCGATGAAAAGTGGGTCACTTACGACAACGTGAAACACAAACGGTCGTGGTCGAAGCCCGCTGAAGCGGCTCAGACGGTAGCCAAGCCCTCATTAACGGCCAGGAAGGTTCTGCTGTGTGTTTGGTGGGATTGTCAAGGAATAATCTATTATGAGCTGCTTCCCTATGGCCAAACGCTCAATTCGAACCTGTACTGCCAACAACTGGACCGCTTGAAGGTAGCACTCATGAAGAAGAGGCCATCTTTGATAAACAGAGGCCGTATTGTCTTCCATCAGGACAACGCCAGGCCACACACTTCTTTGGTGACGCGCCAGAAGCTCCGGGAGCTCGGATGGGAGGTTCTTTTGCATCCGCCGTATAGTCCGGACCATGCACCAAGTGACTACCACCTGTTTTTGTCCATGGCGAACGAGCTAGGTAGTCAGAAGTTAGCCAACAATAATAAGGAAATAGTAGCATTTATCAAAAAAAAAAAGTTTATATTTACTATTTATCTCTCTCAGTGTATAAAATGTTCAGTCAACATGCAATTCTGGCATCCCTGTCGAAAATCCAATAGTGAAACAGATGGCGCGGTATGGTTGAATTTGTTATTGTGCTTTGAAAATCAAATGTTAACGTATGCTGGTTGTTTCTGATTTCGCGAGTGTTTTCTATTTTGCAAGCGTTTTCTATTGATTCTCTTTTGTCGTAATGTCCACAATGAAGCAGCGAAAAACGATGCCCCGGCGAACGGAAGAGTTCGACTTTTCGGCTCCGCAATCGTCGGTTAAAAAACTGCCAGCTCAAAGGTAAATAAATTGTTATTCGCTTCTATTCATTACTTTAGTTTTTTTTCTCAGGCTGAGCCGTATAGCTCAACCTATCCGCAAGCTGTCAACAAAAACATCCCTCGGGAACGGACTGAATGAAAATGGTCGGTCCCTTTCGAATGATCGTTTCAATATGCCCCAGCAAACACCTCTAACGGTTCGCAAAGTATGCCCTTCCACCAGGAGCTCCAGTGCCACCCCATCGGCCCGAACGCCACTGAGAAGCTGCGAAAATGCACCCACAGCCTCGATGGGCACGGTGGAGAAAGATAAAGCCCCGATAGAGAACCGCGAGTGGATAACGGCACAGTGCGAAAGGATATGCGACTATCTCACCACAATCGGTGATCTCCCTCACGACTTCGTGGAACGCAGAAATCTGAAAAGCATGTCCATGAAGCAATTCCTGGTGATAATGAATCATCTATTTCGGCAGATCGGTGGCAGCCGATATAAGTTGGGTAACAACTTTATAGATGATATTATGAAAACCATGGCAGAGCTGGAATATCCTTACACGATTAATAAGTCGATGCTGAAGACGCCGAATGCTCCGCATTCGATCAACCACATCATCGTTATGATAGGCTGGTTAATGCAATTGGCACCGGAACATGATGGGAAAGTATGCTATTTTTTTGTTTCCAATGAGTGATCCACAAACAATAACAATCCTTGTTTCTAGTGCACTCCTCTTGAACGAGATAGTGACCTGCTAGTAGATTTCCCATCATCTGAATATCAAGAGTTTTTCCTAGAAAAGGTTCAGGAAGGTTTTAACGTTTGGAATCTCAAGAAGGAAAATGAGTTTGGAGCGTTGCTAGAACAGCTTATTGACGGACTCGTGATGGCACGCACTAGTGGACTGAATCAGCAACAGATTAATGGAAGAATTACGGAACTGGAAAACGAGCTCCAGGAAATTCACAATCGAACCATCCAACATGATCGCAAGCAAAGTCTGAACCAGCTAGAAAAGGCAATTCACGAGCAGCAGCTGGTTCAGAAAAAGTTTTCCGATGAACTGAAAACGATTCAGAGGCAAGCAGAAAAAATGGAAGAAGACTACTATCGGCACCAAGAGGAATATTATTCATTGGTAAAGCAAACCGAGGCCCTTAAACAAGAGGTGGACTCTCAACAGTTTGATGCTGATGGCAGGGTGGCATTGGTCAAGGCAATAACCACAAATAAAAGCCTTCTCACGGCGAAGCGAATAGCCGTCGCTACGTTGGAGCATAATTCTCACGAACACCAGATTACTATATCCCGACTGATCAAGAAAAAGTGCGACTTGTTTTCAACTTTGAACACGAAGCTTTACCAATTCTCTGATTACTTGAGACCGACGATCGATTTCAACCCGCCAAACATTGATCTGAAAACACAGGATTACGATGAGTTACAAAAAAACTTGATTGCTACCAAGTCGCTGTTGGCTGATGTGCTTTCTCGGCAAACCGCAGAACTTCTAGCGTTGAACGCCCAAAAGTCCAAACTCGAACATGACATATCCGACACTCAAATCAAGTACACCTCCGTTGAAAAGTCCCTCTTGGAAGCTACCGCTCGCTACGAGTCGCTGCTGAAGCAACGCGAACTCATCGTAAATCAACTTGGTGAAATATCCGCTAACGAATCCAGGGCATCGCAGCGGCTGGACGAGGACGGACTTCAGTTGGAGGGTGAGCTAACTCGGCTCCGAGAGCAATGTGATCAGAATAGGAAAGCGATGGAGAAGCTAACGCAAGACAAGCAGAAGCTGATGATAGAAAATCTGGAAAAGTCCCAGCGGGTGTTGAACGAGAAAAAACGGCTCCAGAAGCAAATGACTGAACAAATCGAAGAGCTTGAATCCGTCATGGCGAGTATCGAAAATGATGTGAGCCGAATGAAGTGGTGAACATGAAGTCTTCTTCGAGTAATTTCAGATGTACAACTTATTTGTGAATATATAAGTTAAAAAATAATATAATGGTTTTTTTTTCGTTTTTGACTTGGAAGCTGAGAAAATCTCCATTCAATTTCCGAGATGTTACATAGTTGAAGCAAAAGTTCTGTCGATTGTGAGTTATAGGACATGCTATATAAAAACTAAAAAGTTGAAGCTCGGTGCGAGGCTGTATTCGACATATGAATTCTCAACTTTCTCAACTTGCTGAAATGAGTTATAAATTTCTGTAATATTTTCAACATTTAAAAAAAATAATACCGTTGACACGATTTTTGTTAATTTTGCAAACGCCGTTTCTGAAAATCCTCCACCTCAATTAAAGATTGAAAAAGGCTCAAGGAGTCGTTGATCCGTACAAAATATCTATATAAAAAAATTACGGATCGTCCAATTTGTTAATTTTTAATTTTGTTGTGTTCGTTTCCGCCCAAGAAAAATTTAGGCGGTTAGAAAAAGTGATAAGTTTTGAAGAAAAATACGGAAAAATTGAACACCCGTCTGTTCTGCGGTGACATCGTAGTAGACATTGTTAGTCCAATTAAAATTCGCGTTGACCACATTCAGCTTCGTTTTCCGTTGATGTGAAGCGAAAATTGTAGAGAATGTGGGGGTAAAACGGACTAGTTTTAGTTTCTAGTTTGATCATGCATCATGGTGAAATCATTGTAAATATACAAAAATCTAACTTTCTAACTATTTACTGATGGCATTTAATGAAAAAAACGAAATTTGAAAAAAAAAGTCACAGGAGGGTTGTGTCCGAGACACGACATAGTTGACGCATAGTTGACGTAGGATTCCATTAGGCTATCTGTTGATTTCGAATATGTTTGAAAAATTACATCGTTAAACTCTTTGATAATGATTTGGTAGCCCTGAAAAGGGCAATTTTGTTTGGTTGTTTGGTACTGTTTGTTCACTACACCAGTGTTTATCGAGTGATAATGACAGAAGTATGGTAAACAGTCGTTTGGTGGTGCGTATCAGATAGAAGATGCCGAAGTGGAATGATATATGTTGAAAACCGCCCTCATGTTACTTTAATATAGAGAAAACATATTTCAAATGGAAAAGGTAATTTGGTTTTATAATTTTTACTTTCTGAGTGTTCATTCAACCTTCTGCTCAATCCAATGCGAATTTTAATTGGACTGACAACACCTAATATTATATGTAGAGAATATGGGAAATCACCTCTTCAAATATTTCTTCACTCTTCCAATATTTTCTCACCGTATGAACTTTCCTTGGGTGAAAATAAACACATCAAAACAGACAGCTTAAACCTAACGACCCGTTCTCGAGCGAGAACACACCTTGGTTTTTATTTATGAAAATTGAAATCAATCGTTTTATATATCAAGTGATTTTTAACACAACTGCTACCATATACAATTTTACAATTACTCTTGTGCTAAATTTTTCACAATACACGATCGGTCATTGATATGAAATTTCTCGAAGCAACCAATATTAGAATTCCAAATTTAACTTTTATTTGCTAAAATTAATCGTATCACTCACCCTACTTGCAATATAAAAATGCCCCCGAGTTGCATATATTTGCCACGCCGATTTCCCTCGGGCACCTTGGTTTAGATGTCTCTGTTAGGGAACACATTTTTGTGGGAACAAAAGCTCCCCCTACTACAATGTCGATTTCCCCCACGCAGCTTGGTTTAGATGTCTCTGTTAGGGAATCGCCGCATGTGTCGTCAATTTCGACCAATTAGAAGCGAATATTTCCTCTTGGATAGGAGTTAAGACTTTTCAATTGTTCTATAGTTAGTTTCATGACATATATTATTCTATTCAATATAAAAAATTGATATGGAGTGCCAAAATCGATCGACCCAAAAATTTCATCAATCCATCATGAAATGACTGAGCAATAAGCGTTTGAAATTGGACAATTTTCACGATGTGCTCGATTTTCGATTTTCAATTTGTACCCCAATATGTTCCCGAAAGACGTAATCCTACGTCAATAAGAAAAATAATTACGGCCGAATCTCGCTTCCAAGCGCGTAGAAATACAAACATCATCACTTTGTGGTTCTGAGCTTTAATCGTATGATCTGAGCTTTGTGTAGATTCGTTAATTGTGTCTGATAGAGATTTTATATTATTGATAAAGTTGTAGTGGAAACGCTAGAAAAATTATAAAAAACAAATAGAAGTGGGTTATATCTGTGATATAACCGCAAGGTATACGTAGGACTACCGCTGGCTCTGTAAACATTTGTTTGAAATTGCATTTGAATCAATTCTCAATGAATGAATGAATAATTATTTCTAAAGATTGCTGAAAGTTTTCCTTGTTAGTGTGTGAGTGGATGAGTACGAGTATGAAATTATTATTAACATGAACTTCAACTATTTCGAACTTGTTGGTGCTGCAGTAAAGAACCGTTGAATTTGCGTGGTTTTGCAAAAGCAACTGATGAAGTTTGATACATAATTCTATTTTGTTCTCGTGAGAATATGAGAGTTTTTATAACCACTCCATGCCGAGGTAGAATACAAACTGATGCTCTTGGATACGATTGCATCACTGAAACCGAATGCGCAAATCTTCCTTCGCTCGCCCGCAATTACAAGCAAACATTCCTTCATGACCATTCCATGCGAAGGCAAAACATAAATTGATGCTCTTGGATACGATTGCATCACGGGAATCGAATGCGTAAATCTTGTTTTGCTAGAGCGAGTCTACAAGCGAATATTCTCTCATGATCATTCCATGCGAAAGCAAAACAGAAAATGATGCTCTTTAATACGATTGCATAACGGGAACTAAATGCGCAAATCTTCCTTTGCTCATCATTTCGAAAAATAGAAACGAAGCAATTCCGTCATCAAGAGCTGAAGCTGAATCGAAGAACGCATTCAAGTCGTGAATTTTAATATTACAAAAAATCCAACACTATTTGTGTCTTTGGGTATCTCCATCCTGGCGGAATTCTTGGTACTGTATTCCTAATGAGAATGAATTGAATGCTCCCAGTTCATGCGCATTTTTTCACAATATACATTTCAGGGAAGCAACTCAACCATATGAAAAATATGGCTCTTTGACCGGCTAGCATTCTCAGGCGACTTCAATCTTCTTACTGGATACAGAGTACTCAGGGTGGGCGCAAAGTTAAAAAATTTTTGAAAATACAGAGAAGAACTAATTCAATTTTGATTATAAAGGTGAATCTTTTACTAAAAAAATTGTTAAAAAAAACTAAGCAAGTTGGCTTCCAAGCCAATAGTTAATTCGTATCGCTATTCGGTTTCTTCCAAATTCCATTTATGTAGCCTTGATATTTCCGTTGTTGAATTTTGCATCAAAACATCCCTCATAGGTTTCGAGCAGATCATTCTTATATTTGGCACGTGCTATCATTATATATCTTATGATATCTTATGACAAATCCTAATAGCAAGTGATTCTTAGAGGATCATAGCTTGATAGATAATCAGACAGCAGATTGAAATATGATATTTGACAAAGTTGTTGGAGGATCAAAAACCATTATATTAAAAAGAGAGCAGTTTGCTGGCATATAATGAATCGTAAAGCAGTATGAGAATATAAATTTATTATTTTAAATATTAGATGAGTTCATTTGCATATATTGAATGCCGTCCAGGAACTAGCGCGTCACGAATCTATCCTGCACGTACGCAATGAAAATCTGGACCTTTCTTTCATGAGTCGGTTGAACTGTTCAACTGTTCAAAACTTCACATATTTCACGTCTTGTTACAATTTGGAAAATGTCGAACCATCGACAGGAAATCAGGAAATCGAAGCAAAGTCAAACACATTCCAAAAACTCACTCAAAAGTGGTTTCTTTTTTCAAACGGACCCGGATTTGTCACAGAAAAACGCAGAGAAAATGGCACGAGCTTCGCAATCCTAAATTCAAAAAACAAATGAAGGAGTGGTTTGAGGAACGTCGAGACACAAGTTGTATCGAACTGTAATGCGAAGTAACATCTGGAATCAAAGGAATACTCAAGGATGCTCTACAAGAATTTGCTGATGAAATACGGTTGTGTCGTTAGGGATGATGAAACGTACTGCAAGGTCGTTTTTCCGGAAAAACAACAGGACAAAAAATTCAATACATACCTCGTTAGATCTGCAAGTGTCCAGAAAAATACAAAAAAATGATCAAATTCCATTAATAGCTGCATACTAAAAAATTAACCTTTCATAACTCCTGCAACAATAAACCAGGATTCGTTTTAAAAAGAAGTTTCTTCTGAAGATGTTGACTTTTTCTAGATTGAGTTTATCTGCTTTTATGATCCGCCTTGGCAATCTGTCACTATTAAGATATGACCAAACGTTTATGAAGTACAACGAGGCGCCACTTTGGTTCCCAAGAAATGATATCCGGGCCAAGCTAAGGCTGATTGAGGAATACAGGTCGATTACTATAAGCGTTGTGAAGCTGTCCAACCGAAAATGTAATTTAATGCCAAACAAGAGGTAAAACTAAGTACTGAAGATGAAAAGTTTTAAAAAAATCTAGAAAATGCAGAAGAAATTTCAGACTTCTTTTATACTATGTCGGAATGTCGAATTTGAAATTAAATCTCGTATTTGAAATTAAATGTCGTACAACAATAGCAAACACTACACGCACCGATTCCATTTTCCTCTCATTCCGCACGGTCGATGTGACCCTGCATTGGAACCGAAATGAAACGTCAAACAGGTCTTTTGTTTACATTGTTTTCGCTGCTCCTTTATCTACTTCAGCTCTTGAAAGTGGCCAGCTAAGGTGCATTTCGCTTGAAAATCGCGTAATCCGTAATGTGCAACGCTCGCCATATCCCCAGGTCATCATCCATTTATTTTTCAATTTTGTTCTTTCCCGTGCTTCGGTGCGGTATGAACAGTACGGCCTAATTTGAAGAGAAATCGCAATCGTGTAGTGAATTGCACAAAAGCTTTGAGTTTTCGCAAGTGGGCGCATCACAGGTATCACAATAAAGGAAAAAAATGCAGCGTAGCGGTATTCTGGGAAAACGCCAATCTGATGAGCCACCAAACATTAACGACCTACCTTCGAAAAAAGATAGACCAGATGGACTGGATCAAATACGGGAAAACGATGACGCTCAGAGTTCGGCATCCGGAGGCTACGTGCAAGTTCCATTGCCATGCCCGGGAACGCTCGTTGAGCGGAACCGAGTGCGTCGAGCTGGTCCATATGTGATCGGTCATGAACTGGAGTTTGGCCATGGTACACAACAAATGCAATATTTAGCCAGGAAAGAGGGTACCGACGAATATTATTTACTCAAGGTAGAAGAGATAGCGTCAGAAAATGGTCGTCACAAAAGAGTTCTCATTGGTTATGGTTTTTTGTTGCAGATTTTGACTTACGATGATGAAACCGAGTTGACGAACAGAAACACGCTCTATGGGAAAGCTCTATTGCACACCGAGTATTCGATTCTTTCGCTCTTGTCCGGCGTTGAAGGAGTATATCAACAGCATGGGATGTTCAAGGTAGGTTGTCCATTGTTTCCTGATCAGAGTTTCAGGAAGAGTAGTTATAAAGAATCTTTACGTTTCAGGATAAAGCACTGGAGGAAAAACTTGTCGCGGATGCAGATCGTGTTGTCAAAGCAGTATACACGGGTCGTATTAAACTACGTTTGATACTTGTATTGGACTGTGTTCTGCCGCATGATTTCTGTGAACGGTCCCGGGGTTACACGACGCTTCAAAAATACGTACACTCGCGTACATCACTTAAAGAACTTGATGCGCTGAGGATTTTCTACGAAATTGTGAAAGTGATCGAGAGATTGCACAATCGCAACATCATTCACAGGGATCTGAAATTGAACCACATTGTGGTGAAATGCCGCTCAAAGAAAGTCATTGTTACAAATTTTTCCCATGCGAGACACCTGAGCAGTGAGGATGATGACTTTTACGAGCAACGGGGGAGTCCTGCCTACATTTCACCCGATGTGCTCACTGGGAGGCCGTACAAGGGGAAACCAACCGATATGTGGGCTCTCGGTATAATTTTGTACTCGATGCTCTACGGTAACTTTCCATTTGCAGACACTTCGCCTCCAGTATTGTTCAGAAAAATACGCCAGGCAAATTTCACTTTCCCAAGGTAAGCTTGATTCTTTCACGAAGTAACTGATTAAAAATTTGAATTATGTCGACGTGGGACTACGTCTAACCGGAATATATAAGGAGTAGAATGAAAACCTAAACACAGAACATGTAGGAACAAATGAATGATTTCGAATGCTTATAACTCGCACATTTAGATAATAGATAAGAAAGATATTTGCATCAAATAATAGGAAATATTTCTACGCATCTATCACATTGAATTTTTATTTATTGTGATAAATGCGTGCTTTTTTCATGAGATAAATAATTGAATAATTGTGAAATGTCAAGCATTATCTAAACGCCCTAACTGCCACGCTTTGATTGGCCCGATTTGTGTTCCTCAGATTGTGCCACCCAAAAGGAGCAACCAGAGTAATTGGGATAAGGGTCACGAGCTTATTTCTCAAGTAAAGCCGTTGTCCGAGTGATGAACCAACCAAAAGGCTGGAAGTCACTATAATACAGAAAAGAAAAAAAAGAGATACGGTTTCCCCAACACACACTTTAAAACCATGGAGTCTGGTGAAATCGACATTGCGAATATTTTGAAATGTTAAACCACCTAATGTCAACCTTGATTTACTCGAGGGGGTTCGTGCAGGAGATTATGATGATGATGGTCCCGCCACCTTCTCCTTTAGAGGTTTGAGCAACACGAGATAATATTTTTTTTCTCAGCTTTGAAATTAGTTTAACAAAAAAAAAATGATTTCGCCTACAGATATAAATTTTAAAAAAAATTATTTTATTACATTATCAAAAGAGAAGCCAATACTCAGTCTAACCCTCCACAGAGCCGATACGGTCCCGACCAGGTCCTGGCAGCCAATTGATCCACCAAAATATAAGTCCAACCACTAGCCTACTTTTCGATAGACAATGAGTATCCCAATCCAGAGTTGAGAAATTTTCCTTTACGAAAAAATCCTAGACCGACCCTCACAAAAACTTTTATTTTATATTCTTTGCTAGATAAAGTATTCTTTGAAAAAAAGTATAAAAAAATCTGCAATAAACTTTTTATACTAAGTTATCCGTTCGTATTAAACTTCGTCAGTTACTAAATTTAAAAAAAACATTATTCGGCTGGTAAGAAAAAAAAACAGCTTTAATGTGTGAAATACAGTGCCTCTTGAATGCTGTAAGTGTTGTAAGTTGCGCATTTAATATGCCTTGGCTAGGGTTGAAAACATTAATTCCTTAGAAATACAACGAATTTAGTGAAGCACATGAAAAGAAATGAGGTGTTCCAGGGTGTCGACTACCTTGGAAATCTTTGAAAATCAGGGAATATCAGGGAATTCAAACAATGTCAGGGAATATCAGGGAAGTTCGTCACCAATCTGGAAAAAAATGAAATTGCGTCAATTAGAATTTTGATTATTGCAGTAATTAGAAAGAAAGTTCTGGAATTTTTGGCATCAGTATCTGCCGTTCAGCTTCAACCAATTCCCTTCCTTTTCTTCTTCGAAAACTATCGATAAATTAATGCTTGAAAATCATACTATGAAAGCTGAGCTCCTATGGTGCCTGGAAACAGTTATGTAGCACAAATCACTCCACACTGCTGAAAAAAAACATGATTCTATTGAGAAGAATGTTTCATGACAACCAGGAAGCTGAGAAGGTCTAACCAGGGCGTGATAAAATGAGCTTTATGATGTTTATTGTTTCGATGAAACTTTGAACAAGACTAAAAAGAGGCTACAGATGGATCTGAATGTCAGCTTTTGGGATGAAGAAGAGGTTGCGTTTGGTGAATCGTTACATGACGTCAATGTTCTTGGGACATTCTGAAGCATCAGGAATGAACTTGCAGCTTTTGAAGAAGGCATGGGAATTATATATTTGAACAAACTTCTTTTCGTGTCGATGGGCGGTATAAACGTGAATTGGTCATATTATGCGAGCTGCAACAAATTTTTCCAAATGAAGAAAAAGAGCTCTTGAATTTGGGTAGCTTCGGATTGCATATTTTACACGGTTCATCAAAGGATTAAAAAAACTCTCCAAAATTTTACGACTGACAAATCTTGAAATTTCGTCTGAGATGCGAAGCACTGCGTTGATGTATCTTTGATCTTTCCATCATTGATTCCGATAGAAAACGGAGGGAAAACGATTCGAGAAGCTTTTGACTATTGGCTTTTTGATATTTGAAGGATTTTGGTCGTATCAGTGGAGCTCCAGCAGATTTATCATTGAAAGAATATTGCTAGCAACATAAACAAGTTTGCTCACTATGATCCGAAAAATGAACGACTGGACCATTTTTGAGAAGGACAGGTTTACGGAAGTTTTCACCCCAAAAAGGTCTTTTGTCTCTCGTTAGAAACCTCGACGTTGAGAGGGCTTTTCCATTAGCGAATGTTTTTATGAAAATATGTGGGAGGAAACGGTTGTGCTATGCGACTTGTTTATGATGCTATACTTCACTTTGGAAGGATAGCATCAATAAAAATGTTGAGCTCTTTTTATCGTGAATCAAAGTTAATAAAACGGCTACGGGAAACAGAAGTGGAACCTCTGGAGGTAAAACGGGGAAAATTTTGCAAAATGTACAGAAGGGGATCGAAAGATTGCGAGATAAAGCATTTCGTTAAAATCGTAACAGTTTCATGAAATTGATCCGATTCAAAATGAAAATGTCTCATTCTGTACTAATATTTGAGACCTCTTCAAAATAACTTTGAACTGTATAGTATACCCATTTTTCAAAATCTTTTACGACATTTCTCAGTCTTCGCTAAACTCAATTGAAAATCACAAACAATTCGTTTATTGGGAAAATATCGACAGACGTTCTTAAATTTCATTGTTAAAGCTAACTAAATGTTTTAGGAGCTACAGCTCAAATACATTTAGAGAATTTAATTACTAGTATACACCTGGAATTTTTCTGAAAAATTACTGGAAAATCAGGGAATATCAGGGAATTTATTTTCGGATTTTCAGTCGACACCCTGTGTTCTCAATTCTTTCGCGTTTCTAGTTTTATATCTAAAAAATCCCTTCCTTTTTCAGCTTGTTTTCGCAAACCGTTAACTACTTTGAAAATAAACAGCATGGTTAAATAAACAATTCTCTGCTTCACGGATAACCATTGCAAAGCGTTCAGCATCAAAGATGAGGAAGTGAACCTATTACAATTTAGAATCAACCGCATTATTCCTTCCTGCAAGCGCTGTAATCTCGATATTTGTGTGTCATTGGCTAAAAATAAAATGGAAGAACAAAAGTCTAACAGAGCAGAGATGATTGACACAGTTGTATCGATCAATAGTCTCATCATCAATTGAAATAGAGACGTTTCCATCAGAACGATTTCGCGAGATTATTGTATATTTAGCTTGAATTGTGTTCGATTTTAACTGCTTATAGCACGACTTAATATAAAACTTAAGCTGCAATGAATAACACAGTATCATCTGAAAAAAGTTTGATACTGCCGCCGACAAATTAGTTGGTAGGGGCGGAACCCAAGAACCTCCTACGATACCCATTCCTCGTTCTGATGCGAAGCTTTGGCTAAAACCGCAAATCCGTTGGAACGTTGGGAAAACAGCAAAATAACTTTTCTTCAAAAACTTAAAAACACCACTCTCCCATGGCATGACAGAAATAACAGTAAGGAAGGCATCTCATCTGTCTTCGAATCGGACACCAAGCTCACTCATTCATATCTTTCTACATATTACATTTCAATGCTGGGGTATAAGATCGAAGTTTCGGAAACGAGAGTGTTACGTCGGAACAACAATATTTTGAGTGTTAATACCTCCAACCAACTGAACGAAATGGTATGATAACCACTTCATTCGAAAGATAAAATGTCTAGGCCTTATACACATGTAACTTGTTAATCCAAAAACTTATTTCAATAACTCAAAACTGATTCGAAAAAATATATTTTTTTATATCTCTAAAATCTGTATATAAGCGTACGTCAGCTTGGAAATCCATTCAGTTTTTCTTTTGCTTTCGCATGCAGTGGTCATGAGAAATGTTCGCTTGTAAATGCGTCCGAACGAAGGAATATTCGCATACGTTTGCGAAATCGGTCAGGTGTCCTAGTAACGTAATGGTATCCAAGAGCATCAGTTTCTATTCTGCTTCCGTGTGGAGTGGTCATGAAAAATCCTGTGTATTCTTACAAGAACAAAAATGAATTGTCTCATCTTCAGTTGCTTCTATAAAGCCACGCAAACCCAGCGATTTTTTTCTAGACCACCAACAAGGTCGAAATAGTTGAATTTTGTGTTAAATACAATTTCATACTTATACTTATCCACTCACATACTAACAAGAAAAACTTTCAGCAGTCTTCAAAAATGTTCATTCATTCATTCATTCGTTCATTGAGAATTGATTCAGATGCAACTTCAAACAAATGGTTACCGAGCCAGCGGTAGTCCTACGTCTTATCACTACGTTATATCACAGCTATAACCCTTCTTCTTCTTGAATGCCACTAATGTTCCCAGTAGAATTTTTTGCCTTCTCAATATAGGTATTACTTGCGTCATTTTTCATAGTAGTATTTAGTTGAGATTTCTATGCCAGATTTTTAGTTGATCAGCATCATTATGGAACTCATAGTCTCGCTCAAGCTTGCAGAGAACGGTATTTCTTAATGCTGAAGTTAGACACAGCTGTTTTGCTAGATACAAAGAAAGATTGAAAAATGGATATCACACACAGTGGTGCAATTTCATTCAGTAGAGACATTGCGTCGATTTTCCTGCCGTCTAGTGGAGAGTGCTTCTTTGTTTTTGCACCACATAATTTCTGTATCTGTACTGTATCTGTAGGTTGAATACCACTTATCTAGCACAATGCATGTATTGATCTTACATGGCATTTGTTCAAACTCTTTACTTACAAAGCAAATATGTCGAATTCAATTCAATTCGGAAATTGTTTCATTCAATCAATAATTTAATCAATACATACGAACGATTACTAAACCAGCTGTAGTCCCACGTCGACCCTGCGGTTATATTATATGTATATAATAAACCCATTTTTTCTGTTTCAGTTTCCACAACACATGTCGATTTACAATTCGTCTAGTCAGGCTGCTGTTAAACCCAAATCCAGCTGAACGAGCCACTGCCTCCGGTATACGGATGGAACTAAAAACAACTATTGCGCGTCTAAGTAAGCCAAAACAAGAAGTCAATCAAATTGTTCCCGATATAGATAATATAGACGACACCATGGGTGACCAAAAATCGATCCGACGCAAAGATGATGATGTTCCTCCTAGTCATGAGCTTTGGCAAGGGTCATTCTCAAGAACTTTGGAAGCTAGTATTTTGAAACGGAACGCTGCAGAGGCTATGCAACAAACGGTACCTGAAACGTTGAATGTGGGAATTGGTACAGTACCCAGACAAACCCCTCCTGGTGCAGTTGTAAATGATGATCATCCTCAGCAGCAGCACAACCCTGGTGGAACGGCACAAAATATGATACATTCAATAATTGCACCGTCTCCCCAAATCTCAATACCGCAAGTTGTGCAGCAGCAGGGCTCTAACGTTCTTGTACCTGTGCAAAGTGGCGTGGCACAGCTTTTGCAGTACCAAGCCTTACAGTTGCCAATAAACGTAATAAGAAGATCACCGAATGTCGATTCTATCCAAAGGCAACGAAATATGGCTACACACCAGATATCGAATGCAGTCGAACCTGTTCATATAGCTATCTCGCAACCCTTACAACAGCAAGCACAAAATTCGACACCACAGCGATTGCAACAGCGTCTTAATGCAGCACTTGCCCAACATTATACGTCTCAACCAAACAATCTAAACGTTGTTACGCAGCAACATCGTAACATTGCTACCCAATCTGCTCAAATCTCAGTGTCACAACCGCTACAAAATGCTTCGCCACAGAGTCGGCAACGGCTCAATCAGATACCTGTGCAACATTCTGTACCTCAACCGCAACAATCCAATGCAGTTGCACTACCTCAAAATGTCGCACAACTTCATTCACAGCAGCAGCGCATCATCACTACAATGCAGACATCAAATGTAGTTGGGGCGCAATCTTCACAACATAATGCTATGACACAGCAATCACAACATCGTATCAATTCAGCACTGGTCCAAAACCACGATCCTCAATCTACACAGTCTAATACGCTAGCACTGGCCCAACACATCGAGCCACATCAATCGCAACAATCATCACCAAGTCCAATCAGACTGATTCCGAATACCTCCCAGCAGAATGTGCGTATAGCTGTTTCGGATCCAACCGGCGTGCGCCAGCATGCTAGTGCTGTAGATGTCACACAAAGTGGTACCTCCCAACCATTGCCACAACAGTCTCCTAGTGCGACTTCACCGACACTCCGTCCGGCGCTATTCTACATTGATGCCCTCACATCCGGTCCGTTGCTTTTTCCGCCGCGAGAACTAACCAACCAATTCCCGGACCCGGCTATTCACAACCTATACAACGCCATGAACGAGAAGTTCCTCAGCGGTCGAATGTCCTTGCCTGCGCGAATATTCATGGATAGCTTCGACGGAATAATTACGAGCGAGCTTGCAGACAGGATCGTCAATTGGTTGCTCGCACACTTCTGTGATCAAGAGATTGTCCAGGAACTTCTCGTTCCCAGTACGGGCAACACTGTCAACAGCGTTGCGGAGCTACTGCGAAGGGTTGGGGTTAAAATGGAGTGCAATAATAGTCAGATAATGATAAGAGTAGAGCAAAATCTTGACGTCATGTTGTTTATGGCCTTATTGATGCAAGCAATCGAGATGAATCATAATTATTTCGTGCAGTTCTATTGATTGTATCGCTCATTAGATACACAATAGTTCCTTCTCAACATGGCATGTAATGAACATGTATAAAAATATGGTAAGGAATGGTAGGACCAATAAATGTTACCTTTGATCTTGACAAAGTTGACTTTCATTTCATGAGTATTGAAAAAATACATTTCGCGCAACATTGGGCATTGTCGTGAGACAAAGATGCGGTGAGGAGTAATGGAGATTACCCAGATCAACCTCGATCATTGCGACATAGCACAGCAACTTTTGTGGCGGTCAACAACGGAAACTAAGTGCCACGTTGCAATGATCGCAGAAACGTATCGCGATAACGGTAACTGAGTGGCACATAAAGCAGAGATGGCGATCTTTCGATGATTACTGCTTTACGGCCGATGACCTCATCTCACCTCACCAGCATGCACCTCGGTTGCTTTGTGCAGTCTCTAGCAACGTGACCCTACTCGCAGCGCTTCCTGCACAGGTTGAATCTGTCAGGGCCACTACAATATCTTGCCTGGTGACCGAAACTCACTTTACGCTTTTCTCAACCGGATTGTCATCGTCAAACCACCAAGGTCACTTTGGGATTGCAACGCACTTTTCAGTTCCTCCACCGTCGTGATCTCGTCCAGATACCGGCATTCGATCATTGATTCCCTGGAGAGAGCTTCTACTTTCGCCTCCTCGTCTAACGACTACTCTACGAGTTGTTTGAACGCAGAGCTCTTAACCGGTGGGTTTTTCTTAAGTTCAAAGAGCTTCTCGCCTGTCTGTTGCGCCTAGTTTTCATCACATTCTCACGTAATGTCTTCAGCTCCGGATCGGCTCTGGTTCCATGGTTTTGAATTCTGTGTCAGGGAAACACATTCCAGTAATGGTACATCAATCGCTGTGCAATCACGACTGAGTGGATTACCGAGCGAGCATCCGCTTATATACAGATTCGTATGGTTTCAATAGCCTGTTTTGAAAGCAATGTTAAAGTTATTGAAACAAGTTTTTGCATCAATGAGTAACAATCATATATCGCGTAGACATCTTATCTTTGAAATGAAGTGTTTATCATACCATTTCGTTCAGTCATTTAGAAGGTATTAACACTCAAATCTTGTTGCTCCGGCGTAACGCTCTCGTTTTCGAAACTTTAAACCAATATGGAAATGAAAGAGGTAGTCCTACCGCATAATCTACAGGAAGATGGATGAAAAAAACTAGGTACGGATCACTCATATGGGAAGACATGAAACAAGGAACAGTGTATGATACTTCGTACTGGCATTCGTATGCCAATTATTTGTATAGGCATTCGGACGTGTTTTATGACATTTATATACAACTTTCGTGTAACATCGATTTCATTTACCAACAAAAAATCTCAGTCTTGAAATGTAGAGCAAATGTTAACCACCATTGAAAAGAATACTAGAAAATCAACGAACCAATAATACTCAATCTTGAATACAGATCTCCGTCACCAAATAACAATCTATATCGACTACAATTAACACATGTACCATTGAGATTGTGCAACGAAAAGTTCCGATCATTCGACCACTCGGAATTGTACGCCCTTACCTCCAATGGTGGATTTGATCCAGTGGAAACCTTCGTTCGTCAGTTGTGTAGTTAATTGTTCATACTCACTTTTCGTGGCATAATCTCCCGGTAGAAATAATAGTGCACAACCGCCTCCACCAGCCCCCGTCAATTTCGCATTGAATCCACCTTCATTAGCGAGTTGGAAGATTTTCTCGAGTCGCGGGTGACTAACGCCAATTGCCCTCAACAAATTGTTGTTAACCGAAACTAGTGTACACAGCTCTTCGAAACGGTCCGATTCGTCCTCTAGAATATTGACCACATCATCCACCAAATATCCCATAGCGTCGAAAATGGAATTCATCATCTTGGAATGCTTGCTGAGTAAGTCCGCGACTGCGGCGACCAGTTTGGAGGTCGTGCGACTAACGCCAGTATCGACTATCAGTATATGAATCTGCTGACGGAGATTCAAACTTTCGAAAGGCTCGCCGCGTTTGAACTTTATAGGATTTCCATAGGTACAGATTGTGTTATCGATTCCGGACGGACGTTCATGCATAACAATTTCCGAGTCATACGCCCACGCGCAAATTTTCTCCAGCACCATCGCGTCATCTTGCAGGTAAAATTTGTCAGCGTTGGTGGCGTTAAGCTCATTTTTAATTATCTTGGATATCACAAACGCTGCCGCGGAAAAGCACACCCCATATCCGGCGGAGCTTCCCAATCCGGCGCCGATGCTCATGACGGATTTGATTGTTAGCTGAAATCCGGTGTTTAGCGAGTTTATGTTTTCACTACGCAAGATACGATTTATCAGATAAAGTGCAGTGCCGAGAGAGAATCTCTCCTTAATGGAATCTTTGTTAGGCTTGTTGGTGACGAACTTAGCAAAGCAGAAATCTTCCGACGGTCTGAGAATTTGGAGAAACTCGAGCGGTTGTAAATCGGAATGGCAGTCATACTGATGAAGAAACTCGTTGAAGCGTTCGAGCGATAGCGAAGATGTGAATGGTATCGAGGCGAAGTCGAGTATTACTTCAGGTTGTTCTAAGCGCTGTAAGAAGAACAATGATAACGCAATTCACAATTGCTACTTGAAACACTAACCTTATATGTGAGGTAGGTTCTCAGTCCTATAGGTCCAGCTAACGCTGGTTTCCCGTATACCACAGCGTGCTCACCATGGAGTATTACTTTACCCGGAGCGGATATTTCAAAACACTCCAAAGTGGACATTTTATTTTTATAGATAAGAGATGTTAAGTTGGAAAATGAAACCGAAACGTGACTTATTTAAGGAGGTAGTGCTAATTGCCTTCAGCTGCCCACTGTTCCGGTGTATAAGTCTTCTGCGAAAAGGCGTGGATGGTTTTCAGCTCTTCTGCTAGCGTTGTGTTCACTAATCTGTAATTATTGATGCAATGCAGGATTTAATGATAATATCAAATAATAATCAGGGTGTCGACTCAAAACTGGAAAAAAGAAATCCCTGATATTCCCAGAAATTTTTCAGAAAATTTCCAGTTGTAGACTAGTAATCAAATTTTATACCAGCGATATCTTCCTATAAATGATTTTTTGTGATCTTTGTTAAGTTAAACGGCATCTGAGAACTGTAGTAAAAGATAAGAAATTGGATTGTTCAGGAGTTTTTCCCATCAAAAAACAATGTTTCATCAAAATACGATATTACTCTTTTTCAATTTTCTATGCGAATGCTCAGGTAGTGATACTTAAACAAATGTAGTTTTTGAACAAATAAACGAAATGTCATGGCACTTCACACATAAGTTAGTGACAGATGAACCTCTCGAAATGAATCATGTTAATTTTTTAGCGGCGCTGTTGAAAAATTCCGGGACTTTTTAGCCCATGTAGTAAGTGAAATAGTTCAGTCAGTGCAATTTATCGAAGACGGTGTTAATAAATCTCTATATATATGAAAATGTTCAACAATTCACTTCAAGGAATTTTGCTACGGCATAAACAATTGAAAAATTTGGAGAAAAATGATTATTTGTATGGCCATATTGCGTTTCTGAAATGAGGCTTCTAATGAAAATCGACCACATAAAATTGTGCTTCGGAATGATGATATATATATAAACTTTTAAATTTTTTATGTTTTAACAACAATCCTAGATGTGTTTGATTGTTTTGTATAGCATAGTATATATATACTATGAAACTATGAAGCAATATACAAAACCATCAAACACATCTAGGATTGTTGTTAAAACATAAAAAATTTAAAAGTTTAGCTCAACCATGTAACCACAATGTGTCACAGCTAGTAAATAAATTAATTTCCTGATACTCAAAGTTTTCCAAGGTAGTCGACAACTGCAATAGATCTAACTAATGGTCGCTGTGGTACAATGCTCCTACAGAAGAAGGTAGTTGACACCCTGTAAAAATACAAATAGTTTACCTATGTCGCTGGAGCAGAGCTTTTCCTTGGAATTGTGGGGAGACGATTACTGCGCTGAATTTTCCACCGCAACCATCCGATTCGTCTATAACTTCCTAGAAGTAGATATTGAATAAACAACATACAGAAGATGGAATAAGAGCTGTTCCAGTGTTCCATATACTTCAAAAGTGATGCAAGGTCTTTTCGAGCGCATCGGATGCAAACAAACAACGGCGTTCATTAGAATGTAAATTTATTTCGTTTTGACTTTCCTTTTTGTTTGCTTGCCTGACTTTCCTATGGCAGAGCGACTATCGGAGATTTTTACATTACAATATGAAAAGAATTGCAGATAGTTAAAGTATATGAAGAAAAGCACGAAGTGTCCGCAGCTGTACGCCGATATGAGCAACGGCCATAGGAATGGCAGTCTAGCGGGCGGTGATACACAGATGAATGCGGACAGTAGCAACGATTGACCGATAAGAGAGCCGTAGAACGCATATACCAATGCTGGTGATGATTTCTTCTCGGTGTTGGAAGAAAGAAGGCGAATGTTGAAAATATCAATGTAGTTATCAGGCAATGAGAAGTAATGTGCCATTGAGAGACCTAGTTTCGTTAGAATAAGAATCAGTAGCGTACAGCCAAAATACGCTGAAAGAAGGCCATCTTTGTACAAAAGAGGAATCATGCTAAAAGTAGCTACTTGAAGAAACCAGAAGCAGTGAAATGGGTAAATTTGAAGAAGCAAAACAGCTGGTAGCGTTGCGAGAAGAATGGACTTTTCGTGAACTTGAAAGCTGAACAGAAAGAATCCCAGGGCACTATTGAATAGAGCTAGTACGAAGTTTCGTTTGAATGGCCTAAATAATAGATGTAGACTACTTGGAATGACCGCAAACATTGTACAGATTAGACAAAACATCGCCATCATAGAGTTATCGAAATCCCTGAAATAAAAAAAAAAAACTCTATGGAAATGTACAGGAAGCGGTGATCGTAAATACAGCTTACCTCAGCTTTACGAAAACATTAACAATGCACCACACGTTGGACACCTTATCCTCGAAAACTCCCCTTGCTACTGGAAACACTCTGTGAAGCACTTGTATTGTTGAGTTTAGCGAGATCAGCCATGGACTCCAAATGATGATGAAAGCAGCTGTGACCAGCGAGGCCAACTTGAGTAGATTCCAGATTCCATCACTCAATCTCGGATGACGAAAGCACCAGCTTAGCAGGTAGAAGAAGAAGGGCAACGCGTGGTAAAGTTCCATTTGCTTATAGTTCAGTGCCAAAACGAATAATACAGCCGCGAGTAGATTTCTGTCCACAAGTATAGCCGACACTGCCAAGGCAGCCAATCCGAGGGAAACATTGTTGTACTGGAAGTGTCCATTATCGATCAGTATTTGTCCTGGATACAAAACTGCCAAAGCCATGGCCAATAAACTATTTTGAAAATCGCTCTTTTCATCCAGTTTCTTCCGAATAGTATAACAAGCGAACATGATTGCAGGAATATATAACACATCGGCTAACAATACAGTATTCCTCATAAAGTTCTTATGTTCTGAAGTGGCAATTCCACGGGATTCGTGCAATTTGACAAACGACGGATCCTTCATCTGGGCCCACATTCCGATCAGGAAGCTGTGATATGCCGTCAGCGGCGGGTAATCCAATCCCCAGTACATCAAATCGTTATCCGTCGTGTTTTTATACCAGTCCCGAATGGGCAGGTTCACTGTCACTTCTTGCCAGTGCCGCTGTGCTTCGAAATCGCCAAACATTGGGGGTTTACCCTCACCAGAGTATGAATGCAATGAGATAGCAGCGCGAAGCAAAACTGCAGCCGCTACTAAAGTAGCAATCCAGACCGCTCTAGTCATTTTCCGGATTTATTCCGCTCAAATATTCATGTTATGCACAATTTCCATTAACAAAACACTCAATTTACGTTCGCGAATTCTAGGTTTTTAGCTGTCTGACAGTACGCATAGCACCTCTCTGTCGCATCCGTTCGAGTGAGACGACCACCTCATAAATGACAACGTGTACTTCTACGCAAACTTACCACATGAGTCGCCTCCAGCTTGTCGATAAGCTTCTGCTTCAAATAATCCTCTGTGTAGACGGACATTTTATGGTGCAGTATTCGGTAAGAGGAAAATGATTTCAGTTAATCCACATGTAGCATGAATCTGCTCAATTATAATGTGTTTACCTTTCTTGACAGTAGGGATCAGAAGGACGATGGGAGATTTCTTCTTGGTTTATTTGCTTCCAGTTGGTATAGTATAAAACAAAGGTGTGGTAAATTACTTGCACTTGGAAAGAGGGTACGTGTCAAAAAGTGTTAAAAAATTATCATAAGACTTAAAAAGGCAGTAAATGTTTAGGTTTTGTTTTGAAAAATTTCGTATTATCAATCAAATGAAAATCAGTTAAACATACTATTTAATCTATTATAAAATGCTTACTTGTCACGTTGTATCTCAAAATTTTACTTCATAAATTCGGGGAAGATAATCGAGTATCGGTTTCAGAAATTGGTTATCGTGGTTTCCAAACTGATACTCTGCAATTATCACAATATTTACTTGAACTAAAGTACCATAGCAAATTTTCACAAATTAGTGATAAAAAATGCACATTGAATCGGGGAATTGATACACTAGAAATTGATAACGCAATATACAGAGTGCATAAAGTACACAGTTGGATTTTGCATGGTTCATTCGATTCCTAATGTTAACCTAAATGTAAAATATAACAACTCAGATTCTTCTCTTTCACGAGCTGGAATATTAACAATGTAATGTAGAGACAAGAAAGTTTGCAAAACTGAAATCGGTTTGAAAACGGACTGATCGGATTTAATTACATTACTAATATCATTTTGATGCTGGAAATGTTCGGAAAAGACTCTTTGAAAGTTTATCTGGAAGCACGTGCTGGATTTGTCTTCCTTTTTTTAAAATTTTCCTGAACATATTTCTTTGTATTCCTAGTGTAGTTTCTTTGTATTCCTTGAACATATAAGGCTAATTTTGATAGCTTTTTTCGAATGTGCTTGATGGATGTAATATTTAGGTCTTCTCGAGCAAATTGCGCCATTCAAGGTGTATTTACTCAAAACTAGAGCTTTAAGGTGCAAAAGTTGATGATTTCATTGTTTGCTACAAATACAATACAAATACATACAAAAATTTAACTCATGATTTAGTTTGTTTTGGAATTTGCTTGAACCAATGGACCGGGACTAGAAGTGCTCACGGAAATGCGCAGCCATCTGTAAACAAAAACGGCTTGAAAACTCTATTGAATACGACACTTTACGTCGCAACGTCGTTCTTATACACAAAACATATATTACCGAGAGAAGGCAGAATTTTAGACGCTTGTAGTCAACCTCTCTCATACCCTCTTCTGATTTCTTCCGGACTATTTTGAAATGCCGTTCCTCGAACCCACTTAAGGTGGAATTACACTTTTTCCTCTGTATTATAGTGACTTTCAACACTTTTGGCTGGTTCGTCATTTTACTTCCATTTTTGGAAGAATATCGGGAGTGAGAATTGAACTCGTGACCTTAAGCGTGAGCGGTACGGATGTTACCACTACGCCAGATCGCCTCCTCTGGAATTACACTATTTGACCGCAGATCAGATATTTGACAATTTTTGATAGAGAAAATATGGTTAAAATTTGGTACACATCCTACTTTGTCACTCTTCAATTATCAACAGTGGCAAATAATGTCAAACATTAAACATGGAAAAAGTTCGACTGGAATGTTTAACGTATGCCAAAACATGGTTTGAGGATCAGGTCCGAAAAAAGTTTAAACAAACATATTTGATCAGTATCATCAGTAAGGTAAATGCCCCGCAAACATTAAATCGTATAACTTTGCACATGATAAGTCACATATAATTTCGTATCAAATCACAATCGCATAAAATATCAATCAAAATATCGATCATATATATCTAAAATCGCATAAAATGCAAAAACACGATTTTCCATGTCATCGATGGATTGAGTGGTAACGTTGTCGTATCAAATCGCATATCAGTCCAAAAAGCATCGCATATCGTTATATACGGCTTTATATGCGTACAAAATATGACATATACGTATATCGCCTCCACTTTTGTGTGTATATGCTAGTTATCTGCATCATATATCATACAAATGTGTCTTGGTTGTATGTATATCGCCTCCAATTATAGCTATTCATACGACTTAATGTTTGCTGGGTGATTTTTGTTTATCCAGTCGAAAATATGATCAAGGTTTGTCCACTTTTTTGAATGCTCTAATTCAGAGCACTTGTATCAAATCAGGTATTCGAATGTTTCAAAACATGTAAGTAAAATTGTCTTCTTCATGATTTATAGTAGTTTTAAAGCATATTTTCACGGATTCACATATTTTAAAGGAGTATAAAATCCACCTACTATTGGTGTCAACATTGTGTGCCTAGGAGCGTCCGCGGGATAATTAGAGATCGCCCGAGGCTGAACGATGACTGCCTGCTGATGAGATGGCGGAAGATGTGCCCTGCCCACTTGTTCGCTACACTGATGATGCCCTAGTTGCAAGAACTGGGCATTCCACACAAATACCAGAGATGCAAAATTTCGAAAGAACATATTGAAATCGAAAAGAAAATTTTGTCAGTGCAAAATATCTCCACCGACACACTATTGCGATGCCTATAACGATTTGACTGCTGGCTCGCCATCACGTTTGTTTTGATATAATTTTCGTTCCATCGACAGAAATATCAGTTCATTCTCGATGTCAGTGAATGCTCAAGCCGCAAATATCACCTTTCATTGCGTCCTGTTGAAATTTTCGTTGGTCATAAAACCATAAACCCAGTACTTCAATGTGCCATTGCCCATCGATGTGTGTGCAATAAGCGGCACAAAAATGGGACCGGGCTAGAAACAAACACAAGAACACGCGTATAAACGTCCGACGCAGTGTCAGTGAGATGATATTTCTCTAAATGGATATATGTTCCCTTTCACTGTCAGCTGATCGAAGATGCGTATGAATATTTCGGGTGTTCATTCTCAGTTCAGTCCGACGAATGAGTATGGGGAATAATGCAAAAACCAAATGTTCTACGTGACGGAGTGTAGGTTGCATGTAATTAGGTTCGGTCCATTTGTCATGAACTGCAGGGGCATTGGTGATTGAATTTGATGTTGTCTCACTCAATATATTGCGCTGTCAGTAAAATTAGTCTGAAATTTGCTACTCTGATCAATACGCCCCTCATTTAAGATAACTTTTAATCAATCACCAGATGATTATTTGGCACGTATTCAGACCTTTTCAGGATTATAACACTTACAAATATTGTAAACATCATGCTTGCACACCATTTGTATCAGATTCACATAGCTAAACCATGTAATTAACGCATTTCACACTTTTAAAATGCCCAAGAAAAGGCAATATTCTGAAGAAAGCCTAAATTATGAATGGATCAACATAATGATGACAGTAAACTCAAGCAGTGAGAAATGCAACATCTACTTGAAATTCGATTTTTTTCATTCAAAAATGGCGATTTCTAAAACCGGACAAACCATGATCAGACAAACCATGATCACAATTACTTTTTGAGGAAAATCGTTAAAAAACATAAAAAAATGAATAATTTCAAAGTCTTAAGGCGAAATTCCATCTATTCAACATGCTACATGCTATGATTCAATAGTTCTTGTTTATTGGAGAGTCTCTTTTTACGACATAATTGCTCTTGTCGAGCGGTGCGGCGTGTGTAGCACGACAATATTGGAGCAAGTACGTCATTTATTGACGATTATCATAAGGCGTCGTGCACAAATTACGTAACGCTAAAAATGAGGTTTTTGAACCCCCTCCCCTCCCCTATGTAACAAAAAGTAACGCAAGACGAACCACCCTCCCCCTCATGTTACGTAACGCTAAGCTGTACCCAAAGTCAAAGTCGTTTGAAATTTTTTAGCTTTTTTTAAGTAATGAGAATATCAACGTAAAAAAATCAGATACAGGTAAACTTCGATATAACGTACATTTTACTTTCAAAATTGTACGTTGTATCGAATTGTACGTTATATCGAAGCATAATAAAGTACTCACAAACGTAGTCTATAATACATTATTGTGTTGCTGTTTTTGTACAGTTAATAAATAATTTCAATCAGAAGACGAAGCCTGCCTTTCTCATGATGTTTCCCTTCGTACTGTTGATTAAAACTTGATTCATTTAGAATCCGGAATCACAAAACCAGCTGTATTTCGGGATTGATTGAAGGTACAAAACTTGTTTTAGCATCACAATACAGATAATTCATTGTTCTATCAGAAAAAAAATATTGAAAAAATTTTTCCTTTACACTTTGGAAATGTGTACGTTATATCGAGGTAAAATGTACGTTATATCGAGTGACGTTATATCGAGGGTACGTTATAACGAGGGTACGTTGTATCGAAGTTTCCCTGTATCTGCCCAGGTCGGTATCGAATGTTTAGACGAAAGTTCTTTATATGTAAGTAGTGACTTCGGAAGAACTTTCGACAAGTTCATAGAATTTCTAACAAACCGAAATGGAAAATTGGTGCTTTCAAACCATCTGGCGTTTAGCTGAGAAGACCATGGACTGGTATAAATTGATGTTAATTTACACAAAAATAACTACTCCTTCGTTCAATGCGGCAGCTCCTGCCGTTACATTTCACTACCTGCAAAAAGTCTTGGGATGGACTTGGGACGTGAGTAGCAAACAACTCGGCTTGATATTCTTCTAATTCCGCTTCATCGATTTGGGAGTTTGCGGACTTAATAGGGGGAAGTCGGGAAAGACGGGTTAAATTTATTAATAAAAACCAAGGCGCCTAGAAGTATATCCTAAGGTAGGCCAACATGCTAAAACGACTCTTCAGCCATCTTGGAAGTCTACTGTGTTTTGTTTGTAAACAATACACAATACGCTAGTGGTGAAGCTCGCTCGTGATCAGTCTGTCTCTTTTACGCTACAAGCAAATAATTCCCCTTCTGCTTTCTTCCGTACTGTTTTCATGTACCGCTCCCCTAACCAACTTAGTGACGAAACGGCCTCACCTAGTACCATAGACCCGTCTTGATAAAAACAAAAAATAATCCACAGAGAGCAGCTCGATGTAAATTTTCTCATTGTTGTCGAGTATTTTTTTGGGTATTTTTCGCTACATGATTGTTTTACCATCACTTATCTTCCAATTTATCAAATCAGCGGTGAAGTTTTATCATTTTTACTCCAGAAATATTGATGAAAACAAAATGCTAATCAGGTAAGACGGACACTCCACCGACTAAAGACGAACATTTCGTTTTTGAACAAATTGATTATCTCCACCTTCTTTGTTTAACAGATGCCCACTAACTACGTTTGCAAGTGCAACCAGATATCATGGACGAATCAGCAGAGCGGTTTTTAAAATGTCGAATTTGCTATCCCGAATGCCGGAAGCTATTTTAGACACGGAAAAATGATACAGATTGCAAGCCCAAGCCTTTTTGTTTGATCATTTTAAGGCCTATTTGAAGACCACCAAAACTTATCGAGTACATAAACTTGAATTTTCAGATAGTGGCCATCTTTCCCCAGGTGTCCGTCTTTCCCGACTCAATCTTATTTTTTAAAAATGCCGGACACATTCATTTTGCAAAAAATTCTACATCAAAGACAAATTTTATTATAAAAAGAGACCTAGACTATCAATTTGTGGTGAGATAGCTATATATTTATTGCGGAATTCAAGAAAAATCAACGTTTACTTAAGGTATCCGTCTTTACCACCCTTCCCCTATATTCTGCTTTGACGGAATGTCCATCGATCGCTAGGTTATTCCACAAATCAGCTAACGATTCTCCTGCATACTAAAAATGTTTTATTTACAATTCCGGGTCCTTGTTTCGAGTTTTTCATCCAAGTGAGATCCCTCATGATCACGAAGAAGTATTTAACCTGCCGGAAAAGAGACAATCAAACTCAGTTGAATGCACTGCGTGCTGGAGAATTTGTAGCAACTAATATTGCATCAAAATTCAATTGATTAAAATAATAGATCGAAAATATCTATGACCTTTTTAAAACGAAGGTTTTCGTCTGGTCCTTCATCCACATTAATTATGGTTACTGGCTTGATTGGCTTGATATATTCTTCTGTACCGAATAATCTCGAGTTCAGGCAGCTCGCAGATACTTTGAAAATCGATCCCATGAGGAAATTCGTTCGAAGAACAGTGCCTTCTTGAACAAATTGGAACGCATGTTGGAATACTGTATAGAACAACTTCAGCATGATCGAGGTGCCCTAGCTTTGTTTTGCATCCTGCGATAACAGATGGAATAAGCTTATGTTTTCCAGCCATGACAAAATCATGATTCGGTAGATTAACGTAATATTCGAGCTACATTAAGCGGTGCCTGCTTACTGCCCATTACAACACGTGCTTTATCATCTTGGCTCAGGAAACACCCCAGCAAACATTAAATCGCATAACAAGCGTATATATAACATCATATGCCCTAAAATTTGGTTGGCATATAATGCGCCTAACTGGCATATGCATGCAAAAGTGGAGGCCATATACATACATGGCAAATGCTTACCGAATTTGTTTGGATGAATATGCAACTTTGACCGGCTATAATAGCGATTATGTTGAAATTGAATTGCGATCTAAGGGTGGGTTTAGACCAGTGATATATTCATGTGAAGAAATATGATGAGATTTATAGAAATCGCATCAACCGTTTACACTAGCGTGAACTTCTATAATGAATATATTCATATTTTCGGTGAATTTATTCACCTAAAGTAGAACTGCATCCAACTTTAGTGATTTCTCACCAGTGAGAAATTCACAAGCGTTTACATATGCTGAATTTATTCAAGTTATATATACCTCGAATAAGTGTATCATATTTATTCTCACCCGTTTACACCTATTTTCACGTGAATAAATCCATCTATAGCTATAGATCTCCCTAATGTAAACCCGCCATAATATGAATATATTCATGAATTGTCAAAGCACCAAACACGACTTTTGCCATACCCATATACGATTTATTACAGACATAGAAAAAAAACAAATGGCGCAAAATATTTTCGTGAAATGTTTATTATAGTCTCACGAATCACCATTTTTTTATATGAGTATTTTTGTTTGTAGAAATAATAATTGTTTGATTGACTTGTGTTGGGAGTGGAATATAAATGTTTAAAATGGCACAGATTGATGTTTGGTGAAAACTGCTCCGATGTGAGTTCGAACTCCGGTTGTCTGGATTATCATCCACCAGCTATCTAGCGCGGCTATCTGCGGTTAAAACTTTCGATTGCATCAGCATTTCATTGACATTTCAATATGATGTAATATGTTCTTTATTAGGATCTAATATGATTTACTGTTTCATGATTTTCTTCAGCATGCAACACGATTTACTACAGTACTGAATCGATTAAAATTATACGCTTATACGACACACAAACTGCATCAGCGCAATATACGCATATGATGCGGATTAAATAAATTTAACGACAATGTACATCATAAAATTGATGTTTATTATACCGAATTGCGACTTAATTTGATAAAGATATATAGAATCGAGTTTTCACATTTTATGCGATTTCAAATATACACGATACATACTTTGATTGATATTATATGCGATTATGATTTATTCGGATTTCTTGTAAGACTTGGCACGTGCAAAATTATACGATTTAATGTTTGCTGGGACACCTCTTTTGGTCTCAGAAGCTCAGAAGCTAGCGGCGCGTGAATTTATTCAGGAATAAAAATGGAATTTGGTTACGTAACGATCACGGCTACCCCCCCCCTTCCCCCTATGTCACATTAAGTAACGAAACCTCGACCAACCCCCAGCCCCGCCTACTCGCGTTACGTAATTTGTGCACGACGCCTAACTCTCCACAATAATGGAACAACAGAATGTTTGATCATAAAAAAAAATTAGTGGGTTATATCTATGATATAATCGCAAGGTTCACGTGGAACTACCTTAGCTTAGCAATCATTCGTTTGTATTGATTAAATTCTTGATTGAATGAAACAGTTTCCAAATTCAATTGAGTTCAATATATTTGCTCTGTGAGTGAAAAAAATGAACAAATGCCGTGTAAAGTCAATTCATTTATTGTGATTGATTGTTCTTCGTTACCAGTAAATTTAATGACGGACCTTTTACGTTTGGTATGATGACTAGAACAAAATATATGTACGGAAGAATTATCAAACGTTTGATGAACCAGCCTAAGGCTGAAAATCTTTCCAATAAAGACAAAAAAAAATTATCAAACGATTATTTTATTTTACATTTCCCTCTGAAGTTTACATCCCAAAAGTGTACATACTTCTCGAATCTCGAATTTGCTTGAAACTGGGAAGTTCATTCGCTTCTAGTGGCTGCACGATTTTCCCAGGTTCCTGAGTTTAGAAGATCATGTTAGGACAGACATATTCCACTCTGCACAAAGGCAAGCGAGGACAAAAGTACTCGCAGTTTGCATTTATTTGCAGAGCCGATTTCCCCAGAAACCTCGGTTTTGAAGTCTGCGTTAGGGAAACACATTTCAATCGGAACAAAAATACCCCCGATTTGTATGAATTCGCAATGCCGATTTCCCCACGCTTCATGGATTTGAAGTCTGTGTTAGGGAAACACATTCCAGTCGGAACAAAAATACCCCCGACTTGCATGAATTTGAAATACCGATTTCTCCAGGCACCTTGGTTTAGAAATCTCTATTAGGGAACACATTTCGGTGGGAACAAAAGCTCCCCCTACTTTCGTGTGTTATTTTTCTTCTTTTTGGCTTTAAGAAGGTTTAAACTTTTCAGTTCACTCGCCTCTAGGCTCTTTCGTGTGCTTGCAATGCCGATTTCGCTGCTTGGTTTTAAAGTCTGTGTTAGGGAACATTTTTCGATGAGAACAAAAGTCCCCCTACTTTCATGTATTTGCAATGCCGATTTCCCCAAGGCTGCTTGGTTTTGATGGCTGTGTTAGGGAAACCGTAAATCGGGCCAATCAAAACGATGCAGTTAGGGCGTTTAGATAACGCCTAATATTTTACAGTTATTCAATTGTTTATCTAATGAAAAACAACATTTTGTTAGTTGCGATAGATGCGTAGAAATATTCCCTATCAAGTGATGCAAACATCTCTCCTATCCAGTACGAAATGTTCGAGCTATAAGCATTCGAAATCTTTCATTTTTTCCTGTATGTTCTGTGTTTAGGTTTTCATTTTACCCTCCATATATTCCGGTTAGACGTAGTCCCACGTCAACAAAAACAAAAACATCTACAGATATCCCAGTCTACTTTGTTGTGCCGAATTGGTCCCAACAAATGGTGTCGACAACGGTACCGATATCGTGCCATATTGCAATGATTTTGTCGACCTACTCTTCGTATTTGGCAACCCATTTCGAGCCAACACTGTGCCAGTCTGGCACCGTGTCGACCGAACGCAAAACTGCTCGACCCTCATTATAGTGGAATTTGCTTTGAGTTCAACACAAAAAATGAAAACAAAAGTACATTGAGAAATATTTATTTTTTGCACTGAAAATATATACATATACCATAAACCATTTGCATTACTAATTCTATTATTGGCCATTGAGTTTTGGGTTATCCAATTGCTAGCATAAACTTAGATGTAATTTTTCAAATAATCTATAAGTGGAATCGGGATTTCACTTTTAGCGATCGAATCTCTAGTTCTCGATCTTCCGTAGTTCAAACTAGGAATCCAAAGGAAAGTTTTTTAACTATATTTGCACTGGAGAATTATCGTATGTTTTGCCTGCAGGAACATCATCATAGAAAAGACCCTACCGAGAACAATTTTGGAGCAGTTGCTCATTCAGTGTTCTGGAATAACAAAATCTGGAATAAATAAAATGAAAATAGTATTATAAAGTTACATACCCGCACAGAGAATAAACCACAAGAGTTCGCCATCTTAAAAAAATTATCATCCATGCCAATGTCCATCAATACTATTCCAGAGCGTGTAATATGACCATATTATGGAAAAAACAACATCGAGTAGATTACCGAAGGTTGGTACATATTTAGAAATTTACCAATAATAATACCTTTTCATCCTTGAAAAAGGCCACCCAAATGAACTACATTCCCACTTACGCATACGAAAGCAATCATTTCTCTGTGTGTAATAATTTATATTTCCTAAATTCGTGGAACTCTCCAAAGTTCAAATATTTCCATATACCATCAATAATTCGCATAACCTGAAATGAAGACTGATGAAGATTAGTTTATTAATTTTCGAAACAAATTTAATTGAATCCTTACTTTAAGTTGCTTCCACGCAAGAAAAATTGGAATGACTTCATATGTGATGGCAGCTTCCTCTTGGTATACTCGTTAAAGATTCGCTGCTGCTGGATTAATTTTGAAAAGTTTTACTTTTGTGAATTATTTGGCTGAATCGGCTTGCGTCTGCTACTGCAGCTCTGACGAAAGGCATATTCCGTGACGCTTTCAGGAACGAAAAAGTGAGTTTTAATTCAACTGAACGATTAGATAAACCAAAACACATGAGAACAATCTTCGTATCCCGATTTTTGTGTGAGGTAGAATCTCCATTACCGAAGACGAGATTTCCAAGTAAATGCATCGTAATGAGCAAACCCGAAGATTTCTAGAATAAAATAGATGCAAGTCATTATTTAAAGGAAAATTATTCTAGAAATTGGTTTACCTGCTTGTTATGCGATCTCTCTTGTTTACTCAACTGACAATCTAGGGAGAAAGGGAAAAGCTATCGCAGCAGAGATGCCGTTTCACTCAGCCCAAATAATCGCGTACAATTATAGCTAAAACTGTAGGCAGTGCTGCCTGCGGAAGGCAACGCGGAGTAATATTCCAGCACTTTTGTAGCACTTTTCGTCGTTTGGTCGACACCGTGCTTATAACCGCTCGAAAATCTATGAAACTGGGTGCTTACTGCTGTGTAGTGGCTGAGGTGGAAACAAAAAATAAAAAATTGTATCATATCCATTGTTGTTTACCATTGATTTGTAGCATGTAACATGTTGAACAGATGGAATGGTGCCTTTATGGTAGTATTTGCAACTACACTGAGAGGAAAATTTAGTATATATGACGAATTTTTTCGTAAATGATACCAATTCGCTAGTCATTTTCTACCCTACTAATCATTGGTACATCTTACAAAAGAAAATTGGTAGGCATTATTTTTGTAGGATGGTGGGCATGTTGGCCCACCACCTTTTATTTTCCCGCAGCGAAAACAAGTTCTCGATATCTTTGTGGTCGAGAATTTGTTTTCGACGAAGAGAAACAAAAGCTACATATATTTTAATCTAATAAAAACCAAAAAACCTTATCTCCGAATGGCTTTGTTTCCTCAAGAAGAATGACGACTGCGAAGTACGCACATTACAGTTACTAGAAATGAAAACAATCAAGGTTACACATGCTATGAAGTAAAATGTACGAATCTTTAGTAGGGATGTATATTGCATAAGACATCCGTTTTACAAAGTTTTGGTAATATGTACAAAAAAATGCGTAAATTTACCAATGTTTCAACTACTAAAGATTTGGTAGCTGCATTTACTAATGTTTTCCTCCAGTGTAGAGAGTTGGAGCTATTCAACAAACCAAAACTCGTATTGATTATTTGTGATTTAGATGAAAAAAATGATTGACATTCACTGGTTGCAGGAAAACACCCTAAACCAGACAAACCAAGATCATTTACGCTACATCCCAGTTTCTTATATTTTCGAGCGGTTATAAGTCCAATGTCGGTCGAGCGATGAAATGTGCTACAAAAGCGCTTGAATCTAACCCCTCCTTGCCTCCCAGCAAGCAGCACTGCCTATCGTTTCTGCTATAATTATGAAGATAACTTGAACAGAGCGAAACGGCATCACTGCAGCGATTGCTTTTTCTCTTTCTCTATAAACTGTCATTTAAAGCACAACAGAGGATGAATCCGGAATCAAATTTGGTAGTTATGGATAGTTCTTTTTTACTTATAGCATATAAATTATGTATTCCTAATTTATTTTCAGAGACAAGTTCAACGATTCGGAGACAAAATTGTTGATATGTTACGTCGAGGTATGCAAAGTAGCAGCAATAGCAGAAATGTGCGATAATGCAGACGACCGAGAAAATCGTTGTTGTTTTATGTAAAGAAAAACGAACGGCGAACATCATTTCAGAGAGCAGATACTACTGGAAATATCTACGAGGAAAAAAGGGCAGCGAAGCCAATTTGATTGAGTTACAAGTTTCTCCTGCCGACGATGGATCAATACACTCGTCTCGTAATTAACAACAACAAGTTTGTTACGAACATAACCAAGTTGAAGTCCCGCGAGTATGAGTAGATTGTAATTTATTGTTATATGATATAAATTTCGTTTTCTCAATTTCATTCCAGGAACAAACTCAACCATCGATGCCACCGGAATAAGGTGTTGCAGCTTCCGCTGTAGTGCACAAATGCGACAAAGGTTGCGGCGAAGAAAAATGCAGCTGTTGGGATTTCACAGATGATACAATTGCTGCGGATTATAGAGCGGGCGGAACGCAAACACCAGTTGCAATAACGCACGAATTCCTGGACTTCACCGAAAAGGGAAACCTGATGGAAACCGATAGCATTGGAACGGTTGTGCTGGACCCGACGTTTTCACTTTGAATTTCAGTAATGTGTTACTTAATTTTAATATGTAGTTGAAAATGTTTAGCTCCAGATAGTTCATAAGAAATGTTACTTATTCCGTCTAGCGGATTCATAATGCTTTGTTAGAGTTAAAAATAATGTAACAATAGCTTTAATTTATGATAAAAATAAATATTTATAAACAATTTTTTGTTTGTTTCAACTTTCTCGAAAACATATAGAGCCATAATAAGGGTCGAGAATTTTGCATCCGATCGACGTGGTGCCAGATTGGCACAGTGTTGGCACGAAATTGCTTGTCAAACACGAAGATTAGGTCGACAGAATCATTGCAAAATGGCACGATGTCGGCACCGTTGTCGACACCATTTTTTGGGACCGATTTGACACAACAATGTAGAGGGGGATGTTGATCAAATTTTATTTTTGAAAGTGTAAAATATTTGGCCTTTGTCGAGCAGTATATGGGGAATATGGGTGAGTGATTAACAGCTGCACCTTGAAACGTAGACATCTTGGGCCGACAAAAGCTTTGATAGAATACCTTGATCGTGAACAACCAAAACGTCAAAACAATAACATTGAACACACTTTCTCTAAATTTGAAGATTTTCTTTCTCGGTGGTCTGCAGTGCGCGGAACAACTCCGGTTTGAATCGCGAATTCTTTTTGGGAATCCACTCAAAATGAAATGTCACTACGAAGTACTTGGTGTGGAACGGTCCGCCGGAGATGAAGAGATCAAAAAAGCATATCGGAAGCTGGCACTTCGATGGCATCCGGATAAAAATCTAGACAACACGGAGAAGGCAAATCAACAGTTTCTGCTGGTGCAAGCAGCGTACGATGTGTTGTCTGATATCCAAGAGCGGGCTTGGTATGATAATCATCGGGAGCAGATTCTCCGAGGTGGACATACAAACTACGAGGACAATTCAATAGATTTGTTCCAATATTTCACCGCGTCATGTTACAAAGGATTTGGCGACGATCCAGGTGGATTTTATGCCGTTTATGGTGAGGTGTTTAACACAATTGCTTCGGAAGAGATTGAATTTCTGGATCGCGAGGAGGATTTCGAAACGATTCCCAAATTCGGAAATTCAGCGAGCAATTATGAGACGGATGTTCGGTTGTTCTACGGATTCTGGGAATGTTTTTTGACGAAGAAAAGTTATGCTTGGTTGAATCCGCATAACATCAGTGAAATTCGTGATAGGAGAATTTTGAAGGTAATCGAGAAGGAGAACAAAAAGATCCAGCAGAAGGCGAGGAAAGAACGAAATGAAGAAATCCGATCGTTGGTGATGTTCGTGAAGAAGCGTGACAAACGAGTACAGGGTTACAAAAAGCTCTTGGAAGAGAGAGCCGAGCAGAATAGGATCAAATCTCAGCAGAATCGACTCGAGCAAATACGACGGAAGCAGAAGGAAATCGAAGAACAACAGAAAAACTCATCTAATATATTCAATGAAGCTTACGAGGAGCAGTTAAGGTAATTTAAATAATTTTTATTTGACTACAAAGCTATACTGGATGTCTGTCTATTGCAGAAAACTGGAAGAATCTTATGCTGATGCTTCCGAAAGTTCAGCTGATGAGAATGAAGAAGCGGCCGAAACGATGCGAGATGCAATGAATGGTTTAATGATCAGTCAGGACGAAAACGGAGAGGAACACTTCTATGTAGATGATCTCTATTGTGTAGCCTGTGATAAAATGTTTAACAATAAGAAGACGTATGAAAACCATGAATCTTCCAAGAAGCACAAACAAAATGTTGAGTTGCTTAAGAAACAGATGCGAAAGGAAGAGGAGGATAGTGAACTGTTGGATGATCAACGATCACAAACGGGCGATGATCCCATAGAAAAAGAAAGCGAAGACGAAGAGGAAATAGCAGTACAAAAATCTAGCAAAGGAAAGAATAAGAAAAAAGCTACTAAAATGCGACTCCCTTCGGAAAATGAGGAAAGTCATGTTGATTTTCTTTCTTCTGGTGTTCCAAAAATAGTTGACAGCGATGATGATTGGAGCGGTGCCAAAAAGACGAAGAAGGGGAAAGCTAAAGCGAAAGACAGCGGACAAAATAAAACTAAAGAAATAACTAACCCTATTAAGGATACTGCATCCAAGGAAGAGTCGGGGTCTCAACTGGAAGTTGAAGTAGGCAATAACGATGATGACGCGGATAGAAACGGTACAACGGACCACAAATGTGTTACATGTAATGAAAAGTTCACCTCCAAGAACAAGTTATTCAACCATTTGAAGCAAACGGGACACAGCGTTTATATTAACAAACAGAAGCCTCAGAAGGCCGATAGTGAGAGAAGTAAAGGTGGGAAAAGCGGAAATAAAAGAAACAAATAAATAAACCAACAAATTCCTTTGAATATACACGGTTATACGATTCTTTCAAATTTTGAGAAAAGATAATTAAGTATCAGAAAAAAAAATTATTGTGATTATTTTCTCGAGCTGCTTTAGGCTTGTAGAGTAACTGACGGTCCTGCTGTGACTCCGGCATTATTCTCATAATCACGAGGAGCAAAGAAAACATGTCGTTGAACTCCATCCTCGGTAATGATTCCAATACGGCAAACGCCTCCAGAGCTTCCATCGTGATACATGGCATGGAAGATGGATTTCTTCACGAATTCCATACACTCCTCTTTGGCCATGCCTTCACGGTAATGTTCTTTAACAAACCCGTAGATGTACGAACTGCCAGATCCTCCAATGGTGACATTTTGTCGAATTTGCATTCCTCCCACCGGAACGGAATAAACCTGTCCTCCGTTCTTTTTGTCCCAGCCAGCAACAATGATGCCGGCTACCAGCGAGTCACGATAGTTGTAGCAATACTGCCGAAACTCATTGGCTGCATCCGAGACCAGCGGTTCCTCGCCGGTTTGATTTCTAGTGGGAAGCGCTAACATGTATTTTTTTTTTGTAAATTAAGCAATATGAATAACTTACTCGTGATAATTTAGCGAATACGCAACGATATCCGCGATCGCCTGTGTATCTGCGGCAGAACCGGAGCGACAGCAGTAGATTTTATCGGTCAGCTTGGTCAACTTATCTGTTACACGATTCGCTACGTATGTGCCCGTACTGGTACGTGAATCCGCTCCGACTACCACTCCACCATTGAACTCTACGGCCATAATAGTTGTCTGGGGTGCGAAACAAGATCGATGATGCAGCAGTAATACAAACAGTTCCGTAACCTAACAGACTAGCGATCTTACTTACCCCGGTGCTGTGGTGAGCATTTCTCCAGTCATTCGAGCCGTCCATAATTTTAGTTTCTATGAACTGATACAAAGCAAACTGATGGGAATGAAATATTCTCGAGTGAGCACAACTTTTTCTTAAATTCAAATAGAAACACTAAACAGTTTGTTCCGAATGATGTTGCGAGTTTAGGGAACTGACAGTAGTGTTGTCAAATAAATTTCTGAGAACAGGGTGGCTAATTTTCCTTCCTCGTTTGAATAGAGCTGTGTAGCATAAAGAGCAAGATGTTCATGTCTCAAGGTAATAATTCGCCGAGAAGACTGTAGCGATGATAGCAGAAACATTACAGAAATTATAATCGTGGTTGTATGCAGATACTGAACAGATGCACGAAAAATATGATAGAGCAGCCAGTTGGCGTAATCCTATGTTAATCTTCCTGTACTCGCGCACAAAATCATAACTCGTATACTCGCGCAAGGTGTCACAAATCGAATGTTGAATTGCTATGTAATATTGCTGTTGTGTATTTTTTTTTAGGATTTATTGGTATTCATTTGAAGAAGAGAGTATAATTGAACGGAAAACTCCAAGAAATACGTTTTCTTCATCTTCATTCAGTTTTAATAGTCACCTAATTCAGCTTCCTCAAAAGAGAGTAATTTGATACTGCGACACAAATAACGAAATTCGATTTTTTTTCCTGTTATTAATTGAAAGTAAGCAACTCAATAAATTCATGAAAGTATGAAGAGCGATAAAACAACATAAGAACGTATTAAGTGCGATTCACATACAACATCAACGTCACGTTCACGTCCCGTTACATTACGTTACGTCAGTTAATCTACCATGCAATTCTTACGAAAACATTCACATACATCGTTGTAACATTCACATAAATCGTTGTAGGTGGCGACACCATGAATAACACTAAATAAATCATTCGATTGACATTTGACGTGACGGTGCTGGTGCAAGCATTGACTGCATGTGTTGATTGGTGGAGGCGTTGACGGAACGTAGACGTTCTTTTTCGTAACGTTCTATGTGAATTGCACATTAATCGATTGAGATTTCATTGGTGTAAGAATCCGAACATATCATAACTGCATGCTCGAAACTAACATATTTTTTACATTCCATGCAGTTTCGAAGAGAAGAATTTGTAACAATCTTCTAGATAGTTAACAGATGATAAAGGTTCTGGAATATCAAGTTTGTATATTTCTAATGTTCTTTGTCTCTGTGTTCTAGGTAAACTAAAAATTAATCTCTATTTTCTGATGGGGCATAAAAAGATGAAATAAAAGCAGTGCTCCCGTGGCCAAGTGGTTAGCGTCACACAGTATCATGTCGGGGGTTCGGTTTCAATTCCCATTCTGATCGGGAGATTTTTCGCCAAAGAACTTTCTTCCGACTTGCACTGTGGTCATTCCAGAACACATTCAAGGCGTGTTTTTCTGCATAGAAATCTCGACTGAAGTACTACTAATGAAAATGATGCAAGTAATATCTATGTTGAGAAGGCAAAAGATCCACTGGGTAAGTTAGTGCCATCCAAGAAGAAAAGTGTGCAGTTAAGCCACTCTGACTCCAGCCATTTTGGAGATGTTTTAGACGGTCGCAGCGAACACAACTTACCTTGTCCGCAGTCCAAATACGAAAGAGGCAGAGCACTCGTGCTGCGTGATTGGGTTGGATTATGCAGGACTGAGGCAAACCTCAAAGCGGGCGAAATATGAATGACAGGGCTGCGTCGCGTTGGCACGGTATGTATAAAAGGGTGGGCTGCGCATTTCGAGCGGAATATATTAGATGTAAAGGGAAGATTATATTCACGATCCACACAAAAAGTATTCCTAGGAACTTCTTGCGACTTGTTTTCTTGTCGATACTGTTTAGCCCATATATAGTAATGCATCGAAATCCGGACGCTTAAGCGCTTACGAATATAATTTCAACTACTAAAAAATATTGACATATCATAGCACTAAAAATTAGCGTTCCTATGACTACCACAAGATGGCGCCATTCATATATGTTTTCAAAATCCTATCAATATGGGTATCAAATGAAAGGGCTTAATTAGTAGAATACAAAAATTTGTGAAAAATGAAAATCTAAAATGGCGGCCGCTACAAAATGGCGGATTACATATTCTCTCAGAACCCCATCAATATGGGTATCAAACGAAAGGGCTTGACTAGCAGAACAGAGTTATCGATGAAAAATGTAAATCCAAGATGGCAGCCGCTAAAAAATTGTAGATTACATATTTTCTCTAAACCCCATCAATATGGGTATTGAATGAAAGGTATTGACTAGTAGACAGTTATTCATGAAAAATGGAAATCCAAAATGGCCGCCACTACAAGATGGCACCGTATTTTTTTTTCAAAACCACATCAATATAGGTATCAAATGGAAGAGCTTGACTAGTAGAAAACAGTTATTGATAAAAAATTTAAATCCAAGATGGCGGCCACTACAAAATGGCGGATTACATATTTTCTGAAAACCCCATCAATATGGGTATCAACCGAAAGCGATTGACTAGTAGAACACCCATATTGATAAGGGTTGGATAAAAATACATATGGCGCCATTTTTTGCTGGCGGCCATTTTGGATTTGAATTTTTTATAAATAACTACTAATCAAGCCCTTTCGTTTGATACCCATATTGTTGGGGTTTAGAGAAAATATGAAATCCGTAATTTTATAGCGGACGCCATTTTGGATTTTCAAAATAATGAAATACGCAGTTTTATAATGACTGCAGAGATAAAGGTATGTTCCAAATTTCAGAACAATCGGTCAACAGGAAGGGGGTTAAATTTCTATTAATGTGGGACAGCGCCACAGACAAAGTTACCCACGTACATACAAACGGGTCATATAATCGACCCCGTCCTGTATACCAAAGAGTTAAACCACAAAACTCTTCGGTATACAGGACGGGGTCGATTATATGACCCGTTTGTATGTACGTGGGTAACTTTGTAACTTTGTCTGTGGCGCTGTCCCACATTAATAGAAATTTAACCCCCTTCCTGTTGACCGATTGTTCGAAAATCTTTACTCCACACTCCATACTCCATACAATTTTTTTGTTAACAGCTAGGTACCATGTTTGACACTAAACTAAATTGACATAATAGTAACTATCAGTCACATCAATTCAACATGCAAAAAATGTCATGGTTTTGGCATAATATTGAATGTAATGAAAAAGTGTCCGGATAAAAAAGCGTCTGGATTCAGAAGCATCACTGTATATTATAATAAAAATATCCCCGAAACTGTAACTGTAAAAAATAACCAAGAGCCACCGATAGTTTTGTTTTATTGGCAATCTAACGTACAAATCTACACCTAGGGGCCTGCGGTGAAAGTGATGATGGTTTTAAATTTTGAAATGTGAGTTTATGGGAGGTTTGTAGTTATTTCTATGACTACTTGGTCTGTGAGACCAGTGTGCGAGTATAGGAGAGTTAATTAAAAATTCTTTGGTTAGATGACATAAAACATGAAACATAAAACATATAACAAGGTGATTCCTGTTCTGGTCGGGGGATTTTTCGTCAAAGAAATTTCTTCTGTGATGACGCGTATCCTATAGCTTGCCACTCAGAATGAATTCAAAGCGTGTTATTTGACACAAGAAATCTCTACTGAATACTAATAAAAATGTTGCGATTTAATACTTATGTTAAGACGTCTAGGGACGTAAGCGGCATTCAAGAAGTCAGATAGTCAGTTCACAAATAAAACAGTTTAAATTTAAAAAAGTGATCAAAAATAGGACTTTTTCGGAGACAGCAGATGTTGCCATAGAGCAGGTGGTCCTAAGCTGACTCCTTCAATGGTGAAAGCTATATTCAAAATACCAGTTTTGTGACAACTTCAGCATTGAATTTAACATTCTATATTACTATGGTTGATACCTAGAGTGCGTGCGATTTGGCACAGGATTTTTTTTATAGGCATGTAAAAATGAATTATCTACAGCCAATTTTTGATATCTCGTTTTTTCGATTTTGATGAGTTTCTAAATAACGATTTTTAATGAAAAATAACTCAATTTTAACAAAAATTGTCGCTATTTTGGCAATTTTTCGAATTTTCAAAAATTCAATTCTGGGAGGATAGAATTTTTATGTTACATGAAAGATGACAAATGATTGTGCATTTATCTGTCTAAATCGTCATAAATCGTCAGGAATAAAAAATAGTAAAAAAAATTATAAGGGACACGACCGCTTTTTCGACGTAGAACCACGAAATTATAGTATTCAATCCGCTTATTTTTCACTTCGGATATTATTTCAGAATGCATCGAAATTTTTGATATATCTTTTCAGTTATTTAGTTAATTTACTATTTCAGGAGTAAAAAATTTCATTAGAAAACTAGAAGTGGGTTATATCTTTGATATAACCGCAAGGTGGACGTAGGACTAATGTTGACTTAGCAATCAATAAGTAACAAGCATATAAATCTTAGACGTTTCATCTTTCGAATAAAGTGATTATCATACCACTTCGTTTAGCCGGAAAAGAATTATTAACGTTCAAAGGGGGAACCGATTCCTCCTCGGAAATACCCAGAGCAAATAGTACAAACTCCCCAAGCCCCGACAATTGGAATCATCGTTGATCCGGAGGAGGATTATTAACACTTGAGAAGGAATGGATTCCTCCTTGGAATTACACAGCGAAAATAAGACCCCCTTCCCAACAATTCCAACTTCTCAATAACGACGATCGATTGCAGCATTCGTAAACAAATAATTTTATAACGCCGCTTTTATAATTGTGATTTCTTCGATATGTAATATAATATCCACTTCGATCATATCCACTACACCGTATCATAACATATCAAATCCATAGTCAATCCGAGTACAATAGTACCCGCTGCCTGCATCTAATTTGCTATGACAATTTCCCCTGGCTCCATGGTTTTGAAATCTGTGTTAGGGAAATTTTCCGATTTGCAGAAACGCATGCGAGTACGAAAGTACCCGCAGCTCTCATCTATTTTCCAATGCGATTTTCCCATGTTTCATGATTTTGAAGTCTGTGTTAGGGAAACAATCCAATTTTCAGAAACGCAAATGAGGACATACGTACCCGCTACTTGCATCTAATTTTATATGTTAATTTCCGCTGGCTCCATGGTTTTGAAGTCTGTGTTAGGGAAACATTCCGATTTCCAGAAACGCAAGCGAGTACAAAAGTAACCACTGCTTGCATCTATTTTTGAAATGCCGATTTCCCCTGGATCCATGGTTTTCAAGTCTGGGAAACATCCATCCATTCCAGCGATCGTACCTCAATCGTTGCGCAATCATAACCGAGTGGATTTCCGAGCGGCGGCTGGATTGGTGTGATTTCAATAACCTGTTTTGAAAGCAATTTTAGGGCTATTGAAACAAATTTTTGGATCAAAAAGTAACAAGCATATAACGCATAGACATTTTATCTTTCGAATGAAGTGTTTATCATATTATTTCTTTCAGTTGTTTAGGAGCTATTAACACTCAAAATCTCGTTCTCCGGCGTAACGCTTTCGATTTCGAAAGTTTGAACTTACACCCCAGTATAGAAATGATAGACGTAGTCCTACGTCAAAATGAAGAGAATGGTCGAAGCCTTCAGCGCTTTTCGATTATTTGGTTGCGTCCTCACTTCACGATTGAACCATTACTCCTATATTCCGTTTGAGGTCGAGGCCCAACAGTAAGGTTTTCCTACTGGAATTCGAAAGCATACTTCCATGAAATATATGTTGTATTTAAATAAATGCAGTGTATTCAAAAATTCTGGATACTCTCTCATATCCGCATTAGCACAAAAATTTCCCGTATGCTGCTGACACCTTCGTTGTCGAAGCACACGTTGATACGGAGCACTTTCTCTTCTTCGAGGGTGTGTAGTGAATCCGAATGAAATTGCATGGCCGTTTCGCAATATCTTCCATTCTTGTATCGAGCTGTGTGTCTATGTGCGTGAAATCAACATTAGGTATGAGTGATGTCCGCTTGTTGTGTTGTGTTTGGTTACTCGCTCGCAAGAGTGGTTTCATTCCCTTCAGTGAAAAGAAACTCTACTCCATATTCATCCTTCCTTTGTCTTTCACGACAGGGAAAGAATCCACTCTCGCTCGATACTCGCCCACCAAACGAGACGTGGTGTCGGTTCGTATCGTGGATGGCTAATTTATACCAAATAAGTTGAAAACGGGCAGAAACGAATGTATTAGTTGATCGTTATTGACGGTACGGGTAGGGTAAGCACATAAATCGGCAGATCAGAGCAGAACAGAATGCATGGGGAAATGGGAATGCTTCCAGTTTTAATTAATTTAAACCGTTTAGAGGTCAAGGAATTGTAATCTATAGCATATCATACATATCATACATAGATAGGATTTCCGATTCGATTGGAATGCAAATCAACGTTAATAACTATTTTTTTGGCAGACTTATCTCACTTCTTAACTAGGCGAACCTAGCCAGAATTTTCACCTGCCCCCGGGCTTCTGAATGCCAAAGGGGGACTAGGCTCTGCGGAATGCACGTATCTGCATGCTCGTGCTGTTTTAGTCCTGACCGAGGAATTGTCGGACAATCGCGCAGGTGCTAAGGATGACCGACTTTTGGATGCCGGCCAATTCCTTCTCGATGTTCAACACCTTTAGCGCTTCCAGAAGTGTCTTCGGGATAATTCCAGTTCCAGAGAGAACGACTGGAACAATTCTTGGGACCTCCCTTAGCCCCCACAGTTCCTTGAGCTCCACGGCCAATGGTCGGTACTTGCAGATTTTGCGACCGTGGGTCTCCTCCAGATTCTGGTTCAGTGGAATAGCGACATCGATGATGGTGACTTTGCGGTCGCTCTTGTCGTAAACCATTATATCTGGGCGGTTGTGGTGGATCGAGAGGTCGGTCAGAACAGTGCGATCCCAGTACAGCTTGAAACGGTCATTTTCCAGGACAGGTGCAGGCAGGTACCGGTAGTTTGGTACGTTGTCTTCCAGTAGAGCACATTGGAGCGCCAGTTGTCGATGAACAATACGGGCCACGTTGTTGTGGCGCTCGGTGTAGGCTGCGTTGGCCAAAACGGGACAGCCTCCCATAATGTGCTCTATGTTTTCACCTGGTTGATGGCACATCCGGCAAATGTCATCAACGTCTTGATGCCAGACGTACCGCCTGCAGTTTCTCGTCGGCATTATCCTGTCCTGGATGGCTATCATGTCGGCTTCTACTACTGAAGAGAGTTCACCACGCGTTAGCCACAGATTAGATGCGGCCTTGTCGACGTGTGGCCGGTCCAGTTGATGGGGGTGGGCACCATACACTGCCTTCTGCTTCCAAGCTGCAATCTTCTCCTCCACTGTCTGCAGATTGCAGTTGAGTTGGTACTCCGCTTGCGCCAAGTGCAGAGCGCTGTATCCTCTGTCGGCGGCGCAGACAGCCCGGTATAGCGCGTTTTGGTTGGCGCGTTCTGCGAAGTACTCGCGCAGTTGTCGTACCTGGGCAACACACAGTGCAGAAATGTCGACGATTCCAAGTCCCCCTTCTTTGCGTGGTAGTGAAACTCTCTCCAGTGCCGATTGAGGATGGTGCATTCCGGCCTCTTTGAATGCTTTCCTCATCCTCCTCTCAAGGTCCTCTAGGTTAGTTTTGCTCCATTTGACTACACCAAAACTGAAGGTCAGCAGGGGAACCGCGAATGTGTTGATCGCGCGTACCTTGTTCCCCGCGTTGAGGAAAGTCCTCAGGACACAGTTCACTCGACTCAAGAACTTGTCTCGCAGCTCCGTCTTGATGTCGGAGTGGCGAATCCCGGTGAGCTGTCGGAATCCAAGATATTTATAGGATTCGCCACGAACCATGTCTCTTATAAACTCGCCGTCATAGACCTCGTAGCCTCCGGATTCGGTAAGTTGTCCTTTCAGCAGGTGGACACAGCGACACTTGTCGAGGCCGAACTCCATACAGATGTCCCTGCTTATGTCTTCGACAACCCGGATAGCTACACCTAGACGCTGACGTGAATCAGCGTAGACCTTGAGATCGTCCATGTAAAAGGTATGGGTCACTTCTTCGTGGGCGCCGTCGCCATACCTTATTTTATAGCCATGACCGTTTCTATTGAGCGTCCTACTGAGGGGGTTCAGTGCCAGACAAAACCAAAGCGGGCTGAAAGAGTCGCCTTGGAATATCCCCCTCTTTATCTGCAGCGTTCTAGACTGCAACACATTTTCCCCATCACTGAGGTGCAGAGACGTACTCCACTGCCTCATCGCATGCTGCAGGAACCTAACGACGACGGGATCAATTTTGTAGAGCTCCAATACCCGGACGAGAAACGAGTGAGGTATGGAGTCATAAGCCTTCCTGTAATCGATGTAGGCCATACTTAGGTTCCGCTGGTTATATACCGCCTGGCCGACTATGGCTGCGTCGATGATGGCCTGGTCTTTGCAGCCATGCGTATTTTTCCTGCATCCTTTCTGCTCTTCTGCGATGATGTGATGCTGTTCGCAGTGAGCAGAAACTTTGGCGGTAATTATGCTGCTCAGTATTTTGTACAGACTCGATAGGCACGTTATCGGTCTGTACTTTGATGGGTTCAATGTGTTGCTGTCTTTCGGGAGAAGGAAGGTGACGCCACGGGTGGCGAATTCAGGAAGGTTGTGTGGGTCACGTAGCACCTTGTTGAAGCACTCAGCTATCTTTGGATGTGCGACGGTCAGCTTCTTGTGCCAAAAGTTCTGGACACCATCGGGGCCCGGTGCTGCCCAGTTCCTCAGGTACCGCGAGGCTTCGCGGACATCGTTCTCTCCGACGATGATAGCTGGCATCTCCCCAATTTCACCACAACTCTCCTCCTCCCGTCTTAACCACATTTGCCCGTCGCGATGTTCTACTGGGGTCTCCCAAATACCAGCCCAGAAGTTCGTCACATCGTTAATATCTGGCAAACCTTCGCGGTAGTCGGGCTTCTCGTCGCTAATGTGGTCGTAGAACGCTTTTTCGTTATCTCTGAACATCCGATTTTGTTCCTGGCGCTTTGCAGAGTCAGAGTAACGTTTCAGCCGTTTAGTTAGGACGCTCAATTGCTGTACCAGTGTGTCGAGTTTTTCCGTCAGCTGGTGAGCTCCCAGCTGGCGAAGTTCAGTAGGCCGCACGATCACAGCAACTTGGCGACATAATTTCGCCGATCTGCTGCCTCTTTTGTACGCCATCAGTCTTCCAATTGCGGCGCGCTTGTTTAGGATCCGTTGCTCCAATCTCCTTCGCCATGGAGGCTCACGCCTTTCACGGAGATGTTGGAGCAGTCCGCCTCTTGGCCTAATACGGTATCCTAAACTTTTGGCGGTCGCCACAGCAGCACAGTAAACTTTCAGTTGCAGCTCCTCCATGTTCTCAGCATCAACCAAGTGCAGCGGAAGAACGTGCTCGTTCATGAGCTTTACTGCACTTGTCAGCCTGCGGGAATGCTGCAACTTCGGGATCCTGGGGCGCGACAAAGGGTCCGTGTCGCGGAACTGTGAGATCGCCTCGTCGTAATGGAAGACCAGATCGCGTAGTAGTTGTTGATCTGGCTGTGGATCTTCCGGCTCAGGGGGTTGTTGTACTGTGGCCTCCACTGGTGCTGATTCGCGTGCCCCACTCGCGAATGAATTGCTCAGCCGTACTGAACTTCGTCTCGACACATCGCTTGCTCTGCTTGTTCTGGAGCTTAGTTCTCTCTGCACCTGCTGCTTGATCTCGTCGACTTGCGTTTGGGAGAGCATATTGTTGCGTACAATCGCTCTACGCCTCGCGTTCATCGCGTTTTGGTCAAGCCTCCCGACGAACTCTGGATACGCTTCCTCGAACATTGCGAGTATTCGAGGGCGACCGCTCATGTCCGTCTCCAAAGCAGTGCAGATGTAATAGGCGCGGATCACGAATTCATTCATTTCATGTGTCCACATGATCCGTCGCCTAGTAGTACCCACAAGTGTGGACGACTGTCGTCTGACAGTCGCAACACGCCTCGTAGGCGCAGCGTTTCGTTGGTGATGTCGATGGCTGCTGTTTCCGTGTGGCGGTAGCTCTTCGGGTTGAACCCGGCTGGTGGCCCGCTCTTGCACATCGCCCTCCAGCCGCTGGCCGCTCGCTCTTACGCCCGTTCCAGGACCAGCTCCAGTTCGGGGACCCTCCTCGGGCGATCGCATTCTGAGTATTCTTCGTGAACGTAGCTCCATTTTCTGGGTGTATCTCCTTTGCCCGGGAGACAGCGGGTTGGCAAGGCCTCCATGACCCGGGAGGCCTTCCCCGGGAGAGATATAGCGCTCTGACTCGCTCGCACCCCCTCACTTAGCCACTTTCGACACCCGTTCTCGGAGCCAAGACCAGGTGTGTGTTTCCAGTTCACGCCCGATCTAAAAATGTCGTCATATGATCTTCGTGGAGGCGTGAGATAGGAACATTTGAGACCAACAGGTAGGCTCCTACCCTAGTGTTGATCCCCATTTGAGAACCAAAGCAATTTTTTTTTTTTTTTTTTTTTTATAATTCGTTTATTTGTACAGGCTCAGTTACATAGGTTTAAAGAAGCCAAACTCTCAACTATACTTTTACTATTAACATGTTTTCTTAATTCTACGGTTAATGAAATAGGAGACCGATTACTCGCGGTCGACTCGAGTTTAGAAGGGTGACACATTTTCTTTAGGAAAAGGATGGGATGTAAGGAGATTGTAACCATGTTCACACTCACACTCACACTCACTTTCACATTCATACTCACACATCACACTGAATTCTTAAACTATCCTCACATCTAATATGTATTAACAATTTAACTTATTCTAATGTTAGGGAACCGATAGCTCGCGAAGGACGAAAAGGAGGAGAAAATGGGGGGGAAAGGATGTAAGAACAATCACACTCGAAGATCGATATCTTTAAGGAAAACATATATTTGGGACATGTAATCAAGGTCTAACCGAGCCAACACATCTCTCACCGGCACATTGGGCTGCCTTCCTCGAGCCCGAAGGGAGTTTTCTAAATTCGATCTGGCGACAAAATATAGCTCGCACGACCAAACAACGTGTTCGATGTCGTGGTAACCATGGCCACAAACGCAGAGATTGCTGTCGGCAAGCTTGAAACGAAAAAGCAGCGCATCTAAAGAACAGTGATTGGACATGAGTCGGGAGAAGGTCCGAATAAAGTCCCGACTCAAGTCCAGACTTTTGAACCATGGTTTGAGGCTAACCTTAGGGATAATCGAGTGGAACCACCGGCCCAATTCATCTTCGTTCCACTTGCGTTGCCAGTTAGCGATGGTATTTTTACGAACTAAAGAATAAAATTCATTGAAGGCGATTTGACGCTGATAAATATCGCCTTCAATTGCACCTACCTTTGCTAATGAGTCAGCCCTCTCATTACCCGAAATGGAGCAATGTGAAGGGACCCAGACAAAGGTAATGACATAACAGCGTCTGGATAAAGCACTCAAAATTTCTCGTATTCTCTCAAGGAAGTACGGCGAGTGCTTTTCCGGCCTCACTGAACGGATAGCTTCGACAGAGCTAAGACTATCCGTTACAATGTAATAGTGTTCAACAGGTCGTGAGGCGACGCTGTCCAGCGCCCAGTATATCGCTGCCAATTCAGCAATATATACCGAGCAAGGATTCTGAAGACTGTGTGAGGTGCTAAAAAATACGTTGAACACTCCAAATCCTGTGGACTCATTCATAGAGGACCCATCAGTAAAGTACATATTATCACAATTGACACGCCCATACTTTGCTTTGAAGATCGTAGGAGCGATCCTCGATCGAAGATAATCTGGAATTTCATGGATTTTCTCCTTCATGAACAGATCAAAATGTACAGAGGAATTGATGTAGTCAGAAAAACAAACACGGTTGGGAATATACGAAGAAGGATCAACCTGCATGGTGATGAATTCATGATATGAGCTCATGAATCCAGAATGAAAATTTAGCTCGATAAGCTGCTCAAAATTTCCGATCACCAATGGGTTCATAACCTTACACCGGATGAGGAACCGAAGAGATAATAAATTGAAGCGATCTTTTAGTGGGAGTAGGCCTGCCAAAACCTCGAGACTCATGGTATGCGTTGAGGGCATACATCCCAACGCAATACGGAGACAAAGATACTGAATTCGCTCGAGTTTAATGAGGTGTGTTTTGGCAGCTGATTGAAAGCAGAAACTGCCATACTCCATCACTGAGAGAATAGTTGTTCGATACAACATTATAAGATCTTCGGGATGGGCTCCCCACCAGGTGCCGGTAATTGTACGGAGAAAGTTTATTCTTTGTTGACATTTTTTACTCAGATACCTAATATGGGCCCCCCAAGTACATTTGGAGTCGAACCAGACCCCAAGATACTTGAATGACATAGCATGAGTGATCGGTTTACCCAAAAGTTGAAGCTTTGGTTTTGCTGGTCTATGCTTCCTAGAAAAAACCACCATCTCTGTTTTCTCCGTGGAGAATTCGATCCCTAGCCCAATGGCCCAGGTTGAAAAATTGTTCAAAGTATCTTGTAAGGGTCCTTGCAGGTCGGATTCGTTTGATCCTACGACAGACACCACTCCATCATCTGCAAGTTGTCTTAGGTTGCAATTTTGTGTAAGGCAATTGTCGATGTCGCTTACATAGAAGTTGTACAAAAGGGGGCTTAAACATGAGCCCTGGGGGAGGCCCATGTAAGAGATCCGACTCACTGCCGAATCTCCATGAGAAAAATTCAAATGTTTCTCACAAAGCAAGTTATATAACATATTATTCAATAGAGGCGGCAGACCCCGAGAGTGTAATTTGTCTGACAGGACCTCTATTGAAACTGAATCAAAGGCCCCCTTTATGTCCAAGAATACTGAAGCCATTTGTTTTTTTTCGGCGTAAGCCATTTGAATTTCTGAAGAAAGCAACGCAAGACAATCATTCGTCCCCTTGCCCCTGCGGAACCCATATTGTGTATCTGAGAGTAGGCCATTCGTTTCAACCCATCGATCAAGGCGAAACAAGATCATTTTCTCCAACAATTTCCGTATACAAGACAGCATTGCTATTGGGCGGTACGAATTGAAGTCGGACGCGGGCTTTCCAGGTTTTTGAATAGCTATAACTCGTACTTGTCTCCAATCATCTGGAACAATATTATGTTCCAGAAACCGATTGAATAAATTCAACAAGCGATGTTTCGCCACACCAGGGAGGTTTTTCAACAAGTTGAACTTAATTCTATCCGATCCTGGAGCCGAATTGTTACAAGAAAGGAGAGCAAGAGAGAATTCTACCATCGAAAACTCGGAATCAAGATCGCACCTATCTTGTGGTATGTCTCGAACAATTTTTTGCACAGGAGCGGAATCAGGACAAACCTTCCGTGCAAAATTAAAAATCCATCGATGTGAATATTCTTCGCTTTCATTCGTTGATGAGCGATTTCGCATGTTTCGAGCCACTTTCCATAATTTTTTCATTGAAGTTTCTCGTGACAAACCTCCCACGAAATTTCGCCAATAAGCACGTTTTTTCCCTTTGATCAAATTTTTGAACTGATTCTCAAGGGCTAAATACATTTGAAAATTTTCAGGGGTTCCACGTTTCCGAAAAGCTTTAAATGCATTCGATTTTTCTACATAAAGCTTGGAACATTGGCTATCCCACCATGGATTGGGAGGCCTTCGGCGAATGGTGGAACCTGGGATGGGTTTCGTTTGAGCGCGAACCGCGCTGTCATATATCAAACGAGAAAGGAAGTTATACTCCTCCAATGGAGGTAAACCATCTCTGGAATTGATGGCTAGAGCAATCGCGTCCGCATATTTTTTCCAGTCAATGTGTCTTGTGAGGTCATATGCCATGTTTATAGATTCAGAAGAATTCGACCCAATGGTGATGGAAATTTTGATTGGCAAGTGATCACTACCGTTGGGGTTCTGGATTACATTCCACTTGCAATCTAACGATAGTGAATTCGAGCAAAGCGAGAGGTCAAGAGCACTAGGGTTAGCAGGAGGTTTAGGTACACGTGTTGTTTCCCCAGTGTTCAAAATGGACATATTGAAGCTGTTACAAAGGTCATATATCAACAATGAACGATTGTCGTCGTACTGTTCCCCCCAGGCAGTTCCGTGAGAGTTGAAGTCTCCCAAGATCAATCGTGGCTCAGGAAGGAGTGAGCACATGTCATCAAGTTGTTTGCGGCTAACCGCAGCTCTCGGAGGCCAATACAAGCTGACAATACAGAGGTCTTTGCCTCTGATGTTTGCATGACAAGCAACAGCTTCGATCCCTCCAATAGTTGGAAGGTCAATTCTAAAAAATGAGTGGCTCTTATTGATCCCCAAAAGCACCCCTCCGTATCTATCATCACGGTCCAAGCGTATAATATTAAAATCGTGGAAAGAGATATCATCTCGCGAAGAAAGCCAAGTTTCGGACAGAGCAAAAACATCACAATTGAAGTTATGAATTAAAAATTTGAATGTATCCAATTTAGGGATAAGACTACGACAATTCCACTGTAAAACAGTGATATCTCCGACCTCTCTATTTGAATTAGACATCAAGAGAGATAATCATTGCAAGGAGGGGCCATGTTTGCATCAATTGTTGCAAAATTGTCTTTAATACTGGAAGCATTGAGATGACAATGGTTCTGATGGAGTCGGAAACATTAAAACACTTGAAGATTTGATCCAAAAGGTCAGACAACTTTATAAATCCCGATTGGGAAGTTGAACTGGACGGAAAAATAGGGACAGTTGGGGTTTTTGATGTCCCCTCGAGTGCTGGGTCGTTCGAAGATGAAATATTCCCACGGAAGTCAGGAGGAACCTGATTTTGCTTGTCCGCTGCACTCGATTTTTTAGGCAAGCTAACAGAGGATATAACCGTGGGGACTTGTTCTTGAACTTTGGGAGTGGTCACATTTTTGCGCCGGGGATTCCCTTTGAAAATAAACGGTGTGCCCTCGCTAGCTGTGTCCGCTTCCATTTCATCAACTGGCAACGCGGAAAAGGTATTGTGTGTTGAGATTGGTTGTTGTTGTTGAGCCAGTGGAGAAGCGCCCTTTAAAATTTCCGCAAAAGTACGTTTCGAGCGTTCCTTTAAAGAGCGCTTCTGCTTCTCCCAGCGACTCTTGTAAGTTTCACAAGCTGAGAGCACGTGTGGGGATCCTCCGCAATATGGACACTTATGCTCAGTCGCACTGCAGGATTTCCCCACATGTTGCTCTCCGCAAGTGGCACAGCGCTCCTTGTTGGCACAATAATCTGCTGTGTGACCAACTGACTTGCATTTGTTGCAAGTCATGGGCTTTGGCACGAAGAGTCGCAGTGGTAGCCTCAATTTGTCTACCATAACGTAGTCAGGGAGGGCGGAACCAGCAAAAGTTACTCGAAACGAGTCGGACGGCGTGAATTTTGTTTTTCCCTCTTCCTGGGACACTTTTCCTAACTGTTGGCAGTCCAAAATTTTAACTATCGACCGAGGAAGCTTTTTAAATCTGCCATCTCCCTTTTTTATAAATTCGCTCGTCAGACCCGTTTCTGTAATCACCCCCGAAATTTCTACGTTATGGCAGGGCACATAGGCGCGATATTCTAGGATGAATCTATTGTCGACAACAATTTCGTTAGCTTGCTTCCGATCAGCCACGACAACACGCAGTTTGTTCGGTCTAACCTTTCTCATTTCGACCACGGAGGAATAATTTTTTGTCAGATCTTTCATAATCTGAATGACGTTCAGCGATTTCCCGTTGGGTTTGGGCCGGAAGAAAACAACCCATGGACCAAATAACTATTTTCACAGCGAACGAATTCTGATAACTTTATTTCATAAAAACGTGACCTGTTTTCTGATTAGGCACTCTTCCTGAAAGACGTAGTTCTACGTCAAAAAGATTTCAGTACGACACATTTTTTCAACCGCAAAGGGTTGTGTTAAGTGAAACATGAATTTCCAACATGTCTCTATTTTTCTATTTTGGAATTCAACATTCTTTTTAGCTCTTATAAGGGGGATTATCCAAACATATATTGTACAAACAACACGGTAAATTCTATAGCAATTCTGGCTCTCTGTTGTCACTCTCTATGGAATACCATCTATCGATACGCCAACCGCATCCTGTCCTTAAGCATCTCTGCCTTTGGGCAATTTTTGAAATCCTACAGAGTGTGCAATTTGTTTAGAAATATCGCTCCTCTTCTCTGTCTCTCACTTTAACAAACTCGTGCTCACGTGCTTTCCACGTGAAAGTACGCGTGAGCTCTGAACATCGGGAAAGAGAAAGTACTGTATTTCCTCATAATGTTGTTTTTCCGTCCCGTTTTTCCACGAGTTGTTTTCATCGGCTGAGGACACGCGCTACCACCAATACATTGCCGGAACAACAGCAGTCAAAACCGGGCGAAAATCGGAACGGATTTCGCCTGCAAGTGCCGTCTCTCGAAGTGTAGCACTGCTTCTCTTTGCTGCGGCTAAACCTGGCAGCTGGATGCTCTCAGTTGTGATGCGGGTTGCAAAGCGTACAGGCGCGTGGTGATCTGGTTCACGTTGTTGTATGGTAAATATTGTTAGGATGCTTTTTTATCTGTGCAAAATATGAATAGCAGGGAGATGATGGTCGTTTCCGTTTCGATTTTGGTTATATGTCCCGGATGTAGTTCATCCTGCAAGGTAATAATAATGTAAATTATAAGAAAGTAATAGTTTATTTAAGGAATGCTGAACCAGAAGTTATATCATGTGTGTAAATGCCAATAAAGTAAACATTTGGGAAACAAAGTGAGATCATGTGATAAGGCTCTCGTTTATAATTTGCAGTATTCTAAGTCATCGGGTCCATGAGAATAGCTGAATGAAACCGTAAATCTTCTGCTCTCCTTTCATTTGGGATATGCAAAGCATCCACGGTACGCGAGTGACGCAGTGAAATGTTTTTTCATCCCATCTGTGGTTCGTGCTTGTGTGAATGTCGCTGGATTTGGATGTGCAGTGAAGGTCAAAAAACATACGCACTGTTATTATCCGGAAAATCGCTGGTGTCATGTGCGGCTGTGAAAAAGGCCCCCCTTTCGGTTGGGCATACCAATGTGGAACATTCGCTAATTAAAATGAGGTTTGTTCCACTCTGCAGTAGATGTGATGAAAATCGATTGAAGGATTAAAATGCTGCTATTCCCACCGGGATCCGTTCGGATGGGAATGCAATTCAGAATACAAAAAAAATGAGTGGGTTATATCTATGATATAACCGCAAGGTTGACGTGGGACTATCTTAGCTTAGCAATCATTTGTTATATTGATTAAATTTTTGATTGAATGTGTTTGATGAAACAATTTCCCAACTCAATTAAATGTGAGTAAAACGATTGAACAAAGGCTATGTAAGGTCGATTCATGCATTGTGATAGATTATGTTCTTCGTTTCAAGTAAATTTAATGACAGTTCTTTTACATTTGGTATAATGCCTAGGACAAAATATGTGAACGGAAGAATTATCAAACGATTATTTATTTTAGTTTTACCCCTGAAGTTTGCATCTCTCAAGTGTATGTACTTCTCGAACAGCGAATTTGCTTGATTTGATTCAGGCACTCAGTTTCGGACATGTACCTTAAACGCATATTATTTAATCAATAGGCGTTATCGCAGCAAATGGTTATCAACATTTTGCCTAATCATCAAATGCGTTGCGTTGAAATTCTATGAGCAGAACATATGAAGGCATATCCTTCAATGCAATCTTGAATAACCGAGCAAAATGTGTGTTCGTACCCGCTATGTAAAACAAAAATGCGGGTGCAGAAGTACCCCCGGCTTGCATGAATCAACAACTTCAACTTCTATAGAACAAAAATACCCCCGACCTGCATGAATTTGCAATGCAAATTTCCCCAGGCACATTAGTTTTGAAATCTCTGTTAGGGAACACATTTCGGTGGGAACAAAAGCTCCCCCAACTTTCATGTATTTTCAATGCCGCTTGGTTTTGAAGTCCGTGTTAGGGAACATATTTCAGTGAGAACAAAAGTCCCCATACTTTCATGTATTTGCAATGCCGATTTCCACAAGGCTGCTTGGTTTTGATGGTCGTGTTGGGAAAACCGTAAATCGGGCCAATCAAAACGAGGCAGTTAGAGTGTTTAGATAACGCTCAACATTTCACAGTTATTCAATTGTTTATCTAATGAAAAATAACATTTTATTAATTGCGATAGATGCGTAGAAACATTCCCTATCAATTGATGCAAACATCTCTCCGATCCAGTAAGAAATGTTCGAGTTATAAGCATTCGAAATCTTGCATTTTTTCCTGCATGTTCTGTGTTTAGGTTTTCATTTTACCCCCGGTATATTCCGGTTAGACGTAGTCCCACGTCAAAAAAGTTGAAGAAAAAAAGGCAAACTGATGTTCGAAAGTGTTTTGAGATGAAAAACAAGCAGGGAAAAATAATTTCGGCTTTCTGCATTGTGTGCACATGTCGAGTGCTATATTTTTCCTAGCCCGAATGCTTGGAAATTCCGCTTGGAATTTGGTGCTTGGCAGGAAAACTGAGTTGGAGGCATACATGTCGGAATAGTTGACCTAGATTTGATGTTTCCTCTCTGATTATCACAGTGCTGCGAGAGATCAATGTTACCGAAATAACTACAGCAGTAATAGTGTATATTACAATCAAAATATCAAAATTAGTTGAAAATAAACGAGTGGCCTTATATATGATACAACAATTTTAAGTGTATTCACAAAACCCGTCATAGCAAAATGTAACAGAATGAGAAGCATGCAATAGAAAGCCTTGTTTGATATTGAACCTGCCTATGCGTAAACCATCGATTATTACTCTTTCGTTTCGTTTTTTTCATGTTATAGGTATTTCCTACGTAATTTCTTATAAGAAGTTTTCTTTCCACAATTTCAGTTTGATTTTTTTGCTCTTAATGAACTATTGTCTTCAATTAGTTTTAATTTAATTGCTTGAATTTAGGTTTGGAAAAACAGCATTAATAGAACACAAAATACCATCGTTTATTTTTTTATTTTTCTCCTGTTTCTCGGATAGTCTCGAAATTAACGAGCGAAGATGCGATGATAACGTGTGGAACATCCGAAAAATTGGTGCATTCAAACGTGAACAAGATGTTCTGTCATAATTTCATGATGATTGGAGATTGGGTTATTCGGTTAAGTGTCAGTGTGTATGTTGATTAGATGCATAAACGGATATGTAACAAACGTGATGCTTTGTTTAAAACATGGTAAAACATCCACTAAAACTTTTCACTCGAAAGAATTTTATGTTAACAAATGATTGTTCCGGGGCAGTTCATTGCAGGAAGCGAGTGGAACATGCGAAGAAAATAACCAACATGTTGGCCAAGCGAAATTAATGATACTCAAAAATTTCATCGGAGCCGTGCGTAATTGATCGTAACCGAGGGAAGTGTAATTTGAATCCGTCAAACCATTAATTCGTCGAGCTCGGCCGAGCAATTGTGATTCTGGATGATCCGTAGACACTTCGTTTCGCACCAACTTACGACGGATTTGTTTAAGCAAAAATCGCTTTTCCATTATCAATAATACGCTATATTTGCAAGTGTGATTTCTAGCTATTCGAGAAAAGGATTGCCGAAAAAGGTATGGTACCTACACTTATAGGCTAAATAAAGTGCCCACCTCAACATTTTCTTGATTTTCTTTCATTTGTTTGGTTGAAGTAAACACATTGTAATCTTTTTTGATATCTTAATTTGTATATTCTTTGAGAGCTCTGTATTCTAGTCTAGAGGTTTAAAAAAACTTAACTCACTCTTTTTTTTTTCTTCATATTTGTGAAGTTTGGACATTCAAGAAAAAAGGACCTCTCGAAAATCCCATTGGTTACCGAGCTATATAAATTTTAGTGTATCTAATCTAGTACGGCCTCGACACAAGACTTCAAACGCGTTTTTGACGTAGGACTACGTCTTACATTGAGGGTGCCAAATCAGAGAACAGGTCACGTTTTTATGAAATAAAGTTAACGTTAATAACTATTTTTGCTGCGAACGGATTTTAACGATTTGCATATCAATCGAATCGGAATATTTCTAAGATTTGTTTGATATGCTATACATTAGAATCCCGTAGTCTGTATATGGTTTAAATTGATGAAAATTGGAAGCATTCCTATCTCCCCATACATTTGTGTGCTTTCCCGAACAGAGCTGTCAATAACGGGCAACTTATGCAGCCGCTAGAATAGAAACAACGAAGGGTAAGAAACTTGCATACTAAGTGAGATGTCGCTAGCGTATAAGTATTCATCTCCTCTGAGGAAAATTCTCAGAATCTTTCTGTGCTCTAAACAACAAACGTCGCTTATTTTTGCTCGTTTATGTGCTGTGAACGCTAGCGAATATTTCACTTCAAGTACATCTGGCATTGCAATGAATACCAACCATCCGAGCCATGGCAAAGGAGGAGAAACAAGAGAAGAGTGCAAGCTAGCTTTGTTGACGGTTCTGACCGAGAATGGAGAAACGATTTTTCATAAACGGTCATTCTCGCGATGTTTCATTTTTATCGCTGCAGCTGTGTGCATCTGTTAGACGCATGTTTGATGCTTTTTAAATGGCGTTGCACGGAAGATGCCTCTCGTTAAATGCTCAGCGCAATGCGTGCATTGATATAAATAAACAAAATGCGACATATGACCAATTAGTGTATTGTTCTTGCAAAGGCAAGAAAGAATTGTTTCTTCTCGAAATGATTCTACAACACCCAACCTTTTACTAAAGAGTTATATATGAAATTCCGACGTATTATCAAATAATATCCGAAATGATAAACCAACAAATTAAAAAAAAAGATTGCGTAGTCCTACGTTCTAAGCGGTCGTGTCTCGGATACAACCCCTCGAATTTTTTCGAAACTTCTTTTTCCAAGGTGGCGTACACGATATCTAAAGTTGTAATGAGCCGATGTATTTCATATTTAGTTATATGGATACAATCTTAATACATCTCTTTATCGCATGAACCAATGAAAAATTATAATTTTTTCATTTTACTATTCAATCATAAAAACGTGCTGAAAAACGCCGCTATTCAAAAAAAAAATTCTTTGACTGATCCGAGATTCAACCATAGCGGCTTCTTCACTGTTTCGGAATCTGTTCGATTTTTTTTTGTTTCAGATAACCACAACGGCTAGAATCGTGTACACCATGGCACAACTTTTTTGAACCCACTCACATCACAAGCTTGTAATTATTCTAATTTTTAATACAGTAAGTTACCTCTAATTCGACATCTGGCTAATTGGACAGACCTGTAATGCGACACGAATAATTGGACATTTTCGCCTCTAATTGGATATTTTTGTAAACATCGAATTTCGGATCCAAATAATGGCCCCAGATTCAAAGTCGCCACCAGACGTTGACACTGTATCACTGTCAGCGCGAGTGTCGAATTACAAGTCACAATCGCCTAACTTACTGTATTTTTTTCCGCTTGGTTCTTGTTGTATAGTTTAAAGATAAATAAACAAGTAATGATAGTATAGATAGTAAAAATATTTTTTGTTTTATTTTTTCTAAGATCGGAAAAATGTCCGAAGTACGTGCCTCTATACTAGAATACCCTCTTAAGGAATCAAAGAATCAATTCGTATTGAAAAAACAGTGACAAAAATGTGCCCAACTCGAAAATCGAGATGTTTTCAATAAGTTTCTATCCGAAGACCCCTCGATTGTTTATGTTTTAACATTATGACATGTTTTGAAGCAAAGGTTCGATCTGGTGCATCTGTAAACGTGATCGTATTCGATTCAGTTGAAGAAATGGAGAACGCAGCGTTTTCGAGAGCAATTCCCTTGTGTATCCGAAAATTGGTGGTTCATGATGAACAAAACAGTGAATCGCACCAGACTAGGAAGTACAATATCAACAAGGCAGCGGTGGAGACAATTCTTCTGAAACTAAAAATATTCGGATCAGCTAATTTTCAGGCTCGTTCTGGTAGAGGCACGATGCGCCCAGGGGGGGGGGGGGGGGGGCGAGAACGGTCACCAAGAGCAAGTGCGAAGTCAAGAGAAACACTTTTTCAACAAGTTTCTTCTTAATGCAAATCATTAATAAATTAATATATAATTTGTAAAATTCATCGTATGAATTTTGTCCATCAAATAGTTTACCTTTGTAAGGGATTCCATTTATTAAATTATTTAGATTATGCGAATAGATGAATTAAACTGAATTAAACTAAATCTAATATAGTGACTTTCAACACACTTTTTCACTTTTACTTCCATTTTTGGATGAATGTCGGGAGTGAGAATTGAACTCGTGACCTGTAGCTTGAGAGGTATGGATGTTACCATTACGCCAGATCGCCTCCACCAGGTGCTGCTTGTGGGTAAAGGTCAGATTATCTATGAAAATCTGTGCTATACAATCGTCATAAGCTGTTCAAGGCATTTTAATGCTGTCCATAGATTAGACGCGTTTGTCCTTGAGAGAATTCCGCTGGGAGCTGAGCTTATAGTACTTGGCAGAATTTGTTGACTGGTTGCTAAGTAGAAGCTCATAATACAGAACACATCTCCAATCGCACCAGACACAGAGTATAACTCTTTCCGGATGAAGACCGGCCTCGGGGTTAGCTAAAAGTGGTTCATTTCGCTTATCTCACGCATTTCAACATTGTTTTTTATTAGATTCGTTTAGTTTTAGAGTTACAAAAGATTAACGGAAAGTTTAACTGTATTTTTACTAGTCTATATAAACCGCTTTCCTCAATTCTAAGATTAATAACTGATTACTCGCGGTCGACTCGAGTTTAGAAAAGTGACATATTTTCTTCAGGAAAAGGATGGAATTTAAGGAGATTAGAACAATGACCACACTTATTTCTTAAACCTATTCTTGTATCTATTATGTATTTGCATTTCAACTTGTTCTATTGTTAGTAGGATGAGAACTGATTGCTCGCGAAGGAGGAAAGGGAGGTTATAAGGATCTAAGGATATTCACACACGAAGATCGATAACTTTAAGGAAATGGAACTCTCACCAACAAGTTCTGCTGCTTTGAGAATGATGGAACTGATCCATTAGCCAACAGAACTTTTCCAGCGCAGTGTAGCCAAGTCCCAGTAATTTGAATACGAAAGTAATTCGACCGTTGATTTCATACGCCTGTCCATCAATCGAAGGGTTCGAAAAAACATTTTTTGGCTCACAAGACGAGCAATCGATCTTCAGTTTGATCTCTGAAACGACTCGCTGGGTTAAAATATTTGTATGTATGGAGCAGATCTCTCACTCTTTCAGACTGAACGTCAGCTTGGAATTGTATCCAAAAAAATCCAAACGATAACAAGCAAGGATCGAATCAAGGCCGACTGGAATGTAAGGCTCTTTTACACGATCACGCTATCTGCATAACCACTGGTGCAGCTGCACAAGTGCGTGAGAATATTACACCACATTATAAAACGAAGTTGGATTTATGAATCAGGGTTTCAAATGATGTGTTAAAATTGATTTTGGGTGAAATCCGATTGAGCTAATATTTTGCATAGGGTAGTTTTTTTTCGTGGAAATCAACATTGTTAAGGACTTTCGTTTGAAAATCCTTATTGTCCGTTTGTTTGTTTGTTTGAAAATCCGAGATATTGTCTGTTGTCTGCATATTTGTGAATATGGGTCCATCTAAACGTTACATATAGTACAGGAAAACCTGTTTTGTGCGGGGGATAGGGACCGCACAAAAAAAAACGAACACTATTGGCGATCTAACGTACAAATCTACACCTAGGCGGCGCTGCGGTGAAAGTGATGATGATTTTTAATTTTTCCATGTGAGCTTATGGAAGGTTTGTAGTTCTTTCCATAAATTACAATGTTATACTCATAAAAAATTATTTGATTGCGATGAGTTTGTAAGAAATTTTATTCTGCGCAATTTTATATATATAACATGTAATTTATTTACCTCTTTGAGTAGTGAAAACTAGAAAAATGTTGAAAATGGTTGAATTAAAGAAGGAACTTCGAGAGCACAATCAAACACAAGTAGAAAAATGCACGATTCCTGCATGTGAGAACTACCTTGGAAAGCCCGGAAGGAAAATATACGTGATTTGTTTTTTGAGTTTTAGGTTACATTAGCATCATTTTCTTAGTTCAAAAACAAAATCCAGATGTCTCACCGATCGTTTACGTTTTGCGTTAGATCGCCAATATATTTCACTTTAATAAACGGCCTACTCACTTGCGCAGATCATACAATTAAGCGTGGAAACGCACTAGACGGCTCTACCGCGCTATTTTCGCAATGACAAGTCGCAGCAGGAGCTTCATGTAAAACACATTCAGCGGCTTTCGACGGTTCCACTATCTGCCATTATTATATTTTTATAGACGGATGCAAGACGAGTATATGGTAGAAGGTACAACTGTTGGGACAGTAAGCGGATTAGAGGGGTGGTATATAAAGACAGAATTGAGGAAAACGGAAGAGTGGATGTTTACCTGAACGAGAGGGAGAGAGAAGTTGATCACAAACGTCTGAAATATTGCATTTCTCGACAATTTGGATGGAGCTACAGCTACATGACCGCAGAGTGGTTTTCACGTATTGGTTCACCTGATAGTACATTTATTGTTGCCTTGCTTTATTTACACCTTTCACAAGCGCATAAACACTACTACTCTCACAAAACCGTTGCGGCGCATCATCTTCATCGGGCCACCGCAGCGAACGAGGAACCGTACAACAGTGATTTTGGAACCGTACGCACCCGCCCCGCCGTATGTGTTTTATCGCATTCACAATTCATTATCGAGGTCCCGCGGCGGTCTGTCTTTGCAAAATCCGCGCGGGAGAGCCGTCCAGTGTGTTCTTACGCTACTTCCAATAAGCTTCTATTGACACCTTAAAACAAACAATGTGAATGGGAATGGGAATTAGCTGACACAGTCCTTATGTAGAGCGATGAAATACATATCAAAGATGGAAAAAAAATTAATGCCCGATGATTTCATTTTTTTCAAAAACCGCTGAAAAAAAAACGTATAAGATTTTTAAAAAGTCGCATAAAAAACCGCACAAAAAACAGGTTTTACTGTATATTTTAGTCAAGAAATGGGTGTGGCAAGTTTGAACAGAACAGGACAAAACGTCTGTGTTACTTCCCTTGAGGTGACCATAGTTTTCGCTGTAACGAGATTAAATATGCGTGGGGAAATCGGCATTGCGAATTCATACAAATCGGGGGTATTTTTGTTCCGATTGAAATGTGTTTCCCTAACACAGACTTCAAAACCGAGGTTTCTGGAGAAATAGGCTCTGCAAATAAATGCAAACTGCGAGTACTTTTGTCCTCGCTTGCCTTTGTGCAGAGTGGAATATGTCTGTCCTAACATGATCTTCTAAACTTAGGAACCTGGGAAAATCGTGCAGACACTAGAAGCGAATGAACTTCCCAGTTTCAAGCAAATTCGAGATTCGAGAAGTATGTACACTTTTGGGATGTAAACTTCAGAGGGAAATGTAAAATAAAATAATCGTTTGATAATTTTTTTTGTCTTTATTGGAAAGATTTTCAGCCTTAGGCTGGTTCATCAAACGTTTGATAATTCTTCCGTACATATATTTTGTTCTAGTCATCATACCAAACGTAAAAGGTCCGTCATTAAATTTACTTGTAACGAAGAAAAATCAATCACAATAAATGAATTGACTTTACATGGCATTTGTTCATTTTTTTCACTCACAGAGCAAATATATTGAACTCAATTGAATTTGGAAACTGTTTCATTCAATCAAGAATTTAATCAATACAAACGAATGATTGCTAAGCTAAGGTAGTTCCACGTCAACCTTGCGGTTATATCATAGATATAACCCACTCATTTTTTTTTGGTCTGGAATCTGGTTAAAACACCTGTTATCGATCCCAGAATACTGTTACTGAATGTTATATTATCGTGAATTACTTTACATAAACTTAAGTATGTTTTTTTTCGATGAGACACACACTGGACCAAATCACCCCACAGACGGTCCAACTCACCCCGCATCAAATTTTGATGTCCGAAAATCATCTTTTTTATTTTATGATATATTTGGTAATTTGAAGCTCGATATAATGATGAAACATTATTGACTTTGAAGAAATACACGACGAAGAGTGGCAGAAAGCTGTACACCATCAGCTACTTTCCGAGCGTTAATGCATACAGCAGTATTTGTGATCAGTGTTGCGACTCATACATCTGTATTGGAATGGGTAAAAATCCGTTTCATCTGTACATTTTCCTTCAAAAATCTATAGGGTACACCGGGGCAAATTGAAACAATTTTTTCGAAGTTCAATTTGAAAGTTGTTTTAAAAAATCACCAAATGACTAAATTTAAATCTGTTTACAGCATATACAAGGTATAACAGATGACTTTCGATAAAAAAATATAGATTCACACTGGATGTTTCGAAAAATATCAATTTTGAAAATGTTTAGTTTTCATATGCACTAGAGCATGTCCACATGGGGTAAGTGGGGTAAGTTGAAACACGAAACTATTATGAGTTCAATGTGCGGTTTTGCTTCTCAAACTATCTACAACTGATTTATGAAACAATAAATTGAAGGAATTACATATGAACATTTGGAAAAAAGGGTTTTAGTACACGTGAGATGTAGGGAAGTAGTCTAATACACACAAAATGGACACTACATACTACGAATTAATATACGAAACAATAAAAATAATTTTGTTGGACGCTTTCATGTCAGAGTAGAACCACTCGAAACGGCCACTAATGAGGTTTATGAGATCATTCAAATATTGAAATATAACGTATCGCACTAAAAGGGAGGAGGGGATGGCTTGTGGGAACTTGTTTAGAAATTAATCCAACTAACTCTAAACATCATGAACAACTAAATCTAAACATTTTTATGCAAATGACCATTTGTTACATGTTATGTATAGAAGAGGGTGTCTAAAATAGTAAAAAAACTGCGTTACGTAATCACGGTTTGTAGACTTTCGATCATGGTTTGTCCAAAAAATGAGCACGGTTTGTTCGGTTTTAGAAACGGTTCTAGACAACAAAACAAAACAACCAAACTGCAGCGCGCCAAGCGGCTGCCATAATAATTTCGTGGACAAACCAACACCAGCGCATCGGGCAAACCATGATCAGAATTGAGGTCATCGAGGTGCATTTTATAAATCTTTAAGACACGTGAATCGATAAAAAATATCCTATAAAACTATTGTAAATCATGAAAAAGACAATTTTATTTATATGTTTTGAAACATTTGAATATTTTTTAATTGAGAGTTGAATTCTTATCAGACACGTCAAGTTTCTCTCAGAAATGAACTGAATGAAACTAATAATACTTAAATGTTAATATCTGCAACTTTCGCATTTGTTGAACCGAACGGCATTGGTGTCAAAACAGAGACAAAACAAAAAAGGATATAAATACGAAAAGCAATCATCCAACTGGATTAATATTGAGATTAGCCGAAACAGACTACTAATTAAAAATCGGTCCGGTGTTACGAAATTCACATCATCATCGGGTTTGATGATTTTGCTGGACCCTTGATTATATTGGTTATCCTTTTACTCACCCAAACCGCGCGCCAAAACGGAAATTCTCACAACTCGTTGAGCGAGTGCCTGTGAAAAAGTGTATTTAATTGACTGTTCCGAAAAGAACAAACTGTTCTCGCAAACCTAAATGTATTTTTCACCCAAATCGACCTTGCCGTTGGTGTCCTTTTCACCTTCTCCACTTCCGGCTGAATGTTTGCCGGTCTGGCCCAGTCGAGATGTAGCATAACAGAGGTAAATGCGAGTTACGTTCCATTCAGCTTCGGTCGCTTTGCTGCGGCTTGGCAAAAATATTCGAAAGTTTTCTTTTTCTCCCTGCACCCCCTTCCCCATGTTCGACTTTTCTTCTGTCAGACATTTCGTCCTTGCTAGCGATGATTCTATTTGGTGTCGTGGGAGGGCGTTGAACTAAACCGCTAGTCGGCTGCTGGAATGAGGGGGAGGAGTCATTCATTTGCCAGAACGTGGTAAAAACTGAAATTTTCACCGCTGGCGAAAATTCCATGCACGTAACCAGAACAAACCTGCTGGGAGTGGGAGCTTTCCGCCATACGTATTCTATTTTTGGCTAGCGACAGCCTATAAGTTTTTTAATTAAACCGAATATCGGATTTGTCGCTAAATTCCTGTCTGTTCCCCAATCGAAACATCCACGGGACATTTTATTACATTTGTATCTAAGGAGAAATTCGTTTAATATTAAATTTCTCAATTTTCTTCTGTGGAAGGACAACACGGATGGTAGCAGTGCACCATGTCGGTTTTAATGCATCATAAAAGGCTTGCTCTTTTGTCGAGGCCCGAGCAGCTTCATTCCGCCAGCAGCACTCCAGAATGGGAGCAATAAAAGCAATCACATGGCATATCGCTCAGGGTAAATGTGTGCTTTATTCCGACCTTACATTTCAAGCTCTCTTCCGCCGTTGTTGCCGAGCATCAAGCGCCTCGCGGCGTCGGAAAATGCTCCATGGTGACATTTTTGGTGAATGTGTTCGTTTGTGGAGTTTTTTGCTCCCTTGCAAAATAATTAATGACCAAAACTGGAGGTATGCGGGAATTTACTCACTCACGTTGGTTTACCTTGCCTTCATGAATTTTCCCCGACAGCGAATAGATTGCGACGAATGCCAAATTAATGGCGAATCGTCAAGCCTTGTTTCCAGTTGTGCGAAATTCCAGGTTGTATAGTAAGAGATTGAGTTATCTCGGATATCAATCTTTTGGGTTTCATTAGAGTTGTGTGATGCAATCTTGCATGACGCCATGTGTCTGTTTCGTGAATTACTCTTATGTAAGTACTCTAGTCTTTCAATTTGAACTGCATTCATCCAACGTTACGAACTAAAAAGCAAACGAAAGGCAAACATTCTCTTCGCACAATGGACATTACAATTCCACAAAAAGACAGAATAGTATTCGCTTCCATTCTCGTAAAAAGCAATGCAAATTGAATGCGAAGTTTATTTAACCTTTTAGCGTGCACAACATGGCCAGAGCATGCTTTCAACCAACCAACTTTCAGATCAGTGGGTAGAAAATTGATTAAATTGAAAAATCATCCTAGGACGAAATTTCTGAAGGATTATCGGTCCAATGTTTTGAATGTTCCTTAGCGGCTATTGAGTTGTACTGCTCATTGCAAAATTTGTTTGTTCTGGTTTGTACCAATAACCTTACTCTAATTTCGCCATGCCCATAAATTCATGTATTCGATAATCAACTACGTTTTCTTTTCAAAACATTACCCTACAAAATCTGGAACACCATGTGCTTGTACCTTCGGGTAGCAACTTTCACGAAATATGCATCCGTCGTAAGATGCTACCCTCTATGGAATGTGGTTACTTGCTTGGGTTCGCTATAAAGGACATCTACCCATGACAGTAGTAAAATATAAAACAGTAAACCGAAATTGCCAACCCAACGCGTGTGCTGTTTTTTTTTCAGCTACGAGGACAGAAAGGTGAAGACGGTCTGAACTCAAGAGGTAATCATGAACGAGATACGGAAGCAGGCTGAAAGTCAGCCGAGAAAAAAGGCGGTAATTGAACTACCGGTGGAAGTTTCTCACATAAAGGTGCCGTAGTCTTCCATGACCATGGCTGCAAATACACCCCGAGCGAAAATTATGTTTAGTGCTTCTTCTAGGCACAGAACAGCACATAATTAATTTAAAAAAAAGTGAATTAATTTCTGAATTGATAATTACATTGAAATCAATTTTATTTTTGCTCGATTAGGTATGGTATAACATGCGCATTCTTCGAACTTTTTCAAGTTTGGATGAGAAATCGTATTTATCAATATACATTTGTGAGTAAAATCATCAATTCAGCCTCCTGAATCTTGTAAACAAGTAGTCCAGAGTGTTTCATAGTTCCTGGACAAAACCAGACTGACACCATGCATTTCTCAGTGACACCCCAATTGATATGTGCGGCTGATGTTCGAATTTCACCGAAAGTTGTAATTACTGTATGAATTGCTATGAAACTTGACAAATGAAGACAGTACACTTTCAATTAGTTTTACAATTGTACTTTTTCACACCGTTGAAAAAGATAAAGATGTTTTAGTCTCTTCAATATGCCATGAAGTCCATTTGACGGAGAAGAATGAAAGGGGATGGTTGAGTCGTAGAGTGAGATAGCAACTAAACGCCCGAATGACTGTTGAGTCATGTTGACAGAGTAACTGCTGGAAGGTGCCAAAACTCTTTTTCAATTGAATACGAATGCGAATTTCTTCATGGTCTCGTGACTATCCTCAGTTGAATATGACTTTGCCGAGCCCAGATCTTCACACGCCAATTTGGGAAAATAACATTCAAACTGTTTATGCAGGAAGTCCACATGAGCAATAGTATGATGAGCTGTTTTCAGATCTGAATCTAGCTCGTCAGCTCATTTGCCACTACAGAGTCTGTCGAAATATAATCACGTATAAAAATTCAAAAATTAGCAAAGGAATTGTTCTAGATTTTTTTTTCGCGAATGAGTACATGGTCTTTGAAAAATCAGCGTTTGGCAGTGTGTAAAACAGAACCTCGTGATTTGAATTCATTTCATGAACAGTTCCATGCCAAATTTACAGTTCACGTTGTTAACAATAATTAACTCTTTAGAATACATTTTTGGGGACCCTGAAAAGAGTCGATGCTTTAAAAAGGCAATCTAGAATCTCAGCCTTAACAACCGTTTTCTCGCTGGTTAGAGTAATACTGGAATAGCATTTTCTATACTCTCGCTCGGTGCAATTTACATTAGGTGCGACTGATCCACACAGCAGAATAAGATCTAAGATCTTTGTCAAAAGTTACTCTAAGTATTTTAGGAGTTTTGACTGAGTGAATTTGGGATTCTAACATTTTGAGATTGGAAGCTTTGAAGTGAGCTTTGGGATTAGTTATTTGAAGAAGTTTGGATTTTTCCAGGGATATTTCGAAATCTATGTGTTTGGCCTAGTTTTGAACGGAATCAATTGCTGTTTGTAGTCTTTTCCTTGTTACTGATGCAGTGATGCTAACTGAAGCTAGCACGATGTCATCTACATAAACAAGGATTTTTACTTTGTCAAGATTTTTTTCTTAAAGGGATTGAATAATAATTATGAAGAGGGGTTGGTGAGATAACATAGTTGACTATGGTTCTGAAAGTTCTTTTTTCTAGGAAACTTTTAATATAGAAGCCTAGTCGACCGCGAGTCCCTAGTCGAAATAAACTTTTCAATGCTGGGTACCTCCATGCTTGACCAAATGTTAGAGGGTATCTCTTGCGCATTTTACCACACGAAGTTAGACTCTAAGGCTCTAGACCAGGGATACTCAAACTACACTCGACAAAAAAAATTAGAGGAACAGAGTGCGATGTCGGAAATTTTAGGTGATTCTTGACATGCTGTAACTCCTTGAAAAATCAACGTATATCGATGGGATGCGCATCATTTTGAAGCTACAACTTTCTGGTATGAGCATGTTTTACGTACATACTTTTATTTTGGTGTGTGTAGGAGTTTTGGGCAAGAGACCCTTTTCTAGAATGAAGCGATGCCATTGAACCCCTATAGCCAAATTTCTTTAAAAATTTTATCTTTATCTTATTCATACAAAATACCCACCAATTAAGGAACATTGCGATTGTATAAGTGAGTAAACTTGACATCATTCTTATAACAAGTTGCCATTCTTATAACAAGTTGATTCACGTAACACAACTTATACAGAATCTTGAAAGTTTCAAATAAGAACTTGTGTTAATTAATAGACCTGGTCGACCTTTTCAGACTTGGTCGACCACCAAAGTCAGTTCTCGTTTATGTCGACACCTGGAAAACCAATATCGCTCCAATATTTTTGACATTTTTCAAATTAGTTTCTGTGGGATTTGTAGCCATTTATAAACAAATTATATTGGAAGGGGAAAATCAACTGCTACCAGAAGCGGATGCAGCCTTATTTATGTAGATTTAGATCAATTTCCATTTTCGTTTCAATTCGTGTACTGCTGGATTCTATTACAAATTGTTTTCTGTTTATTTCTTTTCTTTAGGTGGGGTGTTCATATGTTCTTTTGTCCCATTTTTTTTAACTGGTTGTTATCCCTTATGCGTTGTAAGATGTCATTTGTGTTTTTTATGTCCGTATCTTGATAATGTAAATAGTATGATCCTCTGGGTGATCAAATTTTTATTCTGTGTCATTTTCGTTTTGGATTTCGCTTTCACTTTCGGTCTTCAATTCAGAGATACAATCATGACAAAAAGTGTATCGATCTTTCTTATCAAGTTGGCAATTGGTTTTATGAGATCAACAATCTCACGATTTTTGTCTTCATGTTATTTTTCGATATCGTTCTATTTTCACTATGCATTTTTTTATTTCTTTATTTTCTTTTTTTATTATTTCATCTCCACTTCTACTCAGTCTTGAGAAAGACTAAGACTTGAGAGTTTTTTCTCACTCAAATACAGCGCACAGACGTTTGAAAATAAATAGTGAGAAGAAAACGTTACTTGGCACAACTTAAAGCAAGTAATTGTGAATTGTGCCTTACCGTTACGTTACACGTTCGGTTTTGAAGGCATTAGTGTTGGGGAACATAGTTTTTTTAAGAAAAAAATTAAATTTCCACATTGGTGCGCAGAAATATTTCAAATCGATTGAAGCAAACATCTCTGTGACCTGTAAATTGGCTGAGGAGTTTAAATATACATGTTTTCTGTTACATTTACTTAGTTTTCTTACAGATACAAATCGTTCTGTTAAATGTAGTTCTACGTTGAAATCAAGCGTTCAGAGCTAAGGATTCTATGTAGTAATAATTTAAAGACAGCCTCAAAATTATGCGTCTGGTGGGGCCTCACCGGCAATACATATCGTTAATCAGACAATGTACATCGTTGGAGTTTGGAGCATGTTCTTGTGCTTTTTAGTAAGATTCTGATTTGTTACCAATCACTCTTTACAAGTCCCAGCCGCCTTCGGTACAAAACCCATTGACTTCCTCCCTCACCACCCGTTAAAAAAAGTAGTTCCTAAATTACTACTGGAATGAAACTCTTGTTTAATATCGATAGAGTAAACGTGCGCTCTACAAATACCATCAGTTTCGCATGCGATCTGACATCTGTACATTGATCGTGTCCGATTTCGAATTGCGTATTCATACATTTCGACAAGTATGTTTCGATCACTTTTGCAACATGGGGTCGAGCATTATCTGCTGGCTAAATAACTTTATTGTGTCTCTCATTGTATTGTTGCCGTTTGTCTTCCAAAGATCGGCTCAAATGCATCAATTGAATTCGATAAAAATCACCAGTGATTGTTAAAATCGGATTGAATCGTTTTTAATAAAATGCTCCTAGGAAGTTTCACCAAATACAGAACATAGCGATAGTTTATGATTATGATGATAGGAATCACATCATATTTTCTATACTCCTGGTAAGAGCTCGTTGGCTTCACAACTATGTGAAGTGTATATAAGAACCACACAATCACCACATACGCCCTTCTTGAAAACATATGAAGAAACATTGTATTTCGTTCAATGTGGAACACAAACCGTTAAACGAAATATAGTCAATTCAATATAGTCTTTCTCGTACTCTGACTCTTCTGCACACAAACCCAGTTCGAACAATAGATATGAGTTGAACTGATAATTGAATAGATTTAGTAAGAAAGATTTTTTGTAACGTAACGTAAAACGTCTCGATTTCCCTATTTTTGAAAGGAAACACGGTTGTAACACTTGAAAAACGCATATAGAAAACGATCAAAGACTCTTCCTGCCTCGGTACAGTTTTACGTATAATACTAAAAGTATCACTAAGCAAAAAAATGTCAAATTGGAGTGATTACGAAGATAATTATTTACACGAGGCAAACATCCAAACATTCAGTGAAAACTCCAGCAGTGAAACAACCCGCACAGCATCCTCAGCAGGCTCATCACTGGATTTTGAAGACTCTTTTGTATCAGGCTTATCGTCGGATGTGTCGGAAAGACGCCATTCGTCGCCGAAGCAGGAGTACTGTGTGGGATGTAATCGTGGCCGCCACAATTGCATCTGTGTCCGTGTCGGTTACACTTTGGAGCTCTCGCTGGGCTACGTCCAGTGGAGGCGACAGCTGGACAGCACATTCGAGGATTACTCAATCGGAGTCAATATTCCCGAAGCGGTTTCGGGGGGCTCAACGCCCGACCACTACCCAAAGTATACGGATACCAAACTTGCCGCTTATATCTGTGAACAAATGCAGGTGCAGCCAGAGTTATCCGCCGTTCGAGCGTTAGAGTTAGAGTCATCGGAGGAGAGCGTTCGTTCTACAAATGATGTAGAACATTAAAAATGAGAAATGATTAAGAGACGGATTGCTTATAAGCGTTCGAAATTGTGTACCTCTAAAAATGTAAAGTAACTGTAAAGTAAATGCGGAACATGTAAAAGTAGATATGTAACATGTAACATAGTGGTAAAATGTTTTGAATAGTTCAATAAAGATTTCGGGAATAAGTGATATTTCCTTTCTTGTTTTTAAATTATACAAATTATGAAGATTCAGTATTTTTCCATTCAATATTCTACATCTTTATATGTATTACCAACACAAAGAAATCTCATCTGGTGTGCGTAAAAAAGATTATGTGTCGTAACGATGAGTGAAAACTGTAGAAAAGCGGAATGAAAGTATTCTGTTTTATTCTTATATTTATAATTTTGGCGTTCATACTTAGATGATTTTCGTATTCTATGAACTATGAACAAAATATGTTACATTACATATTACCGTTTTTGAAGGATTTCATTCCGGATTTAACTTAGTTACGTAACGGAAATTTCGTTTGTTCCAAGGAAACAGATTTGTGTCCCATCAGAAAACACGATTCTTTAATGAAAATCGGATCTTTTTCATCTCTGCAAAAGTGTTTCTCAAAACAGTGGAATCTTCTTGTGTAGTAGCCAGCACCTTCCCTCAAGAAGGTAAGACTCCCTTTATGAAGTTCCTTACCTTCTTTGGTTCGGTTGACCATATCTCGTTAGGCGTAGGAACACACTTTCCAAGAATCCAATTATCTTTCTAAGAAATCTTCGCTGAATCAGTACACTGTATTGACACAATAAATGTTCCGAAGTATCAGCCTCAAATTTACAGAAACGACAATTATCATCTGTCAGTTTTCCTATTTTTTAAGGTGCTACCTGCTCGGACATTGTCCGGTCAATAGATCAGTTAACGTACTCAGGTCTGCTTTATTAAAGCTGAGTTGACTGCGTGTTATTCTGTTACAAGGTGTGATGAATAATTTGGATTGTCTTGGTGTTGATAGAGCCCTCCAGTTGGCTTCAATCATCGATATTCCCCCAGTTTAGAGCTCTGATTTCAGACATGATGTAGATCTAGGTAGTGCGGACTGAATCAAAACGGCTGTCAAAAATGATCCAATTGAAATGTCAAAAAAGATCCAACGATCGGGAGTGTTATTTTTCTCATGATAATCAACACTATTAAAAAGGTATTGTTATCAAAGGCCAAAATAATTAATCTTATAAAATGAACGAACTACATTTTTCCGTCAATTGTTTAATTGATTCTTGCATCTCTGAAAGAGCATCTTATATTGCAAGATATCAGAACCTGACAGAATATCCACAACCTACGGATAATGCTTAGTTCACTCCATTAATGTCAACATTGGCGAATTTCGATACGTACATACATAGCAAAAGTGAAATGTTTTGGGGACGTCTTTTTTCTCTAACGTCGGTGAAAACAGCTTGGCGATCCGCTAGTGCTGGTGATGAATATAACGGTAAAGCAATCTACGCTTCGTGTTGATGATGGACGTAATCTTCTGAGTCAGCTACCGGTTTAATCGTGGAGAAGGCATCACGGTTTCTCACGAGGTTTTCTTTCCGGTTGAAATGTAACGATGTATTTCTATCAAAATAATCCTGAAAATGTGATACTATGTACAATATGTACAGGTCGGACTCGATTATATATAGTCGACCATCTTATTTCAACAATTATTTTCAAATCCTATACATAATCGAATCTCAAGAAAACAATTTTTTCATTAATGTATGAATGTCAAACATTAATAGAATAATAGCTTTTTTGTGATCCGATTATGTATTGGATACTCTTTTGGTTTTTAATAATTCAAACATCGTACTTACTCCACAGATACCGGACCCCTTATTCGGAACTAGTTTGTCGTTTCCGCAAAAATCGACCCAGCGCTTCTGTAAAAACGTTTCCGAGGATATACGATAAAAGCATACGCGAACATTTTCGTTCGTATTCGGACAGCCCTTCACTGAGAAACGCATTTTTAATGTCCACTTTCCCTGATATAATATTTTTTCGAACGAAATAAAAACAAACAAAGTCACAGTCACGTAAATGTTTACTCTTGCGATTCGATAAAAAGTTGAACGAAGAGTTGCCAGATGATTTTTGAAAAAGTCTGTAAAAATATGTGAAAGTCTGTTAAAAATGTGAAAATGTCTGTAAAAGTGTGTGGATCTATAGAAATGTCTTTTAACGTTAATTTTCACAGATTCATTAATACTTTGTACATCGCGATGCACGTAAGATTGTCTTTTGTATATTATTGTATATTTTGTATATGTATATTTTGTTTATATACAGACATTCCATGCCGAACCGATAAAGTGGTTCTCAGATTTCGATGAAATGTGGTAGTTTTGTTTATTATACATTAGACCCGTATTATCTACATTCCATATCTATATTTTTTATATTTTACATAACATATCTCGATTTCAGAGACGCTTGTTTTTCGTTTTTGAGTTATGATTTTTCAAAGTTAACCGGTGTCCGAAAAATAATTTTTCCCCTCGAGAACCACATTTCCGTTTTAGGGTGGTCCGAAAAATTACTTTTTTTCTGAAATGACTTTTTTCAAAAATTCATAACTTTCAAACCACTGAATCGATTTAGATAATCGGTATATCGAATGAAAGCCAACGAACTAGCCTTTTATTGAAAATATATTTTATTTTCGCAATCATTGGCTGTAGTCGTTTTTTAGTCGTATGTCGTATGTTTTCATGGCTTTGGACTAGAGGGCGCTATATTTTTTTATATTTTCTCTTGAAAACTAAGGATTTTTTACATAACATATCTCGATTTCAGAGATGCTTTTTTTTTCGTTTTTTTTTATGACTGGTTCTTGACATTATCGGGAAATTACAATCTGTTAACTTTTACTAATCTCATCGATAGCATCGATAGTGTCATGAAATTTCGAAAATGTATAATATGTACAGGTCGGACTCGATTATATATAGTCGACCATCTAATTTCAACAATTATTTTCAAATCCTATACATAATCGAATCTCAAGAAAACAATTTTTTCATTAATGTATGAATGTCAAACATTAATAGAATAATAGCTTTTTTGTGATCCGATTATGTATTGGATTCGAAAATTAACGTTGAAAGGGGAATTGCGATTATATATAATCGAGTCCGACCTGTATTGTAAATAAATACAATTTTTCATTCATCGTGAAGAATCGTATCGTCTCTTTCGTCTGCAATAATGTCAGGGCAAAAGCACATGAAATAATAAAAAACGTTGACGTGTTCAAGTTATTGTTACCAAACAAAACATCAACAGAATGCAAAAGATACTGAAGCACTGTCGTCGGCCACTGAGTGATGTTGTGCTCACGACAACACCTATTTTGCGCACGTAACCACTGTGGTGACACCGGCAGTTAGGCACTTGTTTGCACACGTAACCTCTGTGGTTACGCCGGACGGAAAAGTGTTAATGAATGACTCAAAAAATAGGTCCAACGTCATGTGTGTTGATATAAACTAAATATTAAATCTTTTTATGTATTAAAACTATGGAAAAATGTCATACGGTGAGACAAATATCTTTGATGTGATGAATAGAGCCTCTCATTTTTCATAAACCTGTAAAATATTTTTATGTCCAAAAAGTCTGTAACAAAAATAAAAAATATTTTACAGATATGTCTGTAAATTTACAAACATATTTGAGGGGCTTAGAATGCAAGGGGTGTAAGTGACTTGATCGATTTCACTTCATCAACTGTTTCTTTCGTGAATAACCCAGCGCACAAAAACGTTCCAATCTAATGTTGCTGTAGAAACCGATTATTGAGGTTCTGATTTATCGATCTATCATTGTCAAATAAGCTGGGAATGTGTTTGCAGTTAAGTTATGATCAAAAGAGAAAGTCGATGGAGAGAAATCGATCAAGTCACTTACACCCCTTGCATTCTAAGCCCCTCATTTGTAAATCTGGCATCTCTGGTGGTCTGAGAATTTATTGCAAGAAATCGCTTGAAAAAATGCATGAATTTCATTGAAAATGAAGTGAATTGAGTCCGCACCACTTAGATGTAGATAATCCACAAAATGGCTCAGCCTCGACGAATTTAGTTGAATATCCAAATCATGCTAAAAGATCGGTTTTTTCATTACCTTCTATACCGTAGTGACCAGGCACCCAGTATAGATTAACTCCGTTAGGAGAATACAGAACAATCTGTATTTATTCAGATTTTTCAGATTTTTTGAAACCAAGAATATGTAGTTACAGATTACAGATTGCTTAGGTTTGAATACAGATTTACAGATTTTTTAAAATAACGATTCAATATTAGTTATGGCTTGATCTCGATAATATTTTTTCCCATCTCACCAATTTTATTCATATAGCATTCGAGTAAGTCTGAATGAGAGTCATTTTGGCATTCGTATGTAGCATGAAGTAATGCTTTCTCATGCTCAATCTAAGGCGAAAAAATTGCAAAAGTCTGTGTCATCGGCTAGCTTTACAATAAATAAATAACACTGTTTATTTTGCCTATTAAAGCCTCTCGTGAACGTGAACGTGAACAAACACTTTTTTTGTTAAAAAATCATCAGTCCATTTATAAAACGCGAGGAAAACAGCTTGAAACGATAAGATGAAACATTTTCTAGTTGAAAAATATATTAACACAATTCATGTTGATAAAAATTGATTAATTCAACATTTCAGTACGATTCCAAAATTTCACCGTGGAATCGAAATGTTGGTGTTCATTCACCATAGTTCGCCGGCTTCGGTGAACGTAAACGCAGAACAGTGGTGAAAATAGAATTCAAAGTATTTACCCGTTCATGTTCACGTTCAAATGCCCCAAGGCATTCTGAAAATTATTTTGCTGTGAACTGTAAAAGGATATGTCAAGCAGCTCTTGATTTTTCAGTGAAAATTTCCATATGAATGCAATTTTGAGAAACTTCGTTGCTTCGAGTTGCTTCGTGCTTTTTATCGTTGCTTTTTATCCGAATTACAGGCAAACCTTTTTTGTGCGGGGGATAGGGACCGCACAAAAAAAGTCGCATAAAAAAAATCGTGCAAAACATCACCAGCAGCTTTAAAAAATCGTGTTCGGTACACATTTTGAAAAAAACTTTTTTTGTGCGGTAGATAGGGACCGCATAAAAAAAGTTTCCCCTAGGAAAATAACTCAAATCCACGCCATTCACCGTTCAATTCCCTTTTGTTTCCCTACTTTGCGATTGGACACTTTGCCTTTTCGGTTGCGCGTGGTTGTTTTGTGCTTTTAGTTGCATGTCAAAACGTGTTGCTGTTAGAAATCATGTCATGCAAAAACTTAGAACATTTGATGAGAGGAGGGAATGATTCCAGAAGTGGATAATTGAGAAGCAAATATGCTTTTTTCGCACTGAAATGCATATAAACCATCGAAAAAACTAAATGGACGATAACTTTGTCAAATATGCTTCTTTCCATACACCGCAAAAAAAATCGCACAAAAAAATCGAACAAAAAAAATTCACACAAAAAAAACCGCACAAAAAATGGTTTTACTGTACATTATTAAAGCTCGATGTTTATTTAATTCACGTTTACTGGTGAATTTTTAATATGAACGTGAACAAGAACGTTCGTTTCACCACGATTTTCTGAGTTGTTTGGTTCACCGTGAAATGATTGTACTATTTCACCACATGTTCACATTCACGAAAGGTCTAAACCAGCCTTAAAGCACAGTGAATGCGAATTTCCACGCGGATACCATAAATATCGTTAAATTCATAATAACCATGCCAATCAATGATACTAAAGCTAAGATTAGCTTCGAAATTGAACTTATAAATTTAATACAGATTTTCTGAGAAAAACTTAAGATAAAAAGATTTTCTGAGTCTAAAACACAGATTTTATTATGGCAACCCTGGCAGCTGGTTGCTTCAAGGATAGAATACATTTCTCAACTAGCTTTGACCGACATATGTATGCTTTAAATGCATTAAGAGCTGCTTGGCTATCTGAGAAGATACAGATATTGGCATACCTGTATTTTCTAGTCAAAAAAATATTTGTGCATGTTAGAATAGCATGTATTTCTGCTTGGAAAACTGTAGGCTGACATGTCGATTCCTGGTCCAGTAATCCCATCTCCTGTAGATTTGCCAATGGTGATCCTGACCCTGGTGATCCTGGACGAGTTTTATGAACCACTTTGTTCTCATTCGCTGCGATTGAATTCAATCACTTTGAAAGTAACACTGAAGTTTATCTTTGTTTCCATCCAGACTTCATTCATGCTTACTATAGTGTTCAGTTACTATAGTGTTCATGCTTACTATAGTTGTTCAGTTGTGAGGTCTACTTCTAGAAAATGTTTTGCGCGTTTCAGCCTAAGGGCACCTTTTTCCGCTTCAAGTTGCACATATCGGTGCAAGGGTAGAAGGTATAAAAGGGCATTTAGGGTTTTGGAGGGTGCGTTGGGCATTGCTCCAGTTATTGATAAGCATGCCAGACGTTGTAGTTTAACGAGCCTTTTCTGAGCTGATATTTGTGTTTATTTTTGGTCACCACATATGTTAGTTTGGGTTCCACTATTGCATAGTAAGTCCTGTGAATCATTCTCGGTTTGAGTTCCATTTGTACACCACCCAATCTAAGATATAAAATGTTATACTTTCTCTTTTCTTGTAAATGAAATTATGACTGTTTTTGAAGGATCCATACGAGTTGCACCATTTGAGTGTGTAGTTAAGGGCTGCATTCTATTGAAAATAGTATACTCACGTTTACCCCTCACTAAAATGATTATGGCATCAGCGAAACCAATGACTTCGTGCCCTAAATTAGCTAGATTATAAGGAAGGTCATCGATAACTAGGGACCATAACAAAGAAGGCAACCTCATTGAGGGCAACTTCTAGTTGGTTTCATTATTAGTGTAGATATTCCTAATCTAACTGTTATGTTATGTTTATTAGCATTTAGTATCCAGTATGAGATACACGTGTCAAAACTTTATTTTTAATACTAAAACTACCAGAGCGGTCAAATGACCGCTTTTGAAACTTTAATCAAAATTGTTAAATTCCGGGTTTTCATTTCATGTGAAGTTACTACACGACTTATTCTATATTATAAAGCTACTTTATTTCTCAAACTCTATTTCTCTTCTTCTTTTGTTTTTCCTGATAATCATATATATATACCTTATACATATATACCTTTACCTACCATGAGCGGTCATTTGACCGCTGGAGAATATATGATTTTTTATGAAGTTTTTTGCATTGAAACTCAAGCAAGCATTTTGAGTTTTTTAAGTTTTTTTTTAAATAATAAGTGATAATTTTTGAAATTTATTATTGATGGATTATCAAAATACAAATTCATAAATTTATTCCCAGCATGTAAAAAAAGAATGTTGTTAGAAGAAATAAACGATCATCACGAACTATGGTCTGAAATACACGAAGCAAATTCTGAGAATATGGAAAGTATATATGATCTATTGGATCAAATCTTTGATCTACTCGACACCGATAATGAGGAAGGAAACATTGTGAACACACGTAGGGAACAAAAAAGAATGAAATTGTTTTCTAGATCCGATGATCATTGTGAACAGAACATTCAGGATATGGAAACTTCACCTTATGGAATAACTTAGCTGAAAATTCATAGCTCTGAACCTGGGAAATTCCCGTTTCATAACATTTTTAGAGCAACGCCAGGACCAACAGGGTTTGCGAAACGCAATGTAATGATGGGAGTAGTAAGGAGTGCATTTTCGTTGATACTTGAGCAACGAATTATGAAACACGTAAAAATGTGTACAGAGAGTGAAGCACGTCGAGTGTTTGGATCCGAATGGAGTTTAACTTCTGCAGAATTAGATGCTTTTATCCCAATTCTAGATGCACGTGGTGCGCATCAAACAAGAAATTGCAACATTTCATATTTATGGAATAAGAAATGGGTCCCTGATTTTTTTTCGCGAACAATGAACAAAGATTGTTTCTCGGAAATCATGTGAATTATTCGTTTTGATGAAGGAGACGAACGAAGCGTTTACAGACTGACAAATTCGCTGTTATGTCGAAGGTGGAAATAAAACCATTGACGAACAACTACTTGCGACAAAAACGAAATGTAGATTTACTCAATGTATGCCCACAAACCCGTTCAGTTTGGAATTAAATTTTGGTTGGTATCAAACGTTAAGAGTAAATATTTTGAAAAGGGATTTTCGTACTTCGGAAAGTGAAACACTGAACCACTGAACCACAGGGTGCGAAAAGGAAATAACCAACGATAATGGTAATTCTGAGACAAGTGAATCTTTAGTAACGAAACTCCTATCAGAAAGAACTACTTTGATAGGGGCTATTTGAGCGAACAAGATGGAATTGCCCAAACCTGCAGAACAAAAGAATGATTGCACGTTTAGCAACGCAGCTTTACAAATCAGAAAATTGTACTTTAACAATTTATAAAAGCAAACCGAACAAAAAAGTTCTCTCGCTGAGTTCGAAACATAAGTTCGTAAAAATTTGAAAAATAGGTAAATGTATACCTGAGACTATTTCATCTTATAACTACACTGAATATGGTGTGAATATAACAGGCCAAATGTCTAAAAAGTATAAAAAGTATAACACAAAATAAATATCTCATAGATGGTCTGTTCATGTATTTTTCAACATTTTGGATTTGACTGGTATAAATGCTTGGATGTTATACAAGCAGACAACAGGAGAAAACATATCGCGACAAGAATTTCTATTTCAGTTGGAGGAGGAACTTGCCACTGAATATCAAGATTTTCAGGAACAAGGAATGAAAAGTATGGAGAAAACTTAAGGAGAATCAAGTGCAATTTCAGAGAGACGAAAAACCTGTCAAATTGGATGTTGCAAATAGAGGAAAATAATAAACATATGTTCTACATGAAAAAGATATGTTTATGGGAAATGTTGAATATTTTATAATTATTACATGATAATTAATTGTGTTTCATTGTTTATGAAAAATTATGTTTTGATCATAATTGATTTAAAAAAACATAACGTTTATTCGAAAAGCGGTCATTTGACCGCCAGCGGTAGGAATCGGTATATATAAAATGATGGTAGGTTTAGTTTTAAATAGTATTATTCATAGAATTGTGGGATGCATTGTGAAATGCTCCCTCAATGGTTTCCTGTTCAAATAAGATGATTTAATACGGATATTAATGATTGTTAGCATCATTTTCAATATGACGGATAACAGACGCTTTGGGAGTCGTGCTGTCACTTTTACCGGGAATAAATATAACCCGGATCTTTCGCTAAATTCTAGTAATGTAGCTTAGTACCATACTAGCCCTAAACATCTCCGTCAGAAGAGGGACAGATATCCTTTTTTTTGTAACAGCACTGGATAAATTCTATCTGGTCCTGAAGATTTAAAAGGCTTCAATGAATCCATTGCCCATTCCACCCTTGACCACCTTGACCATTTCTTTAGCTCTATTCTCGTATATGATTGGACAGGACTGAGCTGGGTTGAAGACCTGGGTGTGTTCAGGAGTCATTTGGATTTAGCCTGGGAAGTGCTGATCTAGTGTATTCAACGAAAACAGCACGAATGAATTCCGAAAAGCCTGCAAACAGGCTTTCCTTAAACAAATTTCTGGTGATTATCATGAATGTCAATGATCTTCAATTTCGACGTTTCGAACATTATGACGAAAATAAGGATGCAATGAAAAATTAACTTTATGACTTGTTGATGTTGATTTTCATTCCACTGGTGTTCATTGATAGTTTTGTTTCATATTTATCGACTCTCACTTGAGCAGTAGGTTATCAATACAAGGTACTACTACATGGGCTGAAAAATTCCGGAATTTTTCAACAGATGGCGCCACTAAAAATGAACAAGATTTATTTCGAGAGGTTCATCTGTCACTAGCTTATGTGTGAAGTTTTATGACATTTCGTTTATTTGCTTACAAACTACAGTTGTTGAAGTGTCATTACCTGAGCATTCGTATAGAAAATGGAAAGGAGAAGTATCGTATTTTTATCAAATATTGTTTCTATGGGAAAAACCCCTGAACAATCAATGCTATGGTTGGCGAAATATTGATCCACTTCTGCTTCTTCGCGAACAACAGTTTATCGGTGGTTTAGTTAATTTAAAATGGGTAAGCACCGCAGATGCACCTCGCTCTGGAAGGTCAAAAGAGGCTACGAGTCCTGAAATCTCAAAATAAGTGCGTCGCCTCGTTTTGAATGATCGCAAAGTGAAGTTACGCAAGTCAGTTCAGCCCGTAGGCATTTCAAAAGAACGAGTGGGATACATGTTGCATGACATTTTGGACATGAAAAAAAGATATCCGCGCGACGGGTGCCGCATTTTCTGATCGTCGACCAAAAACAGCGGCGCGTTGATGATTCAACAGCCGGTTTGGTGTTGTTGAAGCGTAATCAAATGAACTTCTTTCGACGTTTTGTGACAATAGATGAAATGTGGACCCATTACCACATTCCTGAGTTCAATATGCAGTCTGCATAGTGGAACTGAGGCATTTTTCGATAGTTTAAACGTTTCGTACTACAGAAAGAGAATAGAAATGTTGGAACCTCGCTATACCAAGTGTATTGCCCTCGGAAGAAACTATATTGAGAATATTTACAGCTCTGCTCAAAAAACGATTATTTTCATTAAAAATCCCGGGACTTTTCAGCCCATGTAGTACTATACATTTTCAATGCCGAAGCCGCCAAAAACAAGGAATTCAAGTTATGAACGGCCTCCCCTAACCATTTATCGATTTCACTCTCAGATTTTCATTGCTTTGATTTTCACTAACACGCAATGATCTTCAATTTCGACGTTTCGAACATCATGGTAAAAATGAAGATGCAATGAAAAATGAACTTAATATAACTTCACATTCATTCCACTGGTGTTCATTAATAGTGTTGCTTCATATTCATCGACTCTGAGTTGAGCAGTAGGTTATCAATTCAAGGTAGGCTTAAATTCGCCTTATTTGAATGTCGTGAACGTGAATATTTTCGGCACTGATCATGATACTGAGTTTTTTCCTGGGAATCGGTTGTATCTCTGATTTCTTTTTTCAGACCACCAAGTTCATCGGCATGATCCTTTGAAGAGCTTTATGAAGTCTTGCTACTACAGGTAACGTGTTTCTACCTGTTCACGGGTGAACCTCCAATCCCTTCTTTTAGATTTACGGATTTCTTGGCTATATTCTTTTAGTTTTATTTCTGTCCAATCAGAAGTATTTTTTGTTTTGTTGAAGAGTTTTCTGTGCAGTTGTTTTAAAGCTTTCCAAGTTCTTTGTTCCACCAAGATGTACCCTTACTTGAAGATTTTCATTTCAGTGGACAGTTTTTTCAAAGGTACATTTAATATTGATTCAAATTCTGATGAAAGCTTTTCAGTGGAAGAAATACTTTTCACTGATCCTTGATTGATTTTTTCCTGAATTTTGAAGTGATAACTATCCCAATTTGTTTTTCTTGGTTCTCTGAATTAAAAGATGATCAGAATTAAAATTAAATAATATATGTTCATGATCAGATAAAGATTCTTCATTAGAATCAGGCCACTTATTTATCATGTTTGATAGTTTAGCACTGCAAAGTGTTAGATCAAGAACTTCTTGTCTAATAGAGTTAACAAATGTTGGTTCGCTTCTGTTTCCGCACATAGGAATTTATTTGTAGAAATTGGACTGTATTTTATTTTCTGGTAAAATAATCTAAGTCTTCTGATAAATGATAAATGACAAATTTGATAAATTTGTGAAATGATCTAATTCGTACGATTGCAGATTCCAGACTGATTGACTCTGCTGTTTCTATCTTCTGAAGAACCTGGCTTGAGTCTTTCTTCTTCTATTGTTACAAAGGTAACGAATTTCTCTCTTATCTATTCTGGTTTTAGATCAAGTGCAGATCGATCGGGTTCTGCGTAATAATGGAAAAACTTTCTTCTCGACCAAGCGTGACAGATAACGGCGATAAGCATTTGAATTCTAGGGTGGTTCTGGAAGTTCCCTTTTTGGCGTGAACAGCTACCTCGGTTACAGATGTTAATATTTTTTGACATTGAATATTCAAGCAAACGTTCGTCGCTGGAGTAGAGTCTTACCACAGTGGAGATTTTCTTACATCTAGATTTTGTCACAATTATTTTCACCTATATTATTGCATGTTGTTCGCGCTAACGGGTAAATTGCTACCCTGCATTAAGGTGAAGGTGGAAGGAAGCCATTGTAGTTGTACAGGTAAAACCACGTGTAAAAATGGGGTAATAGTGTTTGTGAGAGAAGAGTAATTTGTTTCGTTTGTGTTGATTTTTGTTCGTAAATAGATCAATTCACTTATTAAACTGTGTGGCGCTTCACTGACAAGAGTCTTAGAATACATTTGAAAAAATAACAATTCAATGAAGTAAAGTAAATTATATGAATTATGTGTTCTGATGAGCAATTGCCAATATAAATATATATTGAAGGTGTATTTGCATATGACGTAAAATTCTGATTATACGCGAGCGTAACATGAACAAATTTATAACACATGCGAATTGGGGCTCTTTTGGTATTAACAAGTTCTTCCGCACAGTAACTCGATGTTGATGATTCCTTCATATTTTCTTTCGTTGATTATATTGTTTTCACATGTTCACGTTGGAGATCCTTAACCCTTTTATTAGTTGAGCAAGGCATTTTGATTGAATGTAATACTTTTCCGTTTAATATTTTTGAAAGCATATACTGAGAGAAATTATTAGTAAATATAACGATTTTTTTGGTAAATGCTGCCAATCTATAGTCATTTTCGACCGTACTAATAAACACATATGTCAAGCAGAACCATGATTCGTGAGCCCAAATCGGCTACATTTTCCCGCCGAAAATCCACGTATCAGAATTATATCCTTATTATACAGTGGTAGACATTCGTTTAGCCGCACCCTATTTTTATACTACAACTCTCCTGAATTACTGCTTTGAGACTGGAAATGTTGTCAAATTGTCATCCGTTTGCATAGACCATCTCGGCCAGGATTCTCCATAGGTTCTCTATGGGATTGCAATCGACTGCAAGCAGGTCATTCAAGAAGCGGGATGTCCTTCTCGGCAAACCATGCCTTCGATTGCTTGGAAACGTGGATCTATGCATTATCCTGCTGAAAAAACGACATCCTCGGTAGCGTTATTCTCAATATGGCCAATCAAAACGTTCTCCAGTAATTGAGGACACTTTTCGGAGTCCATTCGGGTGAAAATGAAACAAATGGGAAGCTTGCTGTGATAAGAAATGGCTTCCCACACTGTCAAACTTCCGCCCCCAAAGTTTCGCTTCGATCTCACGGCATACCGTTGACATAAATTGTACTGTAACATCCAAATTGAACTTTTTTCGCCGGAAAATACAACATTTCTCCATTCTAGTTTCCATTCCATGTATTGCCGGGCGAAAATGAGATAGTTCTGCTTATGGGTGGCGGTCAGTTTCGGCTTCCACATGATATTTGATGACTCGTTCAAGATGCGCGCAGTGTGCCTCTTCGTTACTGGAACAACCGATTCTGTCCTAATGTATGAGCAGGACATCGTTTCTTGGTTGCTTTGTGTCTTATTCGACCTTTAAGACGCAAAGTAACTTTGGTGTTCCCATTTGTTGGTAGTTATATCCCATATTTCTGGCACTATTTAAAGAAATTCCGTACCACTTTCTCAGATCGACCAATTTTTGTTACGATCGAGCGATTAGAAAACATTTGTTCACTGAATATCTTTATTATTTTCCGCCCTCTTCCGTCAATACCTTTCGCCATTCCTTTAAATTCTACGTAAATCACTAATATGACAAACTTCTTACGTTGCATATCTAATATTTACCTTGTAAATTGAACATTCTCAAGTATTTTTTCAGAAAACACAGATAAAGGCTTGGTGATTATGCGAAAACCTGATTCTTATGCCTTGCGGCTAAACGTATGTTTCGGGAAAAAACGACGTTTGAATGTTTATATCCAACGATGCCGCCATGTGTGTGTGATTGTGACGCCCTTTTAATAAAATTGAATGAAATATACTACCACTATAGCAAATAAGTATCCCGATAAAAAGAACATTCCTAGTTGTTTTGTAAGTGTTGCAAGTTTTTTCCAAGTGCGATTAAACGAATGTCTATCACTGTACCTCCGTACTGCCTTATGGCAACAATGAAAACGGTTAATACGCGCTTTTATCACCAGTTTTCAGATATAACAATATCCAGGTTTACTAATGTAATACAAGCTCTGGTAGGGATGCGGGTTTGTTGACAATATGTACAAAAAATTGTACATTCTACTAATTTTGCATTACCAAATATATTCGGTAGTTTTCGATCGAGGCAGTGTAGGCAGCCGTGGCAGTGTTCCGAGCTCTACAATATAATTTTCTTAACCAATGTTAAAGTTGCTAAAACTTATATTATAGATCCATTAAACGTAAAAATAATAATTGTATTGATATCAACACAATTTTATTTTATTCATTTTCAAGACATGAAACGCTATGACTCAGGAATAACATTTTATTGAGTGGTTTTTATAGCTGTTTCGATGATGTTGTCTGGCATCAGTATCGAAAAAATAACAAACAAAACCATTGCGGAAAATTGAAAAATGGAAATTTAACTTTCAGAGCGCTAGCTCGAGTTTTTCGACGTTCTTCAATATACAGTGCGACGGCAGATGAAAATTTAATATCTTGTGGGTAATCGATTAGAATTTGGTTTGCTTACTTGATGGGAAGTGTGCGAGGAGGATCATTTTCTTCACGCAAAATTATTGATTTTCGAGCGAGAGGTGAGGGAGGGAGATGAAAGAAATGAGCGCCTTTGTGGCTTCCTTCCACCTTCACCTTAAATACCCGGCATCGGAAGTATAGGAATGAATTTATTATCTTTTCTGAACATTTGAAAAGCAATCGGACTGCCTGATCTCACCATCTTAACCAACCAACCTGCAGAAATAATTCAGTCTAGAAGAAGAAGTGTTATTGGAATTAAAGAAAAACAAGTTTTATACATTTAAACAAGGTTTTATTTTCATTTTCGCTATATATATCTACATATTTTTATCATTGACATTAATTCTATTCATTGGCGTATACATTGGTCGTACCGTTGCTTGTTGAAGAACATCATTGAACCGATGTTGAGGAACAAACTGCCAACCGCTCGCGTGCATTGGATATTGCATTTGATTTACAGGGTATCCTGTATGGGGGTCAACCGGAACATTATTGACACTCATCGGTTGCACGTAGCAAACGGGAACAGGATTTGTCGGTCGACGTGCCGCAGGTAACAGTTTGTGGAATGTGCGTCTAATCACAGTTGCAGTGGAACTGATATCAAATGATGGGTTCAGGAGATGCTGTTTCCACTGTCGATAGAACGAATCTGTTTCAGAGGCCGACTCCGAATCACACCGACAGTTTGCCAACGATTCGTCGCATGCAGGGCATTTAGTCAAGCTGTTGAGCGACGAACTTTTTGACCGGGCAAAATCGCTAATTGTGTTCTTTGTATCCGATCCGGAGGCGCTATTTGCTCTAAGGCTGCTTTTATTCAAAACAGAAGGACTTCTTGAGTTGAGTGCGTTAGCTTCCGAGCTAACGTATTCTCCGTGTAAAGGTTTAGGTTTGCAGCTCATTTTGATGTTTCTGTAATAATAGTTCGATTTCGAATGCTCTCATCTGTTGAAGAATGGTTATTTATATTCGCTTTTGGTTAGAATTACCTGGTATCTCCGGTTCATCTGGGTAACAAATATTGCATACATTGATTACCGACGTATCTTCACAAAACTACCTGTTGTACTCGACAATACCAGAATTGGATCACTCTCTAAGGGGGATCGATCAAACATGCATATTGTACCCATTAATCGCATCTTAAGACGTTGCGGAAATGAGAAGTTCTAGGGGGCTGAATCATTGCTCTACGGCAAAAGACTCACCAACTCGATAGTTTTAATAAAAATAAACAATGAAGATGTGTGATTTTTTGTCACTTTTCCTCACTGTACACTTTTTGGAAACCACCCAGTTTCAGTCATACCCTTCAGAACGGTCCTTTCGAGCAATCCACAGCAAGGTAAACAGAAAAGAAAGGCTCGGTAAATTTCTTTCGAATTTTTTAATCATTTTTTCAATTTTTATTATTTTTGTCAATACAGCGCACAGGTAAGCACAACAATGTTTACCTCTCTTTTCTAACAAGAACAAACAAAACAAATCGATCGCAGTAAAATCATCCGTGCTTTTGGAATCCTAGGTAGCAAACAAAAGAAAGCGTGAGGAAGAAATCCTCTAAGAATTGGGGAAAATTATGAACTCCGGATAGGATCCGGAGATGGGCCATTACATGCCGGTGATGGGCTCATCATCCACGGAGGCATAAAAAATAGCGAACTTTTGCAGCGTGTGTCGGGCACAAAGTCGGAACAGAACAGCCGAAAAAATATGAAGAAGCATTTATTTAGTCGTTTGTGGTTCCCTTCGCATTCGCAATAGAGATTTTCATTGAAGAAAAATCCATACAGAGACAGAAGAGCAAAAAACGGATACTATAAATTGTGCGATATTTCCCTTCTAGTTTCCCCTTTCCGCTCGGGTGGATTACAGCGCATTGAGGATAGGAGATTTCCTTGGGCAGATGGTGCAGTCGAGCTCTGTGTGATATATGCTGCTTAGGCTCCTATCGTTTCTGGGAAAGGATATCGGCGGGATGCCGAGCACAAGCAATATTTAGTATTGAGGAAATTTAGTTTCGGTTTGAATATGTTATTGGATAACAACATTTTATTATGTGCCGAAGGATCTTTTGAATATTGAAACGGTTCGCGAGGGGCATTTTCTCCACCCAGTTGCGCCAGAATGGAACAAAATTTTCATGTACTGTCGACTGTTAAACTCTTTTTAGTATTTATTTGCTCTCCCCATGGCCATGTAGAGTAACCGGTGGACCATTTTGGTGAAAAAGTGTTTTTTTGTAGACCGTCATCTACTTTCTGTAACTGCGCTAGGTTTATGTTGGTGTTATTTGCTGCTTATCCACTAGTGGCGATGTGCAGGGTAATGAGAAAAGCTAACGCCGGGAAGTTATGTTTTCATGTGTGCAAACAATTTCACAACAGTTTATGGCTCGTAACGACTTTTTCTGTTGGGAAACAGGGACGCGATGTGTGACGTTGCATAGTGCTGTGAAAATAATTTTTTTTCGTTTTCCTTAATTGCAAAGTTCGGAGCCTAGTGTTTTTGTGTGAATAAACCACATTTGCTTATTTAGAAAATGCATGGAGTAAATGTTTAAACGTCTGCATCTGGGGCTCAATGTTCGTTCATCTTTTAGGCGTTTAACGGATTTCTTGCACAATTACAAAGTAATCCAAATCCAAATCCAGCTTCCGTAAGAAGTAAGTCGCCCTTCCAATAAAATTGATTGTATCGTTACTCAGTTAAACTCTCGCTCGCTTGACTCTCTCTCCAACCCACATCTTTTCTGCTACCGAAGTGAAAATGTTTCGCTCACTCGCTCGCTTTTCTCTCTCCCAACCCACTTCATTTCTGTCACCGGACTGAACGGTGCCATGGAAGAAATTGGAAATGGTTTCGCTCACTTGCCTTCTTGACTCTCTCCCAATCCCACTTCTTATCTGCCACCGATGGCTTATAACCCGGTACTCGATCGGAAATCCATGTAGTTGTAATTGCGAAGTAACAGGGAAATGGTTCTAATCCCATTTTTTTTCTGCCACCGGAATGAAATAATCTCACTCGCTCACTCGCTTGACTCTCTCCCAATCCCTCTTCTTATCTGCCATCGGACTGAACGATGGCTTATAACCCGGAACTCAATCCATGTAGTTTTTTTTTTATCTGTATTATAGTGACTTTCAACACTTTTGGCTGGCTCGTCACTGTTACTTCCATTTATGGAAGAATGTCGGGAGTGAGAATTGAACTCGTGACCTTCAGTGTGAGGAATATGGATGCTACCACTACGCTAGATCGCCTTCAAATCCATGTAGTTGTAATTGCGAAGTGAAAGGAAAATGGTTCTAATCCCATTTCTTTTCTGCCACCGGATTGAAATAATCTCACTCGCTCGCTCGCTTGACTCTCTCCCAATCCCACTTCTTTTCTGCCATCGGACTGGACTGAACGGTGGCATGAAAGAAATGGGAAATGGTCTTGTTCACTCGCCTGCTTGACTCTCTCCCAATCCCTCTTCTTATCTGCCATCGGACTGAACGATGGCTTATAACCCGGAACTCAATCCATGTAGTTTTTTTTTATCTGTATTATAGTGACTTTCAACACTTTTGGCTGGCTCGTCACTGTTACTTCCATTTATGGAAGAATGTCGGGAGTGAGAATTGAACTCGTGACCTTCAGTGTTAGGAATATGGATGCTACCACTACGCTAGATCGCCTTCAAATCCATGTAGTTGTAATTGCGAAGTGAAAGGAAAATGGTTCTAATCCCATTTCTTTTCTGCCACCGGATTGAAATAATCTCACTCGCTCGCTCGCTTGACTCTCTCCCAATCCCACTTCTTTTCTGCCATCGGACTGAACGATTGCTTACAACCCGGTACTCGATCGGAAATCCATGTAGTTGTAATTGCGAAGTGACAGGGAAATGGTTCTAATCCCATTTCTTTTCTGCCACCGGATTGAAATAAAAAAAAACTCTTTCCCAATCTCATTTCTTCTCTGCCAGCGGACCGAACGGCATGAAAGAAATGAGAAATGGTCTCGTTCACCCTCCTGCTTGACTCTCTTCTTATCTGCCATCGGACTGAACGATTGCTTACAACTCGGTACTCGATCGCAAATCCATGTAGTTGTAGTTGCGAAGTGACAGGGAAATGGTTCTAATCCCATTTCTTTTCTGCCACCGGATTGAAATAAAAAATAAACTCTTTCCCAATCTCATTTCTTCTCTGCCAGCGGACCGAACGGCATGAAAGGACTGAGAAATGGTTTCATTCACTCGCCTGCTTGACTCTCTCCCAATCCCACTTCTTATCTGCCATCAGACTGAACGATGGTTTATAACCCGGTACTCGATCGGAAATCCATGTAATTGTAATTGCGAAGTGACAGGGAAATGGTTCTAATCCCACTTCTTTTCTGGCACCAGATTGACATAATTCCACTCACTCGCCTGCTTGACTCTCTCCCAATCTCACTTCTTTTCTGCCAGCGAACTGAACGGCATGAAAAAAAATGAGAAATGGTCTCGTTCACCCTCCTGCTTGACTCTCTCCTAATCTCACTTCTTATCTGCCATCGGACTGAACGATGGTTTATAACCCAGTACTCGATCCATGTAGTTGTAATTGCGAAGTGAAAAGGAAATGGTTCTAATCCCATTTCTTTTCTACCACCGGATTGAAATAATCTCACTCGCTCGCTCGCTTGACTCTCTCCCAACCCCACTTCTTTTCTGTCACCCGACTGAACGGTGGCATGAAAAGAATGGGAAAAGGTTTCACTCGCTCGCTCGCTTCACTCTCACCCAATCCCACTTATTTTCGGCCACCGGACTGGGCTGAACGGTGGCATGAAAGGAATGGGAAATGGTCTCACTCGCTCACTCGCTTCACTTTCTCTTAATCTCACTTCTTTTCTGCCACCGGACTGAACGATGGCTTAAATAACCCGGTACTCGATCGGAAAGCCATGTGGTTGTACTTTCGAAGTGACAGGGAAATGGTTCTAATCCCATTTCTTTTCTGCCACCGGATTGAAATAATTTCCCTTGCTCGCTCGCTTGACTCTCTGCCAATCTCACTTCTTTTCTGTCACCGGATTGAACGATGGCTCTCTCCCAATCTCACTTCTGTTCTGCCAGCGGACTGAACGGCATGAAAGAAATGGGAAATTGTCCCGTTCACTCGCCTGCTTGACTCTCTCCTAATCTCACTTCTTATCTGCCATCGGACTGAACCTGGTAATCCCATTTCTTTTCTGCCACCGGATTACGAAGCGAGACCATTTCCCATTTCATTCATGTCACCGTTCAGTCCGATGTCAAGTGAGGGAGAGTGAGCGAGAGTCAATTTCTTTCATGCCATCGTTCAGTTCGGTGGCAGAAAAGAAGTGGGTTGAGAGAGAGTCAAGCGAGCGAGTGAGCGAGATTATTTCCCATTTTTTTCATGTCATTGTTCAGTCCGGTGGCCGAAAAGAAGTGGGTTGGGAGAGAGAAAACTGAGCGAGTGAGCGAGACCATCTCCCATCTCGCTCACTCGCTCCCTTGAATCTCTCCCAATCCCACTTCTTTTCTGCCACCGGACTGAATGGTGACATGAAAGAAATGGAAAGTGGCTGCCTATGATAGGGCAGGTTATTGGGCATATAAATCTCAAATACGAATATTTGAAGCCATCTGTTGACATGAATGTTTGAAGGCCATGGGGAAGATCCAGAAGATCGGAAGTAATGGTTACACCTGAGCTTAACAAAAAATAGCAGGAAAACCGAAAAATTCCATGAAAAATGCTGTTCCCCAGGTTCAAAAGAAAGTCGTTTTTCCATTGTATTGTGACTGGCGTTGAAAAGAGGATTTATTTCGAGAATCCTTGCAGAGCAGCGCTTATATTCCTACGAAAAGATGGGAAAATATTTTGAGAAAATGGAGCAGTTGTTTTGGTATTGTTGTTGTTAATCTGCAAAAGGCCCCAGTGGCCTGTGCTGTACACAGAAGTCGTCTGCATTCACCTCGGTCAATAGCTGTTTGTCGCCAGCCATGTAGTCTGCGTAGGATCCGCCAGTCGGCTTCCACTTGGTCGTACCATCTTGCCCGCTGCGCACCTCTTCTCCTCGTTCCAATTGGGTCGGTGTCGAGGACTTTTTTCACTGGGCTGTCGTCCGTCATTCTTACAATGTGCCCAGCCCAACGCAGCCGGCTGATTTTCGCGGTATGTACGATGGGTGGTTCTCCCAGCAACTGGTGTAAATCATGGTTTGTTCGCCTTCTCCACATCCCGTCATCCATCTGCCTCCATCTGCGTAATACCTTCCGCTCGAATACACTAAGGGTGCGCTGGTCCTCCGCGAGCATAACCCACGTCTCGTGGCCGTAGAGGACTACCGGTCTTATCAGTGTTTTATATATGGTTAACTTTGTGATGCGGCGAATTTTACTCGACCGTAGTGTCTTCCGGAGTCCAAAGTAAGCACGATTTCCTGCCATGGTGCGTCTTTGTATCTCTCTGCTGGTGTCATTATCAGCGGTCGCCAGTGAGCCCAAGTACCCGAACTTGTCTACCACTTCGATTTCGTCATCGCCAACCTGAATTCTTGGTGGGAGGCTAACATTTGTCTTCTTGGAGCCTCTTCCTCGCATGTATTTTGTCTTCGACGTATTGATGGCTACTGGCCTCAGTCTTCAATCCGATGTAAGTCTCCTTCATCGTCTCAAAATTTCGGGTAACAATGTCAATGTTGTCTGCGAAGCCGTAAAGCTGGTATGTCTGAATCAACTCTTAGGAAGAGGCTCATATAAGAAAGTGATTTAAGATTTGAATCTCTTTTTATTGACATTTCTACTTCTGCTGGAATGTGTCAGCGAGCACCTAGTGCGGTTCAGATAGGTATTTACGAGTGAGCAGTCTGAGGATCTGCAGGCCCTTGGACAAATTTTTCTATGGTATGACTCTCAAAGATTTACGGCGCATGGCGTTCGATTTTTCGGAAGCCAACAAACTCCAGCACGAATTCAACAAAGTTGCAAAACTAGCAGGAAGATATTGGGCTTCTAGTTTCATGGGGAACCACCTTCTTTCTCTTCGAACCCCACAACAGCGCAACGATGCAACAGCGCTTCAAGGCAAAGCGTCGGAATCCTCAGAACCGAAATCTAAGATGAGGAGTAAAAATAAACAATTGCTTAAAAATAGTTCAAAATGAATTTCAAATGGAAAATGTTTTTTTTCACCATGCATTCAATTCAATAACGGTTATGTTTCGTTTATGTTTATGTTTTTACAATGAACTTCAAATCAATATTGTTTTTTTTTCAAAAATGAGTTTCAAATAAGTCAAGTGAAGGTAACTATGTATTTATAAACTTGATCTACATAAATAAAAATGATTTGTTGTCCGTTCCTTACGATTTAACTCAAGAACGGAGCCACGGATTTAAACAGTCAGTATCAGGATTGATGTGTCTTAGTCTGCATCAGGTTTATATTTCAAAAAAGAAATTATGTACCGCGAGTATAGATTACGTACATAAAAATAATTTTTGTGGGTGACGGAATGATTTATATCAATATATCAATTGTGGGTGGGACGAAGTTCGCTGGGTCAGCTAGTTTGTTAATAAAAACGAATTCTGTTTCAAATGTTGGACATTTTCGGATATTTTATATTGTCAGTATTCTTCCTCCTAAAAATTTCCACGTGGTATGTTCGACTATAACACTCACTCTTCTCCACCCATAAAAACACAGAACACTCCCTCCTGCCTACTGGACGGTGCCTACACCCTCTAGTAATAATGCTTTCCCCCTTCTGATGATAAAGCATTTATTATGGGTATAAGGTACCTCAGAAGTTCAATTCAATAAGTGCGCACCTTTGCCCCCACTATGGGGCAAAAGTGCGCATTTGTCTTTTTGTATTAAAATATGTATTTGTCCAATTACAAACACAACTCGAGAAATTCTTGTACTACGTTTCGATGGTAATATATTAGGCTGTCAAAAAAGTCCTGCGGTATTTTTTTTGAATTTTCATTTGTTCATAAAATTAGTTACAATCATCTGTTTGAAGTCAAATATGCGCCGTTTTGTTCGATGACTTGTTCCCAACGAGATGCCAACTTCATAATACCCCTGTTATAGAAGCTCGCTTCCTTATTGGCAAAAAACTCGGATAGCCAATTTTCACAGGCCTCTTTTGTGGCTAACTTCTGACTACCTAGCTCGTTCGCCATGGACAAAAACAGGTGGTAGTCACTTGGTGCAAGGTCCGGACTATACGGCGGATGCAAAAGAACCTCCCATCCGAGCTCCCGGAGCTTCTGGCGCGTCACCAAAGAAGTGTGTGGCCTGGCGTTGTCCTGATGGAAGACAATGCGGCCTCTGTTTATCAAAGATGGCCTCTTCTTCATGAGTGCTACCTTCAAGCGGTCCAGTTGTTGGCAGTACAGGTCCGAATTGAGCGTTTGGCCATAGGGACGGCTGCTACTATGCCGGTTTTTCTCGGCTAATTCAGCGATTTTGTCGCAATTTTCGACGACAGGCCTTCCGGAGCGTGGCGCATCTTCGACGACCTCTACACCAGAACGAAAACGTTGAAACCATCGTTGTGCGGTGGAAATGGAAACTGTATCGGGTCCATAAACTGCACAAATTTTATTGGCAGCTTGAGATGCATTTTTGCCTTTGTCATAGTAGTACTGTAAAATATGTCGGATTTTTTTTTATTTTGCTCATATTTGCGACACTATAACTCACGAACGAATTAACCAAACAAAACATACAATTAATACAACTAGAACTACGCGCTTACAACGACACCTCGTGGAAATACCGCAGGACTTTTTTGACAGCCTAATATATAGAGCAGATGTATCTAAAACGCGCCTGCCGGGCAATTCGACCCGCCTGATTTTCTCGTAAACTAGCAAGAATAGAAGTGCAATGGCAATCGTGCTAGTCAATGATAGAATCCTACCAAGCAAGTTTTACATTCGTAACATGCTTTAAAAAAATAAGAAAAATAATGTTCTTGGGAAGCAATTTTAGATGTAGTTTTCTACATCAGTTCTATAAGATTTTTGTTGCTTGAAACCGATTTAGAGGTGATAACTGTGGGTCATATTTATTGAGTCGAGTTCCATTCCATTCATTCTCGCTTAGGGAGTGCGTATTACACACTTCTCCTATAGTTACAATTTGGTAAGCAAACGGAATTTTATTTGCTCTTATTTCAAGAGTTATTGAACGACAACAGTTAGGCGCGCATCTTTGCCCCGCATTACTCTATGCAAAATATCAGCTTAATCATTCACCAGTGTCGTAGAGCCGTCAATGTTTGTGTTTTTTGAAAACCGAATCAGGCAAAAGGAAAAAAAGAAAAAAAAAAAGAAAGTCCCGATAGAAAATTAGAGGGTCGCTTTTGCCATCCTTTGGCACTCTGTTGTACATCTGGTATATTGGGCATCAGAGGACTCGGTAAGTTATTGATAAGTTGACCATCATGCCCAATATAACCTAGTTAACTGGAAATCCGTTCACAAAACAGAAATATTTCAGTACACAAGGTCTACATGTTGAGGTACAATTTCATTCAGCAAAGCTAGGGGCTAACGGCACACCTTGACGTGTGAACGATAGCACAATTTTATAGACGACCCAGCTCTCATTCGGCCTAATGAAAATCGCCATCGGAGAATGAAAGATGGAAATCGTAATTGCAAACAAAGCTATTCAATTTACATCGATAAAATCGAATTAATTCAATTTCATTAACCATTTGTTCGGACGCCCGGACTCGGAACGGTGGTTCCAGTCATTGCATCCCACCTTTTCATAAGTACGAGCATACAGCAGACGAGCCCCGCGGGGCCAGTTGTGTTCGCGTTCGATTCAATTGGTTCGCAGATTGTTGGCCGTCGCACCGGACCTACTCGGAAATCGAGGGTTAAATTGTTCTATTTATTAGCCTTTCTCTTGGCGAGAAGGCCCCAGGGTAGTATTGTTCGATCAGAGAACACACGCGTGGTGGTATCCCTTGTCGTCGTCCGTTCGAAGCAATCAATAATATTTTAATTACGTTCGGTTCGCTCGCAATTGAAAATTGTTATTAATCCCAATGTGGTTTGTCTTCAGTACTTGATATGGGAACCATGATATTTAAATTCTTATTCAAAATGTTGATAATTGGCACAAGCTTTAGGTATCATTTCGATGGCATGAACATGAGAGTTTGGTTTGGTCCATTTTTTTCGTCTGTCGATTTTGTGGAACATGATTTAAAAATATATTGTTGATAATATTACGCCTTTGATACAGAAATACGAATTGTCATCAAATTAAATATCTAAAATTGCAAATAGAATTTTATGTGTCGATTCGCAGGAAAATATTACACAGACTCGTCGAAAAAACATGATTTGTGATGATAACGCTCTGTCTCACCGGACTTATTATTGGAAATGAAAATTCTTGTTTATGTTTATCGTTTTAACCAAAAGCTCATTATGCAACCACCTTATTCATCTGACTTGACTCCAGTTGACTTTTTTTCCCAAAAACATAGATTACCGCTTTGATAAGAGAGATAGGAGAGAATTTGTGGAAAAAACTAAAGTTAATCTCGGATAATGCATTTAAAAAATCTTTTGTTGATTAGTTTTTTCTATTGGAATGAAATGCCAATTCGATTACAATTACATCTAGAGTTGATAGGATAGGAAATCAATTAATGTACATTTTACCATTTGTGACGTTTAATTTCACAGAGTTTCATGAAACTGAAACTTAAAACAAAAAAAAAATGGTTTAGCACAACGAAAGGTCATGGCATCCAGGAGTACAACGACCTAACCTGGAGAAATCCCTTGTCAGACATCGAATGACTAACGAAAAATATGATCTTCTTAGCGAAACATACAAACTAAACTACAAAGCAGTAATGGAAATTCGTTCGCTCTCGTTCGAACAGGAAAAGCAATATAGATAAAGAAAAAAAAAACTAAAGTCGCTCTCCTGGCCAAAGGACAACGTTTCGAAAATCGATAGAACGGCGGTGATTTGACATCGAAGAGTCTCCCTCCCTCTCGTGGGACCAGGGGGCTGAAGTGGGAAGTTATTGCGGAAACGGCCATCGAAGCGTGAATAGCAAGAAAAATGTGAAAATTTAATTTTCTTGTTTTCTTCTTACAGGCCACACACTCCGGCTGGCAACGTTCTGAATTCTCCGGAGGGGTGAATGGAAAAACGTCCGGCTCCTTCTCATTCGCTAAGTCTTGGCAAATAAACCGGTCCCTATCCCGTTGCGGGCCACAGTGTTGTCACCAGTAGTAACGGGCACTACGTGATGACCGAAACGAAACCATGCCGCAGCCGCCAGGCAGAAACAGAGACTGACAGTTAAGGGTGACCGTGCAAAGTGTTCAATTAGCAGTAGTCCCTCTACCCTTTCGGAGTGTGTGTGTGTTCCAAGAAAGAATAATTAGCGACAACGTTTTCAATTTCCCTTTTAAATGAAAATCACTGCAGTAGACGGAGGAAGCATTGAAGCCTTCGTCCTCAGAAATAGGCCGTTGATGGAGGAAAAGAAATCTCAATCTTTATTAGTCGTTACTTTGCGTGTTCTCGAGTCTCTGAGTTTCCCTTCCAATAACCGTGGTTGAACAGAAGGACTGTAATATTATAGGTAATTTGTTTACTCATGCTGTGAAAATTCGTGCTGTGAATGTACGTGGGTTTGTGCACGGTTCGGGACGATTTCCTCGCGAGTGTCATAAAATCGCTAACGCAATTTCCAAATAAGTACTGTCGAAGACATTAATAAGGTTCATAAAAAATATAAAAGTAAGATGTACGTGTGATCTCACGCTCCTGTTGCTCACCGTGGAAAAAGCAGAGATAGAATGCGGTGCTTCCAACGGGGTTGAACGAGAGGCGGTGTTATGGTTTTTGAAGATTAAAATAAGGTGTACGTAATACTGGAAGTCGGTATGTAATTTTCCGCGACAGTGAGTTCGGTTGGGAGTTTGTGAGATATCGTAGGTGCAGCACAATCATAATGTACGTCGAGTACGGGGAACGAAGGAACAACGAACGTGACGCAATGACGGAGAGTAACAAGTTTACGGTAAGTTAATTTGATTTGGATGTAAATTTATACTGAATTTTATATATACTTCGCAACTCCGCAGTGTTCATACATAACTGAACATACCTCAAATTATTCATCTTTCCTTCTTCGGTTCAAATACTGGTAGCGGTATTTTAATGATGTTTATTACATTGCCAAATAATACTCGTAAACTACTATAACAGAATACAATAATATCTCTTTATTTCTCTTAAATGATGGAAAATATGTACCAACCACAATATCCCATACAAAAGTTTCTCATGAGGTAATTTTCAATATTACTATTATATCTCATTCCGAACAATGTTCAGTAAATCCAAATAATAAACAAAACTGATGAAACCCATTCATAAAAAGGTACAACTCTTATTATGGTTATGAAATGTCCCACAACCCTTTATAACCCTTTCATAAATAAACGAATCAAACAACTTGACGTTTCTATGATATTATTTTTGTAATTTTTATAAATAGCCGTAATTGTAGAATTGCAAGAGCCCCATTTTTCGTCTTCTAAGTATTTTATCCGCTTAGCATATAAAGCATAGCAAGATTTTGTTCAATATTCTATGCGGATATAGTGTAAAGTCAGGGCATTTGCGTAGTGTGTATTCGTATGTCTATATGTGATCATGTGTATCCTCTTCGCAGGATTGTCGCATGTTCTGTAAATTATGTTCTTCGTAAAAAACTCGAGTTTCAACTCTATAAATTGACCATGATTCATATGGTTTCTGTTGCTTCAAAAAATTGTGCTGTATCATAAAGAATTGTGCAGTATTATAATACGCAGACTTTTTCATGGGGCATCTCAAATCGCTTATCTACAACAATTATTCTAGGATCATGGCAACACATTCATTAAGCTGTATGAAATAGTTGGGAACAGTTGAACAATGCTTCCGAGATCGATTAACACAGCGCATTGATAATAGTGGATCTGCTGGGTATTACCGTATTACCAGCAATCTGTTCGAAACTATCAAAGTAATTGTCCGCTTTTCCTGGTTTAATATAAATAACCAATGCAGAGAAACTTTTAACATTCAATTATTTCAGCTCCACATTGTATAAAACAGACGATTGAAATTCAACACTTAATACAGTTATTGTTTTTATCATTCTGTATCAATCTGCGCAACGAGGTGTTAATAACTTTTAACAACATGATTAATTTGGATTGGAATTTAGATGCATCAACAAAACATTCATGCAGGCTCGAAATGAGCCCATAAAATTCTACAGAGAGTATGGTTATCGACATACAATTTCCGCTTGAGATTTGCCGTTTTGGCTACTCTGCTCAGCCAGCCAACCGTCGAAGGCCAACACAAAGTTTCACTTTCAATCTGATTTATTGTGGAGTGATTAATTGAACGGTTAATTATGGCTTGCTCATTTGGAAAAGGGTGATGAAGATGATTATGCCAGGAGGCTAACGGTCACCACGTAGCAAAGGATGCGTGGAACCGATAGTCATTTTCTCATTAACCGCAGCAATGGCTTACATAAGCTAATGCTGTGGTGAAGATAGGAACAACAGTTCACACACACACACACGACCATTCAAAAGAAAGGAAAGAAGCTTGGTTTTAGGCTTTGAAACGAGGGGATGCATGAATTAATTTAGGATCAATCGCACCCGCAGCTTCTCCTTTCACTACTGACAGTGTAGAGATTGTATACAAATATATAGGCGATGGATGTGAGCTTCTGAACGACGTCAATGATAAACAAGGAAATCATATCAAAAGCTTGCCGGGCACAGGGAGAATATGAAGAAAATGGTCATATTGGACGCCCTTCGGAAAACATAGAGCTGAACATATAGACAGTGATAGACAGGAAAGCATTATCATCTGATGAAGGCTCTTAATATCGAGGAAAAGTACCGATAGCAGCTGTTCGAAACGCTCTTGAGGGTATGGCGCGGACAGAATCAAGAGAAAAAGGAAAAAAATATGCCATCAAAGCTACGAATACAATAGCAAACTTCAAAGTTTATAAAGCTTTGATTCTCTCATCTCCGGAAGTTGTTAGTTGTGGGAGCTGGAATGATTATTGTGTAACAGAAATCGTAATTGTACACGAATTATTTTTCCGAAATGAGTCTGCAATTTCGAAGAAGTTTGAAGTTACACGAAAACTGAACGCAATGGAATGTTGCATAATACTTTCCTTATTGTCAAACCAAATTAAAGTCTCTGTTAAAACCGAGAAACTTATAACAAACTTTACCAAAACGATTTCGTTCGAATCGAATCGCGAACAATAACCAAATGCTTTCTCTACATAACTCTAGGATCTCGTACAGAGAGCTGAACATTTCGGGAAATTTCTTTCCGGGGCTTCGAAGCCCCTCCAAATTGTTTTCCACCCTCGTCACTCTCTTTCGGACGATGGCAGCAATCTATCATCAGGAAAATTGAGTGCGAAAAATCCACCCATCTTGCAGTGGAAACAGACTTGAAATAATACTTTGGAAAGTTGTGTCTTTGAGTTGCTTCTCTTTCCTCGGATGTCAATCGACGAATTGTGCCGAGGAATTAGACAAAATGAAACTACAATATATAAGCTGAGCAGTCTAAGAGTTGTTCATTGATTTTTTGAAAGTATATTTTCCTTTTCGTTCATCTTACACGAATCCAGCAAATATTTGTGATTAAGGAAATGCCCTTGGCGTGATGAGCCGAAATTTTATTAGAGAGACCTGATAAGAATTCCAGTGTTCATTTTGTCCATCATTTTTGACGTATATAGATTTCATCTGTGTTGAATAACCAAAATTAATTATTATTCATACTGTACAGAGCTATGGGGTGAGATGGCTCATTCAACAAAACTGTGCAAATCGTCAAAATTTGAGAAAATAAAACCTAGACTGAGGAATCTTTGACAAAACGAAGCACATATTATATGATGAATTCGTCTTTAAGAATTTTCCCTGGAACAAAATTTGCACGGAGATTTTGTTTAATTATTGTATACGATTTAAGTTGTACATTGCTACAATTTTTTAACCTTTTATACAGTCAATCTGTATATTTCATTTCAGTATGATCTGTATATTACATTAAAAAAAAATATTTCCTTACATTCAACGAGGACTTTTTATTGTTCTACGTTGTTTCTCATCACACTTATAACGCATGGTTCATTTAGCAATTAAACAAAAACAACTGCGTGTATTAGAAAGTGAATTTGGAAGGGCTAGTGACAGCAGTTAAATGACTACTGTTTTGTTTCTCTTTCGGTTAAATTTCCACAGTTTGTAAGATATATCATTTTACACAAAATGCAAAACAGTAGCCACCTTTTTAAACCTGTCCGTCCCTATTCAGTCTATTTGAATTTCATTGGTTTCTTGTACAATTCGTAAGGCTTCCACTGTTCGCGTGAAGATTTTGGTTTTTTATTGCTATGTTGACGACAAAAAACCGATTGTTCATTGTCAGTCTCGTTTCCAATGAACTGGCCTATCAACACATCTGATCGCGTGCAAGTAATTTCACTTCAAAGCCAGGCCGATTTAGGTCGCTATAATTATTTCGTCTATAACCCAATAAAAGAATAAACAGCCAGTGACTAATACATTGGTTTCCGTGTGTGGAACCCCCACGGCTCTCTCTGTCATTACTTCCCGTTAATCGTTTCGTAATTCATGATGGACGTGCTCTGGTTGTTTAATTAGTCGGATGACAATGGATCGTTGGATCATATCTGCGGGCGGTAGACGTTATGACGAACATGCAAGGCTATCGTCACTTTCGCCAAAATGGGTGGAAAATCCATTCTCTTCTGGCAGACTCAATCATTCAAATCCATGGATGAGAACACAGGCCTTTGGGAATTTCCGGTTTTAAAATTCGCTTTCGTCATTTCAAGCATTTATTCATGTTCATATATGCATATGTGCAATTTTCGGTACAACAATGCTGTCATCGGTTAATGCTTAACAATGATCTCAGAGTATTTCATTAGAGATAAATAATGAGATTTGCTTCGCACGTTGACTACCAACTACGAGATGACTCGTCGATGAACTACGAGTTTTCTCGTAGTTGACAATCAACGTGTTATGGAAGTTGGTAAACTACAAGGTAGACAAATTACTGGCAATACAATCCATTGATCAAGTGCGATGATTTGATTCCCACCCTTCATATGGAGATTCGAGTTCATCTGTGCCTCGAGTGCGTACAATGTTTAGAATAGGTAAAGGGTGTGTCACATCAAATTGCATCACGGAAAAAACGATGTAGAAATTCGCCCAGTAGACCGATCCTTTTGAAAATTTTAGACAGTAAAATAAAAACTTTTTAACAACTTTTGGCATTTTCTTTTTATTCATACTTCGAGCCCAAGCCCGTATACTCGCACCTTCCTCTTTACCCCGTCCATAAGGTTCTGTACAACGTCAGGTGGTAGTTTTTTTTGAACAGAAATCCATTTTCTCTTGAAGTCCGCCTCCGAATTGACAACTTTTGGGTTCTCCCGGAGGGCCTGCTTCATAATCGCCCAATATTTCTCTATTGGGCGAAACTCCGGCACGTCGGGCGGGTTCATTTCCTTTGGCACGAAGGTGACCCCGTTGGCTTCGTACCACTCCAACACGTCCTTTGAATAGTGGCACGAAGCGAGATCCGGCCAGAAGATGGTTGGGCCTCCGTGCTGCTTCAATAGTGGTAGTAAGCGCTTCTGTAGGCACTCCTTAAGGTAAACCTGCCCGTTTACCGTGCCGGTCATCACGAAGGGGGCGCTCCGCTTTCCGCAAGAGCAGATCGCTTGCCACACCATGTACTTTTTGGCAAACTTGGATAGTTTCTGCTTGCGAATTTCCTCCGGAACGCTGAATTTGTCCTCTGCGGAGAAGAACAACAGGCCCGGCAGCTGACGAAAGTCCGCTTTGACGCAGGTTTCGTCGTCCATTACCAGGCAATGCGGCTTCATCAGCATTTCGGTGTACAGCTTCCGGGCTCGCGTCTTCCCCACCATGTTTTGCCTTTCGTCGCGGTTAGGAGCCTTCTGAACCTTGTATGTACGCAGGCCCTCCCGCTGCTTGGTCCGCTGGACGAATGGACTTGACAAATTCAGCTTATTGGCGACATCCCGGACCGAACTTCTCGGATCACGTCTAAACTGCTTAACTACGCGCTTGTGATCTTTTTCACTGACGGAGCATCCATTTTCGCCGTTCTTCACCTTCCGGTCGATGGTTAGGTTCTCGAAGTATCGTTTTAGTACTCTGCTGACCGTGGATTGGACGATTCCCAGCATCTTACCGATGTCCCGATGTGACAACTCCGGATTCTCGAAATGAGTGCACAGGATTAATTCACGACGCTCTTTTACGTTCGACGACATTTTTCCAAATTTACGAAAAATTGACAGTGAAGCATGGCCAACGTGATCTATACACTCTTATCTGATTATAAGCGAAAGCTGAAGATATAATTCCTAAAAATAAAATTTCTACAGCGTTTTTTCCGTGATGCAATTCGATGTGACACACCCTTTAACATACGAGTCGGTGCTTAGTATTTTCTTGCCTGGGGTGATATGTGAGCACTGGCACCTCATCTGCTTTCACTTCTGACATTTCTTGTAGCCGATGTAGAGCACAGTAATGTACGTGCAATCGTTCAAGGATGCTGAGTTGACCTATTTTCGTAGGGGGTTTGCTTTATTTATCGCCGAAAATTGATTAATATTGAAGCTGATAGCATCATAACACCTTTTCAGATTTCGGAGTATTAGAGATAAGCTATTATGAAAGAAAATTAACATTATCGTAATATTTCCATGTAAAAATTTAGCGCTGAACTTCGCCGTTTCAACGTAATATTACTTGCGTCATTTTTATTAGTACTTAGTTGAGATTTCTATGCTAATTAACACGCCTTGAATGCATTCTGAGTGGCAAGCTCTAGAATACGACTGACCACAGTGCAAGTCGGAGGAAATTTCTTTGACGAAAAATTCCCCTGACCAGAACGGGAATCGAACCCGAACTCCCGGCATGTTAGGTGTGACGCTAACCACTCGGCAACGGGAGCACTAGCTATTGAACAAGCACACGTCAAAATGTTTGTTTATTGAAATAAGACGTTTACCGAGAATGGAATGTGCAAATCTGTATGATGCGGACTAGGACTTATAAATAGTGACAAAAATTTTAATAATTTTCATTTGTTAGTATTATTGTTATTCTTTGTTATATTCTAAAAAACGAACGAAACTTTTCGGTAACCAAATGAATATTATTATTTATGAGAGGTGATTTTTTGAGCGTTTGGTTTGAATTTAAAAAAACACAGGAAATTTGTAAGAAATGTAAAGAAGTATATTTCTGTGGGTTAAAAATCAAATCATTTCCATTTATTTTTAAGGATAATTTCATGTATATGTTGGCCCCGTTTAAGTCCATTCGTGAAGCCCATATCGGCTGGTACCTCCCAAATAACACGTGTGTTGTTGTCTTCTAGTGCCTGAATCGACGCTGGCTTGTCGGCATGAACAAGAGGTTCGACATTCCCACACAGAAAATACTCCAACGGTGCTAAATTACAAGATCCAGGTGACCAATTCATCCCAAAACGAGAGATGAATTGCTCACCAAATTAATCGTTTCGTGTGCTGTGTGCATTGATTTGATAAAAAAAAGTAAAAAAAAAACGTTTTAAGTTAAACGGTTTAATGTACTAAAAGCTAGAAAATAATTAGGCAAGTAGCAGTTAGTAGTTATCACATCCCTTCCTTCATTGATCTAGAAAAATCGTGGGTATATGATGAAACAACTAACTGTGGATAATGGAAATCCGATGTGCCCCACGATTTTATTTTAGTCTCATCATTGTTTTGAGAAAATATGTAATCTGTCATTTTGTGGTGGCAGCCATCTTGGATTTGCATTTTTTTATAAATAACTGTGTTCTACTTGTCAAGCCCTTTCATTTGATACCCATATTGATTGGGTTTTGGAAAAAATATATCGTCATTTTGTTATGGCGGCCATTTTGGATTCGCATTTCTCATGTCTAACTAGTTAAGTTCTTTTATTTGATACCCATATTGATGGGTTTTGAGAAAATATGTAATCCGCCATTTTGTAGCGGCCGCCATCTTGGATTTTTTAAATCATGAAATATGCAGTTTTATAATGACTGCAGAAACAAAGGTGTGTTCCGAATTTCATATCAATCGGTCAATAGGAAGGGGTTCTAATTTCTATTAACGTGGTAAAGCGCTACAGACATACAAACCTACACACATACAAACATACAAACATACAAACATACAAATAACAGGGCAAGCTAAATAAAACCATTTAAAAAAACAATGATTTGTGCACGTTGTTTGTTTGTAAGTCTTTTCATGAGGGAATGATAATGAAAACTACACAACTTTTACTTTGCCACATGGCACATATCACATGTGATTTGTCAAAAACAGTGTACTGAAAAACCTAATAGCAACAAATTTACCCGTTACTTCGGTGATGTTCTTATGATTCATTGATTGCATATATGTAAGAAGTTGCTCATACGGTTAAAAATAATTTTATTATTAACACTTTATCGACCGCTAGCCTATTAATCGGCTTTTCGATTCATAATATAGGTTTAAGTTCGATAAATTTATTTTCCTTTGGAACAAACGACGAAAAATTAGCCGGTACTGGATGCGTGCTTACTACTAAATGCGTGCTTACTACCAAACCGGTACTTAGTGAATGGCGATTGATAAAGTGTTAAGGAGAGTAGTTCGTTTCAGGTCTTAAAATGTATTATACTGCCGTTCTACGCACAGCTGTCCCTTGTTCCAAAATCAGCACCTCAGAAAAACGCATTCAAAGTTTTCTAGCACATTAGTCTACTAGAAGCTTTAGTCATTTCGATTTAACAATACACTGGGGTTTTTATAAGCAGTTCAATGAAATGTGAAAAGACTCCCTCATTTGAATCAATCAATCTTGATTACAGGTTTAAAAATTCATTCAGCTATGCCTAGAATATCAACATGGAACAATTGAGCTGGATGTTGTTTTTTCAAAAGCTGGGAACAAACTGTAACTTTTTTTTGTGTTTTTCCGGAAGATTAAGCATAAAAACGTCGTTTTATGAAGAAAGATGTACTTTTTTCTAGCATATTTTGACGGTTTGTTGCAATTGAAAGTGTTATGGTAGAAAAAAGTGCTTCGTTCTATAGTTTCCCTAAACTTTCCAGCGAACAAATTCATTGATATCTACATCTACCTATCTATCTATCTATCTATCTATCTATCTATCTATCTATCTATCTATCTATCTATCTATCTATCTATCTATCTATCTATCTATCTATATATCTATCTATATTTCTATGGCATTACCATGCTCTTTAAAAATAATAAAATCGTTTGAAAATTATGTTCAACATGCCCTGCCCATCGCACTCGTCCAGCCTTGGCGGCTTTCTGGATGCTGGGTTCGCCGTAGAGTTGCGCCAGTTCGTGGATCATTCTTCTTCTGAATATTCCTTTTTCCGTGTGTTGTTCCGTGTGTTGTTCTGAGCACTCGGCGTTCGAAAACACCAAGTGCTTGTGAGTCCTCTTCGAACATCGTCCATGCTTCGAGCTCATAGAGAACAATCGGACGATTTGTACAAACTGACTAGACTTTTTTATTTTTAAATTTTAATTTTTAAGACTTTATTTTGGTCATATTTAATTTGGAACGAAAAGAACAGTTTAAGCTCTTCAAATCGCTAAAGATTTCGCTTAACAACTGCCTCCAACGAAAGCTGTATCTGTATCTTTGCTGAAAATCTGTAATTCTGTATATACAGATTCTGTATCTGAAATTTGGCGAAAAATCTGTAAAATACAAAATATTCTGTATATGTGGCAACCCTCAATGCAGTGTTCGACTATCACCAGGTAGTGGTATGAGTCAATGTTGGTGCCACGATGGGATCTGACGTCGCTGATATTTGAGAATGCTGCCCATCGATCGAAACGTGATGGATTTGAGTTTCCGTTTGCTGAGGTGATCTCCAGGTGTAACGGTATTGGAGGGTGTGCTGGTAGAAGGTGTTACGTACGACCATGTTCTTGTAGACAGCGAAGCCGATAAGTTTAAGGTAATTTTAGTAACTCTATATTCACGCATTCTTTCGTTGATTGGCCACCCGCCAATCACCCATTACTGCATCTCCCGTATCACGACGAAAGCAGTACTCAGCTCGTGTGTGTTGCTGCAGCTCTGCTGGATGGGATAGTCATCTTGAAACGATCGCACTATCGATAGGTAGGGATAAGAGTTACTGGACATGAAGCTAATGGAACACGAATGGGGTTTACTTTATGCATGCAGGTACATGACGCTTTGTCCATTCGTTTAAGGGGGGATCTCGATCTGGAAAATCGAATAAAAAATGATTTTTTGTTTATTGCATTTTTGGGAAGCTTATGTCCTCAGAAATGTTGTCCTAAAAGGATTCTTCGATATTTGATTTCTTTGGAAAGTTACAGTCAAAAGAATAAAGTCACCTCAAGGGATATAGTATTGCTGAACCAATTTTGAAACGCGTTTTTCTCGAAACCATGTTATTTCAACTGGTGGTATCGATATGTCAGGATCTACTGGACCGATTAGGCTGGAGTTTTCTTTCAGCATGTAAAAATGGATTATCTAAGGCGTTGTTACATAGCCTTTTTTTTTTCGATTTTTAAAAATCGCTATTTAGAGATTTTTCATGAAAAATATTTCATTTTTAACAAAAGTGGCCGCCGTTTTGGCACTTTTTCGAATTTTCAAAAAACCCTATGTAACGCTTTAGGCTTTGTCCTAAAGTTTCAAAATATTCAGAACCGATACCACCAGCAAGGTACCTATTTTCCGACAGCATCTACGCATCCAGCTGTCAACAGCGTCATAATCAATATTCGTGCACTCAAAAAAATGGAAAATACATTTTCAAATATTATTATTATTATTATTATTATTATTAATCTTCGACCTAGTCGCACAGATCTTAAACTTAAACTACGTTCATTATTCGGTTTTTAAAATCATTTTTAGCCATATTAAAGTCGAAACTGCTACTAACATTGTTGAACGCCCTTAGGCAGCTGCTGAATGGGCTGTTGAACCCATAACTTGTTCTATGTCTAGGAACGATAATTAAAGGCAATTGTCTAAGTTGACGTTGAGGAACGTAAAACGAAACTTTTTCAAGTAGGTCTGGACAATCGATGTTGTTTTTCAAAAGGTCGAATATGAACAGCCGTTGTGTCTGGGTTCTTCGTGCTGATAGTAACTGAAGGTCTATAAGTTGGCAGCGAGCCGCATAATCAGGGAGATTAGCCGGGTCGGTCCAGGGAAGGTTACGGAGGGCGAAGCGCACGAATTGCCTCTGTACACGTTCAATGCTGATCACTTGAGCAACGTGATAGGGTGACCAGATCGGCGAGGCATATTCCAGAGTACTGCGCACTAACGTACAGAAAAGCGCTTTCAGGGCATAGATGTCGGTAAACTGCGATGCGTTTCGGCGGATGAATCCGAGAACAGAAAACGCTTTGGCTGTTATGGTGGCGATATGTTCGTTGAACGTCAGCTTGGAGTCACTGACAACGCCCAGATCGCGGATGGACTGAACACGTTCTAGAGGAGTTGTGTTAATTGAGTAGACGTGATTGATCGGCGACATACCACGGGTGAACGTGATTACCTTGCATTTAGTGATGTTCAAATGCATACCATTATCGGAGCACCATTGCGAAGTGATGTTAATATCCGTTTGTAGCGCAGTACAATCCAGTGTTGACTTGATTACTCTGAATATTTTTAGGTCGTCTGCATATAATAGCTTCCCGGATGACAATCGGGGGCATAGATCATTTATAAAGAGAACAAAGATAAGAGGACCCAGTACGCTTCCCTGTGGAACACCGGACGCTATTTCAAATAATTCCGATCGTGCAGAGTTGAGTTGTACGAACGCCTTCCGACCCGTCAGATAAGATAGTAACCAGTCCGTGATCCAGTTTGGAAAGCCCATGTACTTCAGCTTCTCCACTGCGAAGGCATGCGGTACAGTGTCAAAGGCCTTCGAGAAGTCGACATAAATAGAATCGACTTGATTCCGACGTTCCATTTCCTGGAACAAGCTGCTTGTGTAGCACATCAAGTTGGATGTTGTGGAGCGACGAGGAACAAATCCATGCTGGTATTCAGAAATCGACGGTGTTGCTGCAGCCAGTAAAACTTTATGAATAAGGGATTCTAGAACTTTTCCTAAGCAACAGAGTATCGAGATGCCGCGGTAGTTCTCGACTCGTTGCAAGCTTCCAGCTTTATGAATGGGGATCATAGAAGCAGTTTTCCACATAGCCGGAAACGTTTTCTCTTGCACGGATCGATTAAACAGTAGTGTCAAAGGCTCCACTAGAGATGTAACACAGTTTTTGAATAAAAGTGGTGGTAAACCATCGATTCCTGCTCTTTTTGACACGTCAAGATCTTCTACCTTAAACAATAATCAAAATACACGAACACTTCACTCTATTCATAACATCCGAAAAAAATCCACGAAAATTCATTATTTTACGGCCTTCCAGACAGGGGTACCCGCTTAACTATTTTAATTTGAGGTAATTTGATTATTTTTGAATCTGAATGAATCTTATGTGTTCATCGGCCCTTTCTACCAAATATTTGTTCTAAAGGATTTATTTTAAAATTTTTCTATAAATTCTGATCGCGCTTGAATATATAATTACTTCGTTCATGGCAACTAAATAACAACGTTGGTTAACACTCGTTACATTGCCATGGGAACGACTCTTACTTGAAATAATGAAGATGGCGTAGGGTTCAACGATATTATGGGGTGCAAACAATATCAAATCGGTTTCGTGTGCCATTGTTGTTTTTATATATCATATATCATTTATATATTGTGAATGGAAAACGTCCCACTTCAATGTAATTTTGAATTAAAGAAAAATCCTCAAATCCTTGGTGCATAATTCAAAAAGATATACCGCGTGGGTTCTCATACCGTCTAGTGGTGAGCGTTTGTGTGTTATTGAATCGTATCGTATTCTTTCGGGAAGGTATTGAAATCTTTAAAAAAATAATATTGATTGCGTCACGGAAATTGTACGAATTCGAGCGCTTACTGCTCAGTCATTTCACGATGGATTTACGAGATGTTGGCACGAATCGATTTGTACACTCCCTAACAAATTATTGCAATATAGATGTTTATAAAACTTTCAACAGCCAATGTGTTGCGATTAAAATGATAGCGTATAATTTCCCAGAAAGGCCGCAAGACGTTTTCTTAACACGTGGTCGACTGGCGATTGCGGCTGTCTTGTTCAATGATAAGAAAAATCAACACGCAACAAATATCATAGTGTAATCCTACGTCAACTATACACTCTGTCCAACTTCTATAAGACCAGGTGATGATCTTGCTGCTTTGTGCCATTGTGAACAAACAGTGCTACAATTTATATTCTAGTGTTTAGGTATTGTTGACTACCATACACTGCATGATTTTCATATGTGTGTTTGCAAGCGCTGAGCGTAAACGAATGTTTTCGTATTTTCAAATGTCAAGTTTCTATAAGACCAGTTACTTTTTCCATTGTTTTAGTTGTGTTGATAAATTAAGTCTGGAAAATGCCGAAGGGAAAAGTCCTCATGGAGTTAGAAGAGAAACAAATCGATGCATTTCACCAAGAAAATGTTGGTATCGAAGAAATTTCTCGTCGGATTGGACGATCCAATCAAGCAGTGCTTTGTTATTTGGCGAATCCTTAAGGATACGGTAAGAAGAACAGAGCTCCACGTAAGTCGAAGCTCTCTGACGTTCGAATACCTCACAATCGCATGTGCAAATATAGCAATATTTCAACTACTTAGCTGCTTGGGTGACAATTCATCAAAATTTGGTGAAAAATCCTCACATAAAGAGGTTAAAACATAAAAGGTTAATACTCCTCTTCTTACACTATCTCACCTCGGAAGACGTCTGAGTTATGCCAAAGCTCACATGAACCGACAGTGGGACATGGTATGTTGTGACAAAAAAAGTTTCCAAAAGAATACATTTCGCTATATACCATACCGAAGAGTTCTTTAATGTATAGGTTATCTTCACTGACGAAAACAAGTTCAATTTGAATGGTCCTGATGGTTTCAACGGGTACTGGTGTGATTTACGTAAGAAGGGACCATATTTTTCAACCAGGAATTTCGGTGGAGGCTCGTGCATAGTTTGGGCGGGATTCTGCGCAACCGGAAAGCTCAAAATAACTTTCACATCATTCAAGGATTACACACATGTATAGGAATCCTCTCCCCTACCGTTTTTGCGTGGATATAGTCACAAAAAATTCACATTCCAGCAAAACAATGCTTCTATTTATACCAGCAAGTAAACTAGGCAATGGATTAAGGGAAAAAAAACATAATTTTTTGGACTGACCGGCTCGCTCTCCAGACTTGAATTCTGTTGAAAATTTTAGGGGGGGATCCTTGTACGCAGAATCTACATTGAGGGAAAACGGCACACCACGATTGAAGAACTCAAGGTCGCAATTTCGGAAAAATAGAAAAATATCAAGAAATCCGTTCAGCAGAATTTGGTAAATAGTATTCCAACACGAATTTTCAAGGTTATTAGTCGAAAAGGAAAGGTTACCAATTATTGACATGTAAATCAGCCTATCGTTTTGAATTTTTCATTGATAATACTTATGAATTTTGAAATGATCTTATAGAAACTGGACAGCTGAAATTATCATATTTAAGCACAACAAATAAACAAATCACTCTTTTGAACGGAATTGACGTTAAATATACTTTATTCTAAGCATTCAACAATGTATGAAAGTATATTGTTGAAATTCTAACTGTTAGTGTTGCAACGAAATAGAATCAGGGTGGTCTTATAGAAGTTGAACAGAGTGTATGTCAATCATACTTCAACTTTTAATGCTTTGTCAAAAGGTTGGTAACGGTAGTAGTGGAACAAATATATAAAGAAGTGTTTGTAAACGTGAAGAAGGAACTTACGCCATTCAGTGGCGTCGACTTTCGGATTTGGTAAATTAATAAACACAAACGCTTATTCGTACAAGCGTCGCCTCTCTACTGTATACTGTCAACTGACATCTGTATTCAAAGAAAAGACTCTCGGGGCTTAAATACTAGTTTACAAAAATAGGCTTAAACTCTACACAGAATATTTACAAATTATGCTGGGCGGAGCATCGCACCAGCAGTTAGAGTGGGCTGTGATGGCCTTGGTCAGACGCGTTCTTCGGAGAGAGAGAGAAAGCACTTCTTTGTGGGTCAAAGTAAATAGGAAAAGAAAGTGCTGAAACATGTGTGCCGGATGCGCGCCACATGTTTGGTTAAATTTCTGCTGCTAGCTAAACTCGCAGCGGGGCGGAAGGAAGACAAACTCGCCGCTGCCGTTGGTGCGCGTCGAGTTATACAATCATAAATAGTAAACGAACCCTTGGGCCAGATTGCTGGCTCGGGTATCGTATCACATTTTATGTTTATATCGCCCAGCGCCCTCGGGGTGGTTTATTGCCTTAGAGGCCTCGAATATTGATGAGTTGGGTTTAAGCGTGATCATATTACACCTTTCCCCTTTCGGAGAATGACGTAACATTGAGAAGTCATTCAAGTTAAATTAGGTGGAAAGATTCGTCTGACCTTACAATTTTAGTGTTTATTCAATGTTTGTGATATGTACATTTTTCGTGTATTCAGGTAAAAATTAAGTTTGTTTATAAAGATTATCCTTATAATATGATTATACGGATTGTCTTCGTTGGGTGTTCTATTTGCTTATAAATATATTTATTTTTAATATTTGTTTAATATATACATTTTACATTTGATAATAACTGTCGGAAGGATTAACTGCTAACTAACTAATATATACATTTTACATTTGATAATAACTGTCGGAAGGATTAACTGCTAACTAGGTATCCCTTTCCCCTTAGGGTGGGGTTGCTCATATGGTATTATTCTGTTTTTATGTACAGTCTGGACTTTATTGGTTTGATCATCTCTTATTGTTACGTTAGGGTGTTTAATGTCAATTATTATATATGGTCCTACGTATACTTTGTCTAATTTGGATCTGTTTTCGTTTGATAGAAATACTAGATCATTAATGGCTACTTTTGATGGTCTAGCCATGGTTTTCTGTGTCTCATTTCTGGCTTTTCTTACCTTATCAATTATTTCCCTAGCGGTATTTGATGCTATTTGTAGTTTATATTTAAGTTCTTTGTAATATAAATCCATGTTGTAAATTGGTTCTACGTATGTGCTTGTTGTGAGGTTTTGTGGTAATTTAGCATTCGTTCCAAAAACTAACTCGAATGGAGTGTATGAGAAATCTGTGTGTGGTGTTGTGTTGTAGCAGAATGTGTAGTAAGGCAACCATTCATCCCAGTCACTCTGTGCTTGGTTGACGAATTGCCTTACGTACTCGTTAAGACAACGATGGTTCCTTTCCAGGCTTCCTATTGATTGAGGGTGATATGGAGTGGAAAAATTTTGTTTAAGCTTCAGTAATGAAGCTATGTTTTCGAATAACTCGTTCTTATATTCAGTTCCTTGGTCTGTTTGGATGAGTTTTGGAATTCCATAGACCAGAATTAAGTTTTCTATGAAGGCTTTGGCTATGGTGGATGCTTGTTTGTCTATTGTGGGTTTAATAATGATGTATTTTGTTAAGTTGCATTGAATGGTCAGTGCGTATCGGTTTCCATTATTGGATCTGTTAAATGGTCCAATTGTGTCAATCGATACGCAGTCGAATGCTTTTTGGGGTGTTTTAATTTCGACGAAATTTTCGTTTGTTCGTATTGTGTGTTTATTTTGCTGGCATTTTATGCACTTCTTGATGTAGCTACTGATATCTTTTTTCATGCCACTCCAAGAATAGAGTCTGCTTAACTTTTTGTATAGTCTGGTGACTCCTGTATGTCCACCAGTGGGTGTATCGTGATTGTTTTTTATAATTTCGAACCTTTCGTTTTGGCTTTCTATCACACGCTTGGGTGTGTAGAGCACTATTTGCAAGTCTTTGAGCGTGTCATTACAAATCTTCTTAAAGGTTTGCACGCTGCATATTTGGAAAATTACGCTTGATAACGCTAGAGCTATCATGCTAATTTTCAAGTTTTTGGCCATTTTTTCAACTTTCTTTACTAGTTTTCCCAGGGATTCTTTTGTGTTGCTTGCATTTTCAATTATTGTCGACGACTTTTCTTCGGTTCTTTTTTTATTCATTATTGCGCATTTCAAATTTTTGTTTCCGCTAGCGTTTGTTTCTTTATTCATTTCTAATGCGCGTCCGCATAGAAGTTTAGGTAGGTTTTGCCATTCTCGGGGTTCAATAGCCTCGTACGCTCTGAGCTGATCAGACTCAGTATCGTCGGGGTTTGAATTATTGTCTGTAATTTCTGTGTCGTTATTCGTTTCGTTTAGTTTTCTAGTCATTGCTCTGGTTTGTATACCCAGGACTTTTATAGTTTTAAGTGCCTCGGAATTAATTGCTATTCGTGATAGCGCATCTGCAGTCACATTTAGCTTACCTTGAACGTATTTTACATCAAAATGGAATTCTTCAAGATCCAACCTCATTCTTGTGAGTTTTGATGAGGGATCTTTCATTGAAAATAAATATACTAACGGTCTGTGATCCGTTTTTACTGTGAATTTCCTCCCGTAGAGGTATGGTCTAAAGTACGTAATTGCCCAGTGAATTGCTGTCAATTCCTGTTCAATTGTCGATTTATTGGCTTCACCTTTTGTGAAGGCTTTGCTTGCGTATGCAATGGGTAGTTCTATACCGTCGTTTTCTTGGGCTAAGACGGCGCCGCATGCTATTTTTGAAGCATCGGTTATTAGGGTGAATTCTTGTGTGAAATCGGGGAATTTGAGAACTTTTGGTGAGATAAGTTCGTTTTTCAATTTATTGAATGCATTTTGGCATTCGGGAGACCAATCAAATTTTGCGTTTTTTCTGAGCAATTTGTTTAATGGGTACGCTATTTCTGCGAAATTTTGTATGAACCTCCGGTAATAGTTGCAAAAGGCAACAAAACGCCTCCAAACGTCCTGTCACGGTCGCCATGTAAACGTGAAGAAGGAACTTACGCCATTCAGTGGCGTCGACTTTCGGATTTGGTAAATTAATAAACACAAACGCTTATTCGTACAAGCGTCGCCTCTCTACTGTATACTGTCAACTGACATCTGTATTCAAAGAAAAGACTCTCGGGGCTTAAATACTAGTTTACAAAAATAGGCTTAAACTCTACACAGAATATTTACAAATTATGCTGGGCGGAGCATCGCACCAGCAGTTAGAGTGGGCTGTGATGGCCTTGGTCAGACGCGTTCTTCGGAGAGAGAGAGAAAGCACTTCTTTGTGGGTCAAAGTAAATAGGAAAAGAAAGTGCTGAAACATGTGTGCCGGATGCGCGCCACATGTTTGGTTAAATTTCTGCTGCTAGCTAAACTCGCAGCGGGGCGGAAGGAAGACAAACTCGCCGCTGCCGTTGGTGCGCGTCGAGTTATACAATCATAAATAGTAAACGAACCCTTGGGCCAGATTGCTGGCTCGGGTATCGTATCACATTTTATGTTTATATCGCCCAGCGCCCTCGGGGTGGTTTATTGCCTTAGAGGCCTCGAATATTGATGAGTTGGGTTTAAGCGTGATCATATTACATGTTGTTGGAGATATTGCAACTGGAGGAAGATCGATCATCAGTAAATCGAGGTTTCCGAGCTACTTGCTTCGAAAAGCACGCAGAAAGATCTCTTCGACAGGCACAGATAAGGTACCAGAAAGACTGCGACGGCTGCAACTGAATTGATTTAGATGAAATGGTTGGTTGATCTGTCATGACTGACCTAGACTGCGGGTTTGATAAAACTACAAAACAAAAGGCTCACAACAAGTTTATGCCTGCCCGTTTATGACTTCTTTAGGTTCGATTGAGTCAACCACAACGTGTACTGTCGCGTTTCGCAATTGAATGAGCTAATGAAACATTTTGAAATAGCTTTGACCGTCTGAGATCTGAAATGTTTCAAAATATGGATCAAGCGTTGGTATAATTGCTTTACGAGCGTGTTCAAGACAATATTTTGAAATATACGGTTATGATTTTAATATTAGTACAGGGTTATTTGTTTCTTGATTCTGGATGTAACTGACAACAGTTTCCATTCAGCCACAGAAGCCAACGTTTCATTTTTTCATGAGAAGGTTTTGCATGGGTATACCTACCCACACACCAATTGAGGCAACTGGCGATAAAACCACGCCTTTCGCCAAATAATGAGATCATCGGTAAAAGATATGAAGTGTCCAATTCCTTCATGTGGACTGTAGTGAATAACGTGGTCAGTGTAGATCGGGTACATTGTAGGTGGTGCTAAACCAGCACCATTCAATCGAAAATGGCAACTATATTGGACAACAGAAAACACTTCTGTCTCGCGCTACGATTTAATAAACTTCATTAAAATGGTTGTCACCTGCGGCTACAAAAGTCATGCTCACGGTAAATCAACAAATGTTCGCTGATTTGAGCATGAGCAGGGCGTAGGAAAGTGAGATGGCGTGTGAGCTATGAATTCCGAAAGAGTAATAATGTTTGCGGTAAGTAGTGAATATCCAACACACATAACCTATCACAAAATAATTTAAGAAACCAAATTTTACTTCAATAATTTTTTTCCAATCATCTCTTCGAGATATAACATCACACCGAAGTCGGATTATTCGATCTTTCGGCACATCTGAAAACAATATCCAAGCACCGAAAACTTATTACCACAACTCCGCAGCATATCCCGAGCGGATGAAAGGAAAACTTTTACCCGTCACACGGCTGCGTTTGTGTTCATTTTCCATCGAGAGTAATCAGCAGAGTAAACAACAAAGTAGTTCACCACGCCGTTTCTCATCTCGGCTCGGTTTTTATCCAACCCTTCTTGAGAGCAGTTGAAAATTATCGTTCGAATGGAGATGACGCCCCTGCTCAACCATGCTTAACCAAGCCTTGCCGAACTTGCTGCTAACGATGTGCTCTGCTGGTCTTTAAAGAAGTCGTAATGCTTACGCTTACGATGGGCAAAAATATTCATTCGAAAAACTTTGGGATTGATCCCGAAATTGAGTTTGGTCCTTGCACTTGAACACTTGAAAAGCAATAATCCACCATATCTTCAGCAGTCTACGAACGTCTGTTTAATGTTTGTGAACTGCCGCCATAATCGTCCTCACTGTGGTTCTGTGTTTTGGGTAGTAAAATGTCGCCCGTTGACATTGGGTGAAAGATATGAAATAATTCTCATAAGCCTTCTAAAGTCCAACGAGTCTTTGACTTAGGTAATCGCTTCTGGTGGAGGCGAATCCACCCAGAAGGGGTCAGTCTTAAAGTTTACCGAAAGCATATCTCGACTCTTTCTTCAGTTCTGTCCAAGATAAGCCGGCAAAGGCAAACCACCCATTGAATTGATTTATGGCTGCTATTTAGGATTAATTATGTATTTTAATTATAGCTGTAAATTACACGCTTTCCTCTTTGTTTCCGACTAGGGATTGCTCGGAACGGTTTTGCAGTTGTGCTGCTGTTTTCGCATTTGTTACCAGATGCAGCCCGGAGGGTACGGAATTCAATTTCTTTTCCTGTTCCCGTGACCCTCCTGGAAGCGGTCCGCACCGAATGACCGCTCGTGTTGTGGAATGTAGGGAAATTAATTTGCGGAGCGTGTCACATGATGAGTTTAACGACGTTTCCGGTTGTGATAGCATGGGAAATTGCACCCAGGGTTAAACATGGATAAATTGAATCGTTGAAATCGAGTATAACACGTTGCTTTTTGCAATTTTACTCAATTCACCTAGTTTCAAGTAATGGTTGCTACGATGCCGCGTCCATGATTTTATTGCTGTTCTCTTTCTTATTTACCCTTTTTGGAATTGAGCCTTTGTGGACCGCAGACTTTTTGTTACGAAATCACAGCATCCCAACACGCTCGGACTAATTGCTGGTATATCCAATTATAGATATGGAGACGGCGAACGAACCACACCGAATGCCGCTTGTTTCGATAGGAATTAGATCGTCCATTAGGCAGCTCCGACCATTCAGTAGCATTTCGGGTGGATTTGCTGCTCGGGGAACGTCTGTCGAGGAGAGTGGGAAGACGGCGTCCGGAGCTAATCAGAGCTGCTGCCAATCGAACCGCGAGTCGGTGCAGCGGGCGGATTGGCTTAAGCCCTGTAATTAGTACACGGAAGAAAACACATCAACATAATAACGTTATTATCTGGAAATCGTTAATTGCTATGTCTATGTCAGTTGGAATAAAGAGTTGAGATGATTGAGGGCTTGTCGCTGCGCCAGTCGAGTGTTCAATAAAAAGCATATTTCGATAAGTGTACTATTAAAAGGAAATTAACTAAGCATAACAGATCACATGTCCATGAAAATGCAAACTAACAAGATTGGATTTATTCGTTGTTTCTCAAGTGTTACCGCATCTCAAAATTGAGGGGTCGACTTTTATTTTAGTCCGTGTATGAAGAGATGATGTGAAATTTATATTCCAACAAAACAGAACTAATAATCATGTTGGAAGATACATACGTGATCAAAATATATTTACATGGATATTATAATATGGAGCAGTTGCACGTCAAATCAGCCGGCCGCTGCCCCAACCCACTCCAATTTCTTGAAACTTTGTAGTGGAGGTGGGGGTAAAACGGACATGTTATGAAGAACTTCAATCATATCTTTGGAAACTCATGTTTCCCAAAACTTTGATGCAGTTTCTTGCAATTCAATGTACTGTTTGTCAACCTAGTTGGCCAAATATTTTGCAAAAAAGTGTTTTTCATTGTTTTTTACTGAAATTAAAACAGACCGAAAAGTACAACATTTTTTTCGATGCGGGTAATATGGACATATAGTGGGGTTAATACGGACAGGTTTGTAATATATGAAGCGTAGAGGTTTATCGCTCACGAGAGGAATAATTTTATTCAACCAAGGTCTGAACTCATTTTGTCTGAACGAATGAACTCAATTTTGTCTGAACGAATGTCCGTCAAACGATGAAAAAACTGCTTTTCAGCAGTATAAACGTACAGACCCTCAACTATTTTGCTTTTGGTTCCAGTCAGCTTCTAAACAGTCTACATTTGGCGATTTGATTTCCATTTATAGACGCAGGGCATTCCTTAGGAATAGATTAAAACTTTTCACAGTATTCATTTCTCTCATTTCCACTGGCAACTGTCCGTTTTACCCCACCAGTACAATTATTTCAATAATTTAAATTTTTCACTCAAAAATGAATTTACTTCTCCGTACATACCTAATATCGACTCTCTGTTAGCTCACAAACCGAAATATAACCATCAGCGAATTGAATTTTGATAGTAAACCACTCAAAATGCTTAATATCGAAACAGTCAAAATTCCACACGCGGAATCATGTATGATTTTCGAGTTTTTGTTTCCCTTTTCCACTTCTGATCAGTATTCATTGTGGCTTGAATAATATAGAATAACATGTAGAGGTGATCGAAAGGTGGAGGCAACACTACGATGAACACCTGAACAGCACGCAGACAGGAGACCAAGACGGCGTTGAGGAGGACTACACCGGTGCAATGAACGACGACGACGTACAACCCCCGACGATGGGGCAAGTTAAGGAGGCCATTAATCAGCTCAAGAACCACAAAGCAGCTGGTAAGGATGGCCTCGTAGCGGAACTCTTCAAGGGAGGTCCGAGAAAACTTGTAGAGTGTATGCACCGGTTGATAGTCAGGATCTGGGACACAGAACAGCTACCGGAGGAGTAGAAGGACGGGGTAATCTGCCCCATCTATAAAAAAGGCGACAAGTTGGATTGTGGGAACTATCGTGCCATCACAATCCTGAATGGTGCCTACAAAATTTTGTCTCAGATCCTCTTCCGCCGTCTATCGCCAAAAGTAAGTAGATTTGCGGGAAGTTATCAGGCCGGATTCATGCCCGGTTGCTCGACGACGGACCAGATTTTTACACTGCGGCAGATCCTCCAAAAGTGCCGCGAGTATCAGGTCCTTACACACCACATCTTCGTCGACTCCAAGGCCGCATATGATACAATCGACCGACGACAGCTATGGAGAATAATGGACGATCACGGCTTTCCCCGAAAGCTGACAAGACTGATTCAGGCAACGATGAACGGTGTGCGGTGCAATGTGCGGATCTCATGTGAGCTGTCGGAATCATTTGAGACTCACAGGGGACTTCGACAAGGCGATGGACTCTCCTGTCTGCTCTTCAACGTGGCGCTGGAAGGTGTTATACGGAGAGCGGCCTTCAACATGCGGGGCACGATTTTCAACAAGTCTAGTCAGTTTATTTGCTTCGCCGACGACGTGGACACTTGCGACGGTAGTCGACTTGTATACCCGACTGAAACACGAAGCAGGGCTGATTGAGCTTGGGATCAATGCGTCTAAGACTAGATACATGCTAGCTGGAGGGACTGATCGCAACAGAGTTCTTCTTGGTAGTAGTGTTGTGATCGACGGCGACGAGCTCGAGGTGGTGGAGGAATTTGTCTACCTTGGCTCGTTGATAACAACTGACAACAACAACAGCCGTGAAATTCGAAGACGCATTGTCAATGAAAGTCGTGCCTACTACGGGCTCCGCAAATCCTTGAGGTCCAACAAGCTCCGACCCCGTACGAAGTGTACCATGTACAAATCCCTAATTCGACCGGTTGTTCTCTATGGGTACGAAGCATGGATGATGCTTGAAGAGGACTCACAAGCGCTCGAACGCCGAATACGAATACGGTGGTGTACAGGAAAACGGAGTATGGAGAAGGAGAATGAACCACGAACTGGCGCAACTCTACGGCGAACCCAGCATCCAGAAAGTCGACAAGGCTGGACGAGTGCGATGGGCAGGGCATTTTGCAAGATTGCCGGATAGCAGCCCTGCAATGATGGTGTTCGCATCTAATCCATTAGGAACAAGAAGGAGAGGAGCCCAGCGAGCGAGGTGGTTGGACCAGGTGGAGCAGGACCTTGCAAGAATCGGTGCAGCCGGGAGTTGGAGAACTGCAGCCATGAACCGGGTTTATTGGAGAAGAGTAGTGAATCAGATCTAATCTCAATGGGATGTAGAGTCATAGTAAATAAATAAAACATGTAAAAGGTGTTTTCATTTACATAAATCTGAAATTCAAAATGTAACTATACAAATCAACCACCTGTCCATATTACTCCCACTGTCCGTATTTCCCGCGGTTCCCCTACATATGGTGGCAGCTACCTAAAATCACAATTTTCATTATCAGATGATAATTTTTAATGAAATGTGAATATGAAAATAAATTATTTCTCGAGAACGGTTAGTTCAAGGATAGAATTTTACCGTATAGTTTCTCATAAAAATTACATCTTGATTCCATTTTTTACGTTACTTTTCGTAAATCATTTCGATTCCTCAATATTTCAATTATATATATATATATAATTGAAATATATATGCGATATATATATATATATATATATATATATATATATATATATATATATATATATATATATATATTCTTCATTACTACCCCCCTTATAAAACCCACCCTCCTTATTTGCAAAAAACTCAGACAGTCAGTTTTCGCAAGCCTCTTTTGAGGCCAACTTAGTATCACCAAGAGCGTTTTGCATGGATCGGAAGAGATGATAATCACTTGAAGCCAGGTCCGGACTATACGGTGGGTGCAATAAGACATCCCATCCGAGCTCCCGTAGCTTCTGGCGGGTCATCAAAGATGTGTGAGGCTGAGCGTTGTCCTGATGGAAAACAACACCATTCCTATTGATCATTTCTGATCGCTTCTGGTCAATCGCCTGCTTCAAACGGTCAAGCTGCTCACAGTACAGAACCGAGTTGGGGTTCTGGCCATAGTTGAGCAGCTCATACTGGATGATTCCCTTCCAATCCCACCAAACACACAGCAAAACCTTCCTGGTTGTCAATCCGGGCTTGGCGATGGTTTGGGTCGGCTCACCGCGCTTCGAACACGACTTTTTTCGCTTTAGGTTGTCGTACGTGATCCACTTTTAATCACTAGTCACCATCTTCTTCAAAAATGGGTCCAGTTCGTTCCGTTTCAGCAGTGCATCGCAGGCGTTGATTCGGTCTGAAAGATTTTTTTGCGTCAACTCGTGTGGCAACCATACATCCAGCTTTTTTTGGAATCCTATCTTCTGCAAATGGTTCCATGGTTTTGGTTTTATGGTCTATACCCAGTTCCTGGCCAATCGAGCGAGTGCTCACATGCGAGTGCTCACAAGATTCCTTTTGAAGTTTGCATTAATTCAATCAATAGGCGTTATCGCAGCAAATGGTTATCAATATTTTGCCTAATCATCAATTAGTATGCGTAGAAATTCAGTGAGCAGAAGATATGAAGGCATATCCTTCAATGCAATCTTGAATAACCGAGCCAAAGCGTTGTTTTCGTACCCGCTTTTGTAATCCGTGCTAGTAAAACACTTTTCGAAGTGCAAAAAAAAAAAAACATGCAGGTACAGAAGCACTCCCGGCTTGCATGAATCAACAACTTCAACTTCTATTTTTTTGGGGGTCTTCGTAAGTAGCCTAATTGGTTGCGTGTCCGCTACTAAGCGAACGATCATGAGCTAATAACTCAGGGCCACTCAACTGATCATCTTTGTGTGTTATTCTAGCTACTATGTCCACGCAACAATCATCATGTGACGGTAATCCCAGTCCCTTACCGCTCACATTTTCGGTCTGCTGCATCGGTAATTGGCACTATTAGTAACGCAACAAAGGAAGCCTAATATCAACAGTCCCGCTGTGAACAGCCCAACTGTGAACATTCGAACAATAGTAATATTATTACGCCGAAAAAGGTGACATGTGTTGTGCATCGATAGAATAGAAATTCTCTTACGCCTAAACGGCTACTGTGTTATAGATAAAACAAATGTTTATCGATAGATAGCGATACTTTTAGGCCTCAAAATGGTAACAGTGTAATATACAACAACAGCTATCTTAAGATAAAAAATGTACACGAATGAAATAGGCTCTGTTACAGCTGAATTGTTAAATGAGCCTAATAAAATAAATTGTTGGGATAGAAAAAAAACTTCTACTTTTCATACTATAGCGGCTTTCAACTTGAAAGTTCATTCGCCTTTAGTGTCTGCACGATTTTCCCAGGTTCCTAAGTTTAGAAGACCGTGTTAGGGAAACATATTCTAGTCTGCACAAAGGCAAGCGAGTACAAAAGAACTCGCAGTTTGCATTTATTTGCAAAGCCGATTTCCCACCCTTCCTTGGATTTAAAATCTGTGTAAGGGAATCACATTTCAGTCGGAGTAAAAATATCCTCGACTTGCATGAATTTGCAATGTCGATTTCCCCGAGGCTGATTGGTTTTGATGGCTATGTTGGGGAAACCGTAAATCGGGCCAATCAAAACGAGGCAGTAAGGGCGTTTAGATAAAGCTTAACATTTTACAGTTATTCAATTGTTTATCTAATGAAAAATAACGTTTTATTAATTGCGATAGATGTGTAGAAATATTCCCTATCAATTGATGCAAACATCTTTCCGATCCTGTAATAAATGTTCGAGTTATACGCATTCTAAATCTTTCATTTTTTCCTGCATGTTCTGTGTTTAGATTTTCATATATTCCGGTTATGTGCTCCCGTGGCCGAGTGGTTAGCGTCATAACTACCATGTCGGGTGTACGGGTTCGATTCCCGTTCTGGTCGGGGGAATTTTTCGTCGAAGAAATTTCCTCCGGCTTGCACTGTGATCACGCGTATTCTAGAGCTTGCCACTCAGAATGCATTCAAGGCGTGTTATTCGGCATAGAAATCTCAACTAAGTACTAATAAAAATGACGCAAGTAATACTACGTTGAGACGGCGAAGTTCCTCTAGGAACGTTAGTGCCATTGAAGAAGAAGAAGAAGATATTCCGGTTATACGCAGTCCCACGTCAAAAAACTTTCTTCTTTACCTCACCAAGTTCGAAGCAACATATAATGAATCTTCTGTCAACGTAAAATAGCCAGTTTCAAAGGAACAAGCCATGAATTTAAGATGTTACAAGATGCAGAAAACTATTCAAAACAATGCAGCATGCATTTCGTCTGTATACCACATTACAGTTACAATCGCCCTCAAGAAGCCCGAAAATGTCTCACGCGAAGCCCAAGCAGCCCATTAATTTATTGTTATTATATCTAGAATCGTCTCCCTATACTCTTGCACCAAGTATTTGCCACTTGGTTACAAAATTTATGTTTCCTCCGCACAAAAAAAAACTTTTCTTAACTTTTCTGCATATTCCTCGCTCGTTCGTCTCCGGGTGACTTTCTAAGGCCGTGGCATTACCGAGAGAGAGGATCTTGAAATATAAATTACGTAGCTTCCATCTCTCGGCTCCTTAAATCCTTCCCGCTTTAGCTCGACAGAAAAGGTTTCAATTTTCATTTCTGTCGCCAGTTGGAAAGCCATCGTCGCTGAGTGAAATAGTTACATCAAATCCCACTGAGCTTATGCACACAAACACACATACACGTACACATAAACACAGACACACAATAGACGAAAAAAAAAAGTTAGGAGACAACGCAAAATTACGAGCTCGGCTGAAGAAGCGCAAGAATATGCTAAACAGGACAAATAATGTCCCGCTGCATTTTGCACACCAACCGCGCGCGCCCACCCATCTCGTGTGGCATGCCCGTGTGCTAGTTTTGAGCAGATCCCGTACCCGTACCGGGATAAGGATGTCAAGTGCATTCAATGTTGTGAATATGTTTATTTATGGGAAATGGAAGGCTGCCGGGTGAACATGATGAGTATGGAATAGCGCGTCTCCCCGGGACCCCGAGAGTGAAATGTAGAGCAGATATTTTATTGACACTCGAGTGCATGCATATTGCGCTGCGCTGCAGCTTCCGGGAGGATGATCCTTTCCCGCGAACGGATGACTTCTCGCCGACAGCCTGGTGACAAATTAATTCCTTAATGCGAATGTATCTTTTCTAAGGGAGGATAGGTTTCAATGGTTTCTGCATATGGGATGTGATGTTCCTGAAATTGGCATTAATATAAAGTTATATAATACAGATTCTTGCAGAAATAAAAATTGCAAAAATTGAATTCTGGATTCTGGATATGGAGGCAACATATCATTACCAGTCTCCACAAAATAATGATTGCCGATTCTCACGGATTGACTGAATTTGTATGAGTACCACTCACAAATCCACTCACAACTCTGTAAAACATGCAAATAAATTCATCATCTCCAAATTCAGTTACAATATATCACGAGTTACATCATCCAAAACCGTTTCGTTATCATACAATTACCATAATAGCCATCCATCTGGGGTTTGGCGTTTCCGCTTCTACGAGCTAACCGGATAGCTACCAACGCGTCAATGTCTGGATCCACTCTCGGTCCCAAACTTTTTTTCATATCTTTGGTAATTCCATTAAGCTCTCTATCATATCGGACCGGCCTCAGACACTGACTGCATCAGATGAGCAAGAACATCACCCAAATTCCTTCCATCCACATGCGAAGAGCGCTTCAACATTTTTGCTTGGCTGTCCCTCGAGATCGGTGTGGGATATGTGCCGCAATGCACCCATCCACATCGCCCAGCAGTGCAAGCGAAATAGCTCACGCTAAGCCATCAATAGTTTTGACCCAAATCCATAAAAATTAACTGCCTATGATAAGAGGAATTTACGATGGGCTTCTCGCTCTTGTGCTGTACACTTTTGTTCTATCTTCGCCGCTTCTTATGGGTCCCTGCTCAAGTGGTCCCATCAGAGCAGCTCTCGCAGCTCATGCATGTGCATCTACAGCATCCAAAAAGTGGAAGAAGAACAAGCGGAAAAATTCCACCAGCATTGACTGCATTTCTTTCAAATAGTCCATATTTTTTGCGCCAATGCTATTTTCCGTGGCAGACAGGAACATTGTAAAAATTGCCATTGTTGACGAAAGGGATGGGAAACGTGTGCTTGAAGCGCAATTTATGATTATGGAAAAACGTAATAACGGAAACGTTTACGTTAGATTATTCCATCGTGTGTAGTACTTGAAAATACTGTGGAGATTTCATCTATCAGTACAATCTATCGGTAGATTGAATATATTGGTAACATGCCAAATGTTGACAGCTAATGACTCAAATACGTTGGCCGCATGAAAATAGATGCAGGTGATCGAAACATCTAATTCTGTTCCATATTTACCTACTAGATGTAACATGCATTTTGATTATTTATTTTACCTTTACCTCCAAAACCATATTCCAATAATTCCTTGCATAGCACAGTTCATGGTTGCTCCTCTTTCCTTCTCTTTCCGTATTCCTTGCATTTTCCTTATCGCAAAATATTACACCCGTATTTTTTCATTTCTTTATCAGGGTGCACATTTTCGTTTTATGGCTCAATAACGCAGCTATCACCACTGGAAATATTTTCTTCACATCCGACTTGAAATGTGCTGCACTTTGACCCGGAAACACTGCTCGAATTCACGAAAATTTATTTCGTCGATCGGAAAAAATCGCCGCTGAGTCATTCACGATTTGTCAGCCATCCTGCAAGCGACCAGATGGCAGCGGCTGCGAGGCAAATGGCCTTTCTCAAGGCCGAGTGCTTAGTTTTGTTTTCCAAATTGATATTTTTTTAAAGCTAGAGGCGAATTAACTGAGAAAGTTTGATAGTCTAAGAAAGCCGCTTTAATTCAAATCATTACACCAATAAATCCGAGCACGCTCACATTCATAGGCGCTCTCTCAGTAAAAAATTGTACAATTCAATTCGCTGATCACGCTGATTACTTGGGATATTTTTTTTTCGAATGCATCGAAGTTGTCAAAATATCTCTCGAACGTTTTGATGGCCTTGAAAAGGATCGATTGGTTTGTGTGGTTTTACAAAGCATTTGAATATGGTGAATCATGATTCATTCTTGTTCTCGCGAGAACAATATACGAGATTAATTTCTTTATTGCCAATGCACGAAGCGCACTCAGTATGCACGCGAATATTCTTCTCGCACTAAACCCAAGATGATATCTGCGACCCGAGATGAAATACAATATGATATATTATTTTCATATTTGCGACCCGAGATGATATCATATTTGTTCTCTCACCACCGACATTCATCTGATAACACATGAAATCAACGAAACGTACACCCAAAACTAATTTTTAGCACATCCTTTGACATCATAATTAACATTAAAAGAGCTTAAAAATAAAAAAAATATATAAGAGGTTGTGTTCAGACACGACCGCATTGTTGACGTAGAACTTGACTGTAGTTTAATTCAAGACGCTTGTTTATAACTGCGGATATAATTTTATAATGCTACGAAAATTTTGCAATAACCATTCTATCAGTTTGGTCGCTCTGAAATGTTTTTTGTAGAATCGTTTGACGATAATTATTTGATGATTCATTCTTGTGCTCGCGGAACAATACATGCTCGAGATAAACGCAGCTGTCATCCTTAGTGGAGAAAGTTTTGCCACTGGCAAGCCAAACCAAATCAAATACAAAATTCCAGAACGACATTCAACTCGACAACTCTATCTGCACGCGAACCCGAATGAATTAACGACTTCTTATAACTTATTGAATAACTTGGTATTCTCCAAATATTTTTTTGGTGCACAACCTCAACATCTGCTTCACCATAGCGTCAGTTCAGTGCATTGATGCAATATCTAAGGCACCAACGAAGCCTTTATGATGATAGAAAACAAACAATGTTAACTGCCTGGAAAAAGACTGAATATTTGCCTCAGTAGAGATTCATTACTAATACCCTAGCGTAAATAATTCCCTCCTGCTATCTCCCCTCCTGTTTTATATTTATCATTACAAATGGGGTTTCAGCGTAGCGAAGATGCACTATTTTTACGTACGGGTTATGAAGCACGCACGTACGCACACAAATATCCATATATCGATGGCTTGAAACAACTAAATATACACACACTTATCTCCGTTTTGCGCTTTTCTCAACCTGACGATAGTCTAGCATGATGATTCCCCACATAATTGGGTAGCTAAAAACATTAATGCAATGGCGTCAGTTTGATGCAATGATTGCAATGCCAGAGACATCAGCGAGTGAATAATTTGGTCGCGTCCACAGCTCAATCCGAAACGAAGACATGTGATGGCGCAAAACAAGGAAAAACAAGCGATGTTCATTGTTTTGTATCTAGAACGATACTGAAGGTTTGTCTTTTCTTCCTTTCCTTATTGAATTAATGAGACTTTCAACTTCTTCACTTCATTCGTCTCTAGCCTTCAAAAAGGCCCTTGGAAAACTCTACTCTTTCCTCATATTACTCCTCCACCCCCTTCCCTTAAGAAAACCATTCGATCCCTCGCCGTCCAACTCGCCCAGCAACGGTGTTGTCCAGTCGGTGTCCTCACGAAGAATGAAGTTTGCCTCAGCAAGATGCACTGTTTATAGTCTAGGCAAATATTCCCCTCCGTTGTTCTTCATCTCCTTTGTTCACGGAGACTTTACATCTCATGATTCCCCTCTCTTTGATCGTCGATAAGTTACTCGTTGACAGCTCTGTTTGGGAAAGCACACAAATGGACAGAACAAATGTGTGAGGAAATGGGAATGCCTCCAATTTTCATCATTTTTCAACCATATACAGACTATGGGATTGTAATGTATATCATATCGAACAAATCATGAGGAATTTCCGATTCGTTTGTTATGTAAATCGCCAGAATCCGTTCACGGCAAAGTAGTTACTAACGTTAACTTTATTTCATAAAAACGTGACCTGTTTTCTGATTTGGCAACCTTAATGAAAGACGTAGTTCTACGTCAAAAAATGCTGTACAAATGGTAAAGCATTAGTATAATATATTATATATGCCATATTTATATAAGAGCAATATTAGAGAGCGAAACAAGAGACACATTGCAAATAAGCACGCATCAACCGTTTTGCGAATACTTTGCCACATACACGACCCCCATCCGGAAAGGATACAGGTTCACGTTTATGATCTCCTTTTTATTCTTCGAAAACACTTTCCATGTATACTTTTAAGACTCAACTTCTTTTTATAATGTGGTATAATATCATCAGGCATTCATGAAATAGCATCAGTGGCTATGTGGATTGCGTAGTTGTGTAAAACAGCCTTACATTCCAGCCGGCCATGGTTCGATCCCTGCTTAGAATCGTTTGGACTTTTTTTGAGTACAATTCCGTTCCGTTCAGTCTGCGAGAAAAAGAGAGCTTTCATAAATACAAACATTTAAAAAATTTGAAAAGGGTGCTTTTATTTGTTCATTTCACTCTTCAGTACATGAAAAAACATTTTTTCTTCCAATGCCAACGTTTGGGTGTACGTTTGATTCAATCATACCTTTGTGGGCAGTTTGAAAACCGATGTGGCAATGTGCAAAAATCGATGATATGCACCAACCGCCAATATTGACTTCGATGGACTTTCGAATATATTTATAGACTTTCGTTATTTCGATAACTTTTCGAAACTGGTTTGAAAAATTATTGAGTTATGGGAAATAATTTTTGGGCCAATATGTAACAAACATTACTCATACACCTTTTATGTTTCGAAAGTGATTAGCATACCTATTCTTCGTTCGTCCGGCAGCGAGATATTTACGATTAAATCCTTGCACCCCAAGCTTAACGCTCTGGCTTTCGAAATTTTAATCTAAACACCTAGTACAGGTGGTGCAAAAATACAGCAGCACTTGCTACCAGAAGGCAAGAAAATCGACGCGGTGTCTCCACCGAAAAAAATTGTGTGCGATATTTATCCGTTTTTCCTTTGCAAAACAGTCCCGACATCAGTATTGAGAAAGACTGATGTGTGCTAGCAGGAGCAAGTCTGTGGCCGTAACAATGATGATCATAGTTTTAATTATAAAGACTTTAAAATTTATCAGTTCATTTGCCTCAAAATAGCTTTGAAAATGGCAATTTGGATACCAAACTAAACTCTCGGTGGACCCGTGGCCGAGTGGTTAGCGTCTCACATTATCATGCCGGGTGTTCGGGTTCGATTCCCGTTCTGGCCGGGGGATTTTTTCGTCAAAGAAATTTCCTTCGACTTGCACTGTGGTCACGCGTATTCTAGAGCTTGCCCCTCGGAATACATTCAAGGCGTGTTATTTGGCTTAAGAAATCTCAACTAAGTATTAATAAATGACGCTAATTAATGCGTACGTTGAGACGGCAAAAGTTCCACAGGGAACGTTAACGCCATTCAAGAAGAAGAAAAAACTCTCGGCCTTAAGAAAGATCATTTGGAAAACCTCTCTGCCGTCTTGTCGATAGATGACTGGTGAATTGGAAAGCCGCGAAATTACGAATAGCTTGTTTATACTCAATAAATTGAAAATGAGCGGACCTTAAATTGCAATATTAGAGAAAACACATTGTCGGTAGTACGAATGTTGCATTTGCTATTTCTATTTCATGAAAATATTTTCTGATTTGGCACCATTATTGAGAGACGTGGTTCTACACAAAAAAGGTAATTATTTTTTGGGTTTTCGTTATTGTTAAACACACAAAAAGCACACATCAAATGGACTAACAACGCTTGTCACTATGTAATTGTAGAACATATGCGAATTAAATTTTCCGAGCTTTCCCATTTTCCTTCAGATTTTTCCGAAAATTTTCAATTGTCATGTCGGAATATATTCGGTTGAAATATGTGTATTATTTTTATGGGACTTCCTCTCCATTCCAGAGGGGAGGGGGGGTGTCATACCATCATAGAGACATTTCTCCAAAAACCCTCACATTCCAAATTTCGTTCCATTTGCTTGAGAGAACTAAGAGTTATGCAGAAGTTTGTGTTTCATTTGTATGGCAGCCCCCTTTGGCCGTAGAGAGGGAGTAGGTGTGTCGAACCACCATAGAAACACTTATTGCTCCTTAAAACCTCCAGATACAAATTGTGGGTTCAATTTGCTTGATTAGTTCTTGAGTTACGCAACCTCGCAAACACTTGTTGGAAATTGTAACGGCTGTTCATATATATATATATATATATATATATATATATATATATATATATATATATATATATATATTTTTAGAATTCAAATTAGTTTTTGAAAAAAATATTCTTTTCAGCGTATTTTTTTAAACAATTTTTCAATTTTTTTTTATTATGATTTGAACAATTTCCTACATTTTGTCCTTTGACCAGAATTTTGTAGGAATTTTTTTTCAATTCATTTATTTATAAGTTATAAGAGTCAATCACATAAGCTTTACGGAGCCGCTAATTCAAGATTCATTAATAACAAATTTCAACATAATTCTTAGTTTCCTAATTCGGTCGAATTCTACCGATTACTCGCGGTTTACTCGAGGCTAGAGAGACAACAATGTTTGTGGAACTTGTCAGGTTGAGGGTTGCCGCACGTACTGTAGCATTCTGCATAATGACCAGGAATAGCATAGGGATCAATGTATTTACAATATAAATTTTACATCCACAACGTTTCACTGCAATCTGAGATGTTGCTGCCAAAAGCCAGTTGAGTTGGCGTGAAATTCATCTATTGCGAAATTACGGCTGGATGCTGTGCTACCAAAGTTGATTTCATTTAACCCTTAGCGAGCCAATGCCGCCATACTCGCGATATTTTAAATATTAAAAAAAATCGAATGCTGCCTATGCGGCATTCCGTTATATTTCAAGAATTCTGTTAGGTTATGCCTTTTTTATGCATGCAACGTGATCTGGAGCATCCCCTTCCGAGCATTCAGTGCAAATACATAGTTTTGTATACGGTCAATAAAGTTTGTTATCGTCATTTTCGGAGCACTATCTGGTAGAAGAAAGAGAAACGGAGTCGTGCATACATGCGTACAATCCTATAAAGCGATATTAATTAGGCACCTTTTCTTGCTCTGGAAATAAAGCACTTAATTTTTTTAAAATCCGTCGACCAACTGGTCATGGTTCTAGAAAAATGCGCTCGTTCGTTAAAGGTTAAAAAAGTTGAAGCCTTTCTGTATCTTTTAAAATGATTGTTGCTTTGCTTGCTTTTTGCTTAATTAAAGAGATAAACGTACCGATTTGTTTTGAAATATCTCTTAAATTTAAATAATCATCTTTCCATCCAATTGTCAATGCAAACATTCAAAAAGCGAAAAAAACAAAAACATTAATATACGGAAAAGTCCATTGTAAATTAGGTCCAACATAATCATCTTGTATGCATTTCGAAATTTCACGTCTCTGTCTGTATTGAAAAAGGATAAGATACATCGGGGCAAGTTGGAACGGATTTTCCGAAGTTCAACTTGAAAGTTATCTTAAAAATCACCAAACCACTAAATTGAAAACAGTGTGCAGCATATACAAGGTGTGACAGATGACTTTCAATGAAAAATAGAGATTCACACTGGATGTTTCGAAATATAAATATTTTTGAAATTTTTCGTTTTCATACACATTGTTTGAACTTGCGGGATAAGTTGGAACGCGAACAATCATGAGTTTAATGGGCGGTTTAGCTTCTCGAAACATCTACAACTGATTTATGAAACACTAAATTGAAGGAATTACATGTGGGGGTGTAGCCTGATACACGCAAAATAACATCAAGAATACTATTTTAGTCGCTTTCATGTCAGAGTAGAGCTACTCAAAATGGCCACTAATGAGTAACGTATTACGACCGAATAAGTCAGCGCGCAGAAATGTTTGTTTTGATTTCACGAACGAGGAAGTGTAAACAAAGGCGAGGATTGCGTTTAGGTATTCCAATAGTCTGGTAATGGCTGTCATAAGGTGGGTGGGAAGGTATCGTTTACTGAAAAAATATATAACGCCAAACCAGCATTCCTAGTAAAAGTTATGGCTTCCGTTTAAACTTACCCCGTATTTCAACTTGTATTTTTTTTTTTTAAATTTTTTTTGTATAACCCCGTATTTCAACTTGTATTTTTGTATTTTTTTATTCAACCCGGTGTACCTTATGCAAAACATCTAAATATATTTTGTACAAGTAAAACGAGTAATCAAATAAAGAAAACCAGAACAAGCAATACAAACATTTTTTTTTAAATTTCATGTGCACCCATCGTGTTTGCGAATTAAGCCATTGGAGCTTGTGAGAAATAAATCCATACACCGAACGAATGTAACCCGCCATTAGGCTGTCATCAACATTTTGAACAATTAATTATCGATCCGGAGCAAAACGTTTCTGTTTTGGCCTCCGGTAAAATTTTTTGTTAATTTTTTACACCCTGCATAAAAGCGAACAAATCATATTTTAATCCGGCACCGCCGAAAACAGAATCTACATGGTAATAAATTCATTGCCTGTGGTACGCATAAAAAAGCTATATACAAACAGGAAAGTTGCTGATTGCAGGATGTTCCTTATCGTTGATTTGAATCTCTTGGTTGTATGTTGGTGGAAAAAATAAAACGATCCGGGAAAGCGCAGAGCACAGCGTTTAATGATGTTATAAGCGTGGGTTGAACGAAAAAAACTGTTTTGATGTTGGATTGAAATAAACCTTCTGTTGAATAAAGCATTTTTTCCGAGCATTGTGTTAAATTTACAACAATTTCAACTGCCACAGGCAGTGCATGATGATGCGGGACGCTCCAGGTCGCATCATGCTAATCGACAGAACAAGTTTCATTAGCAATCTTTATCCGGCACGCACCTATCAGAGGCAGAGCACGATTTATCACAGCAACACTCGCCCACAAGACGCATCAAGCAGCGAGAAGTTAATGGACATTTTAATTGAAAATGATGCTAAATAGTAGTGCTGGCCTTCTTTCAGCTGTTTCTCGTGCTGATTTTCCCGAAGGTGATATCCGTGTGAGAATATGATTAACAACCGGCCATTTGTTTATGCTCCTTTTTCCAGCAGAGAAGTGAACGTAAATGAATCGCGTCAAAAACTGCATGCGTCTCGTCTGGGACTAAGGTGTTATGAAATACGGAGCCATAATTAGTCAACTGTCGACTTGGGTGCGTCCATATGGAACCCTGTGCCGGTGTAATAGAACCAGTTTCCAGATGTGGGGATTAAATTCCTAGCACGAGAGTCGACCTAAAAAGCCGTTAAAGTAGGAAATTACTCGAACGAAAAATAAAAATAATAAGCGTTTCTTCCCTCCGTTTGGTGATAAGAAACGAACAATTAAAATCCCATTTCAAGCCGGTCGCTTTGACGCTCGGCAGAATGTCCCCGGTTGAATAAAGGCGGAGCACACCATCTTGCGATGGGGTTGGGGCTTGCGCTGCGATAACATTGATGATGACTATTTTGCCACTACAGCTGGCAATGATGCGACATTAAAATCCCGATAAAAATATGTTCCGCTTAAATAGCTATTCCATGGTAGGAATTAATGGAATCATGGAATACGACGTAGGAATCATGGAGTACGACGGCTCTTCTCCTGCAATGTTGAGGCCTGAGGCGTGACTCACATTTATAACCGTCATGGTTTCAGTTTTTTTTCCTTTTCCTCGGGCTTTTAGCACCCAATTTGCTGTTCACGGTGGCTGCGGTGACGATTGTGATAAAGCGAACGGATAATGCACTTTTTCGTTCTACTGTCAACGATGGAAAATGCCGCAGCTAAAATCATCTCGACTCCACGCGGTCTTGCCACGGAAACTGTTTTCCAGTATCTTTTCATTTTAGCGCTGCACGGAATTGCCGTGGAAAAATAATACAGCCAGGAAGTAATTCTGATAACGAGCGGGCGGCATTCACTGTCACACCCGCACTCGGTCGCTGGGGAACTTTTAATGGAGAGCGCGCGAAATTGAGCGACTAATTTCGTTTCCTTTGCGGAAAGATTTGAGCTCCGCAACGGTTTGGCCGATTAAGCCGTGCTTTGTTGATGGTGGTTACAGTAATTATTTATTCATAATTGTAATCAACTCTCTAGAATGGTGTGTTTCTGGGTGATTGTGTGGAAGTTACTTTTCGGGAGATAGATACATGTTTCTGTGATGCTTTTTGATACAATTGCTAGAGCACTAGAAAGAACTTTTTGAACTGAACTGAACAAATGTAAAGTTGCTTTATATTAAAAAAATATGCTGGTATGGATTCCACCAATGCGGTTGCCAGGTGTCAGCTGATTTTCATCATAAGCACATAAAAAGTGCTGCGAAAACAGTGACGTTTTTGACATCTATGAATATTGGCATAAATTATTGCAGTAATGCTAATACGTACGTGTGTCACGTGATATAATCTAATGAGAGAAAAAACGAGATAAGACAAAATGCCTCTGCAGAAAGACCAGCAATGAGACGTTGCTGTAGCAGTAGAAGTAGACATAAAACTAGTCGGTGATTTTGTAGAACAACATTTGTAAACGTCTCGCTCACAACTTTTGCAACCCATCGTGTTGATAGCTTCTATGCATTGATAGCCCGTAATGAGCGTGAAGCAACAATGTATTCCGATCTTGCTGCATTCCAACTGACTGTGGTTCTTGATTGCAAGGCATGTGGAGTGTGGATTCAGAAGATCCTAGAAAAATACAAGCTGGAAAGAAAACTAAAGTACAGTGAGTGTGTACTATTTAGTCGGACTTAGTTGCATTGCTTTCCGCTTGTTGATAGAGTCTGATACATTGTACGATTTGTGGTTTTCGTTGTAGATGCTGTTGTTGATACGGCGTACTACCAATGATCCGTTGCATATGCATATGTGAATGAACAGTTATGTTTTCCATTGATGCAAAAAGAAGAAATGGATAAGAGTTCCGTGTTTCTTATGAAATATTTTGACACAGTGTGACTAGCGATGTCCGGGAATTGTTCGACTAACAGATCAATCGACTAATCGATTGTCTTTTGTCAGTAAATTCTAGCCTTAAAAGTATTCTCAGACACAGAACAATTATGGAGATAACAAATTGAATTGAATTCTCTCAGGCATGCGATATATGGGCCATTTTGTCCGTAACTGGTTCTGTGGAATGGCTGATAGATGACAGGATGAACCCTTTTCCTGTCATCTATCTGCTATTAGGAACACTAACTCAGCTCGTCACAGAAATCAAAGAATTTATCTCGATTGAATCATAGATATCGAAAATTACCTATAAATACACTCTTTTCCATTTAGATTTGACACTCTAATGTTGGGCCATTTGATGTCTCTACTCATCAAATGTCAATGTCAATAGATTTAAGTCACTTTTATCAATTTAAACGGATGAGTGCATCGAACTAAATATCGGTACTGAACACTGTTTATTGGGTTTGAATTTGCAAATTGTATAAATAAATTCGATTTGTACGATATTGTTAAGAGTTCTATTATACTATCTCTTATACTGTCTTGCTATTTTGGTAACTCTCTCATATTTTTGCGATAAGTTCTAATAAGCGGATCTTTTGATGCTATATGAATATTTAAATTGTATTTTTAGTGTTACCAGTGTTTGAAGGAGGCTAGCTATGTTATAATTTTGCCATGAAAGGTAAAGAGGGAGAACAAATACATTACAGATAAATATATAGGAAAAAAAAAAATTAAAAATGATTATTGTGTTTATAATTTTTGTATTGGTACTATAGATTCATTGAAGCGGATGGATGCCATTGTGCCAAACTTTTAATTGAAAGTTGTAGTTGGAAAAACGAAATTAGAAATACTTAAGGATCTGACACGAATATTACAAAATATGGAATATAATGGGAACATTAGAGACGGCAAGTTGGATCCGAAGTTGAATCGAAGGCGTAGCTTTTACCGAAGAAGAACAAATCTAGTATTAGAATATTTATGAAATAAAGAAATTAATCGCCTTCAGTAACCATAACCATAATCCAGAACAACGCTACATCTTCTTCTTCTTCATCATCCATTTTTTCCTTCTTTTTCTCAAATGGAACCAGAATTATGGCATTATTAGAGAAATTTGTAGCGTGTACCACATGTTTCATTTGAGAGCCCCTCGTACAGCCCCGGTCGCGACTGGTCCTCGTTACAATTTTCGTCTTCATTGCGTGGCATTTCCTGTATTGTTCATATTCAGTACATACCGATTTTCAATAATTAGGTCAATAATAAGGTTCAATAAGTATGTCATATATTTTATGGATGACGATTAATCGATTATCTTGAGGCGATTGAACGATTTATTTAAAAAATCAGACATCACTAAGTGTGACCCCTTAGCCTGCTCCTCACGATACAGATACTGCTGTTGTTAAGTTTAACTGAGCAGTTTTGAAACATCACTTGCTCTAAGAATTAACTGAACAATGTTCTTCATGTTATGAAAGAAAAGTGTCCATAAATTGAACTTAATGGGGGACCCCGGTCTGAAAGATCGAAAAAATCGAATTTTTGTTTTTTTTGCATTTTTGGGAAGCTTATGCTCTCAGAAATGTTGTCTAAAAAGGATACTTCGATATTTGATTTCCTTGGAAAGTTACAGCCAAAAGTTTGAAGTCACCTCCAGGGAATGTACGAATTTTTAAACGTGTCTTCCTCGAAACCATGTTTTTTCAACAGGTGGTATCGATCTCAGGATCTACTCGAACGATTTGGATGATTTTTTTTTATCAACGTGTAAAAATGAATTATCTAAAGCGTTACATAGCCGTTGTTTTGATATCTCATTTTTTCGATTTTTCATGAGCTTCTAAACAGTGTTTTTTTTAATGAAAAATAACTCATTTTTAACAAAAAAGGTTTCAAAATGTTCATTGGAATTCGTTCGGCGATACCCCGTTGGTTCAGAACCGATACCACTAGCAAGATACGGATTTCAGACAGCATCTACGCATCCAGCTGTCAAATATATATTTTCAAATATCTCAATTTTTATAGCTGACCTGGCGAATTTCGTCTCGCTTAAAGTTGATTTCTTCAATATGAATACTTTCAAACATTCACGTTTTATTACTAAGCGAACGCGAATTGATTACCCTTTGACCATTTACTATTTCCTTTTACTATAAAATACCAAAACTCGTCATAATTTTCAGATACAATTCTCGTTCAAGATTTTCAATCATTTGCAAATAACATGTTTCTTCGTTACATGGAATACATGTTTGATACAGAAAATATAATGAAATAAAGACAGCTCAAACCGGACGTTTCCATCCTTGAGTTTTTTAGCGATCCATTTTTATTTACAGTAAAACCTGGTTTTGTTGGTATTTTTTTTTGCAATTTTTTTTTGTGCGATTTTCTGTTCTTGTGCGATTTTTTTTTGTGCGGCGTAAAAAAGAAGCATATTTGACGAAGTTATCGTCCATTTAGTTTTTTTTCGATGGTTTATATGCACTTCAGTGCGAAAAAAAGCATATTTGCGTCTCAATTATCCACTTCTGAAATAATTTCCCTCCTCTCATTAAATACTCAAAGTTTTTCGAAGATTTTGAATGACATAATTTCTAACAGCAACACGTTTCGACATGCAACTAAAAGCACAAAACAGCCACGCGCAACCGAAAAGGCTAAGTGTCCCATGGCTAAGCAGGAAAACAAAAGGAAATTGAACGGTGAATGGCGTGGAATTGAGTTATTTTCTTGGAGAAATTGTTTTTTATGCTGTCCCTATCTACCGCACATATTTTTTTTTCAAAATGTGTACCGAACACTATTTTTTAAAGCTGTTGGTGAAGTTTTGCATCATTTTTTTCATGCAACTTTTTTGTACGGTCCCTATCCCCCGCACAAAAACAGGTTTGCCTGTATACAGATAGAAGATATACGACTACGTTTTTTCACCTGAAAATCCATTTCCACTCTCGAACAAAGATCAATTTCGTTAGGGCAAACATCAAATGGACCAACAACGCTTATCACGTGGTAATTATGATGATAATTACATACAAATATTTACGCCTATCGGTTCAGTAATATCTATGGGTGCTCATACACTGTTTGATCGAAGCCAAATATTTGACTCTTTTTGACAGATAAAATTTGATCAACGTGTACTGATCAAATATATTCAACACAAACACGACAAGCAAATATTCAGTTATTGGAAGCCTAAAATATTTTTTCGGTCTGTTCGTCAATCCTGTCGGTACATGGTTAGGTTACCTTAAATACTTCAGGGGTTTTATCCAGGTTCGACTTTTTGAATTTGTTTGCCACTGTTGATAAATGAAGAGTGGCAAATAAAATAATGTTTGTATGAATTTGAAACCAAACTTTATCTGTCAAAAAAATGTCAATTATTTGACCTCCGGACAAACAGTGTACGATCACCTTAAGCCTATAAGGATCAGACAGACAGACAGAAATCCATATTTATATGTACATAGATTCAAGGAAAATATGATGGTTTCACTGATACGTCGTCGACTTTACATAAATGTAAATAAGAATCTTCAAAAATTGATGTTTTTCAATATTTTGTGAAATTGTAGCTTTTCATGAAAACCATTTTCCTGCAAATATTTGACTCACGCTTGGTCCTAATACATCAATACCATAAACGTATGCTCGCACCTTACGCTTAACTCCACTCATAAGGTTCTGTACAACATTTGGTTGCCGAGTATTTTGGTGGATGTCTTTCATGTCCTTGGGTACGATAGTGACCTCGTTGACTTCGTACCACTTCAGGACATCCTTTGAATAGTGGCACGAAGCTAGATTCGGTCAGAAGACCGTAGGGACCTCGTATTGCTTCAACAGAGGAAGCAGACGCTTCTGTAGACACTCCTTGAGGTAGATCTGCCCGTTTACAGTCCCGGTAGTGTCACTAACGGCGTAGTGTCACCTAACGGTAGTATCACTAACGGCGTACTCCGTTCGCCATGAGAGAGTCGCTTGCCAAATCATGTAGGAGAAAGTCGTGAAAGACGGAACACGGTAGGAACGACAGACACCCCTGTATAATTGATAAATTACATTTTTATTTTAAATTTTTATGATGTACAAACTTGGCATACAGTGTATCAATAACTTTTACACTTACTGTGTACACCTAGCTGGCTTTCTGTTAAAATTGTAAATAAAAACAATATAGTAATCTACAAAGAGCAGATCGATGTCAGTTTCCGTCTGCAGAAAATAATGTTCTCATTGTTATTTAGTAATTTGATGGGGTATTTTTCGTTACGTGGATGTTTTACCATCTCTTTTCTTCCAGTTTATCGAATCAGCGATGAAGTTTTATCATTTTTACTCCAAAAATATTGACGAAAATAAAATACTAATCAAGTCGGGTAAGACGAACACTCCACCGACAAAAAACAAACATTTTGTTTAGAAAACAATTTGGTTGTCTCCTCCTTCTCTTATTAACAGATGCCCACTAACTACGTTTGCAAGTGCAACCGCATACCATGGACGAAGAGCGGTTTTTAAAACGTAATCCGAATTTGTCATTCCGAATACCAGAAGCTATTGTAGACAAGAAAAAATGAAAAAATCGTAAGCCTTTCTAGGTTATTGTAGTCTAGTTTTTTTGTCAGACTATCTTTAAGGCATATTTGAAGACCTCCAAAACTTATCGAGTAAGTAAACGAGAATTTTCTGTTAGTGTCCGTCTTTCCCACCCCTAGTGTCCATCTTTCCCGCCAAGTGTCCATATTTCCCGACTTAATCTAATTTTTTCAAAGATGCCGGACACATTCATTTTTCTAAATGTCTGCCTCATAGAGCGAATTTTATTATAAAACCAGACCTAGACTATCTATTTGTGTGAAATTCACGAAAAAAAACCGTTTACTTAGGGTGTCCGTCTTCACCACTCTTACCCTATTTCATGGCAAACTTTGAAAGTTTCTGCATCCTTACTTCTTCCGGAACATCACGTTCCAAACCCTCCCGGTCCTTGTCTCTCTGAACGAAAGACTTGGACAGATTTTTGTCCACATCCCTGATCGAAGCATTGATATTTCGCTTAAACGCTTTCACGACACCCTTGTGATGCTGATCACTCATAGAACATCCATTCTGACCGCATTTCTTCTTCCGTTCGATGCTCAGAGTTTCGTAGTAACGTTTAATCCCACGACTCGCCGTTGACTGCACGATTCCGAGTTGTTTTCCGATGTCCCAATGAGAGAGTCGAGGATTTTCAGGTGCTTGCGCAAAATCAATCCGTAACGTTGCTTTTCGGGTGACGCCATTTTTTTCAAATTTTCGAAACTGACTGACGAAAACTGACAGCGATAAAAATACAGAGTAAATAATACACTTTAAACTACTCCTACCCAAAAATTCCAAGCAAAAATACCCAATGGGCAATTTTCTACAGTGTTTTTTTCCGTGATGCAATTTGATGAGGGACATCCTTTACATAGCCTTTTAAAATTCAGATTGCATACTATCATGTGACAAAATTTTCGATTTGCTATCAATCAAATTATTTGATCTTAAAATTGCGTTTATCGTGTCGTTGCTGAACCGATTTCGAAGCTTATTCTTGTTCTGATTATGTTCAAAAAAAAAAAAAAAATATCGTCCGTCGTATGCCGGGGAGTGAGACAAAGTGAAGTCGTTAGAAACAAGGAATCGAAACGTCGAAATCGTTCTCCAGATCTTGTGAAACTCCTTCGTAGAACCTTGAAAACGCTTCCTATACAACGTTGATAATTGTTGAAGTGGAAAAGTTTCTGGGATTTAAAATTGCAGTAGCTATGAGAGTTGGATCATCAAATCGAATCTATTTCTCATTTGCTTGATCAGCTCCACGGAAATATTGCTACAAATATCCTTAGAAATAATCTGCCCTCGCCATCCATTGTTTAGATAGTTTCTTCTGCTGACATCCCAACATAAATATTTTTGCCGCTTTTCAAACGATCTTTCTCGCATGCGTTAGTAAGAATGGTTAGATAAAAATCTTTCAACTCTTCATGTAACATTGTGAATCCAGCCTGGAACAAACAATTCGATTTGTTGATCTGGAACAAAATATACTCCAAAAAGCAACAGCAGAAGCAATGACTATGAGGGCAGTCGAAATTCTGCGAGCAAGTATGATTTTGTCACAGTTATACTGAAATATTTTCCTTCTGAACTATTTCTTCTAAAAATCTATGTCGTAATCTCTACCATTCAAAATATTTATTGCATATAAAAATCTGTTGAAAAAACAGAACTTAAGTTTCAATTTTTTCATTTGTTCGATAAGTGTGATACACACTCTGGCTAAATTTCGACTGCATCAGTTATTAAAAGTTTCGACCTGCCCTATGTTGTTTGATCAAATGTTTAGAACTTAATATTGTGATCATCTTATCGTTGCTTTGTCGTTTTAGATGCTTAGTTTTGTTACTGTTATAATAAGAAAAAAAATCACTCGACCGTTGCCGACCAGTGTTGCCACACGTACAGATTTATCTGGAAAGATAACGATTTTTCTCTATTATTGTGACTTTCGACACATTTGGCTGTTTCGTGACTTTTACTTCCATTTTTTGAAGAATGTCGGTAGTGAGAACTGAACTCGTTACCTTTGCGTGAGAGGTATGAATGTTACCACTTACGCCAGATCGCTTCCCGAGATTTTTTCGTTATTTTTGGTACAGATTCTGTACGGTACAGATTACATATTTTCTTCAAAAGTGCAGATTGGAGAATATTTCTCGTGTGTAAAATTTCTCTCTTTTTTCGTCAGTATTGTTACTTCAAATCACTAGAAATCCATCTCTTGGTATGAATGAAAACAAAACAAAACGTATCTGTGAAGCTTGATGTGAAGAACACATTTGTACCTCATGCATGTATTTGTAGTAAGTAAATCTAGATCTAAAATTAGTAAGTAAATATAATATTTTCTAGTAAATAAATTGGTATTTTTTCATGCTTTCGTGATTTTTCTCTATGATGTATATATATATATATATATATATATATATATATATATATATATATATATATATATATATATATATATATATATATATATATATATATATATATATATATATATATATATATATATATATATATATATATATATATATATATATATTGCCGATGGCACAGATTTTTTGAAGAAAAAGTACAGATGAGAAACATTTTTTACCCTTTTGGGTACAGATTTAAATGTGGCAACACTGTTGCCGACGATTAATGCTTAGTAAAAATATTAAAACCAATGATGAAACGGACAGTTGTTTGGCTGGATACCGGATACCGGATAATACCATTGTGAGCTAACGCCGAATTGTAGGCAAAAAGATTGGAAAAAGAAATGCGAATGAATTTCGGTATATTTGAAAAAGTTTTAACTTTTCATCAGCCATTTCTTGAATTCATCGAAAAATGGATGAGCAATAAGAGATAGAATCTACATTTTTCCAATTGCTTGTTTTTAAGACCAGAAGCGAATGATTTTTTGCTGTCGAGTTATTATAAAACTAATAGGAATCATGATAATTTTTAACGAAATAATATAAAATAAAATAAAAAATAAACTGATGGAAATATCAGATTCGTTACACAAAACTTTATTATGACAAATTAAGAAATAAAGTTTGGAAAAAGTTTATCCTTTCTATTGTGCCCAATTACAGATTTTCGTTTCTATAATCAATTATACTATTTCCGAATGGTAAAATTAAACTAGATCTAATTGTCGAGAATTCCAAAATCGAGTTCTAATATTCGGTGTGCTCTCATTATAATCAATGACCAAGCAAGTATGGTAGAGTTTACTTTGTATCGACCCTATGTCTTCTTTCAAAAATTTCTTCAGCTCGTTGATGCATTCATCATGATGATCGTTCCCTTCTTTCAAATCTTCCTTAAAATTTTCAAAGGACTGGATAAGCTCTCTCGTCACAGACTCGCGTTCGCCGTTTAAGTCAGCCTGTTTTCTGTCCAATTTATCGATAATTTTCTCAGGAGAATAGAACACATTGCCTTCGTGAAAAACATCGAAAATTGTCAGCTCTTTCTCCTTCGTAATATTGTAATTTCCAGCCATAATATCATTGAGCTCATCCATAGCCAAGCTAAAACAGTTTGAGCAGCCAACTCCCGAGAGATGGACTTTCTCCGTCAGGCTCCTGTTCAGAAATTCCAGACAATACGGATCCACGGGATTTTCTTGTTGCCCTATTTCCTGGGAAAGAGAACCCTCCTGTTCAACCACATATCGTATGTATTCCTCTGTTGTCGTTGTGATTTTTTCGAAAAACGATCGCACTGCCTCTTTTTCCGGGTCGCTAAATTTGGACGCATCGATGTATTGGCGGGCCACTTGCCCGAATTTTATAATCAAATCTTTCGCAGGTTGTCGCTGTGCAAGAGCTACGCTCAAAACAACGACAGTTACTAACACTATTTTCATTTCGTTCAAGATATTTTGATGATTCGGTTTAATATGAGCACTATGTATTCCACAGGGTGAGATTTTCAACTGAATTAGTTTTTCCGCTTGACTTCGAAATATATATCTATATATTTATTCGTCACCGCATATTTTACAACCGTAGTTAAACTACGGTGTACAGAACACGTGCAGTGGGTCGTAGCCCATTAATCCAATTCGTCTCGGCACTTTGCGCGATTTTCACGGAGCTAGTCATGTATGCGGAATAACCGTTTCTAATGAGTTATGCAAATCGGTTTGCTATGGTACTGCTTAGTCTGATAACAATACACAACAAGATGTGTGATCTTTGTGCAGTCTTTGCGATACTCTATAATCATGATTCGTGAAAATTTACATATTTTGATGGTATAGAACGGTTTCTTATTTGAGTATGGGTTCAATTTTGTCATTCTTCTTCACGAGGAATCACCCAACTCAGCGCCAGAACACACAGAAAACATGCGGCTTAATAATATTAGGAAGACCTTATTTGAAGATTTTAGTAGCACCAGTTTTTTTTAAATACAGGTTGGACTCGATTATTCATGACTAGCTGACCCGGCAAACTACGTTTCGCCCAAAATTTATTTTCAAACATTCACGTTTTCTTACTAAGCGCACGTTCATGGGTCCAATCGCAGAACTTTTCATTGATTGATCTTGATATCGACCCTTTAAAATTACCTTTCACTATAAAATTCCTACTACTTCTACCAAAACTCATCATTATAATATCAGCTTTTTTACAGACACAATTCTCGTTCGAAATTTTTCAACCACTTGCAAATAACATGTTACATGGAAATAACCGTTACATGGAATAAATGTTCCATACAGAGAATATGATAGAATAAAGATGGCCCTAAATCGGACTATTCCTTCCTCCAGTTTTGCTCATATCAACACATTCGGGAACCATTTTTATTTATATAGTTAGAAGAAAATATAGGAGTGCGTTTTATCACATTTAAATTCATTTCCACCTAACGAACAAAGATCACTTCCGATAGCGCAAACATCAAATAGACTAACATCGCTTGACATATGGAAATTCAATTTTCCGAATTTTCTCATTTTCCTTCAGAGTTTTCCGAAAATTTTGAATTGTCATGTTTGGTTGCAATATGTGTTTCTTTACATAGATGGGTATGAGCATATCCCTTCTTTTGGAGTCACCCGACAAGTCATCGGGAGTCACCCGATCACAACATAAAATTATTCACATCACCGTTTACTGGAGGATTTGCATCCGTCTCCTTTGTTGTTCCGTCGCGAGGAACAAAATGGAAGCACAATAATCAAAGTGAGGAGAGATTATTGATTTGTAGACCATAATTTTGGCATCTGTTGTCAGGAAGCGATTGTCTCTGCACAGTACACCAAACTTTCTGGCGGCCTTGCGTATTGTATAGTTAATGTGTTCGTTAAAATTCAATTTTCCGTCCAACAAATTTCCGAGATACTTCATTGACTCTACTCTCTGAACTTCCTCATCGTCGATTTAGATTGTTCTATCTACATTACTGCCCATGTTTGTATAGGAGACGTAAACGAGAAAATGAACAAAATCGACTTTTTCGCTGGTTCGCATTCTACACAATGTAATACGTTTGCTGAACATGCAAACAAACATTTTTTGTTCGAGAACATTTAAGCAGTTTTGAAAAAAACATTTCCGAAAAATCACTATTTGTCCGCATAAAAGACGTAGTTCCATACAGCTTTCATACATCGTTCGAAAATCAACAATTGTCAGTATTATGTGCTATAAGCTAAATCTACATTTGAGTAACATTCTTTGTAGAGTCCAAACATGTCTGTTACGATAGTGTCTTATTACTTAGTGTTTCCCAATAGATTAATATGAGGAACCATTGAAGCGCTGCTCATATAATTACTATTCTTTCCACGATGAACATAGAGAAGCAATTGTGTTTTTTAATGTTATAATTACCTAAATTTCTGCATTTGAATCTTCAAGTAGATAATGAAACAATCAGATCAGTAGTAAAATTAAAATAATATTGGTTCTTAGCATTATAACTCCTCGGATTCAACATTGAATTATTCCACATACTCAGCATTTACTCATACCGTTGGAGTAAGTCACTACACCATCTTTATGCGATTGATCGTGATATCGGTAAATCATGTTGCTAAAATTACCAACATTGCAGATTGCCTTTACAAATCCAATCAATTGAAAAAACACGAACCTGCTGTTCTTATCATATCCCAGAGTATTCTTCAGGGAAAAAGTCCTATCATATACTCGCACCAAATCAAGACCACCTTTTCCAGACATTTTCTTCCAAACCTTCTTGATTTTATCCGATAACAACTAAAAACTACCGACGGAGACGTTTTGACTATTATCGGAATTGTAAATACTAACACTACAAACAGAGCAACCTGGTGATTACGTCTAGCTATGCGGACAAATGTTCATTGAAACTATTGATTGTCCGCATAAATAGACGCAAGCGTTTTCCAAATGGAAAAAATATGTTTTAATCCGCAGAATCACTTAGGCCCTCTTTTTGCCGATAATATCCATCAACTGGACAGATCATTTCATCGAAAATTTGCATGGTTATGCTTGTAGGCCAATAAACAACAAAAACGCGTTTTCCCAACACTAATGGTGTTGTCGATTACGTCTCCTATGCAATCATGGACAGATTAGTACTCAACCGTGTAGTAACAACCATGAATTTTGCCTTGGTAACGTTCAGCTTAAGCCTCCATTTTAACCTCTCGGAAAGCATGTTCAGCTCATGGTTCATTTTATTGTGAAACTGTTTGCGAAGACAAACAGTACTGTATCGTCGGCAAAGAGATTGATTTCAGCTACTTGCAGGATCCGTTTCACATCGTTTATCTATGTATATATAAATGGATTTTTGTCTGTCTGTCTGTTTGACTGTTATGGACTCGGAAACTACTGAACCAGTCGACATGAAAATTGGTATGTAGGGCTTTTGGGGGTCGGGGAAAGTTCTTATGATAGTTCGAGACCCCTCCCCCTTTCTCAGGGGAGCTGCTATACAAATGAAAAACAAATTTCTACATTACTCGAGAATTAATCAAGCAAATGAAACGAAATTTGGCATGTGGAGGTTTTAGGGTGCAATAAATGATTCTATGGTGGTAAGATACTCCTGCCCCTCTCTTAAGGGGGGCTGCCATACAATATAAACACAAATTTCTGCATTACTCGAGTATTAATCAAGCAAATGAAACCAAATTTGACATGTGGAGGTTTTAGGGTGCAATAAATGTTTTTACGGTTGTTAGACACTCCACTTCCTCCCTAAGGGGGAGCTGTCATACAAATGAAAGACATAACTGCATAACTCTAAAACTATTCAAGCAAATGGAGTCAATTTTGGCATGCGAAGGTTTTAGGGGACGCGTCTCCACCACAGATAGGACAAATCATCTCTTTTGCCTTGCAGTTAGCAGCTTTTTGATTGAAAGCACTACATTTATAGCAGCTCATCAAATCTAACACCTTTAAAAACGTGACAACGATCCAGTCCACAATTTGATAGGAAAAGTCCAATAACGCTGTCATTGTTGATATTTCGTCACCTCATGAATGAATTCGGATTTTTGTGTGAGAGAGAGAGGTATTTTCTAACTTCAAGAGTATGAATCGAAAGGTACATTCAAAAAACAAAAAAATATATGTATATGAAACAATTAAAAACTTTTTTGTTTTGCTTTTACTTTTTTTACTGTTATATACAGTGAAGAAACTTTGGAGAATTCATCCAAAGGGTGTCCCACATCAAATTGCATCACGGAAAAAACGCTGTGGAAAATTACCCATTGGATATTTTCTCTTGAATACTTGGGTAGGAGTAGTTTGGAGTGTATTGTTTACACTGTATTTGTATCGCTGTCAGTTTTTCGAAAATTGGAAAAAATGGCGTCACTCGAAAAGCAACGTCACGAATGGATCTTGCGCAAGCACCTGGAAAATCCACAACTTGCTCATCGGGACATCGGAAATGATTCGGAATCGTGCAGTCAACGCTGAGTCGTGTTATAAGCACGTTACTACGAATCTTCGAGCATCGAACGGAAGGAGAAATGCGGTCAGAATGGATGTTCAGAATCCAAATGTTTCGGTCAGGGATGTGGCCCAAAAGTTGAATCTGTCCAAGTCTTTCGTTCAGAGAGCCAAGGACCGGGAGGGACTGCATACGTACAAAGTACAGAAGGCTCCAAATCGTGGCGAGCGGCAAAATACGGTGGGAAAGTCACGGGTCCGGAAACTGTCCACCCAGATGCTGACGAAGCCTCATTTTCGCTTCATGAAGACTTACTTCAAGGCGAACTTCCGGCAGTTTCCGGGGCTTCTGATCTTCACCGCTCAGTAGAATTTTGATGTTCCGGAGGTAGTAAGGAAGCAGGGAGCGGAGCTTATCTGCGGTACTTCGCGTATCTGCCGGCATAAAAAAGTAACTCCTATCCCCACCTTCCCGCGGTGTCGAATGGGGTACGAGTATTCATAGTGAAGATTGTAACCAACCCCGGTGGGATCTTGTTCATATGCTGACAGGCAAGGGGGCTTATCTGAGCGTCTGTTCACCATGGAGGTGCGACTCAAAACAGCGTCTGATCCCTATGTCAGGGGCGGCTGATCACTGTCTTGTGCCAGCGGGGGCTCTAAATCAAGCTGTGCGCGATGGTCCACCGAGGAGACAGGGGGTTAGTGCAGGCCCTGTAAGCCATTCGTTAAAATGAAACGCACAGGAAAATTCACAAAGAAATTCGAGACAGGACAATCGGAATAGATCCACGCAAAGAACACAGACTAGAGATTGGAAACTCTGAACATGGAACTGCAAGTCTCTCAACTTTCTTGCGAGTACCCGAATTCTTTTGGAAATATTGAGAGCCCGCAATTTCAACATCGTAACGCTGTAGGAGGTATGCCGGAAAGGTTCGATGGTGTAATTGTTTCAAGGTGGTTATACCAACTGCCAGAGCTGCGGCAACAAATACGATACTGCTCAAAACACGACATAAAAATCGTCATCGGTGATTTCAACGCTCAGGTTCAGCGTCCATTCGCGAACCAACGAAAACGAAAAAGACTTATAGACTTCGCTGCCTTTATGAACATGGCCATACGTAGCACCTTCTTCCAGCACCATGGCTCGTTGATAACAACTGACAACAACAACAGCCGTGAAATTCGAAGACGCATGGTCAATGGAAGTCGTGCTATGGGCTCCCCAAATTCTTGAGAACCAACAAACTCCGACCCCGTACGAAGTGTACCATGTACAAATCCTTAAGTCTCTATGGGCACGAAGTATGGATGATGCTTGAAGAGCCGACTGCTCAGAACAATATACGGTGGTTTACAGAAAAACCGAGTATGGAGAAGGAGAATGAACCATGAACTGGCTTAACACTACGGCGAATCCATCATTCAGAAAATCGCCAAGGCTGGACTAGTGCGATGGGCAGGGCATGTAGCAAGATTGTCGGACAGTTGCCCTGCAAAGAAGGTGTTCGCATCGAATCCCGTAGGAACAAGAAGGAGAGGAGCCCAGCGAGCGAGGTGTTTGGAACAGTTGGCAAGAATCGTTGCAGCCGGGAGTTGGAGAACTGCAGCCATGGATCGGGTTTATTGGCGAAAAGTTGTGAATCAGATCTAATCTCTCAATGGGATGTAGAATCATAGTAAATAAATACATATTATGGTTAAGCTGGGATTTAGTCGACCTTGAGAGGATGAAAGTTTGAGTCCATGTGAAGTCAACAGATACAATCAAGAGGATCTAATTTTAACGCAATGTAACCGGCTCGTACCTCGGCTTATTTGTTTCAAGCAGGGCATCCTAAGAAAGCTTCTATTTGAACATTTCGACAGCGCATTTGTGAGCAAGATCTGAAGAGTCATGTAACTCGGAAGAAATCAACTCATCAAGAAGGCTAACAATAAAATCAACAGATCTTTCCAAAGAAAGCGCAAAAGTTCTGGAAATGTAATTCAAGTTTTGTAAAGAGGAAAGATAGCTGTTTAGAACCCGTATCGCTCAGCCAAAACTTAACAAATTATAATTATAGAGTACTGACAAACAGAACCCCACATCTTGTTTTTTTTATTATCTGATTAAGCATGACCTGAACAAACCGATTGGCATAACTGTTTAGAAACGGTTATTCCGCATATACAGTAATCGTATTTGCGACGCATTGGATTAATGGGTTACGCTACGATGTTCTGTGTAACGTAGTTTAACATTGGTTGTAAAATGGGTGATGATGAATAAATATATATAAATTGAAAGCATGCGGTATAACTCATTCAGTTGAAAGTCTCACCCTGTGAAATAGCTAGTACTCGTATCAAACCGGAACATCAAAATATCTCGAACGAAATGAGAATAGCGCTGGTCACTGCCGTTGTTCTGAGCGTGGCTCTTGCACAGCGACCGCCTTCTAAGGATGTGATTCCTGTGTTCCGGGAAGTGGCCCGCCAATATGTCGATGCATCCAGCTTGAGTGATCCGGAAAAAGTTGCAGTGGGATCGTTCTTCGAAAACATAACATCAACGACAGAGGAATTCATACGATATGTGATCGAACAGGAGGGTTTAGTTTATCAGACAGTAAAGGATCACACAATTGTCATGGATCGGTATTGTTCGGATTTTCTAAATAGGAGCCTGGCTACGAGCGTTCATGTCTCGGGAGTTGCGTTCGAAAACTGTATCGACTTAGCTAAGGAAGAATTTGATGATATTCTGGTTGAAAACTACGATATTGAAGAAGAGAAACAGCTGACCATTTTGGATGTGTTTCACGGAGACAATGTGTTCTACTCTCCTAAGAAGATTATCGAAAAACTGGACAGTAAGCAGGCTAATTTGAACGGTGACCGCGAATCGGTGACAAGAAAGGCCAGCCATCCCTTTAAAGAGTTTAAGAGGGATTTGGAAGTAGTAAACATTCAATATGAGGAATGCATCATGGAGCAGAAGCAATTTGTTAAAGATGACATAGACTTGATAATAACTAATTTCTTCGATTATTGCTCAGACAAAGAGGTTCCCGCCGTTCCAGAATAGATTATCCAGAATAGATAGCCATACAGGCTTATCATTGATTATAATAGAAACACTCCGGTTACTCCTGTTCTAATTTAATGTTCCAATACGGAGATTGTATCTTGATTACCGGAGCGAACTTCGCTTGCTTTTATTAGAGCTCTTATTTTTAAAATTGGCAGATTTCATTATTTTATCTTGACTTCAATATTTGAGTAAAAACCTGTTATTTTAATGAATTCTGAAAAAAATAATAATATGATGTTCACATTTTAAAATGAAGAAAAGAAGATTAATAACAAGGTATTAATATCATCTCTTCATCTTTGTAGAGCTCCCATGAACCTTCTTCTCCTTGATATTCGTCGGATCCTTTTATATACGTTTTCCATTATATACAGAGCCGATTATATACTAAAAAAGTTTTTTTATGAAAGGTGTATCGTTTAAAATTCACACACACAATATTCGTTCTCAAAATTCGAGTTTTTATCAGATTATCACCAACATTTCAGGGAATGAAAAGAAACAATTAAAGTTATTTCTGGCATCATTCATTTAATTTACTTCGCGTTTATATCCGAATGCACGAACCTTGGCCTTAAACCCAGCCAAAAGGTTCTGCATGACCTCAGAATCGAGTGTTTTTTTGCATATTACTTCATGCTTTCTTCATTTCTTCTACATTCTTCACCAGGGTGGGGAGGGGGGTGGTTATATAAAGGACAGTCAGATATCTCTAGAAACATAAACATACTGAAAACTTAAAATCTATCTATCTATCTATCTATCTATATATTATATCTTATATATAATATATAAAAATCTCGTATCACGGTGTTTGTTACCGAACTCCTCCGAAACGGCTCGACCGATTTTGATGAAATTATACTCAAAATACTTGGTAGGTATGAGAATAGGTTGTAAACTATATATGATACCGGTAGGATACCGATAACCATACATTTAATACCGAATAGGGTGGCTCTATGCAGAATAAAAGATCTGGATATTTTTTTCAAAAGATTGACTTCATACCATACATATAACCTTCAATTTTGACCCCAATTCCCTATTTTTAATTGCGATTTTATTATTTTTGTGTCAAAAATATTATAATAATTTAACCGTTGTTCGTTTTTTCAACAGAACGAATTTATTTAAATTGTTCAATGACTGATGGCGTAACGCCCGCTTCATTGAACATCCATCTACAAATACACAAGTAACATCAATTCATCTAAAGCAGGGAGCATCTCCGACGAGCTGGAAGCCTTTTTGAATGAGCACAAAGAGTTATCGAAATTCTTCAAATCACATTTGCTCGCATTACAAAATGACAATCACGCTATTGCCATCAACCCTGATAAAACATCAGCTGGAGAGCACGTGTGTAGATCCAAAGCACAAGCGCTGCTGGAATCATGATAGCACGGTGACACAAGAAATTTAATGCGAAGAAAAAACAATTATCTGGAATTGCGTTCATACGACCGTTCATACGACCCTAGCTATGTTCTTCTTCAATGGCACTAACGTTCCCAAGGTTTGCCTTCTCAACGTAGTACTTGCGTCATTTTTATTAGTAAATAGTTGAGATTTCTATGCTCAAGAATACGCGTGACTACAGTGCAAGTCAGAAGGGTTTCTTTACCGAAAAATCTCTTGCATAAACATTAGACCAACGAGACCCCGTCACAGATACTTAATTCATTATGAACATCATTTCTCATTTTGATTTAATATTAATGAACATGCGACGAAACAAACAGAGGGCGCGCTCGATGGATTTTTATGTTTATCATATGGTGATTTGACATGGTCAAGAAACGCCAATTCAAGATATCGTAAGCTGTGCCAACAATTTATGGTCGACATATACGCGAAGGTAGAGATTGAACGACTGCAATTCTTACTACACAATCAACAAAAGCGGTGCGAGGAATAATACAATCACAGCGAGACACTATCATGAGCAACGCCGACACAGCTTTAGTTATAGCCAGGCCAAAGCGCAATGCATTGTCATGACATTGCGCGTGTGTTCAAACACAAAATAAAGTTCGATCGTATTCGTCCCCACATATTGTTGGTTGTATTCTGTTGAATGGAAAAAGCGCAATTTTGCATTCTGTTCAAGCTCAAGTCCAATCGAGTTGAGCAAATGTGACAACCTTGCCACGCAATTCGACGTAAACGACATTGGTCTCCATGTTCCATTTCTATGAAGCAAAAAAAGTAATGGTTTTTCGGGTGGAATAAACACGCAAAATTTAGCATTCAAACACATTCAAAACAAATTTAGCATCCAAACGAAATCGAATAATAATTTTCATTCAAATTTCAATTTTGGCGTATCGCTGTTTTCCAATTTATGAACCAGACCAAGCTGTTATAAACTAAGCCATGTTGAAAATCACATGCTCGTATTTTCTAACAAGGAGACAGCAATTAATATTGATTTTCTATATTTCATTTTTTTTACTTTACGACAAACTTATAATCCTTTTTTCAGTTGACGTTTAACTTTTAAGAGATCAAACATGTCAGTTACGTTAATGAAATACACCAAGAAACATCATATAACCTTTCGTTCAAATCATTTAATTCGTTTTTTTATCGGTCACATTCGATTTATTTTAAAGATCGTTAAAATATTCAAACACACTTACAATACATTAGTGTGTTTTATTCAACACCCAAAATATTCACTAGAAATAATTTGTTTGGCAGAACAACGTTTGCCTGGTCAGCTAGTACCTATATATATTATACTATATTATAATATACTTGCGAGATCAGCTATCACGAGCAACACCGACACAGCCTTTACTATTGCCAGACCAAAACACATGCAATGTCATGACATTACAGCACATGTGTTCAAGCAAAAATGAAGTGTGTAAGTCTTATTGAGCTCCATTACAACAATACACGTATTCGGTCCCACACGATGCTGGATATGTTCGGTTGAATGGCAAAAGCGAGAATTACCTCATACGCACATTTTCAGTTTGATTAAACGACAAAATACGCCCTGAGGAAATCGATAGTGCAGTTTCCACGGAAATTTCATATTCATCTACTGATCAATAACTCTACTGTAATCTAAAATTCGCTCGAGTCAGAATTACCCGAACGGATCGCAATATTGCATTCTGTAATTCCTTTCTGTGGAGGGAAAATGGTAATATTTTTTCGGATGAAAGAAACACGCTTTCAAAACAAAAACTATATATGAAAATATAAATGAAAATAGGCTCTCGTATGTGTTCTGTGTAATGTGGGGAAAAATCTCGAACAAAATTTGTCTTTGATAATGATTTTATATTATGGATAAAGTTTTCTGCGAAACTGCAAGGAGATTTGTAGAGAAGTAGTTAAGTTAGGGTTAGGACTAAGTCTCCAAGGTATTGGAACAACTTTGATTAATAATTTTCATTCAAATTTTAACAATGTAGAAAAGATCTTTTAAAGATCAAACATGCAAAAATTAAAATTCGTTTAGAAAAAATGTAAGCTATTACAAGGTTGAATAGAGTAGTTAGTATGATTTCTTACCATGGTGGCTGAGAGTACACAAACGCCCACAAAGGCTTAATAAGCGATCCGATGAGAACGCCTGGCGAGAAGAGCCTACAGACGATGTTTGAACGAAAAAGTTTTAAATTCAATTAAACAATGCCTTCAAAAGTTTGTTTGTTTTCATTAATACGTTTGATCAATTTCACCCCGGTGATCAATTTGCTCCGGATGACGGTATCAGACTGCACCAATATTTCACTTTCATTCAAGTCTGAACTAGTTTAGCTTGTTCAGCAGTTCGGGGCGATTTGCATAGTTCATTTGGTTTTTTTTCACACGGTACAAGATAACAAACCTGTAAATTTCAAATTCAGCTGGTGATTAATGAATTTCCCGTGCCTTCAACACCCAGCGGATCAGCAGCGCTAGGTAACTAATGAGCACCAGCTACCCGTTAATCTCCTCTAAACTTGTGCGCGGAAAAAATATAACGTGCTCAATCAAGCTTGGATAGACTGTAAACTTGTTTGCCAACATCAGATTATCGCCATTCAATACGTCGGGAGAGCGGTCAGACCCCGGCAACCGCCTGCCGTTAATACCTTATAATTAATCTGTTCATTCTTTTGCACTTCAGAGAGAGTTTCCTTTCGCAGCTTGTGGAAACTTCTCCGCAACCGAACCGTCGAACGCATCAAAAGTTGAACAATAAGAGCTGATGGCGGTAAGAAATTCTGCATGATTCACTTCGCGCCCGGATCCATTTTATCAACATCGTTCAGATTGTTGGCAAAAGTGGTGGTAATTATCCCTCCGTTCTGCGCTCTATCGTCGGCCGAACCCATCGAATTCTGGACGCTGCTGGTAACTTTGCACTACATTCCACTGTTTGTCGGTTGCCATTTCCACTGTGGGAGGCATCCAGGAAATGTGAGGAAGTATATTTTAAATTGCTTCATTAAGTGAAGCTCCAGCTCATTCGGAAGGTCTAGAATTACTCGAGCGCAATTTCGGGAATGGCTGAACAGCAAATAACGAAGTAGAGAGCATTGAAATGAGAAATGTAGTCCGCGGAATGAATTTATAAACGAGTGTTTCGAATGAAAACTGACCGATATCGCGTGCATCGAAGCCTAAATTTAGGCAGAAGTTCGACCATAAGTCACACTGTTGGCAATGTGTCAAAATACTCACGGTGACGTGTCGCGCAACATGAAGCCTGCACACTCCTACAGACTGATGGTTGATTTATTTTCTCCAATCAAGAGACTCAGATCGTAAATTATATCCATCCCAACGCCTAGGTATGTTTCCGTGCCGCGTTGTTGAAACTGTTGACGAGGATTTGCATCCTCCGGGCATAGTTTGTTCAGCATTGCTAGAGTGTGACGCAGAAATCGTTCCGTTGCCCTTTACTCATACCGCAAAGTGCATGTATGGTGATCTGGAAGAACGATATAGGCACTGGAGGGCACATTGGCACGCATCTTTCCCGACACAGGACATGGGTTTTACGTGTTGACTATTAACGACCTGAGCGTGCTTTCTCTCCGGATTGCTTTGGGCGTTGAAGTGAGATATGCCAGAGCAAAAGGGAATCCGATGTTTGTCTGCCTTTGAAATTATATTTAGATCTTGTTCCTTCGTTTGACTGATGATGATAGTAAATTTCAATAATACAATTAAAATTCAATTAATTCCAGAACATTAACACACCTCAGCATAACATATTTAATATTTGCCTCCTGGTACTAATGTTCCCAGAAAAACTTCTCCTTTTCAATGTAATATTATTTATATGCACTTTTTCTTGACGTAGGATCCCGTTTTTGGGAATATATTGAGGGTATCAATTAAAAAAATATTGATCGCGTTCGCAAAAACTGTCCAATTTTGAGCGAGACATTTCTTGAATGATTTGTGATTTTGGTATCAATTGATTCGGGAACTCCTCTTTCAAGAGTTAAAATATCAAAATAAGATTGAATTAAGAGCTTCTGATTTCCCATACAGCTGTGTAGATTGCTGGGCGATTCTCAAACACGTGAATATTCAGAATCAACGTGCGACAAACATAGTCCTAAGTCAACTATGTGGTCATGTCTTACGACACAACTATTCAACTTGCATTAGTACTTGGCCAAAGTTCTATGTCAAATATCACATCGTCATTGCATTCAAAGTGGCAATATCGGAATATTTTTCATTGACCAAAAAAAAAAAACGAGAATCGAATTCGAAGTTAATAGGTGTGACGCTATAAACAATCGACTATGGGAGCCGATTGTTGACAAAATAAAGAGCCTACTGTGAAAAACGATACATTTTCGATAAGTTTCCATTGTGAGACTCCTTGATTGTTTATGATATGAGTATTTTGACGTTTAGAAACAGCTGGCTTGGTTCTGGGCAGGGATGCCAGATGATTTTTTCAAATTTTCACATGCTATGAAAAAATGTCTTCAAATGTCTTCACAATCATATCGGAGGAAACTATAATTCATAACTTACTTCTGAACAAAGTTTGAGAGCTTATTCAATGTTTATTATAATTGGTATTGTTAAATACCGCAATTTATTAAACTTACTGTGAGGTTTTGAAGTTTATTTCAATGAATGTGAACAAAGAATATATTGCGCAATTGAGAACTAAATTTTATGAGTTTAAAATGATAATTGGCTTGATAAACCGTTGATTGAGTGAATATAGTCCTAGTTTTTCCACAAAAACGGAACAGTGATAGCTCTTTTTTTATTTCAGCTTTGAAGTTTTGGTTGTAACTCAAACCACATCGATAAACCTATTTATTGAAATGGTACGTAACCGAAAAACTTTCGATTCGTGAAGTGATCGTTTGAATTATCTAGGTTAATCTATTGTATAGTATAGGCCCAAAATAATGAAAATACAATGTCCTTCGAAATGTTGAGTGCAAATGAAGTGATATCTTCTAGAGACAATATATATTCAGTAGCTTCAGTAGAAGTCGCTCTGTTGTTGAATTAATTCTATATGCCTGAGGATTTTCTGCTAGGAAAAAGAAAATGTCTGAAATGTTTTCATATATTTCATAATGTCTTCAAAATGTCTTCACAAAATTAAACGTGTTCACAGTAAGTCAAATGTCTTCAAAATGAAGAAATGTCTTCAAACCTGGCATCCCTGCTTACCACTCACTATTCAGCACAACAAGACAACATATAAACAATCACAACACCAGGGATGTCGGGTGATTTTTTTAAAAGTCTTCAAATGTCTTCACAGTCATATCGAAACTAAAATTAACTAAAAAAACTAAAATTCATAGATTACATTTGGACAAAGTTTGATAGCTTATTTAATGTTTATATTAATTGGCATTGTTATATAGCGCATTTCACTAAACTTGCTTTGAGGTTTTGAAATTTATTTCAATAAATGTGAGTAAAGAATAGATTCAACAACTTAATTGAGTGAATATCGCACCGGATTTTCCACTAAAACGGAACTGTGATACATCAATTTGTTTATTTCAGCTTCGAAGTTTTGGTTGTCACTCAAATCATATCCATAAAACTGATAATTAAAACGGTGGGTAACCGGAAAACCTTCGTTTTGTGAAGTGGTCGTTTGAAAGATCTAGGTTAATCTTATATTAAAAATCTCGTGTCACGATGTTCGTGGTCGAACTCCTCCGAAACGGCTCGAACGATTTTCAAGAAATTATGCACAACTTGGTAGGCATGAGAATAGGACGTAAACTATATATAATACCGATAGGGTACCAATTACCATATGTTTAATACCGATTAGGGTGGCCCTATGCAAAAAAATCCAAATAATTTTGATTTCTATTTTTTCTCACATTTGGCATAAAAATACATATAACCTCAAAGGTTCACCCCCATCTCCTATTTTTAATTGCGATTTTAGTATTTTGGTATAAATAATATTCAAATAAAAAAAAATATTCAAAAATTCGACCCGTAGTTTGTTTTTCAAAGAGAGCGAATTTATTTACCTTGTTAAATGACAGATGGCACTAAGTTCACTTCATTGAACACATTCATCCTCACACGCGCCAATAACCTTAATTCGGTTAAAGCCATGCGTATTGCCAGCAAGCTGGAAGACTTTTTGAATAAACATAATGAATTATTGAAATTTTTCATATCATACATGCTCGGTTTGCAAGGTGACGGCCCCGTTATTTTCATCAATTCTAATGTAACACCGACTGGAGAACACATGTATACATTCAATGCGTATGTCGTTGGATACATTGCTGGAGTTATGGTAGGCGACTGCACAGTGACGCGAGAATTTGTGATTCGAAGAAGAAACAACAATCTTGAGTTCATCGTTGACACCCACCGTTCAAACGACACTCTCCATCTACTTCTTCAATGGTACTAATGTTTCTAATGTTCCTAACGTTCACCATCTCAACGTAGAAATAATTGCGACCGATATAGAGGTAGAGAGCGAAAACGTGTGTTCAAACAAAGAAAATTAATAAAATGTAGAATGAGATTCATTACAACGTTACATGTATTTGGTTCCACACCTTGCTGAATTTATTCGGCTGGATGGCAAAATTACAAAAAAATAGGATTATCTCATATGCACATTTTTAATTTAAATAATCGACAAAATACTCCCTGAGGATCGATTGAGTAATTTACTCAAAAATTCCACTCATTGAGCTTCGTGTTCCATTTCTGTGAAGCGTAAATTGTTATTTTTTCGAATGAAATAAAAACGCTTCTGAAACAAACAAAAACATGAAATATGGCTCTATTGTGTGTTCTGTGTAGCAGAATATTACATTCTATACAGGTATCTTGAACGAGAATAGTCTCTGATATTTATTTTATATTCTGAATGATATTTTGGTTGAAATGCAAGAACATTAATAGATGAATAGTTAAGTTAGGGTCAGGACTATGTCCAATAAGTATTGAAGCAACATCGAATAAAAATTTTCATTCAAGTTTCAACAACTTAAAATTGCCTTCAGGTCAGGTCAGGTGATAGTTCGATATTGTTACACCAAACTTGGTTCATGGTCGTGTTGTAATCTAAAACTTTTATAGTCTTGCATGGCAGATGGAAAATGTATAATGCATTTTCTTAAAGATTTCACCAACGACACGACCACAACCTTAGATGGATGCCAATGTATCAACGACTAAAAACTGATTAAGACAGACAATCATTCATGAAAATTAACAACGCAGACATTGACATGGAAAATCGTTCGGCAGTTCCATATTCGCCTCAACTGAGCAAAACATTCAATGCTTATATAAATGTTGAGTTCTGTAATTCGATGAAGATCAACAAATACATTTGCAACAACGAAATTTATATAGTGCTGAAAATATTCACATTCACGAAATTCAAATTCGGCGAATTTCTGCCTTCCTTGTATTGATAACCTACTGCTCAAGCGAGAGTCGATAAATATGGAACAACACTATCAATGAACCCCAGTGGAATGAACATCAACATCAGCTTGCCATGAAGTTCATTTTTCATTTGCATCTTCTTTTTCGTCATGGTATTCGCAAGGTCGAAAATGAAGATCATTGCGTGTTAGTGAAAATCAAAGTATAAAATTCAGCGTCACCAATTGAGAGTGAAATCGATTAATGGTAAAGGATGGTAATACATCACACAAAATTCTTGTTTTTGGCGACTTCGGCAATGGAATGCATAGAATAACTCTGGCTACGTTTTATGAATCTACTCACGATTGCCCGGAAATGACATACACCACCATTTATATGTGCAATGGGTAACACGTTTTCAATAAAAATTCACTGCATGTGATGAAGATCAACTTAACGTTCGTGATAATCACCTGAAATTATTGACAGTAACGAAAGTGCCTGAATGCAGGCTTTTCGAAATTCGTTCATGCTGTTTTCGATCAATATACCAGAGTTCACGCGTCTCGACTCTTGTGTTATACTCATTATGCCAGATATGGAGTTGAGTTTTAACAGAAGAGAATTCACCCGATACTGGGAAAAATCTAATTCCTCCATTCGTGAATAAATTTTGGTAATTTATGGCACTGATTGATATTCTTCATTGATTTTTGTCTACATTACGACAACAATATGTTCCTTTTTTCACTTCAGATTCGTTAATGAAATACATCGGGAATGGAATACAATGAATGGTTTGTGTTTTTTTTTCAATCGCCATCGACTTGGCGCTCTATTCCTCGGTATGTCAAACACAAGAGTAACGAACGTTTCACGTATATGTAGATCGTTAAAACGTTTAAACACACTTACAATACATTAGTTATTTTTTATTTAACAACCAACATATTCACTAGAAATTTTTGTGAAGTGGTCGAATTTTTTATGGCAAAAAAAAGTTTGCCGGGGCAGCTAGTCTATTGTATAACATAGATCCAAATCAATAAGAATACAATGTCACAATCATTTAAAGTTTCTAGTGCAAATGAACTAATGCTTTCTAGAGACATTAGAGGTCCATCGTTGTTGAATTCGTTCTATACACTTGTGGATTTTCTGCTTGGAAAAGTTTTAAAAAAGCGAGTGAATGACCCCGACACTAGCTTTGCACAGTGGCGATTACCATTGAGGATTATCCAAGGTGTGATTATTGCTAGTTGAACACTAAAAAACCCGAGGCAAAAGTTTCTGTTGATTACTAAGAACAAAAGTAAACAAGTGACACTGATAAGAAAGCGATCGAATGACACCGATACAAAAGCCCTACTTCTTTTGACAATCTTTCCGGCCAATAGTTAGAGATTTATAAAAATAATATCTCTCAAAAATTCCTATACTGAACTGATAACCATACCATACTGAAATGTTTTCACTAATTTCATAATGTCTTCAAAATGTCTTCGCAAAATCAAATGTCTTCACAGTAAGTCAAATGTCTTCAAAATGAAGACATGTCTTCAAACCTGGCATCCCTGGTTCTGTTTGCAGTTGAAGAAGTTGAGAAAAACGGAGAAAGCAGTTCTTTCAAAAACGAGCCATACTGCCACATCCTGCGTGACGTCGACCATATTGAAAACCCGTGGACCATCGCTAGGGTCGACAAAACCGGTGTCACCAATAAAAACAATTATTTTGAAGCCCTTGAGCGCTCGTGGGAAGTACTCGACCCACAACACCTGGAAAACCCTGTGGAGAGCATGCCGAAGCTCTTACAGGAGGTCTTGAAGGCTAAAGGAGGTAATATCAATTATAGAAACGTTCTTGTTTGCCTCCAGTTAAGTTCGTTTGAAGCTGCTTGATCTGGGCACCTTTTTGTCACTGTTTTTTTTTTCTGGTACAATAAAGGATTACTGTATGCGAATTTCTCGCGAATTATCATAGAACGCTCTCTAGATATCTCTGAACATCCGATTTCTTTCAAGGCAAACCAATCTCCTTCGTCGAAGAAGCTTACGCTTTTAACGGAGATATTGGAGCACTCCGCGGTATTCTTCGTTACAATCAATATTACTGGTCGCCACAGTTGCCGAGTAAACTGTCAGTGGTAGCCTCTCTATTTTCTGAGCAGACCATACATATCATTGCGATTAAGGTGTGCGTGGGCGCGATAATCCGAGTCCCTTACCGCTCACACTACGGTCTGCTGCATCGGTAATTGATACTATCAATAACACAACAGTGGAAGTCTCATATCAACAGTCCCGCTGTGTATGGTCCAACTGTGAACATTCGAACAATAGGAATACTCTCACGCCTAAATGGTTACTGTGTAATATATGTGTAGTCCTTCTCAATGTTGATATTACACACAGTGGCCACTCGATATAAAGTCCAAGAGAAAATTACTCCGGAGTCGATGATATTATGGAAGGAATACATCGCAAACAGCGGTATAATATTGATTATAACATAAAATTCAAAGCGGAGATGTGTCGCGAAGTGTTACCACATATTCAACAGTATTGGAAGGTTCAAAGTCCTTGTCCGTCTATACATTTTCTTTCAGAAATCTGTACCATTCAATATTTGTTGCAAAGAAAGAAATGTTTTAGAAATGTATTGGCATCAAAAATATTATTTTATTGACATTGAGTAGACCGTCATTTTTTCTCAGCATAACATTAATTAAACATACTTGAACAGTGAATTCATTACTAAGCAATTTATTTTTTGGGAATGGTATCCGTTTTCTAGTTCTTGCAAATCCTCATCGTAGAATCCTAGAAATGCTTTAAATATTTCATTGATGCTTATACTGGAGAAGTTTCTGTGATTTAACATAGCAGTAATCTTCAGATCTCTTTCTCATCTGCTTGACCAATCCTACCTGTTAGAAATTAAGCACTCAAAAAGATTGTACTTTAGGCCAAAAATTTGTAATCTGTACCATGCAAAAACAGTATCTAAAGAACCGAATAAAAACTGTACCGTACTAGATAAATTACAGCACTGGCACCGCGTTGTTTTTCGTGCTTCTTTATTTTAGTATCACACGCACACATTGTTGTTTTTTATACGTTTCCAAAAGCAAATGGAAGCTGTTAAGAAATATGTTATAATGGTTGTTGTTGGAACAAAATATAATCATAAGCGAAAAGGCGTGATAGTGTTTACATAATGATATAAGCAAAGCTTGTGTATTATTCTCGATTACAAGAATGAATCGTGAATCAACTATCTTCAGCTACTTCCATTAAACCGCGCAAACTGTCAGTCCTTTTCAATGTCAACAAAACTCTCTACTGAAGAGTTGTTTCAAAAATTTAGATGTATTCTGAAGCACTGTTTTCCGGTTGGAAGTGACGTCAAACTGTAGCGCATTCCATGCCGGGAGTGAATAAGATATATTTCAGCTTTTAAAGCTGTGGTTTCGGTGAAAGATTGAAGATGAAAATCACTCCGGCCTATACCACATTTCAGATTTCGCTCTTATATTCTGTTGCCGTTTTTCGAAAGGTTATACATAGCATAATTTGCGGGTTGTTTCTTTGGGAAGTGGTGTTTTTGATGGCGTTGGAGTAAGGAGGTAGGGGTAGTGGGGGCAAATTGATCATGGGGGGCAAAGTGGTCAAAGATGTCTCATATTCATAATTCTTAATGACTCAATTCCTTCTATGATAGATTGAGCAGTACAACCAATACGACTTGATTGTGATAGTCTGCAAACGAGCATTATTCCACCGAAAAAGCTACTGCTCTCGATTATGAGTACAAACCGTTACAAACCGTTTGACAGTTTCCGGCCATTTCAGGGCTACTATTAAGAATTAAACTAACAGATTTCTGAACAATGGAAAGAATTACATTTGAAAAAACAACTGTTCTGATCAATTACAGACCTACGTCAAACTTCCGTCCGTGCCCCTAGGCTCAGACCCTTCTACGGTTTCCATATAACGCGGTACGCACTCACCGCGTTATAGGAGGGTTGACTGTACCGCATCACATTCTGCTCTTGAAGAAGTTCCTTTTGTCGCTTTGATCCTGGATAAATATGTCACTCCAAATAAACCATTATGTGAACGTTATGTGTTTCTTACTACGTCTTTGTATGCATGAGAAAATTTAAATTGAGACTATAGGTGAATAGGCCAAGCTTATTTCATACATGTACTTACTATATCAAATATGATTTGAACAAATTTGGACGAAAAAAACCTATAAATCTATCCCATTTAGATTGATATGTGCGAGTGACCGTTTTGTCGCCCCTAGGTGACCACTTTACCTCCAAGCCAAAAAAAACCTTTTTTTCTAATGATGAAAAGTGTACTATTTTGAATTTTTATAGTAAAAGCCTTTTACTATCTTGAAGAACGATGAGTTGAACTATAATATTCTTCGAGAAACGGGAATTGAATCGGTATATGGACGCTGGAAATGGACATATTTCTGAGGGTGACCACTATGCCCCCATTTTCCCTACTGGAAAACTACTTGGATATTCAAGTTCAGTGATTTAGTGTTTCAGTGTGGCTCTAGACAGCAAACAATCAAAATTACAGTTTAATACTTGATAATTTGCTCGAATTCGTCAATCATTTTAACACATTAAGGACCGCACGTTTTGGGGCAAACTTGTGCGCTTCATTTGTTCGGATTCCACGAATGAGATCGTTTCCTTCGGTGTCGATGAGACGAAGGCAAACCACCGGTAGGCCTTGTGAGATTCTTGGCAGACCAAGGATTTAACCATCAAGTGTAGAAAACACGAGTTATTTCGTGTTCCATCCGTAACAGACAGAAAGCGAAACATGAGAAATCTCGTAAGCGGTCCGCAAAGTGTTAAGGCATCCAATTTTTGTCCACCAACCCTACACATGCTCGGTTTCTGAAATTGTGATTTTCTTACGGAGTAATTCTATCTTTAGGCTACAGAATCAATTCTCCACTTTTTGTACATTCCCATTGTAGAATCCTGGGAACACTCCTAACACAATGTTAATGCTAATCAAATTGGAAAAGTTTCTCGGATTTAACATTGCCGTAGACTTGAGCCTCATTAAAATCGAATCTTTTTCTCATTTGTTTGATAAGCTCCACGAAAAAACTGCGACAAATATCCTTTGAAATGATCTGCCTTTCGCTGTCCAATGTTCTGATAATTTCTTCTGCTGCTATTCCAATCCAAAATTATTGTCACTTTTCAAATGATTTTCATATTTAATAGCATTGGACATTGAAACAACGTGAGATTTCAATGAGAATGATCAAATAAAAATCTTTCAGGACTTCATATAACATCGTGAATTCAAGCTTTTTAGCCTGGAACAAACGATTCAATCTGTTGATCTGGGGCAAAACATACGTCGCACCGTCCGACGCGAATCCTTTCAGACCACCCTTATAAGGAATTCCGTCCTTATGAAACTGATCAATCATTGCATTGTAAATGCTTTTATGATCATCAGCATCAAGCGATACTGCGGCGTAAAAGTCGTCATTTACCTCAATGCTGCTTTGTTAAAATGTAAGAAATTTCACAATTGGAAAAAATCTGTACCAATCGGTACTTTTTGACGAAAATCTGTACTCTGTACTATACCAAAAACAACGAAAAAATCTGTACGATTCCAGATAAATCTGTACGTGTGGCATCACTGGCGTAGAGGTCTATTGCTCGTGAGGGGAATAGTTTCATTCTACCAAAGTTTGAACTCATCACGAATGTTCGTTAAATGTTTAAAAAATCAAATTAATCCATCTAGAAGTGATATTGTGATTTTCAGCAGTGTAAACGAACAGACCCTCAACTATTTTGCATTTGGTTCCAGTCAGCTTCTAAACAGTCCATCTTTGGCTATTTGATTTCTGTTTATAGACGCTGGGCATTCCCTAGGAATAGATTAAACTTGCATTTCACAGTCCATCTCACTCCCTTTGGCAACTGTCCGTTTCACCCCACCAGTACAATTATTTCAATAATTTAAATTTTCCACTTAAAAATGAATTTTATTTTCCGTATATACCTAATATCGCTTCTCTGTTGACACATAAACCGAAATATAACCATCAGCGAATTGAATTTTGATATTAAATCACTCAAAATGCCTCATATCAAAGCCGCTAAAATTACAACCACACGAGAAATCATGTATGATTTTCGGTTTTTGTTTCTCTTTTCCACTTTTGATCAGTATTCATTGCCATATGGTTAGAGAATAACATGTAGAAAGTGCCCTCATTAACAGTAATCTGAAAATAAAAATGTAACTATTTGTAAAATTTATTCTTAAATTTCCAAAATGTTTATTCTCGCCAGCAATACTTTAGAAGTCCTACATTAACAATGCGGTTGTGTCTTGAATACTATTCATGAAATTTTGCTTGATGGATTTTTTTTTCAAATGTGATTTCATTTTAATTTCATAGTCGAGTGAAAAATGTGAGGTGGTGCAGAAGAAAAATGAACTTAATTAATATTGATTACTAAAACAAAAATAAAATTAAATCACCCAGTATTTCAACCATGATAAGTTTTTGGATGTTGAATTTTAGAAATATCTACCGCAGATTCTACACTGCGTTTCACAACTATTGAACCACTCATTTTTTCTGAGTTTCCAGAATTATGTAAGAAGTCGGTTAAACTGAAGTATATAGTGTAGAATAAAATAACTATCTACATTTATAAGTCTGGCCATTTCATCTTTATTGTTGTGTTCAGGCTCGAAACAATCAAAAAACTAAAATTCCAGTGTTACATTACTATAGAACCAGATGGGAAAACTCTCACTCCTTTACAAAATAGACGTCACTTTCACATGAATTACAATGAGTTTCTTATTCATAGGTCATCTTTAGTTCACAATCAGTCCAAAAAACCTATTAGGGGTGGTTTCGACCAAGTTGCGCCATTTTGTAGTGTGTATCTTGTTCTACGCGGGGGATACTGCTCGTTTAAGCTCTTCAAATCACTCCTATTGCTTATAAGCTGCATCTACTACTCGTATGATCATTTCTCATAAGTTCTTGATAGAGTTTTGATCTGGTTAACAAGCTGACCAGTCCAGAATCTTGGGAAATATTTTCCTCAAACCATCAAACTGTCGCCTGCAAAGTTACGAGTTGAAAAATTACATGACACGTTCTTTAAGTCCTTCTAGTATGAAGAAATTCTATCCACGGTGAATTTCTTTTTATCAGAGAAGCTCTCCTAAAATAGTTAAGCTCATGGGATAAGCCTCCACATTGGTTTTTGGACCCACAGTTTTAGAGATGGAATTTTTATGGTTTTGGGAGAATTTACTCAAAAAGGCCTGATTCAGATAGCTTTCCATCAACACGAATGAACAGTCAGAAGTTCAACGAAGTACTTCAGAATCATTTACTGCTGTTTTTGCATCAAAAGCAATGTGATAATTGGTTGATTCGGCATCAATTCATAAAATCCGGAAGGCATGGCATGGTTTATTGAATAGGGGCTTCAGATTCTGGGCTGGTCAGCTTGTTTACCAGATCATATCCCTATCAAGAACTTATAAGGAGTGATCGTACGAATAGTAGATGCAGCTTACCAGCAGTATGAAGAATTTGAAGAGCTTAACCGAGCAGTATCCTGGGCGTAGAACGAAATACGCACTACAACATGGCGCAGCTTGGTCGAAACCACCCCGAATGGGATATTTGATCTGATTGAGAACTAAAGATGATCTACGAAACAGAAACTTATTGTAATTCATGTGAAATTGGCGTTTATTTTGTATAGGAGTGAGAGTTTTTCCATCTGTATACTTCAATTCAACCGACTTCTTGAATTCAACCGATAATTCTTGAAACTCAGAATAAATGAGTGGTTCTATAGTTGTGAAAGGCAGTGTATTTTATCTTATAACCAGGAAAATGAATCCGAACTAACTATTTTCAAACAAATAAGTTTTCCAATTTCTAATAGACAGGGACTGCTAACATCACAACTAATGTTTTCCTAAAATAAGTTGATTTATACCCTACTTATGCTGTATACAAAAACCAATCTCCGAGTGATCCAGCTGCTCCCAACTTCATTCATCAACATGCCCGGCTAAATTAAGTTAGCATATCTGTTGAAAATAAATTGGCATAGCATGGCATGAACAGTCGTTTTGGCGTTCCCGGAGACAATCGACCGGCGGTTGTGACCTGTTCGATATGGGGGGAGGAGGGAGGCGGTCGGAAATATCCTTGGCTGGTAACGCGAATCCCGGTCCTGTTCCGCAGCTGGTCTGTTGGCAGTGTGGCACGCCTGGAAGCGATAAATCAATTCAACTGTCATTGCGAGCACCGATGACCGTTGCTTGAGAAACTCCTCACCGGGCTGAGTGTTTTTCCAGCGTCGGACGAAAACAGGCGGATGGGTGTAAATATATTGTATTATTTTTACCATCTGACATGGAGTTTTTTTTCCGGAAGGGCTGAAAGGGAATGTGATACATAAAAAAATACACCAGCGCCGTCCGTCGATCCATAACCTGCCTGAATGAATTCTAAATTGTCTGGAAGTAGCCCCGAACGAGGTAATGCATCTGAATCTGGTAAGAATGGGCTCCGACTGCTGCGCAAATATAGCGTTCGCTGTGTTATTTATTATGTCTGATTTTGATGTACTGAGCAATGGGTTATGATTGCTGGTCAAGCCGTAAACGTTACATTGGCTCGGTGATTTGTCTACGAGTCCCACTTTCGGACGAGGCGATGTCAATCCGATGCCTGCAGACTGCAATTTACATCAAACGTGACTTGCAGTGGGTTTCTATGAATATTCTAGTATATCAAGCTGCAGATATGTTTACTCAAAGAAATTAATCATGAACTGTGGCCGCCCCATTCGAAAAATATAAATCATTGCAGAAAGAAAATCATTCGGAAACGTGAGCCAACATCTTACCCGTTTTCCATATTTTATGTAAAGATACAAAGTTCCAATAGCAGTGACAAGCTTGATGAATAATTCTGCCAGAATCATAATCATAATTTGCAGTCGCGAAGGCATCTTCGCATCGCGAACAGGATCGTGATTATGAACTCAACTCGAATCACGACCCAGCACTGCATCCTCGAAATAAAAAATAACATCCGACCAGATGACACCACGATGAAGAGAGAAAAAAGGCAGATTCGCACGGTTGGCAGTATTTAAGAATGCAATTAACGATTTATGTTTCACACTCAACAGCGCATGCTGCATATTGATTGTCGAAAGGAATGTTCGTCTGTGAAATGGTTATTCCGAACCCAGACGCAAGACGAACCTTCTACCGCATACTCCCATCGCATCACGCCAGTGCCATTGCTTGCTCGTTTGCAAATCTAATCACTCTAGAAACGGCTGCGGAGCGAAATAAAATTTTACGATATTCCATTTAATTGCTCGCTGATTCGAACAATTTAGCATCAATCAATTTCGAATCGTTAAATCGAAACGGTTTGCATAGATTTGCGCCCGCTCGCGAAAGGCGCCACAAGCCGGTACTGATGTTTAGTGTTTAGCGTCCCATCGCTCAGGACCTGGGGGTCCAACAATTCAGCGTCAACACATTGGCAGTGGCAACAATCACTCTACCACGTCCACATATATGGATGTTCAGAGAGCGAACTAGTTCTACGAACCGTTTCCTCCGACACTCCTTGGAGTCATTTATTATTACATATTTTGCATTCTCCATCACTGCCTAGGTCTTCCGTCAATCATAATCAATTTGTCTGTCCAGTTGCCAGTTCTTACGCTTCCATTCTGCATGATGTTCTGATGCGACGACTTGTGGTGAAATGGAAAGCTCTAGGGTAGTTGGCACAATGATGCGCGTAAATTGTTAATGGGTACTGCAAAACAATGCAAACATAAACTATAATGCATCCATCATAGGCACCGTCAGGAGTGCAATTTCTTTGGCTAAGATATTCCTCCAATTAATCTTCACTCCTTGTTTGGTATCTGCTATGGTAATTGTTTTCAGAACGTCCAACGACGATAGGCTTAGCAAATGGGATCCCACTCTCGCGCTGTCTGTCTTCTACCAGATCAAGTCAATTTGACAGGGATAACTGCGAAACCACCAACGGTGTTCAGCTAACTAATTGGACATTTTGACGTATGATGCTTTCAATGAAGGAGAGACGAAGTCTGGTAAAAACGCCAATATTTTTCAATTTGCCTCACCCACGTAAATGCATGGTATGGTGTAATTTAAGTTTGAAATACTTATATTGTAATGTGTATAGAACAACACAGAGTAAACAGCTACCTATGTGGAACTGCTCTTGCATTGTAAAAACTTAGTAATAATTAATGCTTCGGAGACATTTCCTAGCTCGTGTACGGCATTTCAAATGCGACACAAGTCTAAACATTTATCAATCATTTGTCGAGCACGAGAAAAGTAATCAATTATTTGTAGGATTTCTTTAATTGATTGCTCAGCTTTGAACTATTCTTTTATTCTAAGCCGCGACCATTGTGGATAAAAACTTGCACTGATCGTTGCATGTGGTTTTGAATGAAATGTTCTTCGCAATATTCAGCAGAATAATTTTAACTCACTAGAACCTGAGTTCCCTTGCCGTAAGCGGGAGCAACTCGTTACAGTGCGAAGTCGAAAGTTTTGGGTGATTTTTTAAATGCTGTAACTTTGTAAAAAATCAACGCATGGAGCTGATTTGGAGAACACTATAGAAAAACGGCAGTTCATCTTGAAACACTATTTTCTTAATAATGAAGTAGCTATTTGCGTTTACTAGCTGGTTACCACTTCCATGTAAAAACACTAATTTTAGTGAATTATTTATCAATTTAAAACAGCCGTTTTCTTGGAGTTTCCGCGGAATATAAGCATAATGTGGCAGTGTTCAGTGAATATTCGAGGAATCACTTCGGGGAAAACGAGTAAAAGTTAAGTATTTATGTGTCAGGAAAGGTCCTTCATAGAAGCATAGCTAGCAAAAATTCATTATTTAAGCGATACCAAGATGTTATTTTTAAGACACACAGTATCGGTGAGATTGGATGTGAAAAAATAGTCTGCGATTGAGCAGTATTTGACCGAAAATGATACTATACCGGTAATTTGTGATTTTGAAGAAAATTTTTTTTTTTTTTTTTTTATCTGTATTATAGTGACTTTCAACTCATTTGGCTGGTTCGTCACTTTTACTTCCATTTTTGGAAGAATGTCGGGAGTGAGAATTGAACTCGTGACCTTTAGCGTGAGAGGCATGGATGTTACCACTACGCCAGATCGCCTCCACATTTGAAGAAAATGCATTATTCTCTAAATTTAAAAAAAACTATCGCAACAAAAAATACCCCAAAAATTACTGGATAACAATGAGAACCTTATTTTCTGCAGACAAAAATTTACATCAAGTCGCTCTTTGTAGATTACTTTTTTTTTATTTACAATTTTAACAGAAGGCTAGCTCAGTGTACACAGTAAGTGTCAAAGGTGTTAATACATTGCATTGCAAGTTTGTACATCATTAAAATTCAAAATAAAAATGTAATTTTTCAATCACAGATAGGTGTCCCAATACTCCTTCGCAGGGCTGCAAACTTTAATTTTCAAAAATCGGGGAGAATAAAAAAAAATCAGGAAGAAATCAGGATAGCTCATATTGGGTTGTCCGGAAATTCGTGACGATTCATAAGAAAATGGTTTTCTATAGAAAGACTAGCTGACCTGGCAAACTTCGTCCCGTCCAAAATTTGTTTTTTGTTATCAATACCTTCAAACATTTACATTTTCTCACTATGAGCAAGTTCATGGGTCCAATAGCAGAACTGTTCATTGATTGATCTTTCAATCGACCCCGTTGAATTTACATTTTACTATAAAACTCCTAGTATTTCTAACAAAACTCATCATTATAATATCAGATTATTTTCAGACACAGTTCTCGTTCAAGATTTTTCAACCACTTGCAAATAATATGTTCCTCCGTTACATGGAAAAATATTTGTATACAGAAAATATGATAGAATAAAGACAGCCCAAAATCGGACAATTCCTTCCTTGAGTTCTGTTCTTATCAACACATCCGGCGATCCTTTTTCTGGTATAGATAGAAGAAGATATAGGAGTGCGTTTCAGCACATTAAAATCCATTTCCAGTTTCGAACAAAGATCAATTTCGCTAGCGCAAACATCAAATGGACTTACAGCACTTGTCACTATGTAATTGTAGAACATATGGGAATTTCATTTTCCGAAATTTCCCTTTTTCCTCCAGTGTTTTTCGAAAATTTTCAATTGTCATGTTTGAAAGGGTGTCATACCATCATAGAAACATTTCTCATACCCAAAAACCCTCACATCCCAAATTGTGCTTGATTAGTTCTCGAGTTGTGCAGAAATTTGTGTTTCATCTCTATGGTAGACCCCCCCCCCTTCAGAAAGGTGGGAGGAGTGTTGAACCACCTTAGAAATGTTTCTTGCCCCCTAACACCTTCTTCTTCTTCTTCAATGGCACTAACGTTCCTAGAGGAACTTCGCCGTCTCAACGTAGTATTACTTGCGTCATTTTTATTAGTACTTAGTTGAGATTTCTATGCCAAATAACACGCCTTGAATGCATTCTGAGTGGCAAGTTCTAGAATACGCGTGATCACAGTGCAAGTCGGAGGAAATTTCTTTGACGAAAAATTCCCCCGACCAGAACGGGAATCGAACCCGAACACCCGGCATGGTAGTTATGACGCTAACCACTCGGCCACGGGAGCACGCCCCCTAACACCTCCATATGCCAAATTTGGTTCAGTTTGCTGGATTAGTTCTTGAATTATGCAGAAATTTGTATGGCAGTCCCCCCTCCTTCAGAGAGAGGTAAATTTGTGTTTCATCTCTATGGTAGACCCCACCCCCCCCCCCCCCTTCAGAAAGGTGGGAGGAGTGTTGAACCACCTTAGAAATGTTTCTTGCCCCCTAACACCTCTAATGCCAAATTTGGGTCAGTTTGCTGGATTAAGGCCCATTTATACGTTTCTAGTAGCTGACTTCACAGTGAACAGCTACTGACCCGGTGAACTCGCTTAACAAATGGTTGACTTGTCTTGTCCGTTCACACAATGTGAGCTGCTGGCAAGAAACTAGATACTACGGCACAGGTTTACCAGAGATGCCAGGCGATTTTTCAAATGTCCATCAAATAGTCAGAAACAGCAATCAGGTCCGAATTTGTCAGATGATTGATCCGAAATCGAATTCTTTATTGGCAGTTTTCGTCTTAGGTTTTTAGTTGAATTTATCATTACACAATTTTATCGCGAAACACACGCTGGCCGTGTTTAAAAATATTTTGTGCTGAATTTCTTTGAACTGAAGGTACTATCCGGAAAAAGCAGAAAGAAAAAAGGGTTCGGGCCAGGAATTGGATGCAAAAAAAAGGAGCAACAAATACAACATTGAAGTAACTCTACGATGATGATCCCCGAGAGTACAAAGCAGTGTTGAGAATAACACTTGAAAAAGTGAAAAAAATGTTGGATTTAATTGCTCCACAAATACAACACCAAGATACACACATGAGGGATGCTATACCTACATGAGTGAAATTAGAAATGATGTGCCTTTCTTCTGGAATATCGTTCAGATTATTGTCGATATTTTTTTAGAATCTCGAAAGCATCCATAGCTAGAATAATTCTGAAAGTATGTGGTGCTACAAATGGCAGTCTAAAAGATTTTTCAAAATTTGATTTATTTCGCCTTGACAGCAGCTTCGTGTACCAATTTGTGAAATGAAAATGATAGTAGATTTGCAGGAGGAATAAATACGACTCAAAAACTAAAATAATGAATGAAAATCTACTTAAAATCTACTACTGAATTTTGAACGAAAATTGTGGCCCATAATGATTTTATATTTAGAATCACAAGAAAACTATCTCAAAAAGAAAACGTGCCCCACCAGCGTGCAAAACAAAATAAAATGAGTAAAGTTAAACGGTTTATTTGTGATTAAACATAATAATGTACTAAAAGCTAGAAAATAATTAGGCAAGTAGCAGTTAGAAGTTATCACACCTCTCCTTCATTAGTCTAGGGCATTGATGAGACTAAAATAAAATCGTGGGACATATGATGAAGTCACTAATTGTGGATAATGAAAATCCAACGTGCCCCACGATTTTATTTTAGTCTTATCAATGTCTTAGACTAATGAAGGAGAGGTGTGATAACTTCTAACTGCTACTTGCCTAATTATTGTCTTGCTTTTAGTACATTATTATGTTTAATCACAAATAAACCGTTTAACTTAAAAAGTTTTTTTTACTCATTTTATTTTCTAGTTTTTAGTACATTATCTGTTTCATTAGAATATTTCTCTACAATAAAGCCATTGTACTGTATTCTATTAGTCAAAAAATTTCATTTGATACCGATATTGAATGGATTGCAGAAAATACATAGTTTGTTCTCCAAGTCAAGTTCGTTGGTTTGATACACATATCTCAATCAACCTTTTTCTTTTGAGATGATATGGAATCAGCTATTTTGAAGCGGCGGCCAAATTGGATTTTTCAAGATAAGCAGTTTTAAAATGACAGCAGAGATAAAGGTATTTTATAAATTCGGTCAGTTCCCAGTTCTATTAATGTGGGACAATCCTACAGACATACAAACATACATACGAACAGTTCAAGCTAAATAAAACCGTTTAATAAAGTAATTTGCTATTTTGTGATTGCGGCCATCTTGGATTTTTATTTTTCATGATCTACTGTGATCTACTATTCAAGCCCTTTCATTTGATACCCATATTAATCGAAAATGAGAAAATATGCAGCCCGCCATTTGATAGTGGCAGCCATCATAGATTTGCATTTTTCATGAATAACTGTGTTCTACTAGTCAAGCCCTTTCATTTGATACACATAATAGGGTTTTTAGAAAATATGTAGTCCGCCATTTTGTAGTGGCAGCCATCTTGGATTTACATTTATCATAAATAACCGTATTCTGCTAGTCAAGCCCTTTCATTTGATACCCATATTATTGGGGTTTTGACATAATATGTAGTCCGCCTTTTGGTAGAATTTTGATGGATTTGCATTTTTCATAAATAATCGTGTTCTACTAGTCAAGCCCTTCCATTTGATACCCATAATAATAGGGTTTTTAGAAAATATGTAGTCCGCCATTTTGAAGTGGCAGCCATCTTGGATTTGAATTTTCCTTAAATAACCGTAGTCTGCTAGTCAAGCCCTTCCAATTGATACCCATATTGATGGGGTTTTGGAAAACCCACATTGATGAGGTTTTGAGGAAGAAAGGGATCCGCCATTTTGTAGCGGCCGCCATCTTGGATTTTAAAGGTCATGAAATACGCAGTTTTGTAATGACTACAGAGATAAAGGTGTGTTCCAAATTTCAGATCAATCGGTCAACAGGAAGGGTGTCAAATTTCTATTGATGTGGGTCAGCGCTACAGACAAACATCTTACAAACAAACAAACATACCAACATACAAACAGATTACAGGGCAAGCTAAATAAAACCGTTTAATAACAACGATTCCGTTTAGAAACTATGAGGTTTTTATTTGTTTTTCCAATAATTTTCAAGTCTATAAATATCTTCGCATATTTTCAAATATCTTAAAAATAGAGACATGTAAAGACAATGTAAAGATTTGGCATCCCTGATTCGAGCGCTAAATTCTGTTTTTGACGTTTTTAGGGATGCGAGTGCGAGTAAATTCAAAAAACTTTGAAGTAGCTCGCACGCCGAATCACACATGACACTAACTGGCATGATGTGTTCACACGGTGTGAATAGCTGTACTGCAGTAACTGACTAGACCGACTCGTATGCTTACTCGCACCGTCTGAACCCGGCTTTAGTTCTTGAATTATGCAGAAATGTGTATGGCAGTCCCCCTCCTTCAGATAGAGTGGAGGAGTGTCTATTCACCATGGAAACGTTTCGTGTCACGCCAAGATATTTAATGTCCCGAACTCGATCAATAGTCTCATTATCAATAACGATGGAGACGTTTTCATTTAAACGATTTCGCGAGATTACCATATATTTAGTTTTACTTATGTTCAATTTCAATTGCTTATACTTCAACCATCTACTTAAAGAATGTAAATCTCCATTCAAATGTAAAACGACCTGATCTAAATCATTAGCTGCAATGAATAACACAGTATCATCTGCAAAAAGATTGATATCACAAAATCGTAAAACTCTTCGCATGTCATTGATATACATAATAAATAAAAGGGGCCCTAATACACTTCCCTGAGGTACTCCAAGATTATTCCCTAGGGGATTCGAAATTGTATCATTAAAAATAGTCCGTTGAGTTCTGTCCTTTAAATAGCTTTCGAACCATTTATATGCAGTACTCGTAAATCCAAAGCGCTTAATCGTGTTCAACAACAAGGGCCTAGAAATTGTTTCGAAAGCGCGTTTTAGATCCAAAAAAACAGCAATGATATTCTCTTTGCACTCTAGTTTCTCTTTCCATTTTGCTAATACCAAGTTCAATGCGGTTTCACAGGAATGACCTTCCCGATATCCCGATTGTTCTGGTATTAGCAAAGCATTGTAATTTAAATATTCCAGCAGCTGGCCTTTAACGACTACAACTTATTGATGGGACGAAACTCTTCGGCTTTGATCGTTCCAGCAACCTTTTGAATTGGAACTATTAAAGATTCCTTCCACACCTTAGGCACATGCCCAGTTAGCAAATATTTATTAATAAGGTCCAGCAAGATGTGATCGATGACATGAAAGCAATCTTGAATAACTCTAGCATGGACATTATCCACTCCAGCCGTTTTTCCTAAAGAAAAGCAAATAGTTCTAAGTTCATTTAATGTAATTGGGTGAAAACTTTCAAATCTACAACTACTGTTAACCGGCTGTTTTATTTCATCAAGTTCATCAACCAATTCAATGGACTGATTGATCAATGAAACACTATTGACAAAATAATCGTTAAACTTAGATGCTATAGCCTGTTCAGACTGTTCAAGTGTGCCATTAAAAGTTATGGACCGCGGTTTGCTATTACTAGGTTTTAATAAAGATTTCAAAATTTTCCATAACTCCTTGCTGTTGCTTTGATGCAGATCAATCTTCCTCTAAATATATTCACAACGAGTTTTCTTAATCGATTGTGAATATATATAGCGCGCGTTTGTGTACATATTCCAATGATTTCCATCATTTGTTCTACAAAATTTCTTGTACCATCTGTCTCTCTCACGTTTAAGGCGTAAAAGATCCAAATTGTACCAGCTGTTCGAGTTTTTCATAGGAACAAATTTTTGCGTAACAAGCCAATTTGAACACTCTTTCAAGGTATTAGTTAGAACAGCTGATGATTCATCTAAATTACCGACCTCGAATGGAAAATCCAGGCTTCTCACTACGAGATTCGAAACAGCATGCTTCGAATATTTCGTCCAGCACTTTAAATTCACAACATCTTCGTTTACCACGAGATTATCTACAATATTGATAATTAAAGTCTCATGACCGGTTATTTTCAAATTAGTATCCGTGACTGCGTAAATAGTATCAAAATTGGAATAAACATGATCAATTAAAGTTTTACTGTGCCTGGAAATGCGCGTAAATTCATGTACTGTTTGTTTCAAATTGAAGAAATCGGATACACGCTTCAAATGGTTCGAATTGTAGTCATCACGCCAATTAATATTGAAATCACCAGCTAATATATTCAATTTGCTAGAGTCAGGAAACATTTCAAGCCAGTTTTCTAAAATTTCAACAAAACGCAAGTCGCTTGAGCTGGGACTATGATACAAAACACCAAAATTACCCATCTTCATGCCATGTTCAACTGTAATGCCCAAGAACCAGTTACCATCAACAACTTCGTTGAGGCGAAGATTGAATTGAACTGATTCTCTGACATAAATAGCAACACCGCAAGTTTACCTAGAATGTGATAAACACGCAGCAACATTATATCCCGGAATACTATACTGATCAAATGATTCTATTTCAACAATGTGTGTTTCAGACAAGAGGACTAGAAATGGACGCTTTTCCTCAACAATCTGACGTAACGCTACGTAGTTTGTTGACAGTCCCGCAATATTCAAATACAAAATATAATATTGGTTCACAATTCTTCTGGAACCTGGTTGCTATTTATTGAAATGCAAGCTGCTTTTTTTTCAAATCAAAAAGTCTCTGATATACTAAACATTCAGAGCTAAATGCGGCATGATTGACGTCCAAATTCAATTTCCGTTCTTTATTCATTTTCAAACAATTAACACATTTCAACACAGTTGACTTGCATTCAGATGTCTTGTGTTTCTGACTACACCTTGAGCACGTTTCAAAATTTTGTTTGCAATCCGTGCTCTTGTGTCCAAATTCTCCACATTTGAAGCATCTTAATACATTCATCGCAGGAACTACGGAGCACCGATCGAACCCCACATTTACTTTTTTCGCCTTCAATAAACAGTTATATGTGTCAACATCTACTTCAATTACAGCAGTAAACTTATTGTAGGTGAAGCGTGGATTTTCGTACACATTTAAAACCTTTACATCTTTTATTTCGATGCCTTCATTCTGACTTCGGAGGTAATCAATGAAAACATCGGAGGAATGCTGATCACTCATGCCCATAATTTTTAATCTGGGCACCGATAGGGGAACAGCAGCACTATACTTCTCACCCAAATTGCTTTCGATGTCATTTTTCACATTGTCTATATTAGCTCCAGTTGCACACTCAACAATGATGGAGTCATTTCTTCCATTTCTGAAATTACTAATTTTGTGTGTTCTTGGATCTAATTTTGTCTTCAAATGCTTCCGAGTATCCTCGCAAGCTTGTTTGGACTCTTTAGGCTTGATTACAATAACCGGATGAGTCTTACGATTACTTTGCCTTTCAATTATTTCAATCCTTTCATTTTATCATTTTATAAAATCAGGTAAAATTGAGTTTTTTTTTCTGGATATCAGGAAACGTGGCAAAAAATCTGGGGGATCCTGTAAAATCAGGAAAGTTGGCATCTCCGCTCCTTCAACAGAATTCGAAACTTATCTCAAAGCAAGTTGACACTCAAAACACACACAAAACTTAGCACTCTTTTTGGTGGAAAAGAAAAATCACAATCTGCAATTACATTATTTATTGTTATCAAATAGTTCCAATGGCAGATACTTTTTTCCTGTCCATTTCGTGTGTCACTATGGGTCACTGCAGAAGCTGCAGAACTGCAGGTATGATCCTTTTGGAAGGGAAAAACAAAGTTGTGACATTGCGGTGAGCACGGCTGCAGCGATGGAATAGCAAACAATGTATTTTTTCCCTCTTCCTCGGACCAGGTTTTGCTCGGATGCAGCATTTTTCAAGAATGTACGATTTATTTCGAACAGTGAGCGGAAAAACTTGTGTTTTCTTGTCACATAACAGTCGAGCATGGTATGTGCATGGCATTGCAACGTGTCTAGATTTAGAATTATGTTTTCTTTTCTCGTCTTTCAAGGTTTCACTTTTCTTTTTACAGTAAATCACATCGTGACTCCCATCTGGCGAAGTTATTTCCATTAGGGGGCGGGGCGGGGTGATTTTGGAATGTTTAATTCACATATTTAGTGCTGACGTTTATTTTTAATATGACCTCCAATGGGGCTACGTGAGGTCAATTGAGGTCAAGAGTCGTCACGATCTAGATTGCTTTTATCTGCTTGATTGGAATCAATTTGCATCCCGGCGGGTTTTGCTGCACTTAAGCCGCACCGACTACAACCAATAAAGGCCCCTTGCTGCGTATCGCCCTCCGTTCGCTCCGAACTTCATGACACCAGGAAATGCTCTGTCCCATATGCCAGATTTTCCGATATCCCAATCGGGAACGTTGGTTGTCTCTAGCGGGGGTAGTCAAGATCTATCCGCTCAAGATTACACCGTGTGGACACTGGCACTGGTAGTTGTATTTGAAGATGAATTACACTTCAAAAGTTCTTGACTCGCTTATTTCTGCTGCTGTTTCTCGTTTGGGAACTGCTAACCGGTTCCCGTCTGATCGGTGTCTAATTTATGCGCTTTCGAATGCGAACCAACACTTCGATTGCGGGAGTGCATCAATAAACTGCAAGCGGCTCAGCGAGCTGAAATAAGGAATGCAAATTCGTTGCTTCTCATTTCACAGAATAAGCGCGATGCTCTGATCCGGTCTGGTCACGGGTGAAAGACCAGATACAGGGCAGGGTCTAAGAACGCACAGCTTGTTTCTGAAGGGAGAAGATAAATTAACAGTCGTGCTGATGTTTACGGCGAATGGGATCAATAATTTATTTCGCATCCTTCTGCTGCTGTAATAGGGCGATGCTTATCTTCGTATTAACATTAAACACATTGATTTGATGGATTTCTTCGCAGTTCTCGGAGATGTCGCTCACTGATGTTTCCGGATAGCCATCGGAGGGAAGAAACAAATAATAAACCCGATGTAAGATCGTGTTCGTTATCGGATGTTAAAAATCTATAGTTGTTCGCATCATCTGAGTATTGCCGATATTCAGCTTCAAAAGGCATCGGGGTCTAATTTATTATCTTACAGATTTGAACCAGTTTTATCTGTGTTTCGGTATGTACACATTGTTGTATTGATTCTAGCACCTACAATACTAACGTTTGCATGACCAAACTCGAAACGAATCCTTCCAACCCAGGCGAACGGTGTGTGGCCGTGTAATAAAACATTCTACCGCTGATCCTACCAGAGATATCAACCCAGTCCCTGGCACCGCTATGCGTACCATTTGTCCCGCTGCATGCGATGGAAATAAACAAGAATGAACTGTAAAGTTGGTGTAAATATATCAAAGCAGAAAAAAAACCTTCAGCCGTAAAGTGTCATGCTGCTGCTTTAAAGTGTATTATCTGAAACCACAAACTAATGTCCCTCTTTTTTCTGGTGTTCTCTTTTTGTTACAGGTAAGCCGCGATACCAGAAGCATCTATGGAAGCCTCCGCGTGAGATAGGTTCCATCTCTTACAGCGCCAATCAAATGCGTTTCTTTCTTATCGATTACTTTAAAGCCAGAAAATTAATGCTTGCCTACCTCAGCGTGGAGATTATCTTCGGTCGAATTGATTGCGCACCTCGGTTCGCGAATATATCATGTTTTTGTTTCCCTGCTGCTTTTCACCGAATGAAATCTCTTGGATGGATGGATTGATATCGAGGCTTGAGTGCTGGATTGAAAGTATGTCTGCAGCTATCCACTGTTTATCCCAACAATTATAGAATTTTGCTTGCAAATTAGATTTGAACATGCACAATTGTATGGTCTTTTTCGGCAGCAAAATATGATAATTTTAATATTGAAATAATAATTCGGTCTACTGCGCCAGCCACACTTTATGGTGGCATTTCAATTCCAGCCCACGTTAGACGGTACAGCGCCCAGCGACCTTGAGCCGGGTTCAATGATTAATTGGAGAAACCACATCGGCTGTAAATACATATTTGCAATTCCTTCTTCGTAGCACCAAGAAGGAAGATGTATGAGGCCCCTGCGAAAGAGGTAAGGAACTTCGAGCTAGCTCTGGATCAAATATGATTAATCGATCAGAAAAGTGAGAGTGGCATATTTTTTCGCAATCTTGACATCGGTACTACAGGGGTTATTGTTTACGTTTATATAGGCGGAAGCGGGAATTGAAACAGATGATGTTTCGCCCCCTCTAGGCTTCGTGAAACGTTGGGACAAGGATGAAATTGTAAAATGGTACGTGAGCGATTTCTGGGTGGTCGGTTAACTCGGTGAGATGTGTTTATTTGGAGTAGAAAAATTGTAGCAAATATGTCTTGTCAAAAATATCAAATGTTTGCTTCGCGAATAAATTTTTGAACAATACGTGGAGGGAATTAATAGGAATTTTGCATATACCAAGGTTTGAGCCTGAAGATTATTAATTCCTGTGTAGAATGAATGTAGTATGTCAAAGAAACACAAGCTTCTGCTTTTGCAAATTGAAAAAGCCAATCAACTAATCTTCAAAGAATATGCAGCGGAAATAATGAACAAATACATGTCGGAGAATTTAAAAAAAAACATTACCAAGATCAAGTATTTTTTATTTTTTTTTAATTCGTTTATTTTCACAGACTAAGTTACATAAGTTTAAAGGAGCCGAATTCTTAAATATGTTTTTTAAACTATAAATAAACATTTTCCTAATTCTATGGTTAGTAAGGTAGAAAACCGATTACTCGCGGTTGACTCGAGTTTAGAAGGGTGACATTTTTCTTCAGGACAAGGATGGGATATAAGGAGATTATAAAAATGGTGATGATCAAACTCAATTCTCAAATCTATTCGTATATCTATAGTGTATTTACATGTCAACTTATTCTTCTGTTTATAGCAAAGGGACCAATTATTCGCAAAGGAAGAAAAGGAGGGTATAAGGATATAGGGACAATCACACACGAAGATCGATAGCTTTAGGGAAATCATATATTTGAGACATGTAATCCAGGTCTAACCGAGTCAATACATCCCTCATTGGGTTGTTTGCCTCGGACCCGAAGGGAATTTTCTAAATTCTATCTGGCGACAAGATAAACCTCACACGACCAAACACGTTTGATGTTCGATTTGAATGAAAGAGTAGCGCATCCACCGAACAGTGAATGAATATGAGTCGGGGTAAGATGCGAATAAAGTCCCGACTCAAGTCCAGACTTTTGAACGATGATTTGAGGCTAACCTTTGGGATAATCGAGTGAAACCATCGGCCCAATTCATCTCCGTTCCGTTTGCGTTGCCAGTTAACGATGGTATTTTTATGGACTAAAGAATAAAATTCATTGAAGGCGATTTGACGCTGATGAATATCGCTAATGAGTCAGCTCTCTCATTACCCGGAATTGAGCATTGTGAAGGAACCCAGACAAAGGTAATGACATCCAGTGGACTCATCCATAGGGGTAATCGGTAAATCGGTAAAGTACATATTCATCCATTCCATGCCAATCCGGTATAGTGGTTCTCAAATTTTTCCTCAGTGGTAATTTTGTTCTTTAACGCAAAACATTAAACTCGTATTTTTTTATTTTTTATTAGGGTGCCCATTTCAATTTTCGGGTCCAATTTTTGGTCCGAAAAATTTTTTTTCCACTTTTTTCCAAAAATAACTTTTTTCAAACATTTATAACTTTTGAACCACTGAACCGATTAAGATGATCGACATATCAAATTAAAGCCAATGAGCTAGCCTTTTATTGAAAAATCTTGAACTTCCAGAAAAAAATGGTTCATATTTTCGTAATTATTGATTGTAGTCGTTTTTTATTGTTTTCATGGTTTTGGACTAGAAGGCGCTATGTTTTTAAAATTTTTTTTATTGAAAGCTGAGGATTTGAGGATGCTATTTTTTCGTTTTTGAGACATGGTTTTTCAAAGTCAACCGATGGTTCGAAAAAACAATTTTTTCACCTTTTTTCTATTACAAAAATTCATAACTTCTGAACTACTGGACAGGTTCAGATGATCGACATATCAAACTGAAGTTAGTTTTCTTTGATAAAATATTACTTTTGAGAAGAAAAAATTGATTTTCGTTTTTGTAATTATTGATTGAGTCAGTTTTTCATACTTTTCATAGTCAGTTCATAGCTTTAAAAAAAAATTCTGGAAAGCTGAGGATTTTTTACATAACATATCTCGATATTAGAGATTTAATTTTTTTCGTTTTTGAGATATCATTTTTTACATTTAACATGTTTGAAGTCTTCGTTCAATATTCCTATGTGACTAAACTACACCTATGCGACTAGAATCCAGTCTTCGAGCACGTGTGATATTTGTTCAAAGAAGGTTAGCTTATTGGCTTCAATTTAATATGCCGATCATCTAAATCGGTTCAGTAGTTCAAATGTTATGAATTTTTGCAAATTTTTGGGTAAAAAGGAAAAAATGATTTTTTGGACCGCCGGTAAATTTTGAAAAATTATATCTCAAAAACGTAAAAAATGCATCTCTGATATCGAGATATGTTATGTAAAAAACCCTCAGCTTTCAAGCAAAAATATTTAAAAAATAGTTCCCTCCAGTCCATGCCATGAAAACTACAAAAAACAACTACAATCAATAATAACGAAAACAAAAATCATTGTTTTTGCAAGTTCAATATTTTTCAACAAAAGGCTATTTGGCTTTTATTTGGTATGTCGATCATCTAAATCGGTTCAGTTATTTAAAAGTTATAAAATTTTGAAAAAAGTCATTCTTGGGAAAAGTTGAAAAAATGATTTTTCGGTCCACCCTAAAATGGAAATGGTCGCCGTATTGAAAAAATTAAAAAGTATGGGTCTAATATTTTGCAATAAACTACCACTTTTCATGGGAATCTGAGAACCACTATATCGGTTTACCATGGAATGGTTGTATAGAGGAACTGGTACAAATTCGGTACCCCGTGGGTAATTTGGCACCCACCCGGATCTCCGGCGGTCATGATCGCACTCTGGTGGTGAATAAAAAACAGTGTTTTTGTAATGTCGTAACAAACGTCAGATGCCAAAAACCCAAAATATCTGTGTTTTTTTTTTGAAAAATCAAGTTTTGTTGTTTTTGAAATCTCGAAAATTTTTCATGTGCGTTTTTTGAAAAATCATTAAAAATAGAATAGTGAGCCGGCAATCACTCGCGTTTCTTACAGCGATTTCGAGATGTTTCACCCTCACCAACAGAGAGTAATTATGAATCTGATAGCGGCGACTATGAGGACACAGATAGCGAAGACGAAATGGGAGACAAACCTTCAAAGAAAAAGGACCAGGCTATTTGCATTTTTTGTGAAGAATCTGACATTCATTGGATTCAATGTTGCATATGTAAAAATTGGGCCCATTCCGCCTGCACCGATTGCGAGATTGATTACTACGCTTGCGACTTTTGTAAAGGCTTTTGATTCGTTTTACTTTTTTAGTTGGAAATAAATCGAGATGAAATTTGTTTACTTTTTCTTGAAAAAAACGTTGTTTGGTCCATCTTTGTTTTGTAAAATTGCATGCTTTTTCGTCAAAGTTGAGTTAATTTAAGTAAGATAGTATACTTCACTTCTATTTTGTATGAAAATGTCAAAAAAAATACATTTTTCAGTGATTTCAAGACGATTTTTTTAATTTGAAAAAATAAAAAAAAATATGGGGTGCCAAATTTATACCCAGGCATCTCGGGTACTCGAATTTGAGTTGTTTCACTTCTATGCTCTAAGCTCCGAGCCAAATCAAGATTTTTGAAATCGGTTTGCGGGGAAATGTCCGCAATAGATCCCTTCATAAGCTGACGAAATATGAAGAAATTCCGAGCATTGGCCAAGAGCTAAGTTCAAAAAAAAAAATGGGGTACCGAATTTGTACCAGTTCCTCTACAAACATTTTTCGATGCAGAACTTGTCAATATTTCAACTTTACTCAAAGTTATTGATATTTCTTCCCAAAAAACACGCTCTTTTCATTTGTTTGTCATTCTTTCTGGGGCAAACACAAAAAATGTTTGCTGACGGAATTTAAAAGAACAGATTTCACTTTATATAATATGTGATTTTCCAAACTATGTTATTTTTTGTGTTTGAGTAAATTAAAATTGAAATCATGAGTTTTTGGATGAAAACCCATCAATAACTTTGAGCAGGATTAAGATATTGACATGTTCTGCATCGCAAAATGTTGGTATTGATAAGTTCTAAAAGTCGTACGAAAACCATTTTAATGTAGAATTTTAAATGTAAAAGTTAGAGTAGATAAAATAAGTAAAAAAAACTTTTTAAGTTAAACGGTTTAATTGTGATTAAACATAATAATGTACTAAAAGCTAGAAAATAATTAGGCAAGTAGCAGTTAGCAGTTATCACAACTCTCTTTCATTAGTCTAGGGCATTTATAAGACTAAAATACAATCGTGGGACATATGAGGAAGTCGCTAATTGTGTATAATGGAAATCCAACGTGCCCCACGATTTTAGTTTAGTCTTAGTCGTTTAACTTTAAAAGTTTTTTTTTACTTATTTTATTTTCTAGTTTTTAGTACATTATCTGCTTCATTAGAATATTTCTCTATAATAAAACCACTGTACTGTATTCTCTCAGTCAAATAATTTTATTTAATACCGATATTGAGTGGATTGCAGAAAATACATAGTGTGTTCTCCAAGTCAAGTTCGTTCGTTTTATACACATATCTCAATCAACCTTTTTTTTGAGATGATATGGAATCAGCTGTTTTGTAGCGGCGGCCAAATTGGATTTTTCAAGATAAGCAGTTTTAAAATGACAGCAAAGATAAAAGTGTTTTATAAATTGGGTCAGTTCCTATTGGTCAAATTTCTATTAATGTGGGACAACCCTACAGACATACAAACAGTTCAAGCTAAATAAAACCGTTTAATAAAGTGATTTTCTATTTTGTGATTGCGGCCATCTTGGATTTGGATTTTTCATGATCTACTGTGATCTGCTATTCAAGCCCTTCCATTTGATACCCATAATAATAGGGTTTTGAGAAAATATGTAGTCCGCCATTTTGTAGTGACAGCCATTGGATTTGCAATTTTCGTAAATAACCGTGTTCTACTAGTTAAGCCCTTTCATTTGATACTCATATTAATGAAGTTTTGACAATGTAATCCACTATTTGGTAGTGGCAGCCATCTTGGATTTGCATTTTTCATAAATAACCGTGTTCTACTAGTCAAGCCCTTTCATTTGATACCCATATTAATGAAGTTTTGAGAAAATATGTAGTCCACCATTTTGTAGTGGCAGCCATATTGGATTTACATTTTTCATAAATAACCGTATTCTACTAGTCAAGCCCTTTCAATTGATACCCATATTAATGAGTTTTTGAGAAAATATATTGTACGCCTGTTTGTAGTGGCAGCCATCTTGGGTTTATATTTTTCATAAATAACTGTGTTCTACTAGTTAAGCCCTTTCATTTGATAACCATATTAACGGGGTTTTGACATAATATGTAATCCACCATTTTGTAGTAGCAACCATCTTGGATTTGCATTTTTCATAAATAACCGTGTTCTACTAGTTACGCCCTTACATTTGATACTCATATTAATGAAGTTTTGACAATATGTAGTCCGCTATTTGGTAGAGGCAGCCATCTTGGATTTGCATTTTTCATAAATAACCGTATTCTACTAGTTAAGCCCTTTCATTTGATACCCATATGAACTAGGTTTTGAGAAAATATATAGTCCGTCATTTTGTAGTGGCAGCCATCTTGGAATTGCATTTTTCATAAATAACTGTGTTCTACTAGTGAAGCCCTTTCATTTGATACCCATATTGATAGTGTTTGGAAAAAATATATATATGTCGCCATTTTGTGGTGGCGACCATTTTGGATTTGCATTTTTCATAAATAACTGTGTTCTACTCGGGGCCTGTAAATATTGAGCTTGTTAAGTAATATTGAAAATATATTTTTATCAGTGTAACGCGTTTATTTTGCTTGTTGATGCTGCTGTCATTCATTCGACGGCAAACAAATTTGCAACTGTGTTCATTCATATTCATTCTGTGCTATTTGAGCTTTCCTTAAAGCTCGAGTCATGAGAATTCATTCACATTTATTCATTACCATTGAATTGTCAGGAATGTTGTGACTGTTCATTTTTAATATCCCGACATGTGTGTGATTTTCTCTTTGAGCCAGTGCCTCGCATATTCAGTTATTTTTGAAGTTACTCCGAAACGGCAACGCAAATCGGTGGCGCAAGCGGAAATGCCAACAAAAGAGGAAGAACTGCATGCACACTCACAGATAAGGATTGCATAGACTTAGACGGCGAGGAGGCATTCCGCAGAATCGATCCGGGTAGCGAATGCAAACTTTGCTGGATGTTGGCAATTTCATCCGCTAATCCTATAGCACAGTTTGATCCGTTTGCAAAAGGAAGCTCGTAATATTCCCATTGCGGTCGTGTCTTGGATACCACCATTTTATGTTCGTCTGTTCGGAATTTGACTCAAAAACTATATGTTTGAAATTTGAGTTAAGACGGTATTTTTTACATCGGAATTGGAGTCTTTTGAAGCATTTCTGACAAATGAAATTGGAACTGAATATTCACTATGTAAAATGAAAGCATTTTAACTGAGACGGAAACCTGCATGCTTGAACAATTTAATTTCTTGTCACTATTATGAGCATTCTGTACTTCGTTATCTTCCTCAACGAATTCCTCCGTTCTACAGTGTCCGAGACAGTGCTGATAGTGAATGAACTGGTATAATAATATCAATGAATGACAAAACTAGAGATATTTTCTTTTGCTCAAATCCTGTGAACGCAGAACAGAACAAAAAAGAGAATGAACATAACTGGATGAATCAACTGTGAGCAGCTTGCTGTGATTGTGAGGTTTGGCGTTGGTTCATTTTCGGTATCCCGAATGCAATGGTATAATGATCGAATGTGGTCGGAAGTTCAGCTGAAAAGATTGATGTGAAACAGATATTTCCAAGCACTGGTTCTACTAGTCAATCCCTTTTATTTGATACCCATATTGATGGGGTTTTGGAGAAACCCATTTTGATAAGGTTTTGAGAAAATGTGTAATCCGCCATTTTGTAGCGGCCGCCATCTTGGATTTCCAAGATCATGAAATATGCAGTTTTATAATAACTACAGAGATAAAGGTATGTTCCAAATTTCAGATCAATCGGTCAACAGGAAGGGTTTCAAATTCCTATTAATGTGGTAAAGCGTTACAGACAAACATGTTTTTTCATAGTTACCCTAATGCAACACAGATAGAAGGCACTAAAAACAACTTTGTGGGAGATATTTATTGTTTCGACAAAAACTATCTTAGACAAAGTTGTTACATATGCGCTCATTTTTATGTTATCAAAAATAGGGTGACCAAAATTGTCGATGAAATGAAAAATCTAACTTTCCTATCTTTATAGATAGAGATAAACATAGCTTAACAATGTTGTAGCCACAGTTATTTTAAACAACTTTGTAGAACAAAGCTATTTTCTATCTTTTAAAATAATCGATTTAGCGCTTTTTTCTAAGTTGCATTAGGGTGACCATGAAAAAACGTGTTTTTTATGCTTTAATTTTTATATTTCAAATTCTATATCAAAACTGTCTTCGTACGACACACATTTTGCAACAGTGCAGAACTTGTCTATATCTCAATCCTACTCAAAGTTATTGATGTTTTTTTACTCAAAAACTCATGATTTCAATTTTAATTTACTCAAACACAAAAAATAACATAGTTTTGAAAATCACACATCATGTAGAGTGAAATGTTCTCTTTCAAATGCCGTCAATAAACTTTGTTTACGTTTGCACCAGAAAGAATGACAAACCAATGAAAAGAGCATGTTTTTTTGGGAAGAAATATCAATAACTTTGAGTAAAGTTGAGTTATTGACAAGTTCTGCATCGAAAAATGTTTGTATTAGTAAGCGCTAAAAGTCTTTCGAAGACAGTTTGCATGTAAAATTTGAAATATAAAAGTTTGAGCAAAAAAACAGTTTTTTTTCATGGTGACCCTAACGTAACTCATAAAAAAGGCGCTATATCGGTTATTTCAAGAGATAGATAAAACCTTTGTTCTACAAAAATGTCTCAAATAATTGTAGCTACAATATTGTCGTACTATGTTTACCTCTATCTATAAAGATAAGAAAGTTAGATTTTTTATTTCATCGACAATTTTGGTCAATCTATTTTTGACAACATAAAAACGAGCGCTCTATCATGAGTAATAACTTTGTCTAAGACAATTTCTGTCCAGAGAATAACTGTCGAGCTCTAAATGCTAATTTTCACTTAAATGCATCTCCTTGACCATTGCGCAATAGTGTGATCCTCTAATAGTGTAGTAGCCCCTTAAGGAGATGAATCAAAAATTAAATTCTTCTTTTATTCAATAAACAAAAAGTATATGTGTAAAAATCAAATAATTTTTTTTACTCGATTCGTAGACTGTATATGATCGAGTCCGCTCTGTAATAAAAAAAAACATGAAAATCGATCTCTACTCTATCAGCTAAACGTCAATTGATGTTCTGGCATTTTGAAGCAGACAGCTAATTATGTCCTTGCAACATGAAACGTGCTACGGAAAATGAATAAGCTTCAGACCAAGACGGCTACTGCTACAGTCGTTGAATTCTAGTCTGTTTTTCGGTATTATTTTGTTTGTTTTTCTTACAATCAAAGATGCGTCAGTTTCACTAATTGAATTTCACTCAGCATAATGGACTCTGAGCAATATCATCAATACAAAATTAACATTTAAAACCGACGAACGGAGTAGTTGCCCCCATGATTTATGATGTTGATACTGTTCGAGACGTCGCGGCGTCTTTTCACCTCGCGGCCTGGCTCATAAAAACCACAGAACCACACACATTAATCGTTTCAGCGGCGAAATGTCATACCGAACGACGTTCGATATGCAAACATAACCTTATTTTGCGGAACTTGGCAGCTCGATGCGCACCGCTCAATATGATTAATTATGTTTGTAAAACAGGACTGAACAATTCGTAAATATACACCAAACGTTGGAAGTCTGGGCTTGACAAAGTAATTGTTTTTGTTGCCACTAATGATAAATGCTCATTCATGGTTCGGTTTTGTACGGGAGTATTGCTTGGTTTCATTCTAGTTTTTGTTTCTGTTCATAGTTATATATTGCCATAATGTTCCAACACTCCGAGACTGTTCAGCTTCCTGGAATTTGGTCCCCCGTGACCTTGAGTTAGCAAAATATTACCGCGCGTCACGCTCCTGATTCTTGCTAACGGACATTCTTTCGTTCCTCCTCGCACCCCTTTCGCAGGGTTTCTTTTCGCGATAACCGTTGGTGCGCATATCAGATTATGGCCGATGCGTTCGCCGGGTTGTAGGCAGATGCAAATTTTGCAATCGCGTCTCACCACGTCCACCGCCAATCGTCAGTCGTTTGACGGTGTGCGGAATAATAATCGCTTCAGCGTAGATTCGAAATAGAATGTGAACCTTCAGAAGTGTCCACCGTAAATCATTCCCCGACGGTTGGAAATTATTACAATCGGGATTCATCGGACGTCTGGTTTTTTTTCCTGTTGTCGTTGTTGTTGCAACCCGCACTACTTCGAAATTGACCAGTTGAGGGTTGCAGTGAATGTAAATCAATCCCAGCAGCAAACAACAGCAGAAACAGTGGCGGCAGTTTTACTTTCTAGCGGTACTCTCCCCCTTTTTCGCGTGCACACAGGATCTGTTAGACGTTTATGACGTTTTCAAGCGGGTAAAATCGTGATAAACCTGTCAGCTGGTCGTCTGAACATTAGTTCCGCTTCTTCGGGTCCCTTTTTTCGATTTGTCTCTGCGGAATTCAGTTTGTGGTGGATAATTGGTGCGCCCAAGTTACTTGTCAGAGGCATCATCTTATACACGTATGAAATTAGCTGTCCGCTTCAAAGTGTCACAAAGTAAATTATCTTTCAACTGATATGATAACGAGTGGATTAGGCTCATGCAACGTTTGTGAAAAATGTGAATGAGAGCCATAAAATACACTTCATTATCTTCTGGCAAATAAACCGTAAAATAACGTTGTGATTCGCAGAGTTAATGAAAGGGTTTTACCAAACATCTTCCAGTAATCATCATGGTGCATGCAATCCAAAGCCACAAAAAGCAAACAAATCATCTTAAGAAGCTTATAATAATGGCTCACTACTGGCGTATGGCACTATGTGGAGGCACTTCTAACAGCAGGTGATTGTGCCTTCGCTGCCAGGTACAGGCTCTTCTCGGGACAATGATTTCCGAGCAGGTAGCTTGACATTTAACATTTGAAATCGACCGCCAGCAAATGCGGTAGGTAGTGTTGAAGATAATCCGTGATTATTGAACTAAGCATCAATTATCCCCCAAACCGCCCTTTGTCGGAGTTTATTTTAAGTTATGATGTGTGCTTTGTGGGACTGATTGTACCGCATTGACTTGTCAACTCATCGGACACACGTGAGTCCGATATAATTTCACCACACAAAGTTTTGCTCCTTTGAAGGATACCGATTGGTAACTGCCTGTGGCATTCCACCAATCAACACGAATTTCCGAAGATTTTTTTGCTGAAACTTTTCCAACTTGTTCGGCACTTGGTACGCTGCCGTTCACGACTAGCTATTGAAAAGGGATTTTGCAAAAACTGGTATCATTTCGGAAAATGAACTATTACTCCAAAACGGGATATTTGATCGAAATGGGTTCTTAGGCAAAGTTGTAGACTATAATTTTGAGGTTCTGTGAAAAACACACACTGAAAAAACTTTTTTTTCGAACAAAATTAAAAATAAAGTTTTTTAAACTTTTGAATATCTCAAAAACTATATTTTTCAAAAATCTAAAAACACCTGGTAGAAATTAGATCCTGGGCAAATGAATAACGATTTTTTATGACATTTTAAAATTTGCACGTTTTTTACAACGATTTCTAACTCAAAAACTATAACACAGGTCAGACTCGATTATATACAACTTTAGACTCGATTGTAAACAGTTTGATGAATGCTCAAAGGGTTTCATCTTACTTTGCACCAGAATCAAAAATCCACATATACGGAGATAATAATCAATGGAATGCGGATTTTATCACTGATTTTGATAATGAATTTATCCTAATTCCTGTTGTGGGGTACAATAAAATAGCCGGCCTTGGATTGAACCTAATAAACAATGTTTATAATCGACAGAAATGCTTCTTGGATTTGTTGATGACAAATATGACCGAAGATTTCTGTATGACTGAATCACTAATTCCACTATGGAAAAATGAAGCTTTCCACACAGCTATCGAATACTCTACATTTATAGATAACATCCGAAAACCATTTGTCATGGACTACCTATCAATTAGGTGTAAGCTTAATTATATCTATGACATGGTTTATTTAGAAGTGTGGAATCAATGAAATTTTAGAGGAGAGATACCAACCGACGAAGAAGAGGGAACATAAACACAAAATATCCCGTTTGATTTAATCAAAATATAAAGAATCTAAAAAATAAAAAAAAAACAGAAGGCACATAAAATTTATCAGATATAAAATCTGACGCTAATCTTGAAAAGTATCTGAACATTTGCGAACAGCTCAACTCGCAGCGCGTTGAAGGATTTTTTTTCATCAAATATGATCGTCTATCACCTCCTGAGCGATTTTGGATAAATTAATTTTTTTTTCGTGTGAGAAAGATGTTTTCTGACATTAAAGGGAAGAATTAAAAATTGAATCCATCTTTTATATTCAAAAAACGAAAAACGTAGATATAAAAATAATTTTTGAAAAATTAACTGATTCTATACAGTCAAAAGAAATCGTAGACTGTATATAATCGAGTACGCCGTGTAATTGGTGCCTATGACGTAAATTAGTGCCGCATCCTATCACGATTCTTACGTGGATTTAAGGTGTCCTGGTTTCTCTTACACGATTTCCCAAATAACGCATTTTTTTACGCGGATTTCCGAATAAACGCGGTTTTTTACGAGATACGTATCTCCCGCTTAAAAAAACCTGGGTTTATTAAGAATGTATTGGTCTACAAAAGATTGATAACGATAAATAAATTAATAAATACTTTTTTTTATACTTCAAATATGGCATTTCAAAATTAATATGATTTTTTTTCTGTATTATAGTGACTTTTACGGGGGGTCTTCGTAGCCACTTGGTAACGCGTTCGCTTACTAAGCGATCGGTCGTGAGTTCAAACTCAGGACCCTCAATTGACCATCTTTGTGTTGTTATAGAATAACTACGTCTACGCAAACATCATCAGCGATGGAGATCGATCCACGGTTGAAAATAGATCGATTCATCCATACAACTGCTCTGCTCTGCAAGAAACATCGGGCTGCTGTTCTATAAATAACCCAACAATGATCACTATCAACTGTCTCCGCTGTCCGGTCTGCTGAACAATGGAAGAACAGAAAGAATACCCTTATGCCGAAATGGCTACTACTGTGTACTTTACCATAATGTAATGGAACAGAAAACTTAACGCCTAAATGGCTACTACTAACTACTGTGTAATTTACAGTTTATAGAAACATAAATATATGTACATGTACACGATTAAAAAACCCGGCTCTGTTACAGCTAAAATGCTAATGAGCCTAATAAATAAATAAATGGGATAAAAAAAAATAGTGACTTTTAACACTTTTGGCTGGTTCGTCACTTTTACGTTCAATTTTGGAACAATGTCGGGAGTGAGAATTGAACTCGTGATCTTTAGCGTGAGAAGAACGGATGTGACCACTACGCCAGATCGCCTCCACGTGAAAATTAATTGATGAGTATATGTACAGTAGAGTAAAAATCCTGATTTTTGAAGATTTTTATTGAATTATCGCGAGAAATCGTTTGAAATGATATTGCAGCGAATACAGCGATCATACAATTTCAAGTTTTGGACTTTTGTAAAGGTGACATTTCACACTAAAAAAATCACTTGTTGTTTTTTGTTTGTTCCAACCCCTTGTGAGTTACAAGGTGTTAACAATGGAGGTCAACAAAGATAAAATTCGGCGAAAATGTAAGCCAGGTCGCTGAAATTGTGAATGGTGTTTACGTTGCCCATACTGCAACATTAATACACGTGCAATTCAATTTATTTAAAATAATTTTTTTTAGGTGCAATTCACTAAATTCAGATCTCCATAGTCAGCAAATGGACCGTTTGAAGCTAGCGATTGACCAGAAACGTCCAGAATTGGCCAAAAGAAGAGGCGTTGTGTCCCATCAGGACAACGCAAGGCCACGCCATTCCGAGAGCTTGATTAGGATATTTTAATGCATCCACCATACAGCACCATATAGCACCAAGCGATTATTACCTTTTTCTTGTATTGTAAAATTTCCAGTGTTATAAGAAATTGGGATCAAGAGAAGATTGTAAAAATCTATTTCTAGAGTTTTTCGCCAATAAGGACTAACACTTCTATGATAGAGACATTTAAAAGCTACCTTTAGAAAGGCAACCAATTTTACAACAAAACGGTGCATATTTGTCGAACTATCCGAAGCATATTAAAAATAGTTTTGAATTTCACCCAAAAATAATGGATCACTTTTTCCTTAACCTAATATATGCATATAAAACAATAAAAAATTTTTGACTCGATTATATACAGGATTCGATTATGTACAGTGAAAAGAAATCGGAGATTGTATATAATCGAGTCCGTCATGTACCTACAAAATTCACGTCAAATGATGAAATGTAGGAAATTGTTGAAATTTTCATCAAAAAATGCCATTTTTTTAAATTTACACTGAATTTTTTGGTGGAAAATTTTAATTTAGTTTTTCAGAAAAACGAAAAAAAATTATGAACATCCCTTACAATTTCCATCAAATTACCCATACATCGGAAGATGGACACTTTCACGGGGAAAAAGTTTTCCTAACAACAACTTTTCATGTTTTTATTTTTTAATTACAACTAATCCTAGTTTTGTTTTAAGTCAAGATGGCGCAATAGTGTGTTCGACAAGGTTTTAGATTTTATTAAAATATGAACTTTTGTTGAAGACTTTATATCTTTTATAATTATTGGAATATATCGCATTGTTGTATGGAGACTCCTTGAAAAAAACAACACATTTTTTCCTCGTAAAATTTTTGTGTGTAAGTTCTCGCGTTTGACACACGTCAAGAGCATGTGTTTTTAAATAAAAAAAAATATTTTGCAGAATATGTCAATCGCGATAATTTACACACTAAAATGTTACGAGTTAAACATTCACAGTCCGGCACAAAATTTCATAATCTATATATTAGGCTGTCAAAAAAGTCCTGGGGTATTTCCGCGAGGTGTCGTTGTAAGCACGTAGTTCTAGTTGTATTCATTGTATCGAGTCATACTTGTTGGAAAGGTATTTTTTGGTATTTTTGCTATAATATAGTCCTTGACAGTGTTTTGTTTGTTTAAGTCGTTCGTGAGTTATAGTGTCGCTAAAGTAACCAAATGGTCAGAGGTCTAACGCGGGACACAAAAAACAAAACGTTATGTATATACGTTATGTGAACATAAACCATAGTTTAGCGATTCTAAACTGATCAGTATTATTTTTTTTTCTGAGTATCGGTACTCAGTTGTGATTTTTCGGTGGTTTAGATTTTGTTTACGCCCGAAAATCACTCGCTCAATCAGAGCATCTACGCCTGGCAAGCACGATTCAAATTCTACAATTTTCTTCGAATTATCGAATGGAATGCTCGAAAATTCCAATTCATTTTTAATCGATTTTAATGTTAACGTATGCATTCAAAAAAAAAAAATTACTTATTTCGGATGGCGATGAAAGATAATTTATAGGAACAAATTTTCTTTAAATCTTACGTTTATTAAGTCTTCAAGGATGTTGATTCGCAGCAGCAGCAGCACTGTCAAGCTACTTGATGATTTTTCCATACTGCAAGCTCCACCTCACATCTGAGCAGCAGGCAATCACCCAGAAGGAGTAGCTTGAGGTTCTGTTAAAAAGCTTCTTTCCGGCGAAAGAAGTTAAAAACTTCTTTTCGTACTCATAATGAAAGACGAGACGTACTTGATGCTTGAATTGCTTGAATATATCATTCACATCAAGTTCTCGAAGAAGGTCCTTCTCTGACAGACGTGAAGGGAATGCCCAAGCCGCTCTTTCCGGATCTTTCGAGTCATATGGTGCACGGGGAGATATATTGTACGAAGTGCTTGCCGGAGTTGGGAAGGTGATGTGGTCTTTATGCCGAATCTGGGATCAGCCCATTATGCTAAAAGATCACTGGAGGATGGACCGGTTGGGGATAAACATTGTCGCGAAGACCATCAACCTTCCCAACATTTCCCAGCTTAGCCTGATAGAAAACTTTTGGGCGAAAGGCCAAAATAGAGAGACCGACGACCACCAAAGCCACGAAAAGGTAAAATAACACGCCGATATACATCTTTTCATCGGCCATGATTCAGGTTTCGGCCAACTTCCGTAAGACCGCCCAGCGCTTCATTTACGATACTTCATCGAACAACTCTGCCTCTTCCTGTCGAGTATACACTAGTTCTTCCGGCTTATTGAAAACGTTAAGCCCTGGCCGAGCTAGCGGACCAAAGCTGAACTTTTCGTCTGATTCACGTTGGTCCCTGCGGATCAATAGGGGACTTTCATAAAAATCATATTCCAATTTTGTTGCTGTCGCTTCCAGTTGACACTCTCTAAACAAAAAGCCCAATGTCGATGCGATGAAACCAGCTCAACGTATTAATCTTTGAATGCATTAGAAGCGCTCTTGAACAGTCTGCCAAATAAAAGTTTTTTTTGAGGTTTATCCATTTAAGAAAATCAACATGATCAAATTGTGATATTGAAATATTATATACTGATATCGCGGGACATTTTCGTTTCTTTTGCCAAATGCGGGACGTTTCGCGGGACGGAATCTTACGCGGGACATTTCGTTGAAATGCGGGACTGTCCCGCGTAACGCGGGACGTCTGGTCAGTTTAAGTGTCGCAAATATGGAGCAAAATAAAGAGAAAATCCGACATATTTTACAGTACTACTATGACCAAAGCAAAAATGCATCTCAAGCTGCCAATAAAATTTGTACAGTTTATGGACCCGATACAGTTTCCATTTCCACCGCACAACGATGGTTTCAACGTTTTCGTTCTGGTGTAGAGGTCGTCGAAGATGCGCCACGCTCCGGAAGGCCTGTCGTCGAAAATTGCGACAAAATCGTTGAATTAGCCGAGAAAGACCGGCATAGTAGCAGCCGTAGCATCGGCCAAGAGCTGGGGATAAGTCATCAAACCGTTATTAACCATTTGAAGAAGCTTGGATTCACAAAGAAGCTCGATGTATGGGTGCCACACACGTTGACGCAAAAAAACATCTTTGACCGTATCGACGCATGTGAATCGCTGCTGAATCGCAACAGAATCGACCCGTTTCTGAAGCGGATGGTGACTGGCGATGAAAAGTGGGTCACTTACGACAACGTGAAGCGCAAACGGTCGTGGTCGAAGCCCTCTGAAGCGGCTCAGACGGTGGCCAAGCCCTCATTAACGGCCAGGAAGGTTCTGCTGTGTGTTTGGTGGGATTGTCAAGGAATAATCTATTATGAGCTGCTTCCCTATGGCCAAACGCTCAATTCGGACCTGTACTGCCAACAACTGGACCGCTTGAAGGTAGCACTCATGAAGAAGAGGCCATCTTTGATAAACAGAGGCCGCATTGTCTTCCATCAGGACAACGCCAGGCCACACACTTCTTTGGTGACGCGCCAGAAGCTCCGGGAGCTCGGATGGGAGGTTCTTTTGCATCCGCCGTATAGTCCGGACCTTGCACCAAGTGACTACCACCTGTTTTTGTCCATGGCGAACGAGCTAGGTAGTCAGAAGTTAGCCACAAAAGAGGCCTGTGAAAATTGGCTATCCGAGTTTTTTGCCAATAAGGAAGCGAGCTTCTATAACAGGGGTATTATGAAGTTGGCATCTCGTTGGGAACAAGTCATCGAACAAAACGGCGCACATTTGACTTAAAACAGATGATTGTAACTAATTTTATGAACAAATGAAAATTAAAAAAAAAAATACCGCAGGACTTTTTTGACAGCCTAATATATAAAAATGGATTTCTGTCTGTCTGATTCTTATGTACTCGGAAACTACTGAACCGATCAACATGAAAATTGGTATGTAGGGGGTTTTAGGGGCCGAGGGAGGTTTTCGTGATAGTTTGAGACCCCTCCCCTCTCTCTAAGAGGGGGCTGCCATGCAAATTAAAAAAAAAATTTCTACATTTCTCGGGAATTAATCAAGCAAATGAAACCAAATAAGGCAAATTGAGGTTTTAGGGTGCAATATATGTTTCTATGGTGGCTATACTCCCCCCTCGCTCTCTAAGGGGGGTGGGGGGCAGCCATACAAATGAAACATAAATTTCTGCATTACTCGAGAATTAATCAAGCAAATGAAACCAAATTTGGCATGTAGAGGTTTTAGGGTGCAATAAATGCGTTTACGGTGGTTAGATACTCCTCCCTTTTCTCTAAGGGGGAGGGGGGCTGCCATACAAATGAAACACAAATTTCTGCATCACTCGAGAATTAATCAAGAAAATGAAACCAAATTGGGCATATTGAGATTTTAGGGTGCAATAAATGTTTCTATGATGGTTAGACACTCCACCCCCTCCCCCTCTAAGGGGAGGCTGCCATACAAATGAAATTTCTGTATTACACGAGAATTAATCCAGCAAACGAAGCCAATTAAGGTATATGGAGGTTTTAGGGCGCAAGCTGCCATACAAATGAAGGACAAATTTCTTCATGACTCGAAAGTACTCGGAGTACTAGGAATTATTTAGTAAAAGGTAAATTCAACGGGTCGATTAGAAGATCAATCAATGAACAGTTCTGCGATTGGACTCATGCACTTGCGCTTAGTAAGAAAACGTGAGTGTTTGAAGGTATTGATAACAAATAATAAATTTTAGACGGGACGAAGTTTGCCGGGTCAGCTAGTTTTTCAAATAAAACATGAAAAAGTTGTTGTTAGGAAAGCTTTTTCCCTGTAGCTGTGCCCTTCTTCCGATGTATAAATGACGTGTTGGTAGTTCTATGGGCAATTCATACATATTTTTTTCATAATTTAACAAAAACATTCTTGAGAAAAGCTATTTTTTCTCAAGAATGTTTTTTTTAAATAATTTCCATTTTTTTAATATTTTTTTTTAAACTGTTCGATATTATATAATGGAAACATATGTTATATCATACATTTCATTCCTTTACCAATATTTTGTAGGTCCTATATTTTTTAAGTGAGAAATTTTTCGAATTTTTGGGTTTTTTTAAAACTTTTTTTTTCCAAAAATCCTAACTTAAAAATTGTAAGACCTACAAAATATTGATTATAGAATAAAATGTACCAAATTATTTATATTTTCGATTTAAAATATCAAACAAATTAAAACAAAAAAAATTTCACCAATTCAAAATTATCATTTGAAATATAAATATTATTTTTTCTCAAAAACAGCTATCTTACCACAAATTGATAGTCTAAGTCCCTTTTTATAATAAATTATTTTTGAGGCAAAATTTTGCAAAATGAATGTGTCCGGTATCTTTGAAGAAATAGAAATGAGTCGGGGTACTTGGGGTGGAAAAGATGGACACTTATTGAAAATACAAGTTTATGTACTTGATAAGTTTTGAAGGTCTTCAAATAGGCCTTAAAATGATCGAACAAAAAGGCATGATTAAAATCACCTAGAAGGGCTTGTAATTTTTCTTATTTTTTCACGTCTAAAATAGCTTCCGGCATTCGGATTGACGAAGTCGGAATACCTTTTAAAAAGCGCTCTGCTGATTCGTTCATAATATCTGATTGCTCTTGCAGTCTTAGTTAGTGAACATGTGTTAAAAAAGAAGTAGGAGATGATCAGATTGTTTGCAAAACAAAATGTTTGTCTTTCCCTTCGGTGGAGTGTTCGTCTTACCCGACTTAATTACCGTTTTGTCTCAAATTCCGAACACGTAAGCTTTGTTGGCCATTAAACAGTGTCTCATTACTCAAAATGGTACATTTTCGCGAAATTAACATGATTTTTGGAGCCTTTTATTTCATTTTTTTTCACCATAAAATTGATTTACACCTTCATGTTAAAAAATTAAAAATATGTTTGATTACATTTGTCCGAATATTCCGAACAGCAGAAATGCATTTTTTTTAAATCATAACTTTTGAGCTACTTGACCGATTCAGATGATCGACATATCAAATTCAAGCCAATCAGCTATCCTTTTTTGGAAAAATATTATACTCTCAAAAATTTGGATTTTGTGAAACTTTATTCAAATTAAGAATTTGTTTGCGCAAACATTTTATCGCTGGTTTTGACAGTTAGTTTTTTGCAAATGCTTAGTATAAGTTATAGGCAGTTATAGGCAGTATCGATACCAATAAATGATGTTAAAATGAAGCCTTTACCACAAATAATGTCAGAGTTTTCGTTATACAATTATTTTTAAATTAAAGTTTGGTAAATTTACATTTAAAAATGAAGTGTTTGGAATTTGAGACAAAACGGTAGTATTTTTTTTTCATCAATATTTCTGGAGTAAAAATGAGAAAACTTCACCGCTGATTCGATAGAAGAAATGATGGTAAAACACTCACGTGACGAATAATACCCCAAAAAATACTCTATAACAATGAGACCTTTATTTTCTGCAGACGAAAATTTACATCGAGCTGCTCTTTGTAGTATAATCACTAACTTTTTTTTTCAATTTTAACAGAAGGCCACGATCAAATTTTTCCCCAATTTTTGGAGTCAATATGAGTTTTATTGTGTCAAATAACCCATTTTGGCGTTATAGCTTATTTTCAGAAATTATACCATTTTTGCATAAACCCTTTCAAAAAAATTAGTCCTGAACGTGCCGAACAAGTTGATAAAGTTTCAGCTAAATTAGAAATAAGAAATAAAAATAGTTTCGAGTTGATCGGTAAAATGCCTCTGCCCTGATTCGTTCCGACGTCAATTTCCTGAAAATTCTAAATATAAGCGGGTTGATGGGAGAGTTGGCCTAGGGCCAGACAATTATTTGCGCTTGAGAATTATTTACGATTTGTTTGCTCATATAAAATTCAAGGAATTTCATATCGTTCCATTAGCTAATCATGATTCCTGATAATTTGCGTTTGGTGGCACGTGTCGGTAGTTCAATATGAATATCTGGCAATACAGCTGAACTTCTCCTCATTTTTCACGGACGATAAATTCATCGGTCATCACCAAACAAATTTAACACCTTCAACATCTGTTCCTGACGCAAACGACATTTTTTCTCCAAATCGTATTGCATTCCCAATTGTATCAAATATCGGAAAGAGGTAAATTCCAAAATAACAACAGCCGTAAAGCAAATGAGCAACAATAACGAAAACACACACAGAAAGTGAGCCGAAGCAGCTCTAATTAAGAAACATTTTTACGACCTTTTCCTATTCATGGCGCCACCCTTCCCCCCACAAAGTCACAGCAGGAGTTTTCCCACTCTTCTGGGTGTGCTAAGTACTTAGAAATTCCGAAGCTCGCAAGCGAGATGATTTCAATCACGGTCCAAAAATAATTTTATCGATCTCGAATTCCACTTCAGCGTTCTCGATTACACAAACAGACAGAACCACTGCATCGTAATATGTACCGATTAAAACATTTGATAACCGGTTCACGGAGCACGAAACGTTCTCTGTACCGGGGATAAGCTTGGTGCTTCTTAGTTTGCACTATAACCAGTCATCACTAATTTGGGAGATTCATAAATTATTGAAAATCCTGTTCGTCTCGAGGTGATCTCCAATTAAGGCTGGTTTGCATTTTGCATTTACAACACTTTCAGCTTCGATGATTCGATGATCTGCAGGAATCAAATGTGAAAAAAGCGAACTAAAATTTATGACCAAACTATCTCCGGCACAAAAATCCCACACGCTTTGCTTTCAACAGCAGCCAGGATTCCTGATCCTTTGGTGGCTCAAAGATTTCGGAGGAAGGAACGGAGGAGGACAAATCTGGAACACGGAACAAGAGAACGACGAAAATTGGTCATAAATCAGCAGTATTGATCGATCGTATGTTTCTGCCGTTCGACATTTGTTCCGCACGTGAGATAAGGTAAGCACCATCGGAGGATATGTAAATGTTTATGTTTATGTACATGACTCTCGGTGCCATTCTTCGTGGAAAGAAATTTGCGCTGTTTGTTCATAATCTTGATCTGTTATGCTGGCACTGAAAAATAGATTCAAACACTAAGATTACAAGAAATCTGTATAACGTTGATCATCAATTCAGAAGATAACGCTTTCACTGAGTGACAGGAGAACGGTTTCAATGATGGACAATGGACAATATTTTGAAACATTTATTCGTTTCCTAAAGGAAGAATGTACGATAATGTCTACGAAAGCTGATGTGTAGGGCGACACCGGCATTTTATTATCTATCGGCGCCGGGATATTGGGAAGGATACGAATTATTTTCATTGAGAGTGTTCATCCCAGTAATGCAGTACCGCATCTTTCTTTCCACACTATCAACAAGAAGGTTCGATGGAAAAATACAATAGAGTTATTTTATTAAATCCAAACGTAGTCTTTTTGATGAAACGTGACTTCACTTGATTCCATACAAACATCTTCCCGATGTTATTTTGTCATATTTTCTAGAACTATTACAAATACAATGAACCTCTTGAAGCTTGAATGTTTGCTCTACAAAGTTCTTTCCATTGTCAAACTTTACTGAACTAGAAAACAAAAAAAAAGTATGACGCTATCTAAATCAAAGCTAGTTATTACATCCGAAATCTCCGACTCATAACGATGAAATCGTATTTTGTCAGCAAACTTTCGTATAGCTTCCTTGAGCTTTTCTTTGCCTTCCAATTCCTTTGCTTTACGGTTTGATGCAACTTGGGGGCTGTCCACATACCACGTGGACAGAAAAAGCATGATTTTCGATACCCCCCTCCCCACCGTGGACAGGCGTGGATATTCCTTATACCCCTCCCCCTATCGCCACGTGGACATTCCCCCAGTTTTTGGAAAAAAATCTAGAAAATTCTATATTCTTCGCTTGAATTTAATTTCAAGTTTGTTTCTATTTCCTATTACATGTTTTTATTGATAAAAATGATAGACTTATTAATAGTAACGAGTTGTTTTTTTTTTCAAGATTGTCCGGGAAGCTCATTATTGTCTTCCAAATTCCATTTACATTATCTCCATATTCATATAAAAATATCAATGTGAATCTACTCTCGAATATTTTCATTATAGCTGGTTGGTTATTTGAGTATCAAAAAATTAAAACAGTGAAATCAAGCGCTTTGTTTGAGAACAGTTATAGGCAAATATCAAAGAAATTCGTCGAAACAATACAGAAGTGATATATTGGTATATTGAATTGTAAAAAATGTTGTAATGTCGGATTTTAAATTAGCACAATGTTGCATTCTTGAATCTGATCGAGTCATCCTATCGGGTTTCGCGAATGTTGCAACCTTGGATATAAAAGTAAATTCTTTTTTTATTTTCAAAAAACCAAAAATATATGCATAAAAAACGATTAAAAGGATTCGATTATATACAGTGAAAATAAATCCGAAATTGTGTATAATCAAGTCCGCCCTGTATTCATGGCAATGGGTCAACTTTCATTTAATCGCAGTTCAGTGAAAAAATAATACTTTTCAACAATTCCCTGAACACTCTTAAGTTCATCATTAGAGAACATATCAGAATCGTAATCAGAAATGCGTTTTACTCTAATTTACGATGGTTATTCAACAAAAAGTTCGAAAACTACCTTTTTTAACCCATTCTCACCCCCAACATATGAAAGTCGGGGGTATTTCTGATTTTCAAGTAAGGTGAGTGGTACGATAAATTCTAGCAAATAAAATATAACTTTCTTTTTTTTTTCCAAAATATATATTTTTATCAAGGCTCATATGGCGTTAGCCTGACGGGGCCGGAGTTCAATATTTTGACAGTTTTTCTTATTATCTATGTTAGTAATATGTAACCGATTACTCGCGGTTGGCTCGAGGTTAGTATTACAAGTGTTTTCGTAATTCGGATGTTGCTGTCTCCAATGCTCTGTACGTGTACCCGACACGGGATACTTCCTATTGGGATGCAGCTGACCCTTAATCAGCAACGCCCCCCTAGTCTGTACCCCATATCTAGCGTGGTGCGTCTTTCTCGACTCGAGGAATCCAGGATAGAATGGTCACTAGCCGGCGCAATCATCAGCTCGTGTAGAGTTGTCATAAGCGGTACAACCTTTGGCTCTTGTTGAATCATCAGTGGACTGCACAACCTTTGGCCCGTGTATCTGTAAAGAGTGTGTGTATGTATTGCCGCGACTAAGTAAAAGTTTATAGATCGGATAGGAGGGATACGAAACAGGGACACAACGAAGGAAACATCATTAAACGATGACATCGGCGTTTCTGAGGAACAGGTATAGATGAAGCAGAAGATCAGGATCACGGCTACCTATATTATCCCGGACGGGGATATCCGATTGTCTGCCTTGTGCTCTCAGTGCTCTAGAGAGCTGAGAGCGAGCAGCATGGAACCGGATACACAACCAGACAACATGCTCGATGTCGTGGTAGCCATCGCCACAATCACAAAGATTGTTTGCTGCGAGCCCAATGCGATAGAGATGCGCGTTTAGGTTGTAGTGATTGGACATGAGCCGAGATATCACGCGAATGAAATCACGACTTACATTCAATCCCTTAAACCATGCACTCGTCGAAACCTTAGGGATAATCGTGTGTAACCAACGACCGAACTCATCTTCACTCCACATGCGCTGCCAACTAACGAGTGTGTCCTGACGAGGAATGTGAAAAAATTCATTATAGGCAATTTGCCTTTCAAAAAGTGTGCCTTCTGAAGCGCCCACCTTAGCTAGCGAGTCCGCTTTCTCATTCCCCGGAATCGAGCAATGAGAGGGAACCCATGCTAAGGTAATCTTGAATAATTTTTCGACCAAAACACTCAATAGATGTCTTATTCTTGTTAGGAAATAAGATGAGCGTTTATCAACTTTCATTGAGCGGATTGCTTCTATTGAGCTGAGACTGTCTGAAAAAATAAAATAATGGTCGATGGGCAGTGTTTCAATGATCCCTAGAGCATAGTATATCGCACCCATTTCTGCGACATACACGGAACAAGGATCTTTGAGTTTGAAAGAGGCACTGGAATTTTCATTGAAGATGCCGAAGCCAGTGGACCCGTTTATGAATGAACCGTCAGTAAAGAACATTTTATCAGATCCAACTTTCCCATATTCTGCCGAAAATATCGGCGGAATAGAATCGGAGCGTAGGTGATCTGGGATTCCATGGATTTTTGGTCGCATGGACAGATCAAAAATGACAGAGGAATTGCAGAAGTATGGGAAGCAAACTTGGTTGGAGATGCCTGGTGAAGAGTGCACGTCGTGGGTAAGGTACTCATGGTATAAAGACATAAAACTTGACTGAGGAGTCAGTTGTAGTAGATTTTCGAAGTTATCAATCACCAATGGATTCATGATCTTGCAACGGATGAGAAATCTGTAGGATAATTCTGTGAACCGAAGAGTAAGCGGGGGTACTCCTGCCAAAACTTCGAGACTCATCGTATGTGTCGAATGCAAACACCCCATGGCTATACGCAAGCAACGATATTGTATCCTCTCCAGCTTGAGAATATGAATCCTGGCAGCTGATCGGAAGCAAAAACTGCCATATTCTAACACTGACAATATCGTTGTTTTGTACAACTGAATGAGGTCTCCTGGATGGGCACCCCACCATGTTCCGGTTATTGTATTAACTTTCTTATCATCATATATTATGTTGGTAAGTTCTTTCATTATTTCAACCATACAGAACACAGGAGCCATCTCTTTTAGAACCACAGAGGGCGGTTTTCATACTATCCAGCGACTAATCGCAATTCCTTCATCACTCGGTTGCAACACTGGTGGAATAAACAAACAATCAAACAAAACGGCCCCTTTCCAAGGCCACCAATCATTATCAAAGAGTATAGCCTAACGAAATCCTACGTCAACTATGCGGTCGTGTCTCGGACACAACCCTCCCGTGACTTTTTGACTCGTGAGATTTTTTTTAGTGGGCATATGTATTCAAGCATGAGCTTCAATTTTGAAGTTGTTGCTCGAAACCTTTGGTTATACAGAAAAACTGTCCGAGCACGAATAGTGAGACTGTGAGAAATGATACGTTGAAATTATACACTGTAATATAACTTAGATATTAGAAAGCGAAAAATATAAATAGAATGAAGTTACAAAAATTTCCTTGTTTTCTGAAATTTAATTGCTATGTTGGTTTTATGTTTTGAAATTATCTGGCTAAGATTACGAAAATGCACTAAAAATGGACCTTGAAGATTTTTCTTCTGAAATTTCAGTATCTGGAAATGCAATCAAAATTTTGGCTATGACTTTATGTTTTCACACACCAAATTTGTAGGGAAAAGGAACGGGTTCTAGGTTATTCAAAATTCAGTGTTAATTTTCATTCCAGGCTAATTTTTGTTAATTATTTGTTTCTGTTTTTATTTTGACAAAGCCAGTTATAAAGTTTTTTATACAACCAGAGGTTTATGTGCTATAATTTTCAAATAAAGTTATGCTAAAATACAAACGCCCCCTTTATAATTTAGAAAAAGTATTTCTAATAATGGCACATACTCAGTATTCTAATCCAAATGCGTGTGACGTGTTATTACCAAATCAGAAGCAAACGCTCTCATCAGGATCAGAGAACTAGCCATAAGTAGCGATAGGCTCTAACTTTCGCGTTTTTTAATCTAAATTTGGATCTTAAATTCAAAATTACCATTTGTAAGGTGTAATTCTCTTATCCATAATCGTAAATCTTTCATCGTTTTTCGGATTTGGGGTGTTTTTACGCAACTAGTAAATGCAAACCGATTTTTATTCATGAAAATAACATATAATCGATTCGAGTTCTCTAAGGGCAAGGAGACGGCCATATAGATGAAACACAAACTTCTGCATAACTCGAGAACTTGTCAAGCAAATGGAGCCAAATTTGGGATGTGAGGGTTTTTATATGCGAGATTTTTTTCTATGATGGTATGACACCCCTCCCTCCTCTCGAATGGAGTGGGGGTCCCATAGAAATAATACACACATTTCAACCAAACATATTCTAACCAAACATGACAATTAAAAATTTTCGGAAAACTCTGAAGGAAAATAGGAAAAAATCAATTCGCATATGTCCCCATTAGTAATTGAGAATTGTAAGAAGCTTCTCGAATTGAACCAACGTTCGAGGTCCATGGATCTGTACTCTCATTACATTTCTCAAGAAATAAAACCTTCAGCAGACATCTTCAATAATGTTAGCTTTCCGAACTTTTGCAGATCTTCCGTAGATTTCGATCTTTCTATAAAGGACGAAACTCGAGACATTTCAGATCATCTTCGATTATTGTTAATCCCTAATATTTTCGCTTCAAAATATAACCATATCAATTATTCAAGAATGTTTTTCACTGATGGTTCAAGAATCAACAGATCCACTGGTTTTGGTATCTTTAATGAACATTACACTAGCTTCCATAAACTTGAGGACCCTTGTTCAGTGTATGTTTCCGAACTGGCTGCAATATATCATGCAATTAAGACCATTGAGTCCTTACCACCTGATCACTATTTTATTTTCTCGGATAGTCTTAGCAGTATATAAGCCATTCAATCCTTGAAACAACAGACGAAAGCATGATATTTTCTTATCAAAATTAGGAATGCATTGAATTTTCTTGTTGATAAAAGTATTCGAATCACTTTCATTTGGATTCCTTCCCATAGCTCTATTCCTGGTAATGAGAAAGCGGATACACTCGCAAAGATGGGTAGTATGCAGGGCACAGTTTTTGAAAGACAAATCGCGTTTCGGGAATTCTTCTCCACTTCCCGATAGCAGTCACTCACCAGTTGGCAAAACCAATGGAACAGAGATGAGCTTGGGAGATGGCTATACTCTATTATCCCCAAAGTTTCAACGAAGACCTGGTTTAAAGAATTAGATCTTGACAGAAATTTTATTAGAACTATGTCCAGATTGATGTCCAATCATTCCGCGCTAAATGCGCATCTCTTCCGCATAGGTCTTGCTACTAACAATTTATGCAATTGTGGTGAAGGGTATCATGACATCGAGCACGTTGTTTGGTCATGTAATGAATTTTGCAATGAAATAATCAAACTGGTTGCCGATTTAGAAGCTTAAGGAGTACACTCACGCATGCCAGTTCGCGATATCTTAGCTATTCACGACCATAATTTTATGTTTCCCATATATGTCTTCCTAAGAAGCGCTAATGTTATTATTTAGGTCGCATCTCCTACTCCCACTGTCCATTCTCCCTTCCTTTCCTATTACACAAGCAGAACTTAGTACCCGTTGAGATGAGATCATTACAGGAGCTATTTACATAACAAAGCACAGACACTGTTCGAGACAAGGATAACATCGACGAGGCAACGAAGGAATAAATTATATTTTTTTTTATTTTGCATTGTAGTTGCACTGTAGTTTCCGCTAATTAGACTTAAGTTAATGATTATGTAGTTATAATATATTCAAATAGTTTTAAAATGTATTGTTTGATGGTGGCTCTTTATCCACTTGAGCCTAATTAAATAAATAAAGGAAAAAAAATCGCATATGTTCTAAAATTACATATTGACAAGCGTTTTAAGACCATTTGCTGTTTGTGTTAACGAGATTGATCTTCGTTCGAAAATGGAAATGGGTTTTAATGTTATAAAACACACTCTTATATCTTCTTCTATCTATATAATTAAAAATGGATCGCCAAATGTGTTGATAACAGCAAAACTCGAGAGAGGAATTGTCCGACTTAGGGCTGTCTTTATTCTATCATATTTTCTGTATCAAACATTCATTCCGTGTAACGGAGAAACATGTTATTTGCAAGTTGTTGAAAAATCTTGAATGAGAATCGTGTCTAAAAATAATCTGATATTATAATGACAAATTTTTGTAGAAGTACTAGGAATTTTATAGTAAATGGTAATTTTAAAGGGTAAATTAGACGATCAATCAATGAGCAATTCTGCGATTGGACCCATGAACAGCGCTTAGTAGAAAAAACGTGGATGTGATTACGAAAAATAAATTTTGGGCGGGACAAAGTTGGCCGAGTCAGCTAGTTCGCTTATAAAAAATTAGGCGATTCGATCTTTTTTAGGTATTTCATGATCGGAAATGCTTGGTTTTTTGCTTCCCATACTTCTGCAATTCCTCTGTCATTTTTGATCTGTCCATGCGACAAAAAATCCATGGAATCCCAGATCACCTACGCTCCGATTCTATTCCACCGATATTTTCAGCAGAATATGAGAAAGTTAGATCTGATAAAATGTTCTTTACTGACGGTTCATTCATAAACGGGTCCACTGGCTTCGGCATCTTCAATGAAAATTCCAGTGCCTCTTTCAAACTCAAAGATCCTTGTTCCGTGTATGTCGCTGAACTGGGTGCGATATATTACGCATTAGGGATCATTGAAACATTGCCCATCGACCACTATTTTATTTTTTCAGACAGTCTCAGCTCAATAGAGGCAATCCGCTCAATGAAAGTTGATAAATGCTCATCTTATTTCCTAACAAGAATAAGACAACTATTGAGTGTTTTGGTCGAAAAATTATTCAAGATTACCTTAGCATGGGTTCCCTCTCATTGCTCGATTCCGGGGAATGAGAAAGCGGACTCGCTAGCTAAGGTGGGCGCTTTTGAAGGCACACTTTTTGAAAGGCAAATTGCTTATAATTAATTTTTCCACATTCCTCGTCAGTATACGCTCGTAAGTTGGCAGCGCATGTGGAGTGAAGATGAGTTCGGTCGTTGGTTACACACGATTATCCCTAAGGTCTCGACGAGTGCATGGTTCAAGGGATTGGATGTAGGTCGTGATTTCATTCGCGTGATATCTCGGCTTATGTCCAATCACTACAACCTAAACGCGCATATCTATCGCATTGGGCTCGCAGCAAAAAATCTTTGTGGTTGTGGCGATGGCTACCACGACATCGAGCATGTTTTCTGGTCGTGTATCCGGTTCCATGCTGCTCGCTCTCATTTCTCTAGAGCACTGAGAGCACAAGGCAGACAATCGGATATCCCCGTCCGGGATATCTTAGGTAGCCGTGATCCTGATCTTCTGCTTCATCTATACGTGTTCCTCAGAAACGCCGATGTCAACGTTTAATGATGTTTCCTTCGTTGTGTCCCCGTTTCATATCCCTCATATCCAAACGATAAACTTTAACTTAGTCGCGGCAATACATACAGACACTCTTTACAGATACACGGGCCAAAGGTTGTGCAGTCCACTGATCATCCAACAAGAGCCAAAGTTTGTACCGCTTATGACAACTCTACACGAGCTGATGATTGCGCCGGCTAGTGACCATTCTATCCTGGATTCCTCGAGTCGAGAAAGACGCACCACGATAGATATGGGGTACAGACTAGGGGGGCGTTGCTGATTAATGGTCAGCTGCATCCCAATAGGAGGTATCCCGTGTCGGGCACACGTACAGAGCATCGAAGACTGCAACATACCAATTATGAGAACACTTGTAATACTAACCTCGAGCCAACCGCGAGTAATCGGTTACATATTACTAACATAGTTGTAAGCAAACATTGTCGAAATATTGAACTCCCGGCCCCGTTAGGCTGACGCCATATGAGCCTTAATAAAAATATATATTTTGGATAAAAAAAAATGCTTGGTTGTCCAGTATCAGTTGCATATGTTTTATACGATATTTATATACAGTGTGTTTTCATCGTTATGAGTATTGATGAAAGAGTATGAACAACTCAGTTATATATTGTAATATTTGTCAATAAACAACAAGAATTATTAAGGAGAGAGAAAAGTCTGGAATGCTTGCGACCTAAATGATACGAGAGAAATGGATCGTTGCGGGAGGTCTAGAAACGAATCTACAAAAAAACGCCCCGTATTCAGAAATCGCACCAACACCGAATTTCAGAAGTGTATAAATCAAATCGATAGAAAAACCACACGAAACATAGCGCGCATCTTCCCCGACCAGCAGGCAGCAGCACATAAGAGCGTAGCAATTTCTTAAACAAACAGTCTTCAGAATATATGCTCAAGTGGCGTCTTCTATCAAGTGTTTTTCGTCCTCCCCCGGCACTTTCCTTTTCCGAAGCATTATAGCCCATGAAACAAATTGTGATTGTTATCGAATACCATTTCTCATCTCTCCTGCTTTTGGGCCACTCTTCCGATCCGATATGCTGTACACGCACGCACCATTATGGTGCTCGACAACAACAATGGATTTCCCCGCGCGTATTTATGCTGCTGCACCCAGACGATATGTAAAAACAGAATGAAAGGAATACATTCGATGTTTATTTTGATTACGGAAGAGAGAGAGGGGTCGGAGCGTGAGTTACTCCGTCTGTGAATGATCTGTGTGACCGGTAAAGAAAAAAGACTACCTTTCACCGCCCCTTGCGGGGGAACGCCGTCTACTGTTGCTAATTTGAAAAGAGGCGAGACGAAACAACAACAACAACAACAGCAGCATGGAAATTGAATATAAACAAACTGCATGTAAACAGAGAGAGAAAACGGTACTCACACAGCTCTCGCTGTGATCGATGTTTACTCAGGAAATTGGCTCTTCTCTATTTCGCTCTCTCAAACGGTGCGATGTTTTCCTATGCGCGCTGTTCGGCGCAGATGAATCAGCAGCATGCAGCAGCACCAGCAGTGGGATCGATGCGGCAGTTCGATTTGCGTTGCGATCGAGTGTAGCATAGTATCACGGAGAGGCTGTATCGATTACTCTCCTCCTTCTTCTCGTTCGAAACGTGTGTGCCGTGTGTTTACCGCGCGTGTTGTTCAGGATCGCGTAATACTCGTGCCGCGCCGGGTTCTCGCGTAGTCGCGACGAGGATCGCTGATCTCTTTTAAAATAGTCCGCAATTCACGGTTACCGGCGCAGTCGGTGCTCGGTTTCGTATCCAGAGGGAGCGGTCTTTTAGCGAACGCCAGGATATTTGTTCTAATGAGCAATAGTAGCTGCTATCATCATCGCAGGCAGAGGCGCAGATGGACGTAATTCTCGAGTGAGTGATTATTGCCGCAGTAAAGCAGTAAAGTTTTCGCCGAAAAAGTCCAAACTGAGGGATCATTTCGAATCGTGTGAAAAAAGTTAAGCCGGGTAGAGTCCAGGGAAAAAGAATGCGATGATGACTTGCGGGTGATTAATGGGTCAATTTTCGATTTTTTGCTTCCCTCTTCCGCTGTTTGTATACGCAGAGATCGCGCGCGGTTGAGCCAGTGCATACAAGTTTTGTTTTTTCTTCATTATTCAGTAAATGGACAGTGCAATACGAGTTACGAGTGCGAGTCCATACAGCGAGAGTCGTGCAGATCGTGGATCATCAACTGGGCTAGTCTAGCGTGTAAACAGCGGCCCGAAGCAGCAGTAGCAGCAGCTGTTTCTGTTGATGATGAGTCTGGTGCTTTTCGTGATCAACTTGTAATGACTTTGAATTCCAAGGAAGTGTTGAATTAATACTGTCTACCCAGTGGCGTGGGATGAATGTGTGTTGTCATTTTGTTTGTGCGCTCTCTCATTTCGGGGAAATTGCGACAATCGACAACCAGTTTGGTGCGGTTGTGAATGAATTTTAAACGTGACATACGGGTGGACTTAGTGATCGCATGTTATGAACTTATTATGTCCGTGAAGGCAGAGAAGTGAACGGCAAGTGATTTCGACGTATTCTAAAGAACAGGAGAGATTCGAAAGTAAAACGTTTTGTGGAAGCGCAACTGGTTTCAAAAAAAACTAGCACGTTCTGCAGAAAACCTGTTCGCACTTTTTGCGCAATACAAGTGAGTAACGTTTATTTTTTTTCTACTGTAAGCAATTCCGAGTAAATTTCTCGCCGAATGTTTTCGAGGAAAAATAACTTCAAAGAAATGGAATCTTAACCGTAACAATGAATCAGCTCAGAAGGTTGAAAGTCTCTTTAATGAAAAACAAAAAAAAAACTCTTAGCCTTACGTTAGATTGTGAATTCATGAGTTCGAGGTATAACTGTTACTGCAAAAACCATAACAAATTTAAAGGGTACTTTCGTATTAGCGTCACCGGAGCCGAAATACAATAGATAACAATTTTATTGTACACACTGGCACTCAGATATCTTTTGTACTGTTGCTGCCTTGTTGTTTGTAGTGTTTTGGCATTTGCAATGATATATTTCAAAGCAAAACTTAACCGGACAAACGTATGCCGTCCGACGCTCGCTAACTAAAGGATCATCTCCTATGTTTCAAACTAACCGGGCAATCGAAGGAACACAGGTTTGCTTGCGAAAGGCCGCCGCTTCCGACGGCGGGTCGGCGTACCATTTTAAGTTAGTATGGGTGGGTGATGAAAAAATTTATGAACGAGTTTTTTTCTTCATTTAAATTGACTGACTTCTATACTCAGTGTTTACCTATTTTTACATTTTCAAAACATAATCTGAATAGATTATAGCAACATGAATATAAATTAAAGTCAAATAGTCTACAACTACAAGCAGATATAATGTGAATGAAAACAGAATTTTCTCTTACGTTTCCTCGTCGATATTATCCTTGTCTCGAACATTGTCTGTGGTGGCTGGTAATAACTGGCCAAGATATGTAGAGAAGGTATCCTACTGCCGTGAATGCTCCCTCGTGAACTTAGCAGTGGCTCCTATATGTCGACTTTTGCGTCTGTGAAGGACGATTTGTAGTCAGCATTGATTTTCTGCTACTATTCAAAGGCAACTTACAGTGAACGTTGAAAAATGAAGAACGTTGAAAACCTCCGAAAAGTTCGAGCTATAGGCGCTTTGGACGAATATCTCACTCAAACGCAACAACAAGTCGCGTAGTTGAACGTGACTCAATAAACCATCTTCATACGTTTAAAGACCATGGGAAAAATCTAGAAGATAGGAAGTAGGATTCCACATGAGCTGAATGAAAGGCGGTAGGAAAACCTGATAATCACTTGTGAAACATTACCCATCAGGTACAAAAGGAGAATCATCGGAGAGTGAGTTTTGCATTTTTAATACAATAAATATGTGTTTTCTTAAAAAAATATGAACCTTTGGTAGAGCATTTATTGAGAATTGTAGTTTTGCTAGCAATAGTGGCTGGAGTGGAGTGGATCATCCAATTATCCCGTGTAATTTTGCTTCCGGGCTTTGTTTGTATGTTCTCGGCATGTTTCAAAAATAAATAGTAAAACAAACAACAAAATTAAGAACTGAGGGAGATTTGGTACACGGATCGAATCTCTCCATAAAAGAACTAAGTATCCTCACTTCGAATACATTTTTGTTTTATATTCTATCTGAATGAAATCGATGGGTCAACATTATTTCTACACATGAAAAAACAACACCTATGATGAGAACAATATCGAAATAAAATTTTTCACGAGAATAGAAGAAACCAAACAACTTATTGGACAGTCTACTTCCAGATATTCGTAAACAATGTTATTTTTGTTTAAATTACTAATTAGAATGAAAAAAAAAACGAAATCCGTTCATCCCAAATAAAAGCCTTTTATTTTTTTGAATTTCAGTTAGACCCTCTTGTTAGATCCAATTTTTGTATTGTTTTGAGTTAGAATATGCCCTTTTGCGATTTGACATTTTAATTAGTTCTTTTTCGAGTTGTTTAGAACATCTGATGAGTAAGGAACAAAAATTTACAGATTTTGAATATTTAGGTTGATGAGACAGTACGTCTTTATTTTGGAATTTCTATGGAGAAGAATCCGAAGTAGACAGCATTTTTTTTATCCCATCTGTTTATTTTATAAGGCTCATTCAGTAATTCAGCTGTAATAGAGCCGAATTTATTCGTGTACATTTTTTATCTTAAGATAATTTTTTTTGTATAACACACTGTAGCCATTTTTTTATGCGTAACATTTGTGAACATTTCTTTTATCTAAGAGTATTCCTATTCTATCGATACACATGTTGCCTTTTTCGGCGTAGGAATATTCCTGTTGTTCGAATGTTCACAGTTGGACTGTTCACACAAGACTGTTGATATAAGGCTTCCATTGTTGTGTTATTAATAGTACCAATTACTGATCCAACAGACCGTAATGTGAGCGGTAAAGGACTGGGATTACCGCCACATGATGATTATTGCGTAGAGGTAAAAGCTAGAATAACACACGAAGATAGTCAGTTGAGGGCCCTGAGTTATGAGCTCATGATTGTTCGCTTAATAATGAACATGCAACCAATTAGGCTACGACAGAAAATTGACGAATCTACTTTAGATTTGCAGCCAGATGATGCAGCGAGTAAAATGATGATGCTTTGTTTTTTTGGTTTGAAATTCGTAAAATGTTCAAGATTTATTCTTCAAATTTAGCGGTTTAAATATTTTTTTCTACGCGGAAAAGATTAAAAAATCATCATTTTACATTGTTTCATTCATAAAACATAATGAATGGGTTGGTATAAGTGTTGTTATTTACATTTTTTGTACTAGGTATACAGTGGGTACATGTGTTGCGCTTCAAATACTGCAAATCCTTCTCGTATCGGTCAAACGGAATCCCCTACATAATCAATGATATCAACCAACTTAATATGATATCGATTGCATTGCTATTATCCACAGCATGAGCTTCTGAAAAATGTCCAGAAGTTAGTACTCATAACATATATGCATTAGCAAACATAAAAATTTCGAAGGTTATCTATGACTTTGGTTCAATCACGTGTTGAAACCATTGTGAATATAAAAAAAATTAACTTTCATACCATTTACTGACAACATTTGATGGTTAAAACGAATATAAATAGAAGTTAATAGAAATAATCATCATCTCGCTTTCAAGCACGTAGAAGTACAAACATCATCACTTTGTGGTTCTGAGATCTAATGTAGGTGTCGCAGGAGCTAAAACCGCTTTGAGTGAAACGGATACTTTCAATAAAATGGTCCAACTTTTTATAAGATCCAAATCAACTTCGATCCGATTCTCGTATCAAAAAGGTCTATCTAAAATGTTAAGCATGATGAATTAGGCCCTTTTTCATGTGTTTTCATGTGTATTTTTTCTTAGTAGTTTTTGTATATTATATTAATGGCTCTTTCAAAAAGGGTTAATGATGAGTCAGGCGCTGGACGCCCCAGCATGGAAACAACAGATGGATATTAAATACAAAAATATTGAATATTGAAGCATATTAAGAAAATTGATAGGAAAATTGACGAAACACTATGTATGAATTTCATACTAACTCGTTTAGAAGTTTGCAGCATCATCTCAGATTGTAGTGGAACTTTGTGGGTGTAAATATATTAACCGTTTAAGCAACTTTGCATACTTGGAATCTCCAAAAAATATAGATTACTTTTTGAAAAGAGCCTAAGTTTTTATTCTTAATTTTTTACAAAAATTTTACTAAAAAAACTATAAGACCCACAACAATTTGGTCATAAACTGAAATGTAGAAAATTGTTAAAATTATCTTTGAACATATCAAACAAATTTCATATAAAGTACACCGACAAAATTTTAAAGAAATCAAAATTATTTTTTCTCAAAATCATAGTCTTGTAAAATTCTAAAAAACTCACCCCACAAGTCATCCATGCATCGGAAGATGGGCAATTCTATAGGGAAAGAGTTTTGCTTTGTGAAACTATATGTAAACATTTTTGATCGAATTTAGATCCGAGCTTTAGGCTTCTCCTTCTGCTTGGATGGCACTAACGTTCCCAGAGGAATTTTTGCCTTCTCAACGTAGGTGTTACGTGCGCAATTTTCATTAGTACACCCAAAATTATTTTCTAGCAAATGTTTTGTCATCCCAATTTATTACATTAAATGAGCCTAAAAAAACAGAAAATGCCATTACTCTCAAGTACTGGTATAGCATCTGTGAAATATATAAGAACAATATGAGAGAGCGAAACAAGAGACACATTGCAAATGGTGCAGCACTAGTGGTTATGCCGATAGCGTGGTCGTGTAAAACAGCCTTGCATTCCAGTTGTCTTCGGTTTGATTCCGGTTGACATCGTTTGGACTTTTTTCTTTGGCCCAATCCCAAAAGAGATGAAAAAAGGAAAAAAGAGAGAAATTGCTGCTCCCATACCAGCAAACATTTTAAAGCTTTAGAAACAGATGATTTTATTTGCTCATTTCACCCTTCAGCATACGAAAAAGCAGTTTTTCTACCCAAAACGAAATATTTACTGTCTACGCTAGTTTAGGTGTAGTAATGAGTTGAGGTTTCTATGCCGAAAAACACGCCTTGAATGTATTCTGGAATGGCAACCTCTAGAACCACAGTGCAAAGTCAAAAGAAAGTTCCTTGACGAAAAATCTCCCGACCAGAACGGAAATCGATCTCGAACTCCTGGCATGATAATGTGTTATGCTAACCACTCGGCCACGGGTGCACTACAGGCTAACCACTCCAATACAAGGATGTGGTGAAGGCTCAAAAACTTTTTTGTGGGCTTGGATATATGACAGATCGCATTATCTTGTTGAAAATCACCACTTCTTTGCTCCTACCAAACATGATGGCGATTCAAGCAAGATCCTTTATTTCGACCACTGGAAACAAAACTTTTGACTATACAGCAACACAATGTCCTGGAAAAAAGGTAATGAAGATGGTCGAGATTCGAGCGACATAGCATGCGCTGCCATAACTATTTCGCAAATAGTGACGTCAGTCGTTGTGTTTATCTTTGATTGCCCACCGCATCCATGTAAAAATGCTATTTTGAGGAAGTAATTCATCAATCAAAAACGTACATTTTTGTAGAGCTCCCGCTGAATATGAGGCTAATGTGATAGCGTGGAGTGAATATTTGTGAAATCACTTCGAAGAGGACGGATAAAAGTGATATTTCCATGTGCCATTTTCACTCCCCCACGTTCATAGAAACAAACGAAGTTTCATTATTTTACCGTTATGAAGTTGATGTTTCGAAGGCTCTCAGTGTCGATGTGTATGTTGTGAGATAATAATCGCCAATTAATCAAAATTTCACCGAAAATGTTATTGCTTTCGAGAACTAAGCATACGACTGCTCTCTGGACCTTTCTACCACATGAATAATCGAAATAAGTCACGATATAATTGTCATCTGTTGAAAAACAACCAGTTGAATGATTTCATAAGAATTTTGGCTCAAATTATCATGCAACCGTGAGTATTTTCAACATTGTTTTGTTTCTTCCATATACATTCCATATTGAATGCAAATTGTTACGACACGATATTTTGCTTGCCAATACAGATACACTTCGCCTACTGCTCTACCTCTATATGTACCTCATTGACAGCAACACAATAGCGTCAGCAAGAAAAAAAATACTGATGAGAGATGATGTTTTTATACTTTGGGTGCTCATACACTGTTTGACCGTAGCCAAATATTTGACCCTTTTGTGACAGATGAAATTTGATCAACGTGTACTGATCAAAAATATTCGACACAAAACACGACAAGCAAAAATTCAGTTATTGAATGCCTTAAGTATTTGTTCGGTCTGTTTGTCAAACCTGACGGTGCATGGTTAGGTTACCTTAAATATTGCAGTCGATTTTTTTCCATATGTTTGACATGTTTGACATTGTTTTACACTGTTGATAATTGAAGAGTGGTAAACAAAACAGTATTTGTACAAATTTCAAACCAATCTTTATCTGTCAAAAAGTGTCAAATATTTGACCTTCGGACTAACAGTGTATGGTCCCCTTTATTTCCAGACAAAAATGAAAGAATTCTAATTATAAAACACATACGTGCACTTTGAGCGAAACAACAAATCACTAATACAATCATGTTGGCAGTATTGGATTAAAATATGTAGAATTATGTAGAGTAGGTAAAATGTATATTGTGTTTATAATACTTTTCGGCAGTGTATTAGGCTATTCATTATGATTACATTAACGCAATATGTATATTTGGATTGGTAAATAAAATATGATGTCGTCATTATTTGCATTCAATAAAAAGTGTATATGGAAGAAACAAAACAATGTTAAAAAATTCACGGTTTTATGATTTTATGAGCCAAATTGCTCAGGAAATCTTGTAACTGATTGTTTTTAATAGATGACCAATTTATTGTGACTTTCTTCCATCATTTTAGGAGCAAAAATGTCCAGAGAATAGTCGTATTCTTAGTCCTCGCGAATAGTAGCAATTTTCAATGAAATGTTGCTTAATTGTAAACTATTTTTCTCATATCACATAGGGAAAGTGGGGGCATAGTGGTTACCCTAAGGAATATGCCCATTTCCAGCGTCCACATACCGCTTCAATTCCCGTTTTTCTTAGAATATTATAGTTCAACTCATTGTTGTTCAAGATAGCGTACGGCTTTTACTAAAAAAATTCAAAATAGTATATTTTTCATCATTAGAAAAAAAAGGTGAAAAGTCGATCTTTTTTTTTTGCATGGGGGTAAAGTGGTCACTCGCACATATCAAGCTAAATGGGATAGATTTATGCGTTTTTTTTCGTCCAAATTTGTTCAAATCATATTCGATATAGTAGGTACATGTATGAAATATGCTTGGTCTATTCACCTAGAGTATAAATTTAAATTTTCTGATGCATACAAAAACGTTGTAAGAAACACATAACGTTCCGCAAATGGAGGCTTGGTTTAGTTGGAGTGGCATATTTTTCCAGCGGTAAAAAAAATGACAGACGAAAATATCAGTTTTATTCATCTTTTCCGACATCATTTCACAAATACCCACCCATACATAAATTGAAAAAAAGGGTACAAGATGGTAAAACTATTGTTGACGAACTTTGTGGAACATCGAACTTCTATGAATTTTCCAAACTTCGAATTTTTGTATGTTAACAATCATTTTTATGAATGCTGATGTGATTTAAAATAAAAAAAGATCTTCAATCTCCTTCTAAATGCAGCCATTCTCGAGATATTTGAAAAAAGATTTCTAATTTATTGTCTTATTAAATTTGTTTTTCAAATTTATATATGTATTTTTTAATTTTTTTTCAATTCTTTCATATAAAATAGAAGTCATGTAGAAAATCTAAAAAATTAGTCCAAGATGGTAAAATTATTTTAACGAACTTTGTGGAACATCGAATTTTTATGAATTTTCGAAACTTCGAATTAATAATAATAATTTAAAGTAACAATAATCACATCAAATTATGAATTCTGATGTGATTCAAAACAAAAAAAGCTCTTCATCAATCTTCTTCTACATGCAGCAATTCTTGAGATATTTAAATTTTTTTTAATGATTTATTGACTTTTTTCTAGTAAATATACTTTTTTAATATGTTTGTCGTGTTATACCGCCATGTTCATGAAATTTTATGCATTTGCTTTTAATTTTCAACAATTTTTCCAAATACAGTCAAAGCTCTCTATAACGACAATCTTTACAGCGACAAATCTCTCTATAACGACATGTCCGAAGGTCATTCAAACATAACAACACAAACACAAACATAACATTCTCTATTGCGACAATTTTCAATTTCACTCCACTCATAGTGTATCATCCTACGAACGCTACGAAAGCCTACGAACGTAAATAGTCTATGTTGTGTATTCTAAGCTTTAATCAACTGTGAACATGAACTGTGAACAATGAACAAAAGACAGGGAAAGCTTATTGAAACAAATTAATCGAAGAATTACTGTACAAGAATCCCGTCCTAGAGCAAAAGAACAAAATTGCATTAAATATGCAATAAATTTAAAAATGAATGTATTGTTTGCGCAATTAATGCTTTCGATATCAAATTCAGGCAATAACTTAAAGTATCCTTTGTTTCAATTCGAAAACAATCACTGCCAAAAATGAGTTGAAATACCCAAAAAATCCTCAACGCTAAAGGGTACTAAAAATACAACATTGTTCAGTGAATTCAATGTGTCGCACAATGCGAATTCATTCATCATCAAAAATATGGACTAAAGTCGTGAAAAGGGTAAGAATATTGGCTTCAATGATGTTCAATTGGCGTATTTTGTCTGGCAATGAGATAAATAAAATCAATCATTTATCAAATCAGGGCCTGACGGAGCATTCAACAATGAAACTATAAGCCCACCCTCTCAAAACCAGCAAGCAGATGCTTTCCAGATTATCTATGCTAGTTTATTCACAAAAAAAAATCAATTGAAAATTTACTATTTTTTCTATCTAGAGAAAAATTTGTATCGGACGAATGAGCTGAATTTAATATTCATTGTTCAATGTTTTTTTGTTTCGAGATGGTTAGACATCAATTGCTTTTGTTTCTAGTATAATTTGATTGTTTTGCGTGAACTTGGGTGTTTTTCTCTCTATAGCGACATCTAAGCTCTCTATAACGACAATTCTCTATAACGACAGTCCCTTGCGATGCAGCTATAGAGAGCTTTGGCTGTACATCATTATGGTAAAAATATATGTTTAGGAGTTACGTGGAAAAACATTTGAAGACATGTGGGTTTTAACAAAATGTATTTCAACGTAACTCCTAAACGTATATTTTTACCATAATGATGTATTTGGAAAAGTTGGTCAAACTTATAAGCAAATTTATAAAATTTCATGAATATGACGGCTACATATTTCCTTAATAGTTTTGAACACTAAATAAACACACTGAAGAAATCTTTTGTACAAAGTTCAATAATATTTTTTTATAATTATTGATAAAATATTCAGCATAGGAATCTGTGCCTGCACTCAATAAATAAATAAGTGCCTTCACATAATATAAACCAAGGGAAAAAGAACAATCTCCCAACACTTCACGGTAACATTATTTTCGTTACCAAACGGCACCGAGCGAACGAAGAGACGATTTCTCAATTAGCTCGCTCCAAGCGTGATGTTGCGATTAGCGATAATCCAATTCCATGTTTTCATTTTCTGAGATTAGCCTTTTACTAATGAATGCGACATAAGGTGCGGGTCAAAACAGGGACTGCAGTGGTACAGTAGGGATGGTTCCGCATGTGTTACGCATATTTTTTTCTCTTGCTAACTGAGTTGAAAATTAATTTGAATGATAATGGATACCATAAGTTATTTTTCGTTTTGTTTTCGATGAACAAAATTTGCCTAAGGATATGTGCGAATGTTGTTCTAAAGAAAACTGCACCAGCAAAACTGTTGTGGCCTTGACTGTCGTAAAACTGTGCCCATTGAGAAAGACAAAAGTTCACTGGTAATTTGGTTTCCATCTCATATTTGCAGAATTTATCAGAAATGCACAAATGTCCCACTTGACCGGTGTCTACCCGATTCCGGTTCGAAGATTCCGTCAAATGTTAATAGAAATCCACATTTTATGAGTCTTTTACGGTCTCGCTAACACTCGCCAATCGACTTTACGTCCGCAAATGTGCACAATTCCACACAATCGCCCCATAACGCGTTTTTTTTTCGTGGGCCACATTGCTCGTTGAACCTTCTACCTGCGGGTGTGGCAAGCTTAACCGCGGATCAGCAATCCAATCTGGCATTCCCAGAAGCGAGTTTCTTTTATATAATGAAGAGTGTTGAAATCGTATGAATACTATATTTTAGAGGCTTAATTTTTTTTCCTGGTACCAAAGCATGTGGCAGACAAGTTTCGCAACATACACACACACACACATACACACAAACACACACACTAAAGCATGAAAATTTAATTTTCGATTTCATTATGCCGCATTAGCATACAAAATGATTTTTCTCATTATGTCTCGCAGCATTAGCTCCGGGGTGTAGTCAGCCTCCGAAACCGCACTGTCGGTCACACCACAAACAAAACACAAAAAATAATAAAATAAAACACGATAATTCTAGCACGAACAACTATAAACAATCCCGCATCCTATCCGCGAAGATGTTATTTTTATAGGCAACAATATTATCACCGTCCGTCTGTCCGGCGGAGGAATCTGCTTTGCTACTTCTCTCGCGCCAACGCCGGACGGCACGCTAGCGAGCGAGACCCATTATCAGACCCATCGAAACCTGAACGTGATTCAGCCGAGGAAATTGTTTCTCATCCATCTCGGCTGGGCTCATGGTGCTTTCTGGTGCTTTCTTCCGTCGTGCGGCGAATGGCACTGCAAATCAGTCAGCATCCGCGGGTGGCTGTCGTTCCGAAAGAAGAACGATCATTTCCATATGTGTGTTTCCATGAGTCAGTTTTCTGTGCATAAAATTTGTATAATGCTTGATTTACTTCTAATTTTTATGGCATGATGGGATGGTTCTCCTGATGGGGGCAGTCATTTCGTTTGCTGGTATGTTGGATGTGGGCCAGCGGGCTTGGTGGCTCTGCTTAGGGTATGTACTTTTACAGAGAATTGTAGTTTATATGCAGTTTCGAGTGAATAGCTATGATGCTTGTGAGTTATTCGTTGCTTTTTATACTTGGTCGAACCGATTTAAACATGCAACGATATGTGTCGAAATACAATGCTGAGTGTGTCGGCAATACATACATTTCGATCAAAAATGATAATTAAAAACCATCCGAATATGTGCTATCTGGTTCAAGAAGGTGTATTTGATTCCTTGCGTTTACCTACTATATTCACATTTTGGCTAGTTTCTTTCATTTTGGCTAGCGGGATAACCTATTACCATTATCCTTTCCCACTTGTCATAAAATCCCAACGATCCTATTCCCACAAATTCATTCCCACGCCATAAATTATCGTCATACATGTTTGTAGGCCAAATGCATTTTTATGTCACAAGCTCACAGCTGCATACGATAATATTAAATAACAACCACTCACCCTTGCAGCGTAACATTATGCAGAACTAACCCACTTCAACCAAGTGTGAAATGACAACACACAGAAACAACCACTACCCTTTTGTTCTCCGTATTGACCCGTTCGAACCAATCGAACGCGCTCACATATTTCCTTGCTGGCTCCTCCTCCTCTAGAATAGAAGCTACCTTGTGTAGAGTTTTAGTTTAAGCATTATAAAAAGTACATGTCGAATGCAAGCAAGGGGTCTTTTTACATTTCCAACCAATCAAGTTAACAAGTGTCGAATGCACGCGAGGACGGAACTAAGAATATAGTGATATTTATATTAGTGGAATGTGCCTGAGTTCTTTCATTCCGAAAATATATCACAAGTGCCCCAAAGTGATAGAAATTGTATACTACATCGGGTTGAACCTCCACATGGCGACCGAGACTTTAGCCTGAATCTTCGGCTATGAGTGAAACCAAACAATTTTTTTTTGTTTTGACGAAACAGTGAACGTTCAAAAATGGGCTTTTTCTCGGCAGACGAGATAGTGTCGAGCGCCCCAGTGTCGAGTTCACCGCAAACGATTGCTTTATGCATCCTTGCTGGTGCTGCGTTAGGTTACGGTGTTGTGCGGTTAATGCACACGTTTTATAAGAATCACTCGGAGAGAGTAGCCTCCCGAGCAGTGAGAGCGGCACAGCTCAACCAGGTATAAAGGGCAGAAGTGAACTATTTTTTTTTTCTTCAAAATTTGAACAAAGTGAACTAATCAACGAAGACGTGCCAACTAGACCAAAGTGAACTAATAAACGGAACTGTGCTAACCACCCATGTGAACGAACCAATAGAAACTCATTACACGAACTAGTGACCATTGGAAAAACTAAACATGTGGAACGAGAACATCAAGGACATCTTGGCCCAGGCGGAGGCCCAAGCGGAACACATCGCATTGGTGGAAAAAATCGGATGGCGGCAATATAGGAAGCAACACCCGAAGCAGCCGAAAAGAGGTTCCAATATCAAAATTGAAGACATCCATGGAGCAACCATCTATGTGACACCTTTCACAAAGCTCAGCCTTACTGATACTGTAGTAGGATACCGCCGACAGAGATGGTAAGTCAATTATAAGATGTAAAATATGAAAAAAAAAAAATTTTTGAAGTAAAAATTGTTAATGAAAAAAAAAAAACACAAAATGTTCATGTAAAATATGTGCTAAGCTGTAAGACTACTTGTTGTAGACATCAACAAAAACAGAAATAAAAAAAAAAATTTCGCCTTTAATTTAATGGCAAGTTTAATAGAAAACAAAATACAGAAATTACAAGTAATTGCAAAATCACTGCGATCCGAGCAAACTAAAAAGTTAAGAAAAGCTACATTGAGAACCAAGCTCGCAGAAGCTGAAAAATTAGCTGAAGATATTAAAACAATAGTAGACCCTCTCGTACACAATAAAGAGGCTGAAGAATTGTTATTGCTTGCCGAAAATGCTAATCTAATATATCAAGATATTAGAAATAAAATAAACATTATCATTAAACAAAAATCTTTCAAAGAAGTAGCTCTTGCGATATTGTTCGTTGTTGGAATACAAAAACCGAAAATGTCCAAATTCGATTACAAAGAGGCAGCCGCAATGGTGCCAATCTACGACGGCTCACCTGATGGACTCGATATGTTCATCAGTGCAGCCACACTACTAAATGAGATCTCCCCCAGCGCAAACAAAGCGTTGGTATATCAATTCCTACTGACCAGACTCGACAAAAAGGCCCGAAGAGCAATTAATAATAGCGTGGATATACCTTCACTGCTAACAAATTTAAAAACTACATGTATATCAAAGACTAGCGCCGACAGCATATTAGCGAAGTTGAAGTCTATAAAAAAACAGTCAGCAGATGAATTATGTAAGGAAGTTGAAGAGCTGACCGAACAACTCATCGACTTACACATCAAGGAAGAGACACCACCGCAACGAGCAGCAAAACTCGCTTGCCAAGCAGGAATCGATGCCCTCATCGAAGGCATTGATAACCCTGAATTAAAAACTATATTACGTGCGGGAGCCTTCACCAGCATAGCTGACGCAGTGGAGAAGGTCAATAAATATAAATCGCTGACAACCAAACCAGCAAATGTGCTTATTTACAATCGCGGGCAGCGACAACCGCCCTACCCGCATCCTAACCGTTTCAACCAGAACAATCGTGGTAGAAATTTTAATAACTATAGAGGAAGAGGTGGTAGATTCAATAATCAACCTCAACAAAACCAAAATTTTAACCAAAATCGCCAATATCATCAACAGAATTTCCCTAACCAAAACAGAAACTTTAGGGGCAATGGCAGCCAAAACTATTACAACAGACCGCAACATTTCATTAGAATTGCGGAAAACTCCGAAAACCCGGCTGCGAACCTCCGCGCGTTGTCGGACGAAGAACAGGAGGAAAACCGAAATCAACATCAAATATTTTCAACCTAAATATTACTTGTTCAATGTTTATTATAGTTAAATTAAGCATGTGCGAACAACCATGCGTTCTTATTCTTGATACAGGGGCAGATATATCAATTCTAAAGGAAAATTTGATCAAACGTACCCAGAAAATTAACAAAAATAATACATGCATAATAAACGGCGTGACCGAAGGCAAACTTGAAACAATAGGTAGTACCAACACTAGTCTACTTATAGAAAATAATAAAATTCCACACCAATTCCATTTGGTGAATAAACAATTCCCAATTACAGCTGACGGCATTCTAGGAAAAGACTTTTTAACAAAATATGAATGTAATCTGTGTTTGAAGACATGGTTACTATCCTTTTTCTTCAATGAGACTAATCTAGAAGTACCGATCCATGACACATGGGACGATCATCTAGTCATCCCCCCCAGATGCCAGATTATCAAAGAAATAAAAATTCCACATATAAAAGAAGACACTGTCATAATTTCTCAAGAAATCAAACCTGGAGTATTTTGCGCAAATTCCATAGTTAACTCTAAAACACAATTCGTTAAAATCATTAATACCAATACGTCTGAAATACTTCTACCCAAAAATTTCAAGCCACTAACCCAACCGTTAACACATTTTACAATCAACCACAACACAACTAACAACCCTAATCGTATACCAAAATTAACTGAAGAATTAAATCTAACTAACACTCCCCGTGAAGCCCAACACAAACTGATAAATCTCTGCAGAAACTATAACGAAATATTCGCTTTAAAAGATGACTTCTTAACTACCAACAACTTTTATAAACAAAACATTCAACTCAACGACAAAAACCCCGTCTACATAAAAAATTATCGAACTCCAGAGGCCCAAATAACAGAAATAAATAAACAAATATCAAATATGTTAGAAAATAGAATCATCCAACCATCAACCTCTCCATATAATTCCCCTATACTTTTAGTGCCAAAAAAATCTAATACACAAGATAAAAAGTGGCGATTAGTGGTAGACTTTCGCCAGCTCAACAAAAAAATTACACCAGATAAATTTCCCCTTCCAAGAATAGATGAAATACTCGATCATTTAGGAAGAGCCAAATACTTTACTACTCTAGACCTAATGTCAGGTTTCCACCAAATAGAACTTGACGAAAATTCCAAAAAACTAACAGCATTCTCTACTTCAAACGGTCATTTCGAATTCAATAGACTACCTTTCGGATTAAATATTTCCCCAAACAGCTTCCAAAGAATGATGACAATTGCACTCAGCGGCTTACCACCAGAGTGTGCTTTCCTTTACATTGACGACATTATAGTAGTCGGATGTTCCATAAATCATCATTTAAGTAATTTGGAAAAAGTTTTTAAACAACTCCAAAAATATAATTTGAAACTTAACCCCGCAAAATGCTCATTCTTTAGACCAGATGTCACATACCTAGGCCATAATATATCCGCATCTGGCATCCAACCAGATAAATCAAAATTTTCAGTCATATTAAATTACCCTACACCAAACACATCGGATGAAGTCCGTCGATTCGTTGCTTTTTGCAACTATTATAGAAGATTTATTAAAAATTTTGCCCAAATTGCGCATCCCTTAAACAAACTCCTCCGAAAAAATGCAGTCTTCGATTGGAGCTCTGAATGTCAGCAAGCATTCAATTCTTTAAAATCAGCACTGATTTCTCCCACAATTTTACAATTTCCCGATTTTAAAAAAGAATTCACACTAATAACCGATGCATCAAAGACTGCCTGTGGCGCAGTATTGGCCCAAGATTGCGATGGAATCGAATTACCGATCGCTTACGCAAGTAAAGCCTTCACCAAAGGTGAAGCAAATAAATCAACAATTGAACAGGAACTTACTGCCATTCATTGGGCAATAACATTCTTTAGACCATACTTATACGGAAGAAAATTCACGGTAAAAACAGACCACAGACCGCTTGTTTACCTTTTTTCAATGAAGAATCCATCTTCCAAATTAACACGAATGAGACTAGATTTAGAGGAATTTAATTTTGACGTACAATATGTACAAGGAAAACTAAACGTAACTGCCGACGCATTATCACGAATAGCAATTGATTCTGAAACTTTGAAAACAATAAACGTCCTAGCCGTTCAAACGAGAGCAATGACAAGAAAAGAACAAAATATGAATCAGACGGAATACGAACATTTGAATAATAACACTGTACTCGATGTCAATGAGCCTGATCAACTCAAAGTATACGAGGCAGTTGAACCAACCGAATGGGAAAAACTACCCAAACTTCAATGCGGACGCGCACTCGAAGATAATGAAAACGCTAGCGAGAATGAATTTAATAATATGAAATGCGCAATTAAAAATAAAACAGGATTCAAAGAATTAATGTCGACAAATACAAAAATTGCAAGCAACTCGAAAGAGACCTTAGGGAATCTATTACAGAAAGTTGAAAATATGGCCAAAAAATTAAGAATAAGCGCGATAGCTCTAGCGTTATCAAGCGTGATATTCCAATTATGCAGCGTTCAATTCTTCAAGAAGACTTGTAACGACTCGCTAAAAGACTTGCAAATAGTGCTCTACACACCCAAGCGTGTGATAGAAAGCCAAGAAGAAAAATTAAAAATCCTGAAAAATTATCATGATGCACCAATTGGAGGACATATAGGTGCCAATCGATTATATAAAAAGCTCAGTAGACTCTATTCCTGGAGCAAAATGAAATCAGAAATTTATGAATATGTTAGAAATTGTATACAATGCAAACAAAATAAACACAAAACCCCGACCAAGGAAAACTTTATAAAAATACCCACCCCAGAAAAACCTTTTGATTGTGTATCTATTGACACTATCGGACCTTTTAACAAATCTAATTCAGGAAATAGATATGCATTAACTATCCAATGTAACCTCTCCAAATACGTAATAATAAAACCAACCCCAGACAAACAAGCATCCACAATAGCGAGAGCATTTATAGAAAATTGCATTCTCGTATACGGTACTCCGTCAATTGTTCAAACTGATCAAGGAACCGAATACAAGAATGAATTATTTGACAATATTTCAAAATTACTCCAAATTCAACAAAAATTTTCTACCCCCTATCACCCGCAATCAATCGGAAGTTTAGAAAGAAACCATCGTTGTCTTAATGAATACGTGAGACAATTCATCAACCCATCGCAGAGCGACTGGGATGATTGGTTGCCTTACTACGCATTCTGTTACAACACCACTCCACATACAGATTTTTCATACACACCTTTTGAATTAGTTTTCGGCAGAAACGCAACACTGCCATACAACCTAAAATCACACATTGAACCCGTATACAATATCGAGCAATATCATAAAGAATTACAATTCAAACTCAAAACGGCAACAAAATCAGCAAAAGAAATAATTGACAGAATCAAACAAAAGCGTCGTGAAGATCAGCAGAAAGATACAAACCCAATACAAATACATGAGAATGATTTAGTTATGATGACTAACGAAAACAGAAGAAAACTAGACAAGGTATATCAAGGACCATACAAGGTCATATCAATAAATCACCCAAACGCGACATTATTAGATGAGAAAACCCAAAACACTCATACTGTACATAAAAATAGATTAATTACTTATAATTCCCTCCTCCGTTAGGGGGAAGGGGGTATTAGAAATTTGGTACGTATCAGAGATTAAGTTCATTTTTACTCAATTATTTCCCAATTATAATTATTATTAAAATCATCACTGTTATTATCATCATAATTATCGACAATCATTAAATACAAATATTATACAATAAGCATCACAGAACAAATTAAAACTATTATAAATTAAATACACTATATAATTAAATTTACGAATTTATCACAACCTGTAAATATAGTTAGATAACCATATGTAAGAGGAGAAGCTATAACACCCAATAATAATGAATATAATAATAATAAATGATTCCACCCGGTTACATCATTCTCCCAAAGAGGGATGGTGTAGCGGGATAACCTATTACCATTATCCTTTCCCACTTGTCATAAAATCCCAACGATCCTATTCCCACAAATTCATTCCCACGCCATAAATTATCGTCATACATGTTTGTAGGCCAAATGCATTTTTATGTCACAAGCTCACAGCTGCATACGATAATATTAAATAACAACCACTCACCCTTGCAGCGTAACATTATGCAGAACTAACCCACTTCAACCAAGTGTGAAATGACAACACACAGAAACAACCACTACCCTTTTGTTCTCCGTATTGACCCGTTCGAACCAATCGAACGCGCTCACATATTTCCTTGCTGGCTCCACCTCCTCTAGAATAGAAGCTACCTTGTGTAGAGTTTTAGTTTAAGCATTATAAAAAGTACATGTCGAATGCAAGCAAGGGGTCTTTTTACATTTCCAACCAATCAAGTTAACAAGTGTCGAATGCACGCGAGGACGGAACTAAGAATATAGTGATATTTATATTAGTGGAATGTGCCTGAGTTCTTTCATTCCGAAAATATATCACAAGTGCCCCAAAGTGATAGAAATTGTATACTACATCGGGTTGAACCTCCACAATAAGTTCAATTTAAATAAACGCGAATAAAAACAACCAACTCCATCTTCGTTAATGTCATAGTTAGGGTGCTACTAACTATAAATCACTGTCAAAAATCAATTTGACTCGCGTTTGTATGTCGCAAACAAAATTGTCTTTCGCGTGACAGGCAATAGAACCACCGACAACAGTATTCCACCTGCGACACAATTACTAGTGTTACTAGCAACACCGTTCCAGTGAGAAACAAAATGTTAGCTCAGCGTCGAATTTTGACATTTGTATTTATTCACTAGCTCACCCGGCGAACTTCGTCCCGCCCAAAATCATTGTTTTGATATGAAATGTTTAGAACAAATTTCTAAACTTTTTTCTCATCATAACATTGTTCTATGGGCAGAATACAACAAATACATCAAAATGAAGACGTCTCCTTTCCTTCTTCGGATTTTGCGATTAGCAACACATTTGGCCTTCCTTTACTATTTATGTAGATAAGAATGCGTTATTGCGCCTGAAAATCCATTTCCACCTTCAAACAAAGATCAATTTCGTTAGCGCAAGCATCGAATGGACTAACAACGCTTATCATGATGTAATTTTCGAACATATTCAATTTACCGAGTTTTCCGAACTTCCTTCAGAGTTTTCCGAAAATTTTCCGATATGTCTTTCCATAACATTGATCTATGGGCAGAGACGAATACACCAAAATAAAGATGGCTCAAATCGGACGATTCCTTCTTCGGATTTCGCGCTTAGCAACACATTTGGCCTTACATTTTTATTTATATACACGAATGCAAAGAAGGAAAGTGTTGATGTGTGCGGTTCAAAGCCGTGTGCAATCTTTAATCGTGCTGTCCGTTGTTAGGTTCAGCTCGGATATGCAATCAACAGACTTCGTTCCTCGCTTCTCACTCGCTTGGTGCAACAACAGCGAATACTCTCATTCTGTTCAAATATCTGAAATACCCACTCATTTTCGTGAATGGTAAGTAGCATGACACCTTGTGGTTCATTGGATATTGACAGATTTCCAAACACTGCTCGAAGGCTAGTTCGGTACAGAAGTAAACTGTACGATTATCAACTGTCGTGATGGAACATGAAGAATAACAGAAGAGTTGATCAAAAATCACCATTCGCGCCTGACATGTAATTTTCCTGTATCGATCAAAATACAGCCTGAGGAGGAATCGGGCAAGTTAGATGTAATGTTATACCGTATACTCTGCCCAACTTCTATAAGACCAGGTGATGATCTTGCTACTTTGTGTCATTGTAAACAAATAATGCTTCAATTATATTCTAGTGTGTAGGTATTGGTGATTACCATACACTTCATGATTTTAATATGTGTGAGTGCAAGCGCTGAGCGTAAACGAATGTTTTCGTGTTTTCAACTGTCATGTTTCTATAAGACCAGTTACATTTTCCGTTGTTTTAGTTGTTTTGATCAATTAAATCTGGAAAATGCCGCAGGGAAAAGTCCTCACGGAGAGAGAAGAAAGACAAATCGATACATTTCACCAATAAAATGTTGGTATCAGAGAAATTGCTCGTCGGATTAAACGATCACATCAAGTAGTGCTCAATTGTTTGGCGAAACCTCAAGGATACGGTAAGAAGGAGAAAGCTCCACGTAAATCGAAGCCCTCTGACCGGGATAAACGGGAAATAGCTAGAACAGGTTCGAATTCCTCAAAATAGCATGTGCAAATAAAGCAATATTTCAACTACTCAACTGCTCGGGTGATAATTCGTCTAATTTTGGTAAAGAATCCTCACATAAAGAGGGCTTAAAAGGTTAAAACTCCTCATCTTACACCATCTCACATCGGAGAACGTCTGAGTTTTGCCAAAGCTCACATGAACCGACAGTGGGACATTGTACGTTGTGACAAAGAAGGTTTCCAAAAGAATACATTTTGCTATATACCATAACGAAAAGTTCTTCAATGTATAGGTTATCTTCACTGACGAAAAAAAATTAAATTTGAATGGTCGTCATGGTTTCAACGGGTATTGTTACTGGGTACTGATTTAAGGAAGAAGGAACAGTATTTTTCAACCAGGAATTTTGGTGGAGACTCGTGCATGGTTTGGGCGGGATTCTGTGCAACCGGAATGCTCAAGATAACTTTCACATTATTTAAGGATTACACACATGTTCTCGAATCCCCTCTCCTACCGTTTTTGCGTGGATTTCGTCACAAAAAATTCACATTTCAGAAGAACAATGCTACTATTCATACCAGCAAGTGAACTAAGTGAAAAAGTGTTGTTACGTACAACAAACTATAAAACACTAGTACTCCCGTGGCCGAGTGGTTAGCGTCACACATTATCATGCCGGGGGTTCGGGTTCGATTCCCGTTCTGGCCGGGAGATTTTTCATCAAAGAAATTTCTTTCGAGACTGTGATCACGCGTATTCTAGAGCTTGCCACTCCAGAATACATTCAAGGCGTGTTATTTGGCATAGAAATCTCAGCTAAGTACTGATAATAAAAATGTCGCAAGTAATACCTATGTTGAGAGGGCAAAAGTTCCACTGGGAACGTTAGTGCCATCCAAGAAGCAGTGAGTCGACCTGCCGACGGTTATCGACAACTCGGACTAGTGTGTTTGTGTAGCACAGCAAATTCATTGTATGGACTGCTGCTGGGCAAACTCATGCTGCTTTGTACAAGGCGATAAACCTCGAAGACCTTGTTGATGCAGCAGCGAAGTGACAGCAGTTCTCATATTGCTCTTATATTGCAATAGCTATAAGACACAAACTCGCCTCTTGCTTGAGTGAAAGCTGTACCAGCATGGGTGGATAGCACATTTTTCGTTACTTTTGGAACATCGGTTGGTGAACTGTCCGTGATTCCATTGGACTCTATTGTATTCGGAATGCGATTACTTGAGCGTCGTTTGATATAGTGTATTTACAAGGCCTCCGCAGTATGTTCCGTAGGTTACGTAGGGTCCACCAGAGTAGCACCGAAGTTGGCTTTAGTATACGTCGTTGAGGGGGAACTGGCGCGTAGAAGATTTCATATATTTTGTCGTAGATACGTTCAGCTATTGCCTCAACCGAGCCTCCTTCTAAAAGTTGAAGCCAATCGATAAATGACAGTAGGTACGTTGTTCAGCGAGTCAAAGTTGCACAACCTGAAATTCAGTACATGTGGAAGGGACACAGGCAGAGACGATGAGGGCGGCTAAATTTAGGACAAAGGTACTGATGATCGGCTAATATTAATGAGACCGGCAGCTCAGGAGATTAACAAGGTCGGTTCAGTGATGAACGTCAAATCGAGAAGTCTGCCGTTCGATGAGAACCAGTTTCGGTTCCATAGATGCGTTTAATGGTAAGTAACCGTCCTTGTCCTCGTCGTAGATCCAGATCAGAAACGGGAGGTTATAGTCGCCTAGTACCAAGATTACATCGGTACTTGAAGATTCGTTCATGAGCTTTTGTAGCGCGTTAGTACAAGACGCGTAGAGATACGGGCTGGAGAAAGGGCTATCGGTGCAATAAGTTGCTTGCTCAAGATGTTTTCGGTGAGATCTAGAACGTCGTAGTAACATATCGAGAGCAGTAATTCGGTATTCTTCGGTACTTTGACAGTGGAATGAGGGCCTGATGTCTCCCTATATCTTCGGGTTCCAGAAAATCTATGCACGACGAACATATTCGAACTTTCTCAAGCGGGTCAGGTAGAGGTGCCCAGTTCCGTGTCCTTCAGGTTCGGAATAATTCAAGCATTGAATGACATAAACTTAAGTTTTTTTTCAGGTCGGTTTACTTTTCACCAGCTTCTTCGCTAAAACGGTATCTGAGCATACTACACCTAAACTAGCGTTGGCAGAGAAGATATCATTTTCGGCAGAAAAAAAATCCTTTTTCGTGTGCTGAAGAGAGACATGAACAAATAAAAGCACATTTTTCAAAAGCTTTAAAATGTTTATATGTATCCTCGCAGATATCTTACAGACTGAACGTCAGCTTGAGATTGTACCCAAAAAATGATCCAAACGATGTCAACGGGAAACGAACCAAGGCTGTCTGGAACGCAAGGCTGTTTTAACGGGTGTTAAATAAAAAATGAGAATTTTTTCAATCACATATAAATTTTTTTTTTCCATCCATTTCAGTATTTTTTTTTGATAACATAATGTATTTTCTTCAAAAAAATGTCAGTGAATGTTTGAGTAAGGGCCGTGGTCTGCTGTTCGACGCAACTTTGTCGCGATGCTCTCACAAGAACGTTGTACGGCACTTACGTCCATTTTCCGGATACAATTCCGGATTCTTGTAGTCAGTTGCTTCGTGTCCTTGGCCCTCCAATTGTTTTTATACACTAGGGCACTGAGTGAGCCAAAGAAATCCTCTATTTGGCGGCACTGGGGCAAGTTTGTTGGGTTACGATCTTTCGGCACGAACGGTATCTTTTCCTCCTTAAGATACGCCAGCGTCTTCTTGGCGTAATGGGAAGACGCCTTGTCCGGCCAGAAGACGTACTTCCCATCCGCGTGATGCTCGTTCAGGAACGGCAGCAGGATTTTATCGAGGCACTCTTCTCGATAGATTTCTTGGTTGATAGCCAAACCGCTCGGCTTAAACCAAGGCTTTGAAATGCCCCAGTCGGAAATGGCGATATACAACATAACCTTTTTTTCACACTTGTGCTTGAACTTGTATTCCACTTCAGGCGGTGTGGATGACTTGTCGCTGGAGTAGTAATTATCATTTGTTGGAATATGCGTTTTGGACAGCGGAAAATAGCTTTCGTCGTCCAGAACGAAAGACGTCCCGCGGAATTTTTTGGTCATCCACCGACACTGTGATTTAACCGTCTCAGCCTGCTCCTCCGTGTACTTCGGCGACCTCGTCTTCTTCCTGCAGACGATTCCTTCCATCTTGAGGGTCCGATGGATCAATATGTGGGAGCAGCCATATTTCCGACCGGCGTCACGTAGGCTGGTTGCGTCCTCGTTATCAAACAGCTTCTTTGACGATGTCTTCCTCTGCTTCGTCATTATCGTCACCGGACGACTACTTCCGACCTTACGCTCTACGTTCAGGGAACCCAGGATACGATATACCGTACTGACAGGTACATTTTCTTCTTTAAAATGTGCCACCATGAACTTTTTTCTTTGCTGGAAATGCGTTTCGTAGAACCGTACAACGTTCTTGTGAGAGCGTCGCGACAAAGTTCCGCCGAACAACAAACCACGTCCCTTACTCAAACATTCACTGACATTTTTTTGAAGAAAATACATTATGTTATTAATAAAAAATACTGAAATCGATGAAAATGAAAAAAAATATTTTTATATGTGATTGAAAAAATTCTCATTTTTTATTTAACACCCGTTACACGACCACGTTATCCACATAGCCACTGGTGGTGTTGCATAAATGCATGATAATACTACACCTCATTATAAAATGAAGTTGGAAAGTGTTTTCTAAGAGTAAAAAGGGGAGCATAAACGTGAACCTACATCCTTTTTGGTTTGGGCCGTGTGTGTGACAAAGTATGCAAAAAGCTTTAATACGTGCTTAGTTGCAATGTGTCTCTTGTTTCGCTCGCTGACAGCATGTACATATTATACGAATGCTATACCAGTATGGGAGGGTAGCACATTTACTGTTATTTTTAAGCACAAATTAATTTTGGGAGTAGGCAGTCCTGAACCAGCTGAATTCTCTTCTGAGTTTTTCGTGTCAATCCATGACAAATAAATTCAGAACTTTGCAGCAGGCTTGGAACAGTTGCGATAGCCTTCGAAAAAGGCACTATTTACTACTCGAAGAGTTACTGTAGGTATTCGAACTTTTTCGTTAGCCCTTCCTGTTCGGCTGGAACGGTACCGTTAGTGTTTACATAATTATGTATTTTCATATCCTCATTTCAAAACCAAAGCAAATTATCGTTTTGATGGGATGAACCAAGATTTGCCCATTTCATATGAGCTAAAGTCATGAAACAGTGTCGTTTATTTTGCCAGCCTAAAGATTAATTTCTAAGTACGGTTTGGAGCCTTATCAAAAACACCCACTTTGTCGAGCGCAACCTCGTACATATGCAGAATCTATTACTGCGATGGATTATTTTGAGTAACGGCGCGCGTTATCGCTTCCAGCAGTCGCCGACAGGAGCTGATTACATTGGAATTCCATAGACGCGTGGAGTCCTATCCAATTTGAACTTGTACAATCGCGTACAGTTTGTGTTTCCGTGTTTCCGTTCCTATTTATTACGTCACCAATCATAACATTTTTTTCTTAGGAAGTTAGAATATTTTCTGGTCAAATTATGAGAGTATTATTGAAGATTGAAAATAACGTGGATAGAACCTTGAACTTTTCTGTCGGATTGGAAAAATAACACTCGTCCACAAAAGCACTTATTATTGTGTTCATTTTCGTCATGCTCACATTTCATTAGAATTCAGATGTTGATTAGCAGCAGCAGAAAACACCCTCAACCGTCGCTCAGCTATTCCACGCGCCACTTGGCTCTTCATTTACATTTCACTTCGTAAAACCTAGTTTGCACATCATTCGTAGGACCGGCCTCAGCATTTTCAATGAGCTTTTAAACTTGTCTTCCATTCCGCCGAAGTCTGTCTCCGCAGGTGAAACGATTGCGATTGCTCTCTATTTAACCCGACCCGTAGGCCCAATAATCCGCCCAAAACCGAACTGATAATGCCCCCATTTGAATGTCGGTCACGTCCGACGCATCTCCGGACAAACTTTCTGCGCTAACCTCTGCTGCCTATGGCATGGAATGATTTTCCTCTTCGCCCTCGCAAGACAGATTGAATCCGGCTCCGGCTCTCGGACACGTTGGGTTCGGAGATCGGGGACCGGGGTTGTCTTTAAGAGGTCCACCACCATCGAAAGATGGAATGTTTATTTGATTTGCGTCCTTCTCTGGGTGGAAGGGAGAGGAAGAGAGAGAGAAAAGGAAAAAAACATGACTCCATCGATTGTCCCTTCGGTCGGGGGTGAAATGATGGCGTATTGTCAGGTCCAAAATCTGGATAAACCGTACAGGATTCGTGACGTTATGCCGATCTGGGACGTGATAGACGTGGGCTAACAAGCAGCTAATATATCGAGGCACGAAACGTGCACACTACCCAGTCGATGACGGTCTTCCGTTCCATAGTTTGGGAGATTTCTTCGGAAGGATGAAAAGTGTATGCAAATATTCGGAGGTCACGATACACACAGTTTCCAATCTCACCGAAATTGAGTGTCACGATTTTTGACGGAAACGATGGGGGCTTTATATTATCGACCCAAATTTTGCTGTAGCAGCGAAGGCAAAAGAAAAAAACGGCAACAGTCGAGTGTGGTTTTTTAATCGATTCAACAATAGATGTTTTTCTCCCCAACCAATCATAACAAAGTACCCTCGGTATCAAATGAAGCAGCATATTTCACAGCGTTCGATGGGTGTGAGCACATTGTGAAATTGTCGAAATGTTTCCCATGCGTCCGCCTGGAACGCCAATTTGGGGGGCGCGGGGGGTTTTTGTAATCAGACACGTGTCACGCGCAGCACATCGAATCGTCGTTGTGCCTGATCTGTGTTTGTTCATCTGGATTCATGTCTTCCGACCGCCATCACTATAGGCATTACATATTATGGAACGAGAGAGAAAGCTAAACAGCAGGAACACGAACGGACTGTCATATGCGAGTGAAATTCTTCGAAGCATAATGATGATATATGTATGCGGAGAATGCTAATGGGACAGGGCCGGGGGAAGGCACCAACGGCAGCGGTGTATTGAAATTTGTCTGGTTCACAGGTTCGTTCTATACTTATTCCGTATCAGCTCCCAAGGGGGTAACCGCGTAAACCCCGTTGCAACACCGGGGAACCGTGGCTTGTTTTTTTTTTCTCGCTTTCTCTCTCTCTCTCTCTCGCATCAAACAAGAAACCAACAAAGCGAATACCTGTTTTCACCCAAATGTCAGTGATCCTCAGGATGGGGCTTCTTATGACGTGCGAGAATCCAATCTGGTTCTGTCAGCCAACTTGTCATCCGCCAAGCGAAAGAATCCCCCATGCACGAAGCGGTGAGATTCCTTCTATATTTTCATCCAAGATATGGGTGTTCATGACTGTCCTGATGCTCATTAATCAAGTGGAACGTGTTAAGTGATCACCGCAAGGTGTTATGAAAGAAACACGTTAAGCGTTTCGTTTGAGCTGAAACCGGGTGGTCTCAGCATGCGTATGATAACATGAGTTGTTTCGAAGAACCACGGTTTTTGATTGACTTTCAATTATGAAGAATATTCTTCGGAATACATTTCCGCTGAATCGTTCATCCACTGCTTTGTCGGAAATGAAAGATTTGGAAAAAATGAAATGGACATTGAAAGGAAAAAAACATAAAAAAAAACATAATAGTAAAACGTTGAATTTGAAGCATTATTGACTGACACCGTCTGATTTTTACCAAGAATATTTACTGACGCCAACTGATGGGTTTGGGGGTAGCTATAAAAGGAAAGAGTCAGAATTGCTGGATAAACATCAGTCACTCCATGCCAAATCGATATAATGGTTCTCAGATTTTCGCGAAAAGTGGTACTTTTGATCCTTATCGCAAAATATTAGACCCATTTTTTTTATTTTTTGACGTGGGACTACGTCTAACCGGAATATATGGGGGGTAAAATAAAAAACAAAACACAGAACATGCGAGAAAAAAAATGAAAGATTCCGAATGCTTATAACTCGAACTTTTCTTACTGGATCGGAAAGATGTTTGCATCAATTAATAGAGAATATTTCTACGCATCTATCGCAATTAATAAAAGATAAACAATTGAATAACTGTAAAATGTTAAGCGTTATATAAAAGCCCTAACTGCCTCGTTTTGACTGGCCCGATTTACGGTATCCCCAACACAGCCATCAAAACCAAGCAGCCTTGGGGAAATCAGCATTGCAAATACATGAAAGTAGTAGGACTTTTGTTCTCACTGGAATGTGTTCCCTAAGACAGACTTCAAAATCAAGCTGCCTTGAGGGAAATCGGCATTGCAAATTCATGCAGGTCGGGGGTATTTTTGCTCCGACTGAAAAGTGTTCCCCTAACACAGACTTCAAATCCATGGAGCGTGGGGAAATTTACATTGCAAATTCATGCAAGTCGGGGGCATTTTTGTTCCGACTGAAATATGTTTGCCTATCACAGAGTTCAAAACCAAGGTTTCTGGGGAAATCGGATTTGCAAATAAATGCAAACTGCAAGTACTTTTGTACTCGCTTGCCTTTGTGCAGACTACAATATATTTCCCTAATACGGTCTTCTATACTTAGGAACCAGGGAAAATCGTGCAGACACTAGAGGCGAATGAACTTTCAAGTTTCAAGCAAATTCGTGGTTCGAAAATTACGAACCCTTGAGAGATGCAAACTTCAGAGGGAAATATAAAATAATCGTTTAATAATTCTTCCGTTCACATATTGTGTCCTAAGCATCATACCAATCGTAATAGGACTGTTATTAATTTTACTTGTAACGAAGAACATAATCAATCACAATGCATGAATTGATCTTACATGGCATTTGTTCAATCTTTTTACTCACAATTTACAAAATACTGAATTCAATTAAATTCGAAAACTGTTTTATTCAACCAAGAATTTAATCAATACAAACAAATGATTGCTAAGCTAAGGTAGTCTCACGTCAACCTTGCGGTTATAGCATAGATATAACCCACCCATTTTTTTTATAAGGGTTCCTATTTCCATTTTAGGGTGGCCTTTTTCTCCTTTTTTCAAAAATGACTTTTCTTGAATTCTTGAAAAAGTCATTTTTAAGTCATAACTTTTGAGCTACTGGACCGATTTAGACGATCCGGTATCCGGCCTATCGGGCCAATTTTTCTATCCGACCGGATATCGGATATTAGAAACGAAATTCGAAATTTTTAATATTAGATAAATCATAACATAATATCATAGAAACATCATGCACACATAATTAAAAATAGGGTGTGATTACTGACATGCCAGAAATTTAATTAAAAATAATTATTATCAACTCATAACAGTATTAGTTTTGTAACAGTACTCAAACTCAAGTGGTAAATGATGATGAATGAACAATAAAATGCAGTTGATGGTGACAATCAACTGCGCTTTTCTTTGCACACCAGGCTAGCTTCAGAGAACAGTCTTTCGCTGTAAATACTACAGCAAAATAATAATGCTCGATTTATACGATGCCTGTTAGCACTCCAATTGTAGTGGATACTGACTAGAGTTTAGTTACTAGAGCCATGTAAGCACACGGTTATAGTTACTGGTATCAGTTCCGACAAGTAATTGGCCTCTCAAGTGAGTAGAAAATTGTCTATTTACTCGACGCCAATTTCTAATCAATACGTCATATTATACACGTGTTTGGAATGAAAATGGCCTGACATTTTCATGTGTTGCCACATATTAATCTGTACTGGAAGGAGAACATTTGTTTTTTCTGTGCTTTTTTTTAATAAGCTGTACTATTGCAAATATTTGTTGTATAGTAATACCTGATCCATTGGTATTACTATTGCAACGAAGAGAGAGTTGTTTCCAAAATTTTCAACGAAGTTTGTATCTGACGTTAAAATGTTTTATAAGATATTGACCAATTTAGAATTCCGTTTGATCATGGTCATGTGAGTTCTCTATCGAGGTTTCAAAGTTTCCCGTTTAAAGGCAGTAAAGTTCTGTTCGCCTACAGAAGATGAACAGTTTGATGCAGCGACACTGTATGTTTGATAACAATAAATGAAATTAATTGCATTTCAATTTTTGCATGTTGTGTTGGGTGACATGGTGCTCCCTTGGCCGAGTGGTTAGCGTCATAACTAACATGCCGGGTGTTCGGGTTCGATTCCCGTTCTGGTCGGGGGAATTTTTCGTCAAAGAAATTTCCTCCGACTTGCACTGTGATCACGCGTATTCTAGAGCTTGCCACTCAGAATGCATTCAAGGCGTGTTATTTGGCATAGAAATCTCAAATAAGTACTAATAAAAATGACGCAAGTAATACTACGTTGAGACGGCGAAGTTCCTCTAGGAACGTTAGTGTCATTGAAGAAGAAGAAGAAGAAGTGGGGTGACATGGACACGTTTTTGTGGGCTGAATGGGTCCTACAGGTTAGAGACTCTTCTTTGGTCTAATTGATTCCAGATGCCGCTGAATTACGAAAAGACAACATTGGAAGAAAGAGAGCTTGAAAGAGCAACGCAGGTCATCAAGAATGGATTTTCTTTGACCAAGTTTCGAAAGTGTTTGAAAATGCTCGAACAGCAGTGAAAAGATCCATGTAGAATTCGAGATGGTCTCAATCCAATTTTTCTGGTCCGGAATCCGGCCAAGACACCTGGTATCGATTCCAGAACACTGTTACTGATTGTTACATTATCCCAAAATATTTTACATGAACATAAGTATGTTTTTTTTTTCCATTAGACAATTGTGTCTTCGTAATATTTAAATACGAATCCATCGGTATCCTATGCAAATGATCATGCTTCGTACATAGTTCGTTGAATGACAGGGACTGGTATGGTAGACTCAAATTCCTCGCGGTGTAGTCATCAATAAGATGATATTCTGGTTGCTCGATGTATACCCTGACAATATATCGTCCAATTCAGCCGAATCATGGATGGAAGGCGGTCCACAAGACTTTGCAGAAGAGAGATGTTGCAAAGATGTCCTCTAGGTTGCAGTTTTGTATCGTTGTTACCATGTTCTTAACGGCGTCCAACATGATTAATGCAATACTCTCGAAGAACTATCCGAAAATGACTGAGCAATAATTGTGAGTACAAGAGGAAGCGGAAGCGACAAAGATTCAGATCTTATTAGAATATGAACGTCAACTTTATATCTTTTATAGTTTCTGGAATAAACGGCATTTTTGTATGGAGCGTCCTGAAAAACTAATGTTTTACTCGTTGCATTTTTGTGTGTTAATTGTCGCGTTCGACTCATTTCATATGTCAACTAGATCTAAAACATTGTCGAATACACTTTATCCCTATCCTGACTTTGAACAACATTGGAATTGTTTGTACTTTTTACTACAAAGGAAACATGAAAAAGTTGTTGTTAGGCAAAATTTTTCCCTAATGTATTTTTTTTTTGATAATTGAAAAAACTATACGTTTTTGAGAAAAATGAATTTCAATTTTTAAAATTTCTTTTTTAGTGTATTCTTTTAGCATTTTTTTTAGGAAAATGTAAACAATTTCCTACATTTCATTCTTTGACCAAAATTTTTTTAGGTATGATAGTGTTTGAATTATAAATTTGTGTAAAAAAATTAAGAAAAAGACGGGTGGGTAATGTCGGGGACATAACCGGAGTGACGTAGGACTATACAAAGGGGACAGCTTTTGTTAAATATATATTTTAAATATATTGCTTTATTTTCCTCTCCTACGTGAATACCTACCTATCTACCTGAAAAATTGATTAGTTTACTGTTTACTCTTTATGAATATGTTGATGGTTCTGAAAAGAACCTTTGGTGTTGTGTTTTTGTTATCACTCGATATTCCCATCTTGTTCGGTTAAACTTTCCTGTTTAGCTATTGCGTTTACCACTCGCCACAGCTTTCACAGTTGGAAAATTTCTTCCCATCCAGCTTGTGACATGTTGTTCAGTAAATTACATTTAATGCGACGTGCCGGAGAAACACTTTGCCACTCACTGAAACTAATTGTTGCCTTGATGAGCGCCGAACCGAAGCTGCTCTGTTCATGATGCGGGTTTTCTGATTGTCGTGAGCAGCTTTGCAAGCCAACTCGAGCACTCAGACGGCCGAAACTCTATAATCGCTATTAGGTATACTGGTGTTCCGGCACCAATCCGTTCGGCCTAGTTACCCTTGCGGAGCAATCAGTGAATGCGACCAACAGGGAACTAGAGACCTGCACGGTTTGAGTGGGACTTTGCCTTTCCCTTAACTTGTCCTCCTTTGTTACGTCCACGATGCCGATGCCGTACAACCACACGGGTTTACGGTTTGAAAGAAAATAAGATATTTTTTTGGGGTCCGCGTGTTTTATACTCTAGCGGTACACGCTCACAGGATAGAGACAAATCGGCAGACTCAGCCAGAGGGGCGAGTCCAACGAGACGAACGAATGAGCGTTAAAAGGGAGCGATGGCAAAAAAATACATTCATTACGATTTGTTCGCTCGTTGGATTCACAGGCAGGCTAAAAAGGGTCCTTTTCAGGATCACAAAATTATCTTCAATCTAAAGAGTTTATTGTTTTGTTATCACTCGATATTCCCATCTTGTTCGGCTAAACCTTTCTGTTTAGCGATTGCATTTGCCACTCGCCACAGTTGGAAATTTTCTTCCCATCCAGCTTGTGACATATTTTACAGTAAATTACATTCAATGGCACATCGCATTACCACCACTCAGTATCGGATTGGAGGTAATTTTAACCTGTAATTGAACATTTGCGATGACAGTGGTACAGTGTCGACTTTCAATGTGGGGTCATAATTTGGACCCCGAACTCTATGTTTACAAAAATGTCCAACTAAATATGTCGCATTGCAGGTCCGTCCAATTAGCTAAATGTCGAGATAAGTGTAAATTACTGTACTTTCAATCTAGAAGCAATTTAAGAATTGGTGAAAATCAATAAGCTCAGAACAACTGACAAATTCACATACTTATCATATCCTGGCAAACAAATTATGAAAAAATCAATTTGTGTTTTATTATTATTTTGGATATTGTTTTAGAAAGCATTGAACTGTATTTCCTAAACTGTTTTTTGGAAGGTTTAATGGCCCTGAAAAGCGCCTTGTTTTATGGAATGGTTCCAATTTAAAAAACTTAGTACTCGTGGTTTTGAAAAAAACCATTTCGAACGCCCTCGATGCCGCCTTGTTCTGGATTTGCCACCAAAGCAGTTTGTATAAAGAACAAACTTTTTTCTTCTGCTACCTGATGCCGTTTTGCGATTGCGTTTGCCACTCGCCACTCGCTGCAACTGCCTGTTGTCTTGATGTCCACCGAACCGAATGTGTTCTGTTCTGAATGCGGGTTTTCTTATCGTCGCGAGCAGCTTTGCCAGCTAACTCGATCACTTCGGCGGCCGAAACTATATAACGCCGGCTAGGTGGACTGCTGCACTGGTACTAACGCGCTCGGCCTAGCTACCCTTGCGGGGAACTGCAGATCAACACGGTTCGAGCGGGATTTTGCCTTTCCCTTCACTTTTCCTCCTTTACCATGTCCAGACATGGCTGCTTGGGTTGGTTTGTTGATGTGTTGTGATGCGAACTGATGTGGTGTACGGTTTGAATGAGAATGATCGTTACGGCAGCGGAGCGGGGATTTTTAAGCTGACTGGCTGGCTCGAGAATTACGCATGTGTGAGACTGCGACCAATGTTTCGTTTATTTTTTTCTTTTTCCTTTCCAATCGTGCTTCATTCTATTTCACTGCTGCTCTGGTTGCCCGATTTGGTCGGTACGATTTGAGGAGCACAAAATGGACCAATCAAAAATGGGCACATAGTGCATGTATTTTTTTTTGCACGACTTATTTCCAACGAAAATGTAAATTTTCTACGTTGAAGTGAAATTTAAGTAGCTATTATATGTATAATAAGGATAAAAACCATGATTTTTTTGCTTGAATTTTCTCCAGGAATTGTTGACAATGCTTGATATTTCACAATTATTCAATTATTTATCTCAAGAAAAATTAAATGTTATTCGTTATGATAGATGCGTAGATATATTTCCTATCAATTGATGCAAAAATCTTTGCGATCTATTGAGAAATGCTCGAGTTATAAGCGTTCCAAATCTTGCATTTTTTCCTACTTGTTCAGTGCCTAGATTTCCATTTCACCCCCTATATCTTCCGGTTAGACGTAGTCCTACGTCAAAAGAAAATTTGGCCCTTTTCTCTAGTAGTCTATTTTTTTTTTGAAAATTTAAAGTATGCTAAGTTGCTTCAATCATCAATGTCTTTACACCCACAACGTTTCACTGTAATCTGAGATATTACTGCCAATGTTCAGTCAAGTTGGCATGAAATTCGTCCATTGCAAATTGGTATATAAATACAGGTCGGACTCGATTATATACAGTTTGAAAAAAATATTTTGTTTTCATATTTGAAATACGACTTATTTCCAACGAAAATGTAAATTTTCTACGTTGAAGTGAAATTTAAGTAGCTATTATATGTATAATAAGGATAAAAACCATGATTTTTTTGCTTGAATTTTCCCCAGGAATTGTTGATATTGATATTGCAGCGAAATTACGAAAGATAGAAGTTGGAGGATATCGAAGAACAAAATCTAGAGCGGTTAGAGAGCTTCAATTTGATTTAGAAAACAACCTAATTTAGTAAGAATTTTTAAGATAAAATTCATAATAACACATTTAAAATTACTAACCTTTAAGTTTCCACTTCCGAAATGTTATTTTAATCCACTAATTTAGATATTCCACTGCTATATCCTGTACTTAATTTTCTCATATTTCAAATGGAAGCAACAAAATCGTCTTCCGTAGCGTACTTCCGGATATAGAGCCAGTTTGAGGCAACAGAGTCCGAAACAAAAAAAAATTCTATAACTCTGTCATTGTTGAAATTCGAACATATGAGTAGGAGGGTTTTTTCCATCAAATATGATCGTCTATCACCTCCTGAAGATTCTGGAGAAAATTTTTTTTTCATGTGAGAAAGATGTTTTCCGACTTTAAGGGTATGAATCGAAGAAAACGAATAAAAACATTTTTTTCTTGACTCGATTATATACAGTGAAAAGAAATCGAAAACTGCATATAATCGAGTCCGCCCTGTAATAGCCAACGAAATCAAACTAACTTTATCAATTAAGCAAAGCTCTTTAGGTGTGAAATTGGAATTAAAAATACTCCCAGCGCCTTATAATTGATCAAAAAAAAAAAAAAAACCGAAAATGTTATAATAATAAGAATTCTAATTACCTTAATTGGTGAATTTCACTAGCCACATCAGTAACACAACAACTCGCATTTGGAAGTGAAGCGGTAAATGAGTTTCACTTTGCGAAACATAGTGATAAAAGAGATTGTAGAAATAGAAAAGACCTAACAATCGTCCCTTTTTATTTTTCACAATAATCGCACATGTGAAAGACATCTGCCAGAAAGAAAGTGAGCTCATTTTGATCCGCTCCCTTATGAACAAACCTTGCAGAAAGCGATGCCGTTTATCTCGTAGACAAACGGCAACTCTTCAGTTTATCAGTTGTTTTGATAAAAAGCGCAACTGACTCATCTCCTTTCGCTGGTGTCGTTTTTCCACTTTCGAGCGCTGCTCAGTGACGACTTTGTTATAAGTGTGCGCGGGGACGCGCGGTAAAATATCACAACTGTGTCAGCGCTACATGAGTGAAAACATATGTTATTCGACGACGCTCGTATCAGTTGGCACGCATATTATGCTGTTTGTTTTAGGTTGGTTCTTCTTGGCGCTGAACTCCCGGCTGATCTCGCGTCTACAACTTTCGACGTTGTAACGTTTAGGCGCATCATGCGCGGTGCGATTTTCATCCTCCTTCCAACCCACGCTTCCAACCTCAGATATTTACGGCGCATCACGCATCCAAGCGGAACAGGTTCCTCCCAAGAGGTTAGTGGGAAATAAATACAACCCCACAGCCGAACCGCACATACGTGCGGATATTCACGCCTTAACGCAACATTAATGTGCGTTATGAAAGTCATAAATTAAGCTATGATTGTAAGCTCAGCCCCGTTCCAACCATACCCACGGAGCGGTACGGAATGGAAACGAGCGTGAACATCAGCGCGGTTTGAAGTGCAGAGATGCGGGTAAAGTTTTGGATACCCTTTCGTTTGGGGCTTGCCAACTGGGACTGGGACACATTCAGTCGACTCCGGACTCCGGCAGCCGGAGTGGAGCGAGTGGCAGCCATTCATCGCCACGCAGATTAGATTAGTCGACATCGACTAAATTTATTGCGTCTATTACCGCCATGCATCAATTCCCGGACCGACCGTAAGGTAGTTGACTCCAGCAGACGTGGTGAGAGGAGACTCGCTTGGAGGAAGTGGTTGATTAATAGGTTGGAGGGAAAACAAACCAATTGGCGCTGAATGAATCGTTGAATGAACTTGTGTTATGAATGTAGCAGTCATGTTCGAGTAGTTTTGTTTTTCGTTGGGAAATAGTTTTGATTGGTTAATTATCGTAAAGTCTTTCATCCTAAATGTCATTCGAAAAAAAACCAATAATGTTTGGGTGCTTTCATTTAAATTTTTAAAATATGAACATTAGGAATGGTCATGTCAAATTTCAAAAACCGACCATGTAAATTTGTTTATTGGCCCAAAAAAATGATCTGTGCAAAGTTTCAGCACCATCGGACATGATTTAGGGATGCCTCAAAGCGCAAATTTGGAAAATCGAATTTCGTCGAGATCTCGAAAAAAAAAATTTTGGCCGAAAATCGACCTTTTGCGACTTAGCCTTGAGAGGCAATGAAGGTATGGAAAAAAATAATTATCGAATTTGAAGAACCGACCATGTACATTTTGTTTATTGGTCCAAAAAAATGATCTATATAAAGTTTGGTTCCCGGAATAAATCGCCACAGAAAACGACTGCAACAGAAACCACCGCTTATAAAATGTGTAGTAGGCTATAAATATTGTGGCGCGGTATTGTATTTCAAAACAAGAATTAACCGGGCAAACGTATCGCCCCAGGCAAACGTAACGCCCCGGGCAGACGTATACCGTCCGACGCTCGCTAGAGCTCGGTCGGACATTGCTAAAGGATCGTATCCTATGTTTCAAACTAACCGGGCAATCAGTGGATCCCAGGTTTGCGTGCGAGACACCGCCGCTTCCGACGGCGGGTCGGCGGTGGACTCGGATTGCGTCATCTTGGCGGCATGGGCCGCCTCGATTCCTTATCCTCGCCAAATGGGGACTTCGTCCCCATTACATTGTCCTCAGAATAAATTTCGAAAAACGAGAACAAGAGAATAAATTTATAATAGAAATGTGAGGCACATGATGTTTTTCCCGCGCCAAATATTTCTAGCCTACTACACTTTTTCTAAGCGGTTGTTTCTGTTGCAGTTGTTTACTGTGGCGATTTATTCCGGTCACCATAAAGTTTCAGCTCGATCGGACATGATTTTGGGGTGCCTCAAAGCGCTCAAAGTTTCATGCATTTTTAAGTCATTTGGCATCGAAAAAAAACCATTTTCCAAATTTCCTTCACTCTCCCCTTGAAAGATTTTCGGGAATAAAAAAATCAAAACTTAGAGCGCTTTGAGGCACCCCTAAATTATGTCCGATCGAGCTGAAACTTTGCACAAACCATTTTTTTGGCCAATAAACAAAATGTACATGGTCGGTTTTTGAAATTCGATGATGAAATTTTTCCCATACATCCATTGCCACCCTAATGAACATAGCATCTACGAAATATTTAAATATCAAGTAAATTTATCTATTGAACGTCCCAGCCCAATTGTGAACAGAATTTCTTCCAAGCGCACCTCATATTTTATTCTTGAAAATTTTTGAAAAAGGTTTTCCATTTTTCAGAATCGTTTCACAAAAAAAAGATTTGGCATTTTTTTTTTATTTAAATCGTTTATTTTTACAGGCTCAGTTACATAGGTTTAAAGGAGCCGAACTCCTTACTGTATTGTTACTAGTATATATACATTTTTCCTTAATTCTAATGTTAATAATATAGGAAACCGATTACTCGCGGTCAACTCGAGTTTAGAAGGGTGACATATTTTCTTCAGGAAAAGGAGGGGATATGAGGATATATTGACAATGATCACACTCACACTCTCAATCACACTCATCACACTCAATTCTTAAACCTATCTTATATCTAATATGTATTTACATTTCATCTTATTCTTGAGAAGGGATCCGATCTCTCACAAAGGAAAAGGAAAAGGAAAAACTAAGGGTATAAGGACAATCACACACGAAGATCGATAGCTTTAAGGAATACATATATTTGGGACATATAATCAAGGTCTAACCGAGCCAACACGTCTCTCACCGGCATCATGGGCTGCCTTCCTCGGGCCCGAAGGGTGACTACTAAATTCGATCTGGCGACAAGATACAGCTCGCACGACCAAACAACGTGCTCGATGTCGTGGTAACCTTGGCCACAAACACAAAGATTGTTGTCGGCAAGATTAATACGAAAGAGTAGCGCATCTAACGAACAGTGATTGGACATGAGTCGGGAGAAGGTGCGAATAAAGTCCCGACTCAAGTCCAGACTTTTGAACCATGGTTTGAGGCTAACCTTAGGGATAATCGAGTGGAGCCACCGGCCCAATTCATCTTCGTTCCATTTGGGTTGCCAGTTAACTATGGTATTTTTGCGGACTAAAGAATAAAACTCATTGAAGGCGATTTGACGCTGATAAATATCGCCTTCAATTGCACCTACCTTTGCTAATGAGTCAGCCCTCTCATTACCCAGAATTGAGCAATGTGAAGGGACCCAGACAAAGGTAATGACATAACAGCGTCTGGATAAAGCACTCAAAATTTCTCGTATTCTCTCAAGGAAGTACGGCGAGTGCTTTTCCGGCCTCACTGAACGGAGGATAGCTTCGACAGAGCTAAGACTATCCGTTACAATGTAATAGTGTTCAACAGGTCGTGAGGCGACGCTGTCCAGCGCCCAGTGTATCGCTGCCAATTCAGCAATATACACTGAGCAAGGATTCTGAAGCCTGTGTGAGGTGCTAAAAAATTCGTTGAACATTTGATTTGGCATTGAACCAATCAGATTATCCAGCATTCTGTCTGCAGTTCACGGACTGTTCCAAATTCTCGATTCGAAACGATGGAAACATGCCCGATAGGTTAATGCTAGGGCAGAGTAGCCAACCTTCCAGTTTTTCATGTATATTGCCAGTTTTTTTTTGAGCCTGCCAGCGAAACAGACAAAGGCCAAAAATCTCCAGTTTTTTTTTATTTTCACAGTTTTATCCAGCTTTTTTTATTTTTTCGGCGTTTTCAAGTTTTTTACTCCCTATTGTTAAGGCTGCTTCCACGACTTGATCGAGGTTATCGAAACTGACTCAGAAACGTTTTAGGAGACTGCGGTTGCCTGCTCTAATAGAGACGGAATACCATACAAGCAGGATATTCTTGTAGGATATTCTGCCGAAGAGGCTAATAACATGACCGGTACCGAGAAGTCATAAAGAGCGTATCTAGAAAAGTACTGCCCAAGTTCATTCACACTAAAATTTGTTTGCCATAGTATGGTTCTGTGTGCAATATATGCATGTAAACACATGCCTGATAGAATTGAGCAGCTGTGTAAGGATAACTACGCCTATCTTAGCTGTAGTCTTTTATTTAAGATACAGTAAGTTTGCTGAAATTCAATCTCTCTTAGAGTTGAAACCGTTAAAAATGCTGCCACGCGGTGGAATTCATTAGAAAATGTTTTATTATACGTATACAACCATTCCATGGCAAACCGATATAGTGGTTCTCAGATTTTCGTGAAAAGTGGTAGTTTTGTTCTTTACCGCAAAACATTAGACCCGTATTTTTTAATTTTTTTAATTTTTGTTAGGGTGCCCATTTTCATTTTAGGATCAGAAACATCAACTTTTTCCCCTTTTTTCCAAAAATAACATTTTTCAAATTTCAAAATTCATAACTTGTGAACTACTGAACCGATTTAGACGGTCGACATATCAAACTAACGCTAATTAGCTAGTCATTCGTGGAAAAATGCTACGCTTGCAAAAATTCCAGGTTTTGGTTCTGTCATTATTGATTGTATTCACTATATTTTTTTCTATTTTTTATGGAATGCTGAGGATTTTTCACATTAAAGGGTGTGTCACATCAAATTGCATCACGGAAAAAACGCTGTAGAAATTTAATTTTTAGGAATTATACCTTCAGCTTTCGCTTATAATCAGATAAGAGTGTATAGATCACGTTGGCCATGCTTCACTGTCAATTTTTCGTAAATTTGGAAAAATGTCGTCGAACGAAAAAGAGCGTCGTGAATTAATCCTGTGCACTCATTTCGAGAATCCGGAGTTGTCACATCGGGACATCGGTAAGATGCTGGGAATCGTCCAATCCACGGTCAGCAGAGTACTAAAACGATACTTCGAGAACCTAATCATCGACCGGAAGGTGAAGAACGGCAAAAATGGATGCTCCGTCAGTGAAAAAGATCACAAGCGCGTAGTTAAGCAGTTTAGACGTGATCCGAGAAGTTCGGTCCGGGATGTCGCCAATAAGCTGAATTTGTCAAGTTCATTCGTCCAGCGGACCAAGCAGCGGGAGGGCCTGCGTACATACAAGGTTCAGAAGGCTCCTAACCGCGACGAAAGGCAAAACATGGTGGGGAAGACGCGAGCCCGGAAGCTGTACACCGAAATGCTGACGAAGCCGCATTGCCTGGTAATGGACGACGAAACCTACGTCAAAGCGGACTTTCGTCAGCTGCCGGGCCTGTTGTTCTTCTCCGCAGAGGACAAATTCAGCGTTCCGGAGGAGATTCGCAAGCAGAAACTATCCAAGTTTGCCAAAAAGTACATGGTGTGGCAAGCGATCTGCTCTTGCGGAAAGCGGAGCGCCCCCTTCGTGATGACCGGCACGGTAAACGGGCAGGTTTACCTTAAAGAGTGCCTACAGAAGCGCTTACTACCACTATTGAAGCAGCACGAGGGCCCGACCATCTTCTGGCCGGATCTCGCTTCGTGCCACTATTCAAAGGACGTGTTGGAGTGGTACGAAGCCAACGGGGTCACCTTCGTGCCAAAGGAAATGGCACCGCCCAACGCGCCGGAGCTTCGCCCAATAGAGAAATATTGGACGATTATGAAGCAGGCTTTCCGGAAGAACCCAAAAATTGTCAAATCGGAGGCGGACTTCAAGAGAAAATGGATTTCTGTTAAAAAAAACTACAACCTGACGTTGTACAGAACCTGATGGACGGCGTAGAGAGGAAGGTGCGAGCATACGGGCATGGGCTCGAAGTATGAATAAAAAGAAAATGCCAAAAAGTTGTTTAATAGTTTTTATTTTACTGTCTAAAATTTTCAAAAGAATCGGTCTACTGGGCGAATTTCTACAGCGTTTTTTCCGTGATGCAATTTGATGTGACACACCCTTTACATATCTCGATTTTCTGGACCATCGGTTTACTTTGAAAATCATAACTCAAAAACGAAAAAGACGCCTCCCTAGTTTCGAGATATATTATGTGGAAAATACTTAGCTTTCAAGAAAAAAATTAAAAAATATAACGCCTTTGGTCCCGAGACCATGAAAACTATAAAAAACAAATACAATCAATAATAACGAAAACATGATTCAAATTTTCTGCAACTGTTGTATTTTTCCAAAAAAGACCAGCTGATTGGCTTTAATTTGATATGTCGATCATCTGAATCGGTTCGAAAGTTAACAATTTTTGAAAAAAGTCATTTTTGGCAAAAATGCGGAAATTTTTTTTTTGTTTTTTTTGTCTGTATTATAGTGACCTTCAACTCATTTGGCTGGTTCGTCACTTTTACTTCCATTTTTGGAAGAATGTCGGGAGTGAGAATTGAACTCGTGACCTTTAGCGTGAGAGGCATGGATGTTACCACTACGCCAGATCGGCTCCACGTGCGGAAAAATTGATTTTTCGGACCACCCTAAAATGGAAATGGTCACCCTAACAAAACAATAAAAAATAAGGGTCTAATAATTTGCGATAAAGAACAAAACTACCACATTTTGCGAAAATCTGAGAACCACTACACCGGTTTGGCGTGGAATGGCTGTATATTGGAACGTTTCGAACCGCTCCGAATTTATTTTGGATTTATTTTGAATGGGGATAAAGTAGAGAAGATCCGAGTAAGATCGATCTATGACGTTTTAAATATCCTACGACGATCATTTATTTAACCTTCTCATCTCATACTCTAAGCATGGTGAACAATATTACCCGAATATTCCAAAGTGAAAGTTCGTAGCTATTTACTTTGCATTCGAGCATTTCAAGATTGTTCAGGACACTTTTGGATAACTTTTTTGAGACAGATATGTAAAATATAATAAATCTGAACAACGTGCAGTTCGATCAGGAAAATTATGACACTTTGGATAACGTTTATGTAGGTGCCGCGATTGAATGGTTGATCAATGAATACAGGTCGGACTCGATTATCCGGAGTATTGATTTTTTTTTCACTCCGGATAATCGAATCAAAACAATTTTTTTCTTTATTTGTTTTTTTGCATGTATTTTTCTTTTTTTGGAAATAAAAGAGGAATTTGATTTTTGGTTCATCCCTTTAAAGTCAGAAAACATCTTTCTCACATGAAAAAAAATAATTTATCCAGATTCTCTCCAGAGGTGATGGACGATCATATTTGATGAAAAAAATCCTCCTACGCATATGTTCGAATTATAACGATGACAGATTTACAGACCTTTTTTTTGTTTCGGACTCTGTTGCTTCATACTGGCTCTATATTAAAAAGTACGCTATGGAAGACGATTCTGATGCTTTCATTTTTTTATCCCATTTATTTATTTAAGGCTCATTAGCATTTTAGCTGTAACAGAGCCGAATTTTAATCATGTACATGTCACATGGTTATCATATCTATAATTAGCACATTACACAGTTGCCATTCGCCAGTATTCCTTCTATACCATTACATATGGTACATTCACACAGTAGCCATTTAGGCGTAAGAGTTATTCTTTCTGTTCTTCCATTATCCAGTTGGACCACCGGACAGCGGAGACAGTTGATTGATCATTGTTGAGTTATTTATAGAACAGTAGCCCGATGTGTCTGCAGGGCAGAGCAGTTGTATGGATGAATCGATCTTATTTCGACCGTGGATCGATCTCCATCGCTGATGATTGTTGCATGGACGTAGCTATTCTGTAACAACATAAAGATGGTCAATGAGAGCCCTGAGTTTTGAACTCACGATCGATCGCTTACTAAGCGAACGCGTAACCAATGTGGCTACGGAGACCCCCTAATGCTTTCATTTAAAAGATGAGAAAATTTAGTACAGGATATAGTAGTGGAACAACTAAATTAGTGAATTTTAATAACATTTTGGAAGTAAAACACTTAAAAGTTAATAATTTTTATTAGTTAAATCATTTCATTTGATACCAAAATTGAGGGGATTGCAAAAAATACATAGTCGACCATTTTGTGGCGGCGACCTTTTCGAATTTATTTTGTTCATAGTGCAGTGTATTCTCCAAATCAAGCCATTCAGCCATTCTTTTGCGGCGGCCAAATTGAATTTTTCAAGATCATGGAATACGCAGTTTTATAATGACAGTAGAATTAAATGTATGTTCCAAATTTCAGATCAATCATTTAACAGGAACGGGGTCAATTTTCTATTAATGCGAGACAACCCAACAAACATTCAAACATACATAGAAACAGGTCAAGCTAAATGTAACCATTCAAAAAGTAATTAGTTGTTTGGGAACTGCGGTCATCTTGAAATTGGATTTTCTATTATCTGCTATGTTCTACTAGCCGAGAACATTCTTTTGATACATTCTTGGGCATTTTTCATAAATAACTGTATTCTACTAGTCAAGCCCTTTCATTTGATACCCATATTGATGGGGTTGTGAAAAAAATATATATGGCGCCATTTTGTGGTGGTGGCCGCTTTGGATTTGAATTTTTCATGAATAACTGTGTTCTACTAGTCTAGCCCTTTCTTTTGATACCCATATTAGCTATTAAATACAGAATTATTATACAAATTATTCGAAATTTCCGAGAATCGAAAATAAAATACTCCGGATCATCGAGTCTAAAACTCCGGATAATCGAGTCTCCGGATAATCGAGTCCGACCTGTATTTGGTCGCATGTAAAATCTTGCATTTAATTTCAATGATCCTTTGATTATCACCATGACGAATATAGATCCAACTAGTGTCATAAAAAGGAAGCATATGTCAATTGTTCTCCTTCTACACAGTCTTCCGAATATTTGCGATCGAAATCGAAAAATTCGGGATATTGATAACGAGTTTGGGGAGATCCGAAACCTGGATTTTACTGACTTCACTGTAAACGAACGCAAGGATGCTTCTTTCTTTTGGGGTAAAATGTTGTCACTAAAAAGGATTGACAATCATTTTGCTTATCCCAAGTTGAAAAATATTATTCCAGTATTTCTGATTTTGCCGCAATACTCAGCAATCGTTGAACGATTTATTTTGAGAATACAATTTGATCAAAACAAAACTAAGAAATAGAACAGAAACAAAAACTATGCGCGGAATTCTAGCTTCCAAAAATTATGTAGACATGCATAAAGAACTATAGGAATCACACAGAATGTAAAACAAAAGTATAATATCAATAATGATCAAACAGATTGAGGAAATTTAAGAATGCTACGGTACTTACGTGTTAACGCCAACGAAGCGCAATTTTTTATGAGTTTATTTTTTTGCTATAAAATTTATTCTGAGGGTAAAGTAATAGGGTGACGAAGCTCCCATTTAACGAGGATAAAGAACAGAGACGGTCCCAATTCATCGAGGTGACGCAATCCGAGTCGACCGTCGACTCGCTGTCAGAAGCGGCGGCCTCTCGCAAGCAAACCTGTTTCCCCAAATTGCAAACAATAAATATCACTAAGACAAAAATAAATTCATATTGAAAATAACGCCCCGGTGGCAGTAATACGTAAGTACCAATGCTATATAATGACACTGTCACTGTATACCCTTATTTGTATTGTTAATATAAAAAAATTTAGAAAAAATAGAAAAAAATAATTCTTCCAGTTTTTTCAAATTTTTTTCTGCTTTCTCCCGTGTTTTTTTTCAAATTTTTCAGCTTTTTCAAAAATTTGGATGGCATCTCTGTGCTAGGGTAGCCATAACAGCTCTGATACAATAAATTTCACTACATTTTATATTAGTAAGGAAAGCAACTACTCAAAAAAAATGTATTCACCAACTTTGTAGTCCCCGAAAGGCTATTATTTTCGTTATTTTTTGGTCGAACCACGTATGATCGAAAAACTAGGTCAATGAAACAAAACATTATGAATAGTTATCAAATTAGCATAACAATATACTCTCTATGAATTATGAGTCCTATAAGTATGTTCCATTTACAAAAGGCAAACGAGACTTGATTAGAGCTTGCACATCACAAAGAAATTAGACAAATTTATCGCAAAAGCATGATTAAGTTGTCGCTAATGCTTTCGACATGTCCCACCGGCTTATGAATATTAAAATTCTCCAGCTATCCAGCCATAAATCATTCAGCGCTATTCGCTCGCGTCCCTCTAACTATGTTTTGAATTCCGTTTGTCAACTCCGGTGCATCATTTAGCATTATTTACACCTGAACAGCATCGTTCGTTCGGCGCAAAAGGCGAATCAGCATAATTCAATAAATAAAACAAAATAGAAAAACTATGAAACCTGGACTGGGTATCGGGCTCTCGCCTCCGGTTTCGCATATTTTAAGCTACCAAGTGCGCGCGCGTTTTTGTGTGTGTGTTTGGGGTGTTTATTCAGTCTGGTCGATAGTTCATGTGAAATATGATAATTTGTTTTCTGCAAATGAATTTCAATATGCCTGCTGTTCGGGAGAAAAATGTAGATCATCATCCTCTTGGCGGATATCTTGCGATCTAAGCGAATTCATTCAGCTAATTTTATGGATGTTTTCTCAAACGGGAGATGGTCATTCGTACCGTTTGCTTATGTTATGAATTCGAAATACAAGCGGTTTTCATAAACTATTGGAGTTTATTTTGATAGAGTGACTGTTTCTTTCACTTTTGTCGGTCGAATTGGATGTCGGGTATGGCACTACCTGCCGAATTTTTAGTAGTGTCAAATGAATGGTGTCACTACGCTGACAATTTGCCTTTTTCCTGCTCTCTACATTCTAGCGTTTTGGCGCTTTCGTTCTTGTAGATGTCGAAAAATTACAAAACTAGGCAATTTTGATTGTTTATGTTCTGCTCATCAAAACAGGCTATAGAAATTGAACTTCCCTGTTGTCTGCAGTAGGGTGAATGATTTTGGTTTGTCCGATTATGCAGTTTTTTTTACGCAAATCGACTTTTCTTAATGAAAATCGCATATAATCAAGACAAGTTTGGGTTTGTTGGAAAGCTTCTAGTTGCTAATTCCCTAGTTCCTAGTTCCTAGTTGCTAATATTACTCTAAGGCCGTCGAATAATACAATTTTTTATAATTTTTTACGATTTTATTCAAAGTGAAATTGTGATTATGTTTTGTCCAAAAAATTATCATGGTTTTTTCGGTAACACTATTTGCGAAGTAGATGTTGCTTTTCTCATTGCTTGAGTTTACTGTCATCATATTGATCCACTCATCATTTAGGATTTCTTCAGAATAGTGCCTTTTTTGGGCATTTTAAAGTAGAACAGCATTCAACACAGAGAAATTTTATTTCTTCTACGCGCGAAGGACAACATATGACCCTATTTCGGAAAACGAGACGAGAAGACGAGCGCTCGTCTCGTTTGCTTTCATATTCCAGAAGCCTAAACTTCTGAAAAAAAAAAAAAAAGAAGACTAAAAACAGACGAGTAGCTCGTCTGACCCGAACGTTCTGCCGCGCTCGCTGAAGAATCAGTCGAGTCGTCATCTGGTTTGGTTTGATGTGTTTCACCTTGTTGATTTAATGCATCGGTATAGCTTTGTTCCACATTCATCTTCAGAAATTGAAAGTGAAAAGAAAGAATTATTTCACAGCTAAACTATAATTGCAGAAGCATTGTATGTTTTGGACTGCAACCACTAATTTGAATTTTGTACAGATTTTCAAATTGGCACTTTACCATCACCAGAACCAAATGTAAACATTGAACTACATAACCAGGGATGCCAGGTGTTTGTTTCAAATATCTTAACACGGCACGAAAAGTGTCTTCACAATCAAATTGAACGAGAAAGAATAGTTGATGACTCAGTTTCTGTGAAGAGTTTGATGAAACTACGTTTTTCTTCTAATTTTTATTTTTTTGTAATGAGTTTCAATCATCGTACCTAGATAAGGGTGCCAATGAATGTATGGGAAAAAATCGACCCTAAAATTTCAAAAAGTTACCCTATACAAAAGGTACACCACCTCGAAAAAACACCCTATGCCAAATATCAGCTCAATGGGACTTAAGGGAGAGTGACGCAAAGCGGTCAAAGTTTGAGTTTTTTGAAAATCGAAGAATCACCCAAGGGGGGAAGAAATAGGAAATCGGGGTTTTCGAAAAAAAATTTTTGATGCCAAATGTCTTAAAATTGCATGAAACATCGAAATCTAGTGTCATCTCGATATTTTTTTTTGTCAAAAATCGACACTCTGGAACTTTTTTCAAAAAAAATCAAGTTTTAACGTTTGTGACACCAGTAAATGAAGTCCGAATGAGCTAATATTTTGCATAGGGTATATTATTGTGCAAATCAACATTTCGTAGTAAGTTCCGAATGGAAATTCGAGATAACTATTTTTATTATCACCCTAAACCATACTTTTCGTTTCGCACGCCGAAAAAAAACCCAAAGTCCCAGAATGTCGATTTTGGACAAAAATTTTTTTTTCGAGATGACACTAGATCTCGACGTTTCATGCAATTTTAAGACATTTGGCACCAAAAAATTTTTTTCGAAAACCTCGATTTCCTTTACTCCCCCCTTGGGTGATTTTTCGATTTTCAAAAAACTCAAACTTTGACCGCTTTGCGCCACTCTCTCTTAAGTCCGATTGAGCTGATATTTTGCATAGGGTGTTTTTTCGAGGTGGTGAACATTTTTTATGGAGTAACTTTTTGAAACTCGAGATGACCATTTTCATTGGCAGCCTAACCTAGATGTTTCGAAGTTCATTGATATGCATGTGAAAAAAGTAGAGTACTTTATTGTGCAACTGTCAGGGGAAATGCATGTGAACAGATTTTAAACTTTTCTTTATAAATAAATCGTTGATTAGGTGAATAAACATTGGCTCCAATAACTCAATAATAACGGAACGTTTGAGTGATGAAACCATATGCTGGTATCAATAAAACCAAAAGACATATGGAACTCATTCCTCTTTGTTATGATTTTAGGATTTCCAGCCTACCATATAAAAATTTCCAATCAAGCTCGTGTACTGTAATAGGATATTGTTGAGCGGTGAGCGTTTAGCATTGAGAGTTGAGCGTTGAGCGTTTAGCATTTAGCATTGAGCGGTGCGTATTTAGGATTGAGCGTTGAACGTTTAGCGTTAAGCATTGAGTGTTGAGTTTTGAGTGTTGATCGTTAAGCGTTTAACGTTTAGCGTTTGACATTAAGCGTTGAGCATGAAGTATTAAGTGATGCGCATTGAGCGTTCATCATTGAGAGTTGGGCGTTGAGCGTTTAGCTTTTATAATCGAAGCATTTTCAGTGATAAATTCAAGTGTGATATAGCATTGAGCGGTGAGCATTTAACGATAAGCGTTGAGCGTTTAGCATTGAGCAGTGAATAATTATAATTGAGTGTTGAGTGTTGAGCATTTAAAGTCTTGTCCAGTTAGAATCCGTACGCGTTGCACATTTTACAGCGGCACAGTCAGTGGCCGCTGCAAGAAAGTTTTTACAGCGGTTTGTTTACAAATGTTTCCTCTTCTGGTGGTAAAAGTTTCAAATTTTTTCGTGCCGTAAGTCCGGAGTTATTCCACATGGAAGACAGAAGAAGAAAATTAATCTTGCACACCCACGTTGACAATCCAACGTGGTCGGGTGCGAAGATCGCGAAACAGTTGGATATCGCTAAAACTACCGTATGTGATGTGCTCAGACGATTCCGCGAGCGGAACAGCGTGGACCGGGCGGTTCAAAAGAAGCGTCGAAGCGGAACCTACGATCGTCAGCTGAATTGGAAGGTGTTGAGAACCGTCAGAGCAAACCCTGGACTGTCCGAACATGATATCGCTCAGAAATACGGTGCCGCTCGTAGTACCGTTCGACGAATCATTCACCGAGCTGGACTTCATTCCTACAAAGCAATCAAGCAACCAAATAGGACGATGAAGCAGAGTCTAGTGACGAAAACTCGCGCTCGTAAGTTGTATTATCAGGTACTAACGAAGTACCATGGATGCCTGCTCCAGGATGACGAAACTTATGTAAAAATGGACTTCGGCCAACTTCCGGGACAAAAATTTTATCTTTCCACGGCACGAGGCGATGTCCCCGCCAAATTCAAGTTCATGTTCATGGACAAATTTGCCAAGAAGATGATGATCTGGCAGGGTATATGCACCTGTGGTGCGAAGACGCCGGTTTTCATCACTACAAAGACCATGGATTCGAAATTGTACAAGGAAGAGTGCCTGAAGGAGCGTGTGTTGCCTTTCATAAAGGCACACAATGGTCCCGTTAAGTTTTGGCCTGACTTAGCGAGTTGCCACTATAGCCGGGAGGTTCTCCAGTGGTACCGCGACAACGGGGTGGATTTTATCGAGAAGGAGTTCAACCCACCAAACTGCCCCCAATTCCGCCCAATTGAAAAATATTGGGCGATTATGAAGCGGAAGCTAAAGAAGACCGGAAAAATGGCTCGGGACGCTGCAGGGATGACCAGATTCTGGAAAAAACTGGCCACAGAGGTCGACACTGCCGCTGTGCAACGTTTGATGGGAGGAATCACCAGAAAAGTGAGAAGTTTCATCAGAAATGAAGAAAAATAATTTTAAGGACATTTTTTTGTAAAAGTGCAAGAATATATCTTTCTTTTGGTTGATCACTCTTTTTTGTATGTCATTCTATCTCCGAGATATAAATGATTTCTTCCGTACGGATTCTAACTGGACAAGACTTTAGCATAGAGTGGTGAGTATTTATAATTGAGTGTGGAACGTTTAGCGTGAAGCGTTGAGCGTTAAGTGTTAAGTGATGAGCGTCGAGCGTTGATTTTGCATTTGTTTCTGTTTCCATTTCCGTTTCCGTTTCCGTTTCCGTTTCCGTTTCCGTTTCCGTTTCCGTTTCCGTTTCCGTTTCCGTTTCCGTTTCCGTTTCCGTTTCCGTTTCCGTTTCCGTTTCCGTTTCCGTTTCCGTTTCCGTTTCCGTTTCCGTTTCCGTTTCCGTTTCCGTTTCCGTTTCCGTTTCCGTTTCCGTTTCCGTTTCCGTTTCCGTTTCCGTTTCCGTTTCCATTTCCGTTTCCGTTTCCGTTTCCGAGAGTGATATAAACGAAACGGCAACATAATATTCAACAGGCAACATTCCAACGACCAATGGAAAAGTATGCTGCTGAAGATAGAATAGTTTTGCGGCTTAAAATTATCGATATTGAAAAAAATTATATTCTATTTTCAAAGAAAATACAATTAGCTATAAACTGCTATATACATGTGATTTCTCAAACAACGGAAACTTTACAATATCATTTCTTCTGAAGAAATTCACTTTCAAGCTGAAAATTTTTCACCTGATTTTTGATTAACATCGTTGTTTAAGTTCAGTGGTGCCTTAATTTTAAAACGAGCTTCGGTATCTTTTAATTAAAATATTGTATGTGGCAAAAGTTTTTGGCTGATTATTGGGTAATGGAAACTTCCATGAACTGGAAATTATTTTTTGAATCTGGTTTGTTTTTCAAAACATTAAAACGTTACATTAAATCATTTGCCGGAAAAAAGGGTTGCAGAAATCAAAACTGTCAAAACCGGATAACTTTCATACCATTCATTTTCCAGAATCTGACATTGATGATAATAGGAAAATCGAAAAACCCTCGAAATTCCCAAGATAAAAAGTGTACTATCTAGGATCTCGTAGTGCCTGGATGGAAAGTATTTTGTGAATGGTTCCAAAATCATTCCTCATTAGGGGTGTATGTCATTTCAGGCTAATTGGAAGTAAATGAGTGAGGGGGTGTCGGTTTAGGACCACATTTTTTGAATGTGTCGAAAAAATGAACATCCGATTTGGCCTCCGTGTCTCAATTTTTCGCACTCATGAACCCTACCGATCAGTATAAAACATAGTTTAAGAGTTATAATATTCATTTCAAAGCCGAAGTCGCCAAAAAACGAGAATTCTATATGATTAATGGCCGTTGCAATTTAGGGGGTCGGGTCACTGCCACCTTCCGCTATATATATATATATATATATATATATATATATATATATATATATATATATATATATATATATATATATATATATATATATATATATATTTGTCAACATCCGAGATAATTTCGATATACAGTATTAAGCGAAAAATGCGATCGGCACAGAATCTTGGAAATATGTGATATTTCTTTTAAATTACAATGAAGTGTGAGTTCTAATTATGGAAAATGTGATTTTTTAAGAGGAAAAAAGTATAACAAATTTAATTGACTCGAGACACAAAGCTCCCAAAAATTGTCATTTTCGAAACTCGATGGTCGATTCGTGAACGGAAAATGTTACCATAAAGAATAAAATCTCCGAGGAACTCAAACGTATTTGACAATGATTTTTATGGAATTAAAACGAACGAAATACAACATGGACACTTTATTTCAGCTAGTACTGTAAATACTACTACTGCTTAGAATGAACTTTCGAAGCTGACTGTAATAGGCTTCTGTTGATTTTATGTGTAACACTTTCAAACAGTAAGAGTTCGGTAATTATGATAAGCCAAGCGTGAGATAAACGCTGAATCTACTAACATCACGCAATGTCAGAAACCAGTTTCATATTAGAACCCCGACTAGACAAGCATAATCATAAATCTTAGCCGAGATTTAGTGTCAACCTTCCAGCCAACCAAAAATGAAACCACGCCGTAACGTTCCACGCGTTCACGACGCCCACCAGTAATCAACCGTCACGCGATAGCAATAGAGTGCGGGGGTTCTCCTGGTGGTCCAAACATTGTTGGATGTCGTTCCAGCGTGGCAATTCCCAGAACTGACCATCGTCAGCCACGCGTCGGTCGCGCTTCGTGCGGTTTCATCCAGACATTCCAAAACATTTCGTGAAATTGTTATTGTTATTGGAGTGGAGTTGTGTGTCTCTCGCGCATCCTCGCAGTGATCACGTAGATACGGGGAAGTTATTGCTTATTGTTTTCGGCCCCACCGACACAGAAATGTTGTCATCGCGACAGCTGGGGTTCCCAATAATTTATTGCCCAGTGTCCCCAATAAGTGTTCCCGTTTTTAATATTTCCTTCTGTGATGGGATTATTCGTGTTTCGGTTGGTGTTTTTTTTTTGGTCTGTCTCTTCGTCGGCCAGTGAACTGGTTTTCAAGCAAGGATCCGCTATGAGCGTGATGCTGTGAGTCTCTGCTGTCGAAAGCCCGTGACAAACGCTAATGGCAGAGCGATGATTGGAATTTACACCATCAAAGCATCGTGCCGCAGTAGCAGCAGCAGCAGCAGCAACGGCGAAAACGTGTCGTCGGGATTAGAAACGGAGGTAATTTTTCATGTGTGAGGAAGAAGAGATTTACAAACAAAACCGAGTGGGAAGTGTGTTTAACTACCGGAAGTCACGCGGTATTTATATTGAAACGGTAGCGGTCCGGTGTTCGATTCTTTTTCCATCTTCCGCGCGCGAACAACGTGTCAAACAGAAATGAATGTCATTTGTTTACTCGCGCACAGTCCAACGTGTGAATGTTTACCTGAAGTCGTTGATCGTTCCGTCGTTGACAGACAGAAGATAAAATATCAATTGAGTCAATGTTGTACTATTAGCAGATCGTAAATGGATGCTCGGTTTAAATATTGTGGTGCTACCTTTTGTAGACTGGAATTTTGACCAAAATTCTGTCAAAACCATGATCATTCTTACAAACAAAAATAAGCATGGGGAAGCAAATGTCACATTCTTCAATGTTTATCTAGCTCTTGTGTCATATTTGACATGTTAGTTTTGTCGCGCAACAGAATTGAAGGAAACAGGAAGCTCGTGTTTATCAGAACAAAATAAATAGTCATTTCAATTAAGAAGAGGTCTTTTTGTCGAAATTAGATGTAAGCCAACTTGCTGATGATGGTGTGGTTTTTCTAAGAGTCCTATATGCTGTTGAATTACAAGCACCAATGCAAAATTTATTAGATAACCCGTCTTCTTGACCGTGCAATTGTGCTGATCGCTGTCCGATTTCAATTGAGGGGCTTAGAATGAAAGGGGTGTAAGTGATTTAATCGATTTCTCTACATCGACTCTCTCTTCTGGTCATAACTTAGCTGCAAATACATTCCCAGTTGTATTTGACACTGTGGAAGATAGGTCAGAACCTCATCTATCGGATTCTATAGCGAACTTAAATTGGAACTTTTTTGCAGTTGAGTTATTAACTAAATAAAAAGTTGATGAAGAGAAATCGATCAAGTCACTTACACCCCTTGCATTCTAAGGCCCTCAATTGAAATAAAAATGTTATAGACAGTAAGCGAGGCTCAGTTCGCTCAATGAACACTCGACTGATCTCGGCAAAGTATTATTTTTGTACAGTATGTTCCAGAATAGGTGTCACAATATAACCAGTGTTATTTCTACAGAAAACAAAACGTTATTGTCACTTTTGTGTGCATGCTTCTGACAGTTTATCGTTGAAGTGACTACGCGATTCCGTTTGTTTACGTTCCGCAACAAACCGTGCAAAAGATACTTAAATAAATTCCACTTACCATGTTAAAACCGTGTGACATTTTTAGAAGTGTTCGGAGTGAGTCGGCACTTTGTCTTCGTACCTTGAAATGGTTCAAGAAGTCTGGAAATGTCAAAATGTTAACGGAAACGTTAAAGAGAAAGGAATCAAATTAGACGAAATCCAGCAAGATCTAGTTGTAAACTGAATAAACAACAGCAAATGATTAGAAGTTCGATGCACAAAAATTCTCTAGACTCAAACCGTACAAGAAACAACAAGCACACGCATTAAGGGGGGACCCCGGTCTGGAAAATCGGAAAAGTGAATTTTTGTTTTTTGCATTTTTGGGAAGCTTATGCCCTCAGAAATGTTGTCCTAAAAGGATTTTTCGATATTTGATTTCGTTGGAAAGTTACAGCCAAAAGTATGAAGTCACCTCAAAGGATATAGTATTGCTGTACGCGTTTTTCTCGATACCATGCTATTTCAACTGGTGGTATCGATATCTCAGGATCCACTCGACCGATTTGGCTGAAATTTTTTATCAGTATGTAAAAATGAATTATCTAAAGCGTTACATAGCCGTTTTTCGATATCTCACAGCGATTTTTCATGAAAAATAACTCATTTACAACAGAAAAAGGCCGCCATTTTGGCAATTTTCTGTATTTTCAAAAACTCCTATGTAACGCTTTAGGTATTATCCTAAAGTTTCAAAATATCCATTGGAGTTTGTTCTACGACACCCCGTTGCATCAGAACCGATACCACCAGCAAGGTACTGATTTTCAGACGGCATCTACGCATCCAGCTGTCAACAGCGTAATAATCATTATTCGTGCACTCAAAAAATGGAGAGAACATCTTCAAATATACCTTAAACAATAACTAAAATACCCGAACACTTCACTTTATTCCCAACATTTGTAAAAAATCACGAAAATCCATTATTTTTCGATCTTCCAGACAGGGCCCCCCCCCCCCTTGAAAGCAAGCTTGGGTCCAAAGAAGCGAAATATTTCGGTCCGGTAAGGCGAATGTGATATTTCATATTCATATGAAACATTAGAAGTAGGTTATATATGTGATATAACCGCAAGGTGGACGTAGGACTACCGTTGTCTTAGTAATAATTTGTTTGAAGTTACATCTGAATCAATTCACAATGAATGAATGGATATTTTGAGAATTTGTTGAACGTTCCTCTTGTAAGTGTGTGAGTGGATGAATATAAGTGTTGAATTATAATTGATACAAGGAAGTACAGTAAAACCTGTTTTTGTGCGGTTTTTTTTGTGGGATTTTTTTTGTGCGGTTTTTTTTGTGCGTTTTTTTGTGCGTTTTTTTTTGTGCGGTGTTTAAAAAGAAGCATATTTGATGAAGTTACCGTCCATTTAGTTTTTTTCGATGGTTTATATGCATTTCAATGCGAAAAAGACGGGTGGGTAATGTCGGGGACATAACCGGAGTGACGTAGGACTATACAAAGGGGACAGCTTTTGTTAAATATATATTTTAAATATATTGCTTTATTTTCCTCTCCTACGTGAATACCTACCTATCTACCTGAAAAATTGATTAGTTTACTGTTTACTCTTTATGAATATGTTGATGGTTCTGAAAAGAACCTTTGGTGTTGTGTTTTTGTTATCACTCGATATTTCCATCTTGTTCGGTTAAACTTTCCTGTTTAGCTATTGCGTTTACCACTCGCCACAGCTTTCACAGTTGGAAAATTTCTTCCCATCCAGCTTGTGACATGTTGTTCAGTAAATTACATTTAATGCGACGTGCCGGAGAAACACTTTGCCACTCACTGAAACTAATTGTTGCCTTGATGAGCGCCGAACCGAAGCTGCTCTGTTCATGATGCGGGTTTTCTGATTGTCGTGAGCAGCTTTGCAAGCCAACTCGAGCACTCCGACGGCCGAAACTCTATAATCGCTGTTAGGTATACTGGTGTTCCGGCACCAATCCGTTCGGCCTAGTTACCCTTGCGGAGCAATCAGTGAATGCGACCAACAGGGAACTGGAGACCTGCACGGTTTGAGTGGGACTTTGCCTTTCCCTTAACTTGTCCTCCTTTGTTACGTCCACGATGCCGATGCCGTACAACCACACGGGTTTACGGTTTGAAAGAAAATAAGATATTTTTTTGGGGTCCGCGTGTTTTATACTCTAGCGGTACACGCTCACAGGATAGAGACAAATCGGCAGACTCAGCCAGAGGGGCGAGTCCAACGAGACGAACGAATGAGCGTTAAAAGGGAGCGATGGCAAAAAATACATTCATTACGATTTGTTCGCTCGTTGGATTCACAGGCAGGCTAAAAAGGGTCCTTTTCAGGATCACAAAATTATCTTCAATCTAAAGAGTTTATTGTTTTGTTATCACTCGATATCCCCATCTTGTTCGGCTAAACCTTTCTGTTTAGCGATTGCATTTGCCACTCGCCACAGTTGGAAATTTTATTCCCATCCAGCTTGTGACATATTTTACAGTAAATTACATTCAATGGCACATCGCTTTACCACCACACAGTATCGGATTGGAGGTAATTTTAACCTGTAATTGAACATTTGCGATGACAGTGGTACAGTGTCGACTTTCAATGTGGGGTCATAATTTGGACCCCGAACTCTATGTTTACAAAAATGTCCAACTAAATATGTCGCATTGCAGGTCCGTCCAATTAGCTAAATGTCGAGATAAGTGTAAATTACTGTACTTTCAATCTAGAAGCAATTTAAGAATTGGTGAAAATCAATAAGCTCAGAACAACTGCCAAATTCACATACTTATCATATCCTGGCAAACAAATTATGAAAAAATCAATTTGTGTTTTATTATTATTTTGGATATTGTTTTAGAAAGCATTGAACTGTATTTCCTAAACTCTTTTTTGGAAGGTTTAATGACCCTGAAAAGCGCCTTGTTTTATGGAATGGTTCCAATTTAAAAAAACTTAGTACTCGTGGTTTTGAAAAAAACCATTTCGAACGCCCTCGATGCCGCCTTGTTCTGGATTTGCCACCAAAGCAGTTTGTATAAAGAACAAACTTTTTTCTTCTGCTACCTGATGCCGTTTTGCGATTGCGTTTGCCACTCGCCACTCGCTGCAACTGCCTGTTGTCTTGATGTCCACCGAACCGAATGTGTTCTGTTCTGAATGCGGGTTTTCTTATCGTCGCGAGCAGCTTTGCCAGCTAACACGATCACTTCGGCGGCCGAAACTATATAACGCCGGCTAGGTGGACTGCTGCACTGGTACTAACGCGCTCGGCCTAGCTACCCTTGCGGGGAACTGCAGATCAACAGAATTACGCATGTGTGAGACTGCGACCAATGTTTCGTTTATTTTTTTCTTTTTCCTTTCCAATCGTGCTTCATTCTATTTCACTGCTGCTCTGGTTGCCCGTTTTGGTCGGTACGATTTGAGGAGCACAAAATGGACCAATCAAAAATGGGCACATAGTGCATTTTGACAATGCTTGATATTTCACAATTATTCAATTATTTATCTCAAGAAAAATTAAATGTTATTCGTTATGATAGATGCGTAGATATATTTCCTATCAATTGATGCAAAAATCTTTGCGATCTATTGAGAAATGCTCGAGTTATAAGCGTTCCAAATCTTGCATTTTTTCCTACTTGTTCAGTGCCTAGATTTCCATTTCACCACCCATATCTTCCGGTTAGACGTAGTCCTACGTCAAAAAAGCATATTTGCGTCCCAATTATCCACTTTTGAAATCATTCCCCTCCTCTCATCAAATGCTCTAAGTTTTTCTAAGTTTTTGCATGACATGATTTCTAACAGCAACATGTTTCGACATGCAACTAAAAGCACAAAACAGCCACGCGCAACCGAAAAGGCAAAATCGCAAAGCAGAGAAACGAAAGGAAATTAAACGGTGAATGGCGAGGATTTGAGTTATTTTCTTGGGGGAAACTTTTTTTATGCGGTCCCTATCTACCGCACAAAAAAAGTTTTTTCCAAAATGTGTACCGAACACTATTTTTTAAAGCTGCTGGTGAAATTTTGCACGCACAAAAAAAGGTTTGCCTGTACATAAAATTCGACTCTTCTAAACTGACTGGTGGTCCTGAAAAGGATCGATGGTTGGCTTTGTAGAAGCAACTGAAGATGCTTGATACATAATTATTTCTTATTATTATTTCTGAAATATTCTCTAGATAGAATATTCCGTATTTTACGCTATCGAATCCATAGCCAATGGTACCATTTGTACGCAATCTATATCGGGTTATCATCGAGAGTCCGTTTTTCATTAGAGGCTCCGATCAGATCGGCAGTAGAATAGAAACGGGAGATAGTGCTTTGGTGAATGAGCAAGAGCGTTGGAAGTACACGAAATCAGATTGGGTGACGACCCTATGAAAAAATTGACAATGCAAATTTCCGCTGATAATAGCGAGACCCGAAATTCCAAACGAAGTGGTTTCACACGCTCGAGTGCTTGGGTCAGCGATTAAGACCCTCCTCGATGCAATAAAATGCGCCACAATGTAGGGAACATTACGAGTTCCAAGAAAACGCGACAATTAAAAACAAGTATAATGTTCGGCAGCGATAAGATCGAGAATACCATATCGATGCACGACGTCGCATCATATTCCATAGACGGGGCATTCATCGTGGCGATGGTGATCGCCATCATTTACTACCATTGGAGGAGAAACACGAAACGACTGCGCGAACTGGAAGGGGCGCAGCGGAGGATCCGACTCGATAGTGTGAATGCTGTATAATCAAAATAATGCGAACGCTGTATAATCAAACGCACATTTTGTGCTGACATGGAGAAACAAGAAACACCCAAGTGACCTAAGCAATGTAAAATTTAAGGAAATACAGTTCAGTCTAAAACCGACCGTGAAGGAGTTAGTACTTAGTCCGAAAGCCGTGTTGGGCCACTATGGCCCAATACTAACATCTTAATTTTAACGAACAACATTTGGTGACCCCGACGTGATCGCACTTCGAGCGATCACGGACTCGCGAAAGTAATCGATTCTGATAAGTGAAGTGACATTCTCTCCGCGCGCGAAAAAGTGATGCCATTGCATGGCTGTATAATCGGAAAGTGAAGTGACATTGTCTCAGCGCACGGAAGATGTTGCGCCATTAAGTGGCTGAAACCAAGAAAATGAATCTCCCATTCGCGGGAAGTATGGTGTGCCACTGCGTGGCTAAAAATTAACAAAGTGAACTTCCTACTCGCGGGAAGTATGCTGCGCCACTGCATAGTTATTACAATGCGCCACTGTGTGGCTGAAAATTGACAACGTGAATTTCCCATTCGCGGGAATCATAACATGACACTGCGTGACTGTGTGATCAATAAGTAAACTTCGCCCGTGAGCGAAGCACGGTGTGCAACTGCGTGGAAGATGTGTGATAAACACGAATTATTGTGACTGATGTGAAAAATTTGTAAAGATGAATTCTCGACATTCCAACGACCTACTGTATTCCATGTGCTACATGTATATGAGGGATACGGAGGAGAATTTGAAACAGGACCCGCGTCGTACGCGGGAAGAAGCTGCAGCGATAAAACTGATAATATCGCACATGTTCAACTTGGCGGCAGGAGCCGCGGTTATAAACAGATACGAAAGCAGATTTACCACTGAACTAAATAGATCGGCCGAAGCCATAGCCGACTATTTAGACTGGAGCATAATCAATGACCCAGCTAAGTATTTGAGTCAATCAAACAAGTAAAGCGGTTAGTAATTATCAAATCAAATAAACATGACGACAAACGAGGACGATGCCGTTGAAAGCTGGAAAAAGCAGCTAACGGCACTGGAGCAAAGCATTGCTCCGATTATCAAAGACGCATGCAAATTAGCAGAAGACGACGACGAAGTCGAAACATTACTAGTGCAACAAGAAGTACTAACAAGCTTGTACGATCAAGCTTGTGCAGTGATACTGAAAATTGAGGGCCAAACGGGGCCCTCCAAGAGACGGGATGCTCTCCTCCCCGCATATATCAAGTCCAGAGCCAGTTTGGCAAAGAGAATACGGCATGCGCAATCACAGACGAATGAACCGAGTCAGGATGAAGGTTCAAGGCAAGTACTGGATCAAACAATGATCACCGGCAATAGCAAGGCCGATTATTTACCCCGATTGGAGCTCCCGAAGTTCCGTGGGTCAGCCACCGAGTGGCTATCGTTTAAAGCCCGCTTTGAGAAGCGGATTGCGACCCTAAACGAGGATGCAAGCAAATACGCTTTCCTGGCGAAATGTTTAGAATACGAGCCCGCTCGTAACTCCTGCGAAGCACTCGAGAATTCAGGAGTGCCTTTCACTGAAGCCTGGGCCAAACTGGAAGCAAGATTCTACAAGAAACGAATCGCATATGAAGGTTACTTTTACACTCTGCTGAAAATTAAAAGGATACATAAGGCATCGCAAAGAGCGATACTAGGACTGATCGACGCTGTCGATACACTATTGTCCGCCACTCGACAAATAGCAAATGAACAACCTGGCGAACCAGATTGCATCGCCAATGGGTTACTAATATGCTTAGTGAAAGAACGATTGGATGAATCAACACTTTCTAAGATTGAAGAAAAGTTGGACCTCCAGCGCATTTATGTTTGGAGCGAATTCAAAATAGAATTAGAGCGGCTGGCTAACCAGATGACTTGCAAAGTGGCTGCCGAAACGGCACACTCTAGTCATCGACCCCAGCCGAAAGTCGTAGCAGCAATCGAAGGCAAAGCTGCGACCACCAAAGACAAAAGGGAAGCACAGCGGTGCTACGTTTGTCACAATGAAGGACACACAGCATTTACGTGTCCTAAATTCACGAAAATGAGCATCCCAGAACGATGGGAAACTATCAAAGCAGGGAGGCACTGCTTTAATTGCCTCATACCTGGGCACTCAACGAAGGAGTGCAAATCACAACGGAAATGCCAAATATGCAGCACGAAGCATCATACACTACTTCATCGTGGAGACTCTCCCAAGGGGGACGAGATCCAACAATTGCATCCCGAGAAGGATGTCAATCAAGCACAAGCAAGTTCAACGAAATGACTAGCTCAGGAAGAATACGTCTTTCTGGGCACAGCCATAATTCATGTTAAGGGTGAGCAGAAATGGCACCCTCTTCGATGTCTACTTGATTCAGGGAGTCAAGTAGAAACAATCACAGAAAAGGCTGCTCGAAGCCTAGGAATTCCGCAACACTCGGTAAACGTAACCATTAAAGGAGTTAGCGGACAAGCACATGTTAAAAGGGGTATCAAAACTGTGATAGCCTCTCACGCAAGCAACTACAATGAAAGTTTAGAATTGATCATAGTGCCAAAGATATTGGACGATCAACCAAGCACAGCTATTGATGAAAAGGGTATACGGATACCAGAACAATTGCACCTTGCCGATCCCCAGTTTTACAGATCGAATGAAATCGACATTCTCCTCGGAGCGAGAATATTTTTCAAAATTCTAATGCCAGGCCGGCTTAGCGTAGCCAACGGTCTTACGTATCAAGAGTCCAGCTTGGGCTGGATTGCATGTGGGACGCTACGTCACAGCAGCCCATCAACCACTGTATTGTCTGCTACAAGGTGTAGCAGAAATGAATTCGAATTCCCACAGGACGAAATGGCCAAACTCATAGAGAAGTTTTGGCGTCTTGAAGAAGCGTGCTTTCAAGACTGGGAACCAAAGCAACATGACGAATGCGAGGCGGAAAGTCACTTCCGCACAACGTTAGAGATCGCTCCCGACGGGAGATACATTACACGAATGCCCCTACGGGGGGAGCCGTCATCGTTAGGCGACTCTTATCAACAAGCATATAGAAGATTCACATCGCTTGAGCAAAGGCTCAAGCGGAATGCAGACCTGTACAAAGAGTACAGGGCATTCATGAATGAATATGAAACACTGGGACATATGGTACCAGTCACCACAGAAGACTTTCACAAAGTAAAGTATTTCATCCCTCACTCGTGTGTGGTGAAACCAGATTCAACATCCACCAAGGTTAGGGTGGTGTTCGACGCAAGTGCAAAGACGTCAACCGGAGTATCCCTGAACGATATACAAATCGTGGGACCAACCATTCAAAAGGACTTATTTGATCTGCTAATTGATTTCAAGACGCACAACGACGTGCTAGTAGCAGATATTGCAAAGATGTACAGACAAATTCACATCGCATACACAGACACTTGGTTACAATGTATTTTGTGGCGCGACAGCCCCAATGATCAATTGAAAGCGTATAGACTGACGACTGTCACATATGGTGAAGCGTCTTCATCATTCTTGGCCTGTAGGGCACTACACGAAGCAGCTGAAGATTATCGGTCGGTAAATCCGAGAATTGCCGACACCATTCAACGATCGTTCTATGTTGACAATCTAATGATTGGAGCGTCCAACGCAGATGAACTGACGGAGACGAAACGAGAAATAGAGCATGCATTGTCACTTCATGGATTTCCACTTCGAAAGTGGGCATCAAACAACGCAAGCGTACTGGAAGGAATTCCAGAGAAAGACTTGGAACCATTGATCCAAGTTGGTGACCAAGAGGTCATAAAGACATTGGGGATAGCCTGGAACCCCAAAACAGACGTGTTCCAGTTCATCAGTACGAAAAACATAGGTGAAACATACGAAGCGCTCACAAAGCGACAGATGGTCTCGAAGATTTTGAGACTGTATGACCCAATCGGATTGATACAACCTGTAATCATTACAGCTAAAATATTGATGCAAGAATTGTGGACTTATAACGTCAGCTGGGACGATGATGTTCCAGATCAAGCACTAAGCTCATGGAAGAAGTTCGAAGCTTCATTAGTGGAGCTCAGCAAGATAGAAATACCTCGGATGTCGACTCCGAGTCATACGATCGCACTAGATTTACACGGATTCAGTGACGCCTCCGAAAAGGCTTATGGATGCGTCATTTACTTACATGCAATCAACTTAAAAGGAGAAGAGAGTACGAATCTCTTATGTTCGAAATCGAGAGTGGCGCCTTTGAAGAAGGTCACTCTGCCCCGTCTGGAACTCTTGGCGGCGGCACTTCTAGCAGAACTAACTGCTAAAATAAAGAGCATTCTGGCCGGTCGAATCTCGTCGGAATATTACTACAGTGATTCACAAGTAGCGCTAAGTTGGATCAAATCTTCAAATACACGTTGGGGAACCTTCATTAGAAATAGAGTGCAGAAGATACACTCCACCACGAATCCAGAGCATTGGAAATATATATCTACGAAAGAAAATCCGGCTGATATGGTTTCGAGAGGAATTCCAGTCAGAAAATTACGCGAAGCAAAACTAGAATTTTGGTTACACGGACCGGAATGTATACGAAGAAGACAATATTATCTGCAGAGCGGCTACGAATACACTGCTGCTGCAGAACAGGAAGAGATTAAAGAACCAATAACATGATTGGTAGCAGCAACAGGAAAGGCATGCGAAGACTTAATCGCAAAATACCCGCACCATCACACTCATGACAAAACAGTAAGACACTTTGCATGGCTGTGTAGAGCCATAAACAATATGAAGAAGGTCAATAAAGACACAGGCATCAGAAACGAAAAGAGATCGGGCCCACTCACCACCACTGAATTGAATGAAGGACTAACACTCGTAGTCCGAATTATGCAAGCCACTATTTATCCAAATGAAGTAGCGGAATTACGAAAAACTGGGAAGGTGCCTACGAAAGGACCTTTCCAGCATCTCAACGCAATCGTCAGAAATGGAGTCATACATGTCACAGGGAGACTCCACAATGCAGAAATGCCCATCTCACAAAAGAATCCAATATTGATTCCCAAATCGCACCCATTTTCGAGGGTAATAATTCAAAAAATACATGAGGATAGATTTCACGCCGGAACAGATCTGGTAATAAACGAATTTCGACAAAGATTTTGGATGAGGGATCTCCGAAGGACCGTACAAGGAGTCATTCAACGATGCATCTTATGTGCCAAAGCGCGGCCCAGACGTTTACAGCAACGAATGGGACAACTGCCCTCGCCCAGGGTAAATGAATCAGTAGCGTTCACTCACACGGGAGTGGACTTATGTGGGCCATTCGAAGTATATCTCAATCAAAAATCGAAATGCAAGACCACAGCATATGCTTGCATCTTCATATGTTTTGCGACCAAAGCAGTTCACCTAGAAGTCGTCGAAGATCAGTCGACGGCAGCGTTCATATCAGCACTTCTCCGTTTCACATCAGTGAGGGGAATACCCGAGGTTATTTACTCCGACAATGGGCGGAACTTTGTCGGGGCCAGCAGAGAACTCAATCGTTTACGAAGAATATATAACAATGAAGTTTTTCAAAACAAATTAGTTGATATTGCGGCAACTCACAGAATAAGATTTTCATTCATTCCACCCCGAAGCCCCAGCTTTGGAGGACTTTGGGAAGCGAACATAAAGGTAGCCAAGCGGCTCTTTAGTGCAGCGGCCAGAGGAGCACAGCTAAACATCATGGAATTGCAGACACTGTTCTACCAAGTGGCCGCAATAATGAATTCGCGACCACTCACACCTGTTTACACGACGCCAGATTCACCGACCGCGATCACACCCGGTCATTTTTTGATAGCACGCCCAATGCTAGCCGTGCCCATCCCTACGCAGAGTGAGGATGGAAGCAATCTCACAACCAGATGGAAACGAGTACAATCGCAGCTCGAACAATTTTGGAGAAGATGGAGAGACGAGTATCTCCACCAGTTACGTGATTATGCAAAATGGACCAAGCAACAAGCCAACGTTAAGGTAGGCCAAATCGTATTGATCGGAGACGATCACCTTCCCGTAGCAAGGTGGCCTATGGGAATTGTCACACAAATACACCCTGGAAATGATGGAGTAGTCCGAGTGGCAGTAGTGCGAACCGCTACCGGAATTTACAAACGCAACGTGCGAACACTTGCTCCTCTACCAGTCGAGGAGCACACCATTCAACCCATTATAGAAGAGTATGACAACACAGCTGATAACGAACAGCAATCTCAAGCCGAAGCAATCGAACTAGAAGACGATCCCCCTCCCCAAGCACCCCAAATGATTTGGGACGGTAGACTACGCCCTCGTCCCAAAGGGGGGAGAAAATGGAAGTACACGAAATCAGATTGGGTGACGACCCTATGAAAAAATTGACAATGCAAATTTCCGCTGATAATAGCGAGACCCGAAATTCCAAACGAAGTGGTTTCACACGCTCGAGTGCTTGGGTCAGCGATTAAGACCCTCCTCGATGCAATAAAATGCGCCACAATGTAGGGAACATTACGAGTTCCAAGAAAACGCGACAATTAAAAACAAGTATAATGTTCGGCAGCGATAAGATCGAGAATACCATATCGATGCACGACGTCGCATCATATTCCATAGACGGGGCATTCATCGTGGCGATGGTGATCGCCATCATTTACTACCATTGGAGGAGAAACACGAAACGACTGCGCGAACTGGAAGGGGCGCAGCGGAGGATCCGACTCGATAGTGTGAATGCTGTATAATCAAAATAATGCGAACGCTGTATAATCAAACGCACATTTTGTGCTGACATGGAGAAACAAGAAACACCCAAGTGACCTAAGCAATGTAAAATTTAAGGAAATACAGTTCAGTCTAAAACCGACCGTGAAGGAGTTAGTACTTAGTCCGAAAGCCGTGTTGGGCCACTATGGCCCAATACTAACATCTTAATTTTAACGAACAACAAGCGTTCTACACCTGTCTACCATTCTACCAACGCTCACTGTATCAAAAATCGTTAGAAAATGAATGTAGTACCAGATGACGAAACAAAGTTTTAACCCTCCTGTACTCGCGCACAAATTCATAACTCGTAAACTCGCGCACGGTGTCATAGACTGTGCGTGTCTCGTTAAATTTGATATTATGTATTTTTAGGCGTTATTGGTATTTATTAAAATATAAGAAAGATATACTTAAATGAAAAAAACCGTCAGAAAATATTTGTTCTTCAACTTCCTTAAGTCCTCAAAACAAAAATATTGATTCACGGTTTTGAGACCGTATGTCGTATGTATAGGCACGTTAATTAAGAAAATTCATAGGTCATACTATTAAATATTCAATGATGTTTATTATAAAAAATAAAAATAATTACTTAATAATTGATCAGTAATAATTAATTTTCTGAAAAGTCTCATCAATCATTAACCTGATTTTCTAAAGAAAATTGTCATTTATGAACATACAAATCATTTGTTTTTCATTTCTGATTTTCTAAAGAAAACTGTCATTTATGAACATGCAAATCATTTGTTTTTCATAAAAAGATGATTACTATTTTTCTCAATTACCTAGAGGTATAAGAACTAGAGATGAAACGTAGGTATATCTAGTAACTATGCAGCATCTGGCCTATCTGGCCAGTATTTGCTATATAGCCGGAAACCGGATATCAGGAAAAAAAACAATAATTTCTCATTAACACAAGATAAATAATAATTTTTACAAAATTATATTATTATTTACACATAACATCAATTAATTAACACTATTACTTTGATTATAAATTTTTATCTGACCGATTACGCTTTGCTAGTTTCAGAGAACAGTCTTTCACTGCACTACTGCATGGAACTGAAAGATAAACTCTAGCAAACCTTGCCAATTTAGGGTACTGCTTAGAATTTGATGACCACCGAACGTAAGGAACGTGATTGCGATCGATTCGAAATGTTTCCGCATAACAGTCAATTTCGTTAGAAACGGATTTGTTTTTAATGGAAACTGAATATCGTTTTCATTTGCCAGTTTGTCGAAATTGTCCCAAAAAGTGTCATGAGCTTCGCGTGTAAGGTTTTATTCAGTTTCGTCTCTTTTGTTTTGTTTAATTTGATTTTAGGTGAAGTAAGTGTACCCTCTCTAAGATTATCATCCCTAAAACCGTTCCAAGTTTTTTAATCTTGAATGAAATAAAATGGATTAATATTCTTTGCTCATTTGAACTCGTAGTACTTCCTCTTACTGGACTCGTATTAAAATTATTTCAATATATCTACCAAAAATTCATCATAGAAAATCGTGAACAGAAAAAAAATCTGTTCAATATTTTTTTGATACTCTATTAGAGAATATTCATTCTATACGGAAAATTTAATCATAGTCCATTATTTTTATGTGAAAATGCATTTATTACTCCATAAAATGTAATCTTTCATTTGATTCATGCACGCAAGCAGTTTCTCCCAGTTTCGTATTTGCAAACAATGAGCCGAATATCCGGCCATCCGGCCTCGAAGCTTACCGGATATCCAACCAAACTACTATCCGTTCCATCACTAACCAGACCTATCCATCGGAAATATTGGCCCTTATTATGTAAATCGAATCGCACCGTTAATTCGATCCCTATAACTATCACACCGAACAAATTTTCGTATTTTGTAGAACCATAGAATCTGATAGAATCGAGTTCTTTCTCGAACGTTTTGTGTTGCGAATTGCATATTTTGAAACGTTGCCGAAATGTTTCCCAAAGCAAAATATCGGTAATGATATAAGCAAACCAAACAGCTCGAAAAATTATGCCGACAGTTTTCACCCGACTATATCTATAACAGAGCTAACGAGCAACATTCTATTCAACTAGAATAACATAATGGAGCCTAATATTTAATGTTAGAAAATTTCTAATTTCTAATTAATCAATTTTGTTCTACTCATGACTATATTTCAGAAAAAAAAATCTCCACAATTAATTCACATTACTCATCATAGTTTCCTATGATATAGAATTAAAAATGAAAACTTTAATAAAGAAATATCAATTGTAAGGGTGGACACAATTGATGTGTTTTATTGAGGTTAGCATAAACACCTTATACAGTGATAGACATTCGTTTAGCCGCACTTGAAACACTTACAAAACAACTAGGAATGTTCTTTTTATCGGAATACTTATTTACTGTAGTGATAGTATATTTAAGTTACTTTTATTGAAAGGACGTGCGTCACAATCACACACACACACACAAGGCGGCATCGGTGGATATAAACATTCAAACGTCTTTTTTTCCCGAGACATACGTTTAGCCGCAGGGTATAAAAATCGTGTTTTCGCATAATCACCAAGCCTTTATCTGTGTTTTTTGAAAAAATACTTTGTTATGTTCAATTTAAAAGATAAATATTAGATGTGCAACGTAAGAAGTTGGTCAGAATAGTGATTCACGTAGAATTTAATTGAATGGCGAAAGGTGTTCTATTGACGGAAGAGGGGTGGAAAATAATAAACATATTCAGTGAACAAAAGTTTTCTAAACGCTCGATCGTATCAAAAATTGGTCTATCTGAGAAAGTGGTACGGAATTTCTTTAAATAGTGCCAGAAATATGGGATATAACGATCAACAAATGGGAACACCAAAGTTACTTTGAGTCTTAAAGGTCGAATAAGACACGAAGAAACCAGGAAGCGATGTCCTGCTCATACATTAAGGCAGAATCGGTTGTTCCAGTAACGAAGAGGCATATAGCGCGCATCTTGAATGAGTCACCAAACATAATGTGGAAGAAACTTCGAGGGAAGCCGAAACTGACCGCCACTCATAAGCAGAACCATCTCCGGACTGTTACAGTTGCTATTGGTACAATTTAAGTCAACGGCATGTCGTGAGATCGAAGCGAAACTTTGGGGGCGGAAGTTTGACAGTGTGGGGAGCCGTTTCCTATCACAGCAAGCTTCTCATTTGTTTCATTTTCACCCGAATGAACTCCGAAAAATATCTTCAACGTTTTGATTGGCCATATTGCGAATAACGCTACCGAGGATGTCGTTTTTTCAGCAGGATAATGCATAGATCCACGTTTACAAGCAATCGAAGGCATGGTTTGCCGAGAAGGACATTCCGCTTCTTGAATGATCTGCTGGCAGTCGATTGCAATCCCATAGAGAACCTATGGAGAATCTTGGCCGAGATGGTCGATGCAAACGGATGACAATTTGACAACATTCCCAGTTTCAAGGCAGTAATTCAGGAATGTTGGGCTATAATCAATATGACAACACTTTGAAAGCTGTCTGACTCTATGCCAAATCGAGTTTTCGTAGTTATCCGAAATGGAGGTGTACATACTAAATATTAGCTACCGATTGGACTCGAAATTTGCCGCACAAATTTTCTTTTATTGAAATTTTAGGATGCGGCTAAACGAATGTCCACCATGATTACACATATTTGAATTACTTAGAAAACAAAAAGTGAATTTATACTTTTTTTTAGAATGAATTCGATGAAAATAAACAATAATCTTTTATGAGCAAAACTGTACAAAGAATAGACTTATTTTTAAAAAAATTTAGGGAAAATAGGGTGCGGCTAAACGAATGTCTACCACTGTGGAATAATCACGGCAAAATTTAATCCATTACGTTTGGAGGTGACACTATCCTAGACCAGCTGGCGGGCGCCTAGGAATACATAGGTATTAGACCGTGGACTGCCGTTTGGACATCCCTGATCTATACCAACCGTATGCGCTTGTGTGAAAAAAAAATAACTCAACAGAGGAAGCAAACCAGATTCAAGCGCGGTGTAAAACAGGTATAGGAATACAGTGCAAAACTCGGTGCTGATATTAACGCTCTCGTTTTCGAAACTTTGAACTTACACCCCGGTACAGAAATGAAAGACGTAATCCTACGTCAAAAATATTCCTCATTCGGGACAGTCACAATTTGCTAAATGATCGTATGTAATCAGCTATTCCAAGAGATTAACATTAGGGTACCAATGAAAATGGTCATCTCGAATTTCAAAAAGTGACCTTATACAAAATGTTCACCACCTCGAAAAAACACCCTATGCAAAATCTCAGCTCAATCGGACTTAAGGGAGAGTGGCGCAAAAGGGTCAAAGTTTGGGTTATTTTGAAAATCGAAAAATCACCCAAGGGGCGAGTAAAGGAATTCGGAGTTTTCGAAAGTTTTTTTTTCGATGCCAAATGGCTTAGAATTGCATGAAATGTCAAGATCTAGTGTCATTTGGAAAAAAAAATTGTCAAAAATCGACACTCTGGAGCTTTTTTTTTCGGAATACTAGACGGAACGTATATTTTTGGGTGCCAATAAAAATAGTTATCTCGATTTCTCATTCGAACTTCATTTACTAGTGGTCTCAAACGTTAAAAGTCGAGTTTTGTGAAAAACGAAAGATCACCGAAAATCGGGGTTTTCAAATTTTTTTTATGCCGAATGTCTTAAAATTGCAATGCTCGTCGAAATTTACTATTATTTCGAAAAAGACGGGTGGGTAATGTCGGGGACATAACCGGAGTGACGTAGGACTATACAAAGGGGACAGCTTTTGTTAAATATATATTTTAAATATATTGCTTTATTTTCCTCTCCTACGGTAATACCTACCTATCTACCTGAAAAATTGATTAGTTTACTGTTTACTCTTTATGAATATGTTGATGGTTCTGAAAAGAACCTTTGGTGTTGTGTTTTTGTTATCACTCGATATTCCCATCTTGTTCGGCTAAACTTTTCTGTTTAGCTATTGCGTTTACCACTCGCCACAGCTTTCACAGTTGGAAAATTTCTTCCCATCCAGCTTGTGACATGTTGTTCAGTAAATTACATTTAATGCGACGTGCCGGAGAAACACTTTGCCACTCACTGAAACTAATTGTTGCCTTGATGAGCGCCGAACCGAAGCTGCTCTGTTCATGATGCGGGTTTTCTGATTGTCGTGAGCAGCTTTGCAAGCCAACTCGAGCACTCCGACGGCCGAAACTCTATAATCGCTGTTAGGTATACTGGTGTTCCGGCACCAATCCGTTCGGCCTAGTTACCCTTGCGGAGCAATCAGTGAATGCGACCAACAGGGAACTGGAGACCTGCACGGTTTGAGTGGGACTTTGCCTTTCCCTTAACTTGTCCTCCTTTGTTACGTCCACGATGCCGATGCCACACGGGTTTACGGTTTGAAAGAAAATAAGATATTTTTTTGGGGTCCGCGTGTTTTATACTCTAGCGGTACACGCTCACAGGATAGAGACAAATCGGCAGACTCAGCCAGAGGGGCGAGTCCAACGAGACGAACGAATGAGCGTTAAAAGGAAGCGATGGCAAAAAAATACATTCATTACGATTTGTTCGCTCGTTGGATTCACAGGCAGGCTAAAAAGGGTCCTTTTCAGGATCACAAAATTATCTTCAATCTAAAGAGTTTATTGTTTTGTTATCACTCGATATCCCCATCTTGTTCGGCTAAACCTTTCTGTTTAGCGATTGCATTTGCCACTCGCCACAGTTGGAAATTTTATTCCCATCCAGCTTGTGACATATTTTACAGTAAATTACATTCAATGGCACATCGCTTTACCACCACTCAGTATCGGATTGGAGGTAATTTTAACCTGTAATTGACCATTTGCGATGACAGTGGTACAGTGTCGACTTTCAATGTGGGGTCATAATTTGGACCCCGAACTCTATGTTTACAAAAATGTCCAACTAAATATGTCGCATTGCAGGTCCGTCCAATTAGCTAAATGTCGAGATAAGTGTAAATTACTGTACTTTCAATCTAGAAGCAATTTAAGAATTGGTGAAAATCAATAAGCTCAGAACAACTGCCAAATTCACATACTTATCATATCCTGGCAAACAAATTATGAAAAAATCAATTTGTGTTTTATTAAGGGGTGTGTCACATCAAATTGCATCACGGAAAAAACGCTGTAGAAATGTAATTTTTAGGAATTATATCTTCAGCGTTCGCTTATAATCAGATAAGAGTGTATAGATCACGTTGGCCATGCTTCACTGTCAATTTTTCGTAAATTTGGAAAAATGTCGTCGAACGAAAAAGAGCGTCGTGAATTAATCCTGCGCACTCATTTCGAGAATCCGGAGTTGTCACATCGGGACATCGGTAAGATGCTGGGAATCGTCCAATCCACGGTCAGCAGAGTACTAAAACGATACTTCGAGAACCTTACCATCGACCGGAAGGTGAAGAACGGCAAAAATGGATGCTCCGTCAGTGAAAAAGATCACAAGCGCGTAGTTAAGCAGTTTAGACGTGATCCGAGAAGTTCGGTCCGGGATGTCGCCAATAAGCTGAATTTGTCAAGTTCATTCGTCCAGCGGACCAAGCAGCGGGAGGGCCTGCGTACATACAAGGTTCAGAAGGCTCCTAACCGCGACGAAAGGCAAAACATGGTGGAGAAGACGCGAGCCCGGAAGCTGTACACCGAAATACTGACGAAGCCGCATTGCCTGGTAATGGATGACGAAACCTACGTCAAAGCGGACTTTCGTCAGCTGCCGGGCCTGTTGTTCTTCTCCGCAGAGGACAAATTCAGCGTTCCGGAGGAGATTCGCAAGCAGAAACTATCCAAGTTTGCCAAAAAGTACATGGTGTGGCAAGCGATCTGCTCTTGCGGAAAGCGGAGCGCCCCCTTCGTGATGACCGGCACGGTAAACGGGCAGGTTTACCTTAAGGAGTGCCTACAGAAGCGCTTACTACCACTATTGAAGCAGCACGAGGGCCCGACCATCTTCTGGCCGGATCTCGCTTCGTGCCACTATTCAAAGGACGTGTTGGAATGGTACGAAGCCAACGGGGTCACCTTCGTGTCAAAGGAAATGAACCCGCCCAACGCGCCGGAGCTTCGCCCAATAGAGAAATATTGGGCGATTATGAAGCAGGCCCTCCGGCAGAACCCAAAAGTTGTCAAATCGGAGGCGGACTTCAAGAGAAAATGGATTTCTGTTAAAAAAAAACTACAACCTGATGTTGTACAGAACCTTATGGACGGGGTAAAGAGGAAGGTGCGAGCATACGGGCTTGGGCTCGAAGTATGAATAAAAAGAAAATGCCAAAAGTTGTTCAATAGTTTTTATTTTACTGTCTAAAATTTTCAAAAGGATCGGTCTACTGGGCGAATTTCTACAGCGTTTTTTCCGTGATGCAATTTGATGTGGCACACCCTTTATTATTTTGGATATTGTTTTAGAAAGCATTGAACTGTATTTCCTAAACTCTTTTTTGGAAGGTTTAATGACCCTGAAAAGCGCCTTGTTTTATGGAATGGTTCCAATTTAAAAAAACTTAGTACTCGTGGTTTTGAAAAAAACCATTTCGAACGCCCTCGATGCCGCCTTGTTCTGGATTTGCCACCAAAGCAGTTTGTATAAAAAACAAACTTTTTTCTTCTGCTACCTGATGCCGTTTTGCGATTGCGTTTGCCACTCGCCACTCGCTGCAACTGCCTGTTGTCTTGATGTCCACCGAACCGAATGTGTTCTGTTCTGAATGCGGGTTTTCTTATCGTCGCGAGCAGCTTTGCCAGCTAACACGATCACTTCGGCGGCCGAAACTATATAACGCCGGCTAGGTGGACTGCTGCACTGGTACTAACGCGCTCGGCCTAGCTACCCTTGCGGGGAACTGCAGATCAACAGAATTACGCATGTGTGAGACTGCGACCAATGTTTCGTTTATTTTTTTCTTTTTCCTTTCCAATCGTGCTTCATTCTATTTCACTGCTGCTCTGGTTGCCCGTTTTGGTCGGTACGATTTGAGGAGCACAAAATGGACCAATCAAAAATGGGCACATAGTGCATTTTGACAATGCTTGATATTTCACAATTATTCAATTATTTATCTCAAGAAAAATTAAATGTTATTCGTTATGATAGATGCGTAGATATATTTCCTATCAATTGATGCAAAAATCTTTGCGATCTATTGAGAAATGCTCGAGTTATAAGCGTTCCAAATCTTGCATTTTTTCCTACTTGTTCAGTGCCTAGATTTCCATTTCACCCCCTATATCTTCCGGTTAGACGTAGTCCTACGTCAAAAAAATTATTCTAAAATTTTTTTTTTTTGGGATTTGGTCGTTTTTCCGTCTGAACATCGATTTTTGACCAAAAAATTTTTTTTTTGAGATAACAATAATACAGATCGGACTCGTTTATATATAATCGCAATTTCACTTTCAACGTTAATTTTCGAATCCAATACATAATCGAACCACAAAAAAAGCTATTTTTCTATTAATGTTTGACTTTCATACATTTATAAAAAAAATGTTTTTTTGAGATTCGATTATGTATAGGATTTGAAAATATTTGTTGAAAAAAATGGTCGACTATATATAATCGAGTCCGACCTGTATTTAAACAATATCCATCTCCTGTTCGAATCAGTTGCTCTGTTCTCAACTTAAATCGTGAGGTGTTTGAGGTGTTCACTGATTATAGGTGGGCACTTTATTTTGCCGATGACTGTATAGAAAGTGAAAAAAAAAAACTTTCGAATGTTTCAAGTGCAAGAACAAAATAGCAGGAACCTGGTTTTGCACTCATTTCTGTCGCTCAATGAAGCTATCAAACACCGTTTCTACCTTTATGTGCTTTACTCATCAACATAAAGCCGTGTAAGCAGTAATTCTCGACGAACAGGCTCGATTTTAGTTCAATCTGGGGTTTTCACACTCGGGCAACGACTGTACACATGTTCAAACTCACATTTTTCACGAAACGCCATGCGATTTTGGAAGTTCGCCATCATCGCCAGTGACACATTTCAATCACAGTTTGCGCCCACCATCGTTTGGGGGACTACTCAAGAATTAATTGGCTACCATCCAAACAATATTATATCCGGTCCCCGCGGCGTCTGAGCAGTGTGAGCAGTGGAAGTCATCATCCACTCATCATCGCATCCCCGTCAGCACTCGCACTGATGTGTACGTAACCCATATTCGAACGGGATCACTCACTAGGCCTAGAGGTGTACGGGGGTGTGGATGGGTGGTATGCAGTCGTTACACATATTTTCCTCCTGTACAACCGAGTGGGCGTGGAAAGCGCGGGTGACGTTTGACGCAGTTGTGTTAAATGGTTTGTGAAATTTCACGCTAATTATGTGACGAAGTGGTTGAGGGCTTCTTCACTTACCGAAAATGCGGCGGGATGACGGCTCGGATTAAGTGTTGTTTTAGCTAATGGGGTGTTTATCGTATTTCACACGTTCTCGGCAGGTGCGATTTTGCCTGGTGGGTGAGATTCCAGTACTCGTCGTGAAGTGTCTTCTGTGTAAAAAGCTTGGGTAATATTCGTTGGACGAGATCTTGAAAAAAAAAAGACATTCGTAATGTTCGGTACATTAAAGCTAGATTATTAGGGAAAAATTCCGTTAACGGCTAAAACGAGAAGTCTAAAGAGAATATTCAGTTCACAACATTGTTCTAAACGAAGTATATACAAGTCCAAACATTCACCCACAGCATTCTCAGAAGCTGGTTCGGTTAATTTGCACATATGTTGTTCGATTTGTGTATGTTTAACGATAGCAATCGGAAGAAAAATGTTGTTTTGCGATGTTTACACATTTTTGCGTGTGCAAATTGCGTCGAAAATAGAATCGTGCTCAGAACGTTCACTCACTGCCAACAGCATATTCGATGGTGAAGGCAAATCTTCAATCAAAACTTAGTGCAATCACAGTACAACGTTCATTTCCTCGAACAGGGAAAATGTAAAAGTTTTGAATTCCGAGTAATGATAACATTTGGCATTATCGCAACATCTGCCGTAACTTTCTGTGAAAAAATATATATCATACGGAATCTCACATTTTTCTGACTCTTCAGATATATTCTCAATTTCCACTAACACATTTTTTTCATTTCTTCATTTTCAGGTGAGTGAAACTTTCACACAGCATCCGTCATCAACAGCAACTGAGATTGTGCTGTTTCTCTCCGCACAACGCACTTCTAGAAACGTCTGGAAAGCTCATATAGTCTCCCACTAGAGTTAAAAGTTATAGTAAGAACAGCTGACGCTTTGTGCGAAACTCCGAAGCACTTCCGAATCAAATTCTCTCCCGTCAGGCAGCCACATTCCGGTGTGTCAAATTATGCGCGGAATGTGTCGCATTCGAGAGCCACAATACCGCTTGGGTTTGGGAATGTGAAGAAATCCTTCGACACTGCGACACTCGACTCGTTTGCATTCGAGTCTACCATGTGGCGTTATTATTCACCCATCAATTTATTCATGTTTCGCGCAGCAAAAAAAAAATCCATATTTTTACGTTGAATGATAAATTCTCACCGCGATTGACGATGATAATTCTTCCGTGTCTCGCACACGCGACCATTCCGGCTCTATTTGCGTCTGTGTCAGTGATCCCACTTTCTGGTTCATCATTTGGGTCGGATCCAAAAAGTCAGCTTAGAATCTCGGTTCAAACGTCTGGCTGAAGCGAATACAACTGAGTCTACTGTGTTTGTACATCACCGGAGGACACACGCGATAAACACGAGATAAAAGAGTTTAAGATGGGATCTCGGGCACACAGACGCTTCTCGTGGCGTATGTTTTGAGGGATTATGTCAACCGTAACTAGTTGGTTGCTATCAAGCGCGGAAAATCTTCAGATTTGAGTTTGACTGAATTCGTATTACCGGTGGCGCTGTCTCTAGCACAATCATTAGTGACGACTGTGTGTAATTATAACGTGCGTAGTAGTGGCCTGACCCACATCGCGTATGTCGGTTTTTTTCAACGTCAGTTTTCAGTTTATCTGATAGTTTGTGGATGATGATTCGAGCCGAGAGATGTCTCTCACTGTGAATTCAATGACAGTGTTTACAACATGAATATATGTTACTCGCTTGCGCAATGTCAAATTGAGCATGAAAAAATATAAGAGATACTCTTCGCAGCACTGGTTTGGTTTCTGAACAGCTGATTAGAAAACACGACATAATATATAATATATAAAAACACAAAGGAATCCTCTGAAGAGAAAGATGTAGCAAAACATTACTGTTGTGAAACCTCAAACATTACATAGATCGTTACACAAAACCAATCTTGAACCTCTTGTGTTCTACTTCTAAACCGAGAACAAGATGTCAAATACGTCTAACGAATTTGTTTGATGAGTCTAACATCTGTGCATCAGTTCTATTATTCCAAGGCAGGCAAGTCAAGGCAAGGTAGCATCTTTATGCTCAAGTGACGAATTCGTCACGTTGCTCGATTTCGTAGGCTGTGTTAGGGGAACGTCTTCCGGTGACTCATGCAAAAATCTCGTAAAACCGTCAGTAAATGACTGAGCAATATGTGCTCAAATTGAACGATTTACGTGGTTTTTGTCAAAAACATAAGTGATCCAGTCATTTTGAGTGGTAATCTATCTAAAACCATGTTTAGTTAAATTGAAGTAAAATAAGTTGCAAACAATATTGAACAGACGAAGACATATATCAAACGAGTTGTTATAGCCATAATTTGTTGTATGGGATGAGACGGCTAGCGAACAAGAGTCCTGGAAGTGTAGAGGAGGAACGCTCAATAAAAACTTTGCAAGAAGTTCAAGGCAGTCAGTATATCCTTGAATTGTATCAAAAATAAACAGCCGTTACGTTCTAACCAGTCTTCAGAATGCAACGCGGTGCAGATGTGTAACAAGTTTTTTTTTGCATCGCTTTAAGGTTCACACCGTATCCATGTACCGTGTTGGTGCACCATGTTTACTATACCCGTTTGTAAACCGCGCCTGAATCTGTTTTATTTGTTTTGCTTTCTCTATTATTTTTTTTTTTCGCACAAGTTGGTATACGGTTGGTATGGATGCAGCGATGTTGTTTCTATGCTTCGCTTAGAACGAGCGAAAACAAAACGAGCGCTAGAATTCGACGTGTGAAAAAAGAGGTGAGCATCACACAAGTGAGAAACGATGTTTAGTTCTTAGTTCTGCGCCGTGTGCAAAACTCGCTTATTAATCGAGAATTAATCGAGAATTAATCAAGCAAATGAAACCAAATTTGGCATGTGGAGGGTTTAGGGTGCAATAAACGTTTTGACGGTGGTTAGATATTTCCCCCCCCCCCCTTCTTAGGGGGGACTGCCATACAAATTAAATAAAATTTCTGCTTTACACGAGAATTAATCAAGCAAATGAAACCAAATTAGGCATATTGAGGTTTTAGGGTGCAATAAATGTTTCTATACAAATGAAACACAAATTTCTGCATTACTCGAGAATTAATCAAGCAAGTGAAACCAAATTTGACATGTGGAGATTTTAGGATTCAATAAATATTTCTATGGTGGTTAGACACTCCTACCGCTCTCTAAGGGTGGGCTGTCATACAAATGAAACACAAATATCTGTATAACTCAAAAACTAGTCGAGCAAATGAGCCAAAATTTGGCATGTGAAGGTTTTACGAGGCACGAATCGTCTCTATGGTGAATACACTCCTCCCCCCTTCTCTAAGGGGGCTGCCATACAAACGAAACACAAACTTCTGCATAACTCGAGAACTAATCAAGCAGAATTTGGGATGTGAGGGTTTTTGGGTATGAGAAATGTTTCTATAATGGTATGAAACCCCTCCCTCCTCTGGAGTGGAGAGGGGTTCCCATAAAAATATTACACATATTTCAACCAAAAATATTCCAACCAAACATGACAATTGAAAATTTTCGGAAAACTCTGAAGGAAAAAGGGAAAATTCGGAAAATTAAATTCCCATATGTTCTAAAATTACATAGTGACAAGTGCTGTTAGTCCATTTGATGTTTGCGCTAGCGAAATTGATCTTTGTTCGAAACTGGAAATGGATATTTAATGTGATGAAACGATTTTCCCTTCGCTGCTCGTTATTGACAGCTCTGTTCGGGAAAGCACACAAATGGACAGAACAAATATATGAGGAAATGGGAATGCTTCCAATTTTCATCAATTTTAACCATATACAGACTATGGGATTGTAATGTACAGCATATCAAACAAATCTTAGGGAATTTCCGATTCGTTTGGTATGTAAATCGCCAGAATACGTTCACGGTAAAAATAGTTATTTACGTTAACTTTATTTCATAAAAACGTGACCTGCTTTCTGATTTGGCACCCTTAATGAAAGACGTAGTTATACGTCAAAAAAAAATCGCCGGATGTGTTGATAAGAGCAGAACTCGAGGAAGGAATAGTCTGATTTAGGGCTGTTTTTATTCTATCATATTTTCTGTATCAAACATTCATTCCATATAACGGAGAAACATGTTATTTGCAAGTGGTTGAATTATCTTGAACGAGAATTGTGTCTGAAAATAATCTGATATTATAATGATGAATTTTGTTAGAAATACTAGGCATTTTATAGTAAACGGTAAATTCAGCGGGGTCGAATAGAAGATCAAACAATGAACAGTTCTGCGATTGGACCCATGAACTTGCTCATAGTAAGAAAACGTGAATGTTTGAAGGTATTGATAACAAAAAACATATTTTGGGCGGAACGAAGTTTGCCGGGTCAGCTAGTAATTTCTAATATCCGTTTCATACTCAAAATCTTGTTGTTCTGGCGTAACGCTCTCGTTTTCGAAACTTTGAACTTACACCCCAGCATAGAAATGAAAGACGTAGTCCTTGAGCTTGAGCTTGGGTAGACTGTACACTTCGTAGTTGCTCTCCGTGATTGACCTGAACCAACCAAATTGCACAAAGAACACACAGAATGACGCTTGGGACTAGCAAATCATTCTCGTTGTGTAATTTTCGGTGATTCGAACAGAAATGAAAGACGTAGTCCTACATCAAAACTATTTGGAAAATAACCTACTTCCGTCTACCATTTTTTTGATCGATGCAGGAGCTTTGTGTGGATAATATTGATTAATGTATTAATTCATATTACTCAAAAATGTTTGCATGAAAATAAAGAACAAATTGAGTTGCACTCCCAATATTAAGATTCAGTTACGTTCTAAGCTACGTCGAACCTCACGTTTCGTAGAAATAAATTCCTCACAGTGTCAAAACACCGAAATGAATGACACACATTTTTCTCCAAACGAAATTCTCAAGAAGCTATTAGGTTTCTCCCGAAATGGTTAACAACCAAAACAAAAATTTTGCTTGAATCATTTAAACAGAACAAATCCTCCCACTGTGCCACAGCGGTAAATCGTAGCGCAGACTAAACGCATATAAATATTTCTATCCCTTGTTTACAATCTTGCCACTCTTGCTAGGTTCACGGACGCGCCACCGCCCCACTCCACTCCAGTAGCGGCGGTGGTGGTTCGGTTGGTACGTGGGGGCGAAAGTGGGCAAAAATGTTGCCCATTAGACACGCACCCGACGGACGGATCCCCGGGTTTTGGCCACAGACAAACAACCGCACACTAAAAGGCAGCAAATGGGGAAAATAGAGGATGAATAAATAAATAAATCTGTTAAATGATCAACGCTCGTGTATCCCCCGCCTTGGGTCCTGGGGAAGCATGGGCAGGGGTGTAGCCATAGTGTCAAAGTTGAGTTCGCGACACTTGATGTCGGCATAAATGCCTCGCGCCGCGAAGGATGCCAAGATTGGTATTCCGAGAGCAAAAATGTAACACTTTTTACGAAAAATTGTGTAAACAATCTTCTAGAGTTATTTAAAACATTTTCTCTCCATTTATGATTGCTCCCGTGCGCACATATTTCAAAGAGGAGTCCCAAAGGACCCGTGCTGCAAGGGGGAAAGGAGATTTATGACGGCCATTAAAATCATTAGCGGGAGATTAGATCGGGATCGTTTTGTGTTTTCCCAGCGACAGTCCCTGGCAAGTGCCCCAAAAAAAAAAATGCGCGCTTTGTTATACAGAATTGGGCTGCGATATGGGATCGGGTTTAGGCATAATTTTGCTTTTCACAGCTCTCTTGCCACAGGGAAAACAAAGTTTTTCGGTTATTCCGACGATATAATTTATATGCTATTGCAGATACGGATCGAAACTTTGGTGTGTCTGTGCACGTCTCAAGGGTGGCATTAAATCTGCCAAAATATCGGATCCGGGGAAAATATTTCCCAGAAATGGAAGTTGAAGCGGGCCGTAAAAGTTTCCAAGCGCCCCCTTGAGTGGAAGAATTTGTGATATGTCTTATCTGGTTTTTCCTCGGAAGATGAAAGAAAGGCTTTCTTCAAGTGTGAATTTCGTTGGTTGAGGAGAAAAGTTAAACCCGCTGAATAGCCGTTAAACCCGTTGAATTAGGAGTGTACAAATTCAATCTGTGGTGATCAATAAAATTTAATGAGCTGACGAAAGACCTCGGATGGGGCATAAAACCGGCGGAAACGAGAAGTTCTCTTACAAGGCGAAGTCAATATCTCGATTATGTTTATCGTAAATTGTTATGATCCCCTGTTTGGGATTCTCAACGGGTTGGTTAGAGAGAATGAGAATACATTATACTATCTAAATTATCAATCAACGCCTGTGGGTCATAACATTAAGAACAAGCGCAGTTATTTTGAATTGTTCTTACGTGATTAGCTTGAAATGGAGTTACATAAATAAGCTACGTTACGCCATAATGATTGGTCGAGCCAAGGTATTATGCAATTATCAAAACCTAATCCCTATCTTCACGAGGCTCATGTTGCTTCACAGTTATGGAAAGAACACGTCTTAGCCATGCCGTCTATTTATGCGACAGTTTTTCTACAAACAAACAACAAGTGGGAGTTACTTCCCAGCTTGGTCGTCAGTTATCTCAGTCGGGTAATTTATGTTTACATGATTTATATTATTAAACGTGATTTCCCATGTGTATAAATAAAACGAACAGAAAAAAAGTGGACCCAACGCTACTACAAGAAGAGAAGTATTCTAAAATAAACATCATTCAAACGACGTCCGTCGGTTCTTTGTCGGGCTGGCACGAATCTCACGCGAAGGAAAATTATGGTTCTTTGGTTCTACCCGACAGACTCAACATGGAGTTGAGTGGGGGTCCTATTCAAGCTGACTTGATCATTTATGCGTTGGCTGTCGGACACACAAATCTTAAACCCATCATTAGAAACGATGGTGCACCCAGTGGTGGCTGAAACGATCCTTGAATGCCACGATATGAGTCATAATCGCAACCGTTGCCCGAGTCTAGCTCGAACAACAATAAATACAATGCTGATTGCACAATTTCGTTTGAATATCCGCTCTGAAAACCATCAATTGGTAGTTTAATCGCGATTTAATGCGTATCGTTCCGCTCCAATTTAAACATTCTGACAAATATATCTCGTAACTCAATTAGCTCGCGGTTGGTGGTGTTGCGCTGGTCATCCGCTGCATCACCAAGCCAAAAAAAACCGGGACCGGTCGAAACCCGATCTGAGAGATGCGGTATGCTCTCTGTCTCTATCTCTCTCTCCCTACTGGCATAAAACATACCGTGTGCGTATACATGTGCATCCAACAGTCCCATTCTAGAGACACCCAGGCAGCTCTTTGTTGTATGTACTATTATGCTGCATGGTGCGCTTATAAATTGGTTCCACCTGTTGTGAGCTCTGATTTCCGTAAATGCAAATCGAGATGTGATGGGCGGATAGAGTGTTTTTCCTCGTAATCTCGGCGGGCCCGCCTCCGAAGTGACGGCTCGATCGCGGAGTCCCGGGGTGTACGGGATATGTGCTCTAGTTACAGTAGCTTGCGTCAATCACCGGGGCAGGGCTGTAGCTGGTGTTCTCCGCAGCGGTCAGAAGTGGCTTGCTCGGAAATAAGGGGTACTAAAAATTAGCGTTGAAGGAATATGGCTATTTTTGTAATTCTACTACAAAGTATAGCACGGGAACTAAAGTCAAGACTTGTGGGTTGGCAAAACATCGCTTGTATTTTTGGAAACTATTGTTTTTCGAATTGATCGGTTCAATGTTGAGAAGGGTTTTCCGATTTTTTTTCATTTAAATCAATGCTCTCGATAAATCAATACACAAGCTGGCCATATGTCACAATTTGTTTCCTTATGGTAATGAACGCACTGCACTGAGCAAGACTTGACAATCTTGAAACTGAAAGATGAAAATGCCTTTTTTACTCTTTCCATCCTCTTCAGCCAATTTTAATTTCGATTGTGTGTATTCACTATGAATACTGAAACATCGATACTTCAACTTCGTTTTCGTTCTGCTTTTTCGTTCCAAAAGAAACGAATTTTAAAGCAGACGCTTTCACTTGATTCAATCGTCAATCTGTCCTATTCATTATCATTTGAATGGGCTATATGTCACTCTCAGTTTCACGTGTGAAAGGATTTCGTTTCACCCTACTTGATTTTTCCGGACCGTCCTACAAAAAGTAAAATTAATCCTATATTGTCACTCACAAAAAATATTTTTTTCACCGCACTTGGAATATTGTTTCAAAACCTAACCTTAGATTTCTAAAGGCATCTGGCAATACTTCAATTTTTTAGGGCTGCTAAAAATGTACAATATTAATTTGGGAGTCATTTTCATGTAGGAATTTCATGTAGGAAACCGTAGGAGCGCAAATTTTGTTTAAATTCGTTGAAAATGTAACAAGTTGATAAGTTTTTCACTGTAAGCATTCCATTTAGGATCAAGTGTGTAAGATCATGCAGATTTTTCAATAATGATTTAAGGAAAAATCCAATTTTTCAATTTTCTCTTTGTAAGACTATTTTTTTTTTCGCAAGCACTTCGCAAGCTTGTGTTAATTTTTGCATAACCAAAGACGCAATAAAGTGAGCTTACAATGCAGCGCCAAACAGTGTTTTTGGGGTTAACGGGCAGTGACTATATTATACTATATTGACACCACCAGTCACTTAAGTAATTTCCTACATTTCATTCTCTGACCATCTTTTTGTAGATCTTATAGTTTTTAAATTAAGATTTTTAGAAAAAAAGTTGAAAAAACTAAAATTTAAAAAAAACCTACAAAAAAAATCTGTTAGACGTACAAAATTTTAGTCAAAGAATGGAATGGAAAAATTGTTTTGAAAATTTAAATTATTTTTTCTCGAAAACATAGCTTTTAAAATTCTGAAAAAATAGATATAAATATCCCTTAAAATTTCCAACAAGTTTTCCATACATCGGACGATGGGCACATTTACATGGAAAATATTTTTCGAACAACAACTTTTTCATGTTTTTCTTTGAAAAAAAATACTATTAATGTTCAATTCGTTACATTTTTATGTATAAATTATCGCATTTTAAAAGTTCTGCTAACATTTCTCTATTTATAAATATGTCAAGAATATGGCAAAAGTGAGAATTTACACACAAAAATGTTACAAGCAATATAATATTTTTTCAGGAGTCTCCATACAAAAATGACTTATATTTCAAAAAACTATAAAAGATAGAAAGTTGATGTCCTCGACAAAAGTATATATTTTAACAAGATCTAAAACTTCATCGAATACATTATATCGCTATCTTGACTTTAATCAAAATTAGGATAAGTTGTATTTTTTTCAAAGAAAATGTGAAGTAGTTGTTGTTCGAAAAACTTTTTCCCTGTGCCCATCTTCCGATGTATGGACTACTTGTTAGAAATTGTAGGGGTTATTCATATATTAGGCTGTCAAAAAAGTCCTGCGGTATTTCCGCGAGGTGTCGTTGTAAGCGCGTAGTGCTAGTTGTATTCATTGTATCGAGTCATACTATAGCTTGTTGGAAAGGTATTTTTGCTATAATATAGTCCTTGACAGTGTTTTGTTTGGTTAAGTCGTTCGTGAGTTATAGTGTCGCAAATATGGAGCAAAATAAAGAGAAAATCCGACATATTTTACAGTACTACTATGACAAAGGCAAAAATGCATCTCAGGCTGCCAATAAAATTTGTGCAGTTTATGGACCCAATACAGTTTCCATTTCCACCGCACAACGATGGTTTCAACGTTTTCGTTCTGGTGTAGAGGTCGTCGAAGATGCGCCACGCTCCGGAAGGCCTGTCGTCGAAAATTGCGACAAAATCGTTGAATTAGCCGAGAAAGACCGGCATAGTAGCAGCCGTAGCATCGGCCAAGAGCTGGGGATAAGTCATCAAACCGTTATTAACCATTTGAAGAAGCTTGGATTCACAAAGAAGCTCGATGTATGGGTGCCACACACGTTGACGCAAAAAAACATCTTTGACCGTATCGACGCATGTGAATCGCTGCTGAATCGCAACAAAATCGACCGTTTCTGAAGCGGATGGTGACTGGCGATGAAAAGTGGGTCACTTACGACAACGTGAAGCGCAAACGGTCGTGGTCGAAGCCCGCTGAAGCGGCTCAGACGGTGGCCAAGCCCTCATTAACGGCCAGGAAGGTTCTGCTGTGTGTTTGGTGGGATTGTCAAGGAATAATCTATTATGAGCTGCTTCCCTATGGCCAAACGCTCAATTCGGACCTGTACTGCCAACAACTGGACCGCTTGAAGGTAGCACTCATAAAGGATAGGCCATTTTTGATAAACAGAGGCCGCATTGTCTTCCATCAGGACAACGCCAGGCCAAACACTTCTTAGGTGACGCGCCAGAAGCTCCGGGAGCTCGGGAGCTCTTTTGCATCCGCCGTATAGTCCGGACCTTGCACCAAGTGACTACCACCTGTTTTTGTCCATGGCGAACAAGCTAGGTAGTCAGAAGTTAGCCACAAAAAAGGCCTGTGAAAATTGGCTATCCGAGTTTTTTGCCAATAAGGAAGCGAGCTTCTATAACAGGGGTATTATGAAGTTGGCATCTCGTTGGGAACAAGTCATCGAACAAAACGGCGCATATTTGACTTAAAACAGATTTTTTTTTTATCCAAAATATATATTTTTATTAAGGCTCATATGGCGTCAACCTGACGGGGCCGGGAGTTCAATATTTCGACAATGTTTGCCTTATAACTAGTAATATGTAACCGATTACTCGCGGTTGGCTCGAGGTTAGTATTACAAGTGTTTTCGTAATTGTGATGTTGCTGTCTTCAATGATCTGTACCTGTGCCCGACACGGGATACTTCCTATTGGGATGCAGCTGACCATTAATCAGCAACGCCCCCCTAGTCTGAACCCCATATCTAGCGTGGTGCGTCTTCTCGAGGAATCCAGGATAGAATGGTCACTAGCCGGCGCAATCATCAGCTCGTGTAGAGTTGTCATGAGCGGTACAACCTTTGGCTTTTGTTGAATCATCAGTGAACTGCACAACCTTTGGCCCGTGTATCTGTAAAGAGTGTGTGTATGTATTGCCGCGACTTAGTAAAAGTTTATAGATCGAATAGGAGGGATATGAAACAGGGACACAACGAAGGAAAAATCATTAAACGTTGACATCGGCGTTCCTGAGGAACAGGTATAGATGAAGCAGAAGATCAGGATCACGGCTACCTAAGATATCCCGGATGGGGATATCCGATTGTCTGCCTTGTGCTCTCAGTGCTCTAGAGAGCTGAGAGCGAGCAGCATGGAACCGGATACACGACCAGACAATATGCTCGATGTCGTGGTAGCCATCGCCACAATCACAAAGATTGTTTGCTGCGAGCCCAATTCGATAGAGATGCGCGTTTAGGTTGTAGTGATTGGACATAAGCCGAGATATCACGCGAATGAAATCACGACCGACATTCAATCCCTTAAACCAAGTTTCGTCGAAACCTTAGGGATAATCGTGTGTAACCAACGACCGAATTCATCTTCACTCCACATGCGCTGCGAACTAACGAGTGTGTCCTGACGAGGAATGTGAAAAAATTCGTTATAAGTAATTTGCCTTTCAAAAAGTGTGCCTTCTGAAGCGCCCACCTTAGTTAGCGAGTCCGCTTTCTCATTCCCCGGAATCGAGCAATGAGAGGGAACCCATGCTAAGGTAATCTTGAATAATTTTTCGACCAAAACACTCAATAGATGTCTTATTCTTGTTAGGAAATAAGATGAGCGTTTATCAACTTTCATTGAGCGGATTGCCTCTATTGAGCTGAGACTGTCTGAAAAAATAAAATAGTGGTCGATGGGCAATGTTTCAATGATCCCTAATGCGTAATATATCGCACCCAGTTCAGCGACATACACGGAACAAGGATCTTTGAGTTTGAAAGAGGCACTGGAATTTTCATTGAAGATGCCGAAGCCAGTGGACCCGTTTATGCATGAACCGTCAGTAAAGAACATTTTATCAGATCCAACTTTCCCATATTCTGCTGAAAATATCTCCGGAATGTAATCGGAGCGTAGGTGATCTGGTATTCCATGGATTTCTTGTCGCATGGACAGATCAAAAATGACAGAGGGATTGCAAAAGTATGGGAAGCAAACTTGGTTGGAGATGCCCGGTGAAGGGTGCACTTCATGGGTAAGGTACTCATGGTATAGAGACATAAAACTTGACTGAGGAGTCAGTTGGAGTAGATTTTCGAAGTTATCAATCACCAATGGATTCATGATCTTGCAACGGATGAGAAATCTGTAGGATAATTCTGTGAACCGAAGAGTAAGCGGGGGTACTCCTGCCAAAACTTCGAGACTCATCGTATGTGTCGAATGCAAACACCCCATGGCTATACGCCAGCAACGACATTGTATTCTCTCCAGCTTGAGAATATGAATCCTGGCAGCTGATCGGAAGCAAAAACTGCCATATTCTAACACTGATAATATCGTTGTTTTGTATAACTGAATGAGGTCTCCTGGATGGGCACCCCACCATGTTCCGGTTATTGTTTGGAGAAAATTGATTCTTTGCTGGCATTTCTGTTTCAAATACGCAATACGCACTAATCCAGTTTTCCTGAATTTTTTGAAAGCGGATGATTTTTCAAGGTCTGCACTCCTTGTCCCACCAAAGTGATGGAGGACGACGTCGGAAAGTGGTAGCAGGAACACGTTTCCTTTGAGCTTGAAGTCCGCTTTCGTAAATCAAACTCGATATAAAGTTATACTCTTCGAGTGGAGGAAGTTCATGCATTGAAACAAGTGCTTCAGATATTATTTCTGCAAATTTTCTCCAGTCAATATTTTTCGTGAGGTCATACGCAATATCGACTGACTCACGAGAACCTGATTCATTGGCGATCGATAAAATTATTGGCAGGTGATCACTACCGTGGGGATCTTGGATTACCTTCCACGTGCAATCCAGGGATAATGAAGAAGAGCAAAGTGATATGTCTAGCATACTTGCCCGTGCAGGAGGGTTGGCTATCCTAGTTGCTTCCCCTGTATTTAAAACTGTCATGTTGAAGTTGTCGCACAGATCATAAATCAACGTGGCACGGCTGTCATCATAGTGTGACCCCCATGCTGTTCCATGGGAGTTCAGGTCACCTAAGATTAGCCGCGGCTCCGGCAATGCCGCGATGATATCAAAAAACTGATGGCGGCCGACCATGGTTCTTGGAGGAATATATATCGAGGCAATGCAGAAGTCTTTGCCATTGATTTGTGTCTGGCAAGCGACAACTTCAATGCCTATCATCGATGGGAGAGTGACTCTATAGAAGGAGTGACATTTTTTGATCCCCAATAGTACGCCACCAAACAAGTCATTTCGATCGAGGCGAATAATGTTGAAATCGTGGAAATTCAGCTCGTCGGCTGAAGAAAGCCATGTTTCACAGAGGGAAAATACATCACAGTTAGAACTATGAACTAAAAATTTAAATTGATCTAGTTTAGGGATGATGCTTCTGCAATTCCACTGTATAACAGTGGTCAAATCCTTGACCTCTTGCACTGAATCAGGCATCGAGGGAAATGAACGCTGCTAAAAAACCACATTTTTCTTTCAAAAATGTTCTCACAATCGGAAGTAAACATAATACTATGCTTTTAAGAGGGTCATTTATATTTAGAGCATTTAAAATGTTGTCCACCAGGTCAGAAAGCGCAAGCAAACCAGATTGTGGCTGTTGCCTCGACCGCGAAAATGGAACAGACCGGGTGGGTGCTGCTCCGGGAAGTGTTGAGGACCCCTGGTGCGTGGAAGAACAGCTTAAACCAGGAGGTACTTGCTTCGGTCTATTCTCAGCACGTTCAATTCGAGTTTTCATTCCAACTTGGGAAGTTTCGGTCGTCTTTCTGGGGAGTGAAGGAAAAGAAGTAATTTTTCTTTTCCTGACGGCACCCTGCGATGTACCGGAACTTCCTGCATTGGGAGCGTCAGCAACAGGCTCGTCGTTCTGCAGAATGGAGTAGGGATTGTCCTGAGTCGTTGGAACGGAACTCTTAAGCATTTCTGCATAAGTCCGCTTGGAACGTTCCTTTAAGGAACGCTTGATTTTTTCCCCTCGTTGTTTGTACACCGGGCATTGAATAATATCATGAGGAGTCCCGCCGCAATGAAGACACTTGTGCTCTTTCGCGCAAGGATTCTCATCATGGCTCTCTCCACAATCTGCGCAACGTTTTTTATTGCAACAATAGGCGGCCGTGTGACCGAGTTGCATACATTTGTTGCATTTCATTACCCGGGGTACAAACAACCGAACAGGTAAACGAAGTGCCCCTATTGCAACGTAGTTTGGAAGGGCGGAACCCTCAAAAGTCACACGAAAAGAGTTTGTCCGATTGAGAACCCTTTTGTCATTTTTTTGTGACACAGATTTCAGTCGATCGCATGCAAGAATCTTCACAGTTTTTAGTGAAGAGTTCTTGAAGCGACCGACACCATCGATAATCTCTTTTCGAGTCAAACCCTTTTCGGTTATTACGCCGTCTATTTCGACGTTGCAACAGGGCACGTATACGCGATACTCAATCGCAAAGAGGTCGCAGCGCGTGATTTCGTTCGCTTGGGTCCTGCTTGAGACGACAACTCGTAGTTTGTCTGGCCCCATCCGTGTAATCTCGGTAACTGCAGAAAACTTCTGAGTAAGTTCCTTCGAGATACGAATGACATTGAGAGGTTTAGATTTTCGTCTAAAGTATACAATGAATGGGCCTTTGGAGCCTTCATGGTATTCTTTTGGACGAAAATCCTGTTTTTCGTCAATGTCCTCATCTTCGGAACTTCCAACTTCATATACAGAAGTTTCTTCCTCAACTTCAGCTTCATCTTCCTGCTCTTCAGGAGGAGGATCGGTATCGGAAATATTCAATAGCGTCGATGGGGGATCCTTCCCGCCCTCAGCCATATCAAAAAAATCGGTCAACTGTTCGATATGAACAGAATATAATGATAATCAAAATAAATAAATAAGTGAAAAAAATATTTTTTATAGGGTTATGATGCGAATATTAAAATCAATTTATTTTATGTTAAATAAAATGATAAAATGAAAAAAAAATTGCAATAAAAGTTCAACGGTATATAAGAAATAATGATCACCCCTAATGCCAACGTTTGCCGATTTGGTTAACACAAAGTTGAACAATGGTGTAAATCGTGCACAGAAGGTAGAAGGAATGATAGGGAAACAAAAGAAAAATAAATTTCTACTTGCCGCGGCTGTGTGGCGTGTGTGATGAATGTGTCTGATTTGGATCCTCAGCGCGCACCACTTTAAACTTCGCTCCACTCGCAAGCGCAACCGGTGAAAAAGAACACTATTATTCGATGTGAAAAGAAACACCTTTGTTGGATCGATTAAAAACTTGTCCGATCTGCTTGCGAGTTGTCGAACCAATGACTTAAAACAGATGATTGCAACTAATTTTATGAACAAATGAAAATTCAAAAAAAATACCGCAGGACTTTTTTGACAGCCTAATATATATTTCTTGGAATTTGAAAAATACGTTTTTGAGGAAAAGTAATTTTGAATTTTTTAAATAACTTTTTTGTCAGTGTGAAGAATGAATGAATTGAACGTGAAATGAAACGAGACTATGTGAAGTGAAATTCGTTTCATTGAGCGTGAAGAGAGAGTAGCACTATTTTCAGCCTGCATGAGTTTACATTAAATGGATAGGCGATAGGCTCATTATTTCGTGACGATGTGTCAATTGAAGTGAAATTGTAAGGTCCTGGCACTGAGTATGCATCGCAAACGTTCTTATTATCATTATTATATAGGTATATGAACGTAAAAGTACGTACGTAAAAGAAACGTAAAAGTAAGTACGTAAAAGAAACGTACTCATCTCCAGTCTTAACAAAACAAGATCAGATCGAAATCAACGCTGATACTAGATGCTAGGTTAACATCTAGGCTGGTGTCACATATAGCTGTTTGTTTCACATCAAAGATATACGGTAGTCTTATCGCAGTTGACACACACTCGTATAATCGCCTGTCTCATCACCACTAGGGTACCTCGTTAATGCCACGTTCCAAATGTTGATCAGTCTGAGGAATTCTAGCTAGAAGTTAGTTTTAAGTGTTGTTTTCCAAACACTATCTTCAAAAACATCTCCATTTCAAAGTTACACATGTTATATTGCCGAATTGATAACATTTACATAATCCTTAAGACGCGTCTACATGACGCCAATCGGACTTGGCCGCCCGGTAAAGCCGAATAAGTGTGGACGTGCCGAAACAAGTCGGTCTGGATTAAAGAAAGTCGAAACAAAACAAAACGAAGTAAATTCGCGTTTACGGCATTGTGCTTCGTGTGTTCGTGGAGGCTTCGTGCACCCGATGGGGCGTCCACATTACATAACGAACCGAATATGCCGCCTGGTACAGGCCGATCGGCATCGTTCGGCATATTTTGGACGCGCCTTTATTCTTGAAAAATGCAATTGAAAATATTGTTTAATCGATGATCATTTTTCAATATAAAACTAAGAATGTGCCTCCTCAAAATAAGCTTTATAATGAAAACAGCGAATTTTATACTGGTTTTTTTTTCACAACACCTGTATCAATGTTTCAACAGTTCTTTAATCATCCGGGGTGCTGGTACACTAAGATATTATAAAAATAATACATTTCCAGACGCTGTTATTTTTCAGTTCATATTCCGTTTGTCGAACACTCCCATAACCTAAAACTGTCTTACCATAAGAAGGGGAACCAGAATCTGGTCTAGCCCATGATATAACGTTTTTGGTCAAAAAACGTGCAAACGCAAATAAAACTGGCGTTTAAATTCAATTATGTTGGTGTTTTCTAGTATTCTAGTTTTCAACAATTCGAAGTGACTTAAACGTCCATTTTGATATATGTGGTCATACTCATTTTTACCCTTTATAATTTAGAATATGCGAATATACTCATTTCTCTCTTCATTCATTACTTTCATTCTTACTTGGAAATTCTTGCAAATTGAAAAACTTCAACAAAGTGATATTCAATTTACCCATATCTGGTTCTAAGTTCGTAGTATTCACGTTATCGGTTTGTCTTAAGCCGGGTTCAGAGGGTGCGAGTAAGCATACGAGTCGGTCTAGTCAGTTACTGCAGTGCAGCTACTCCCACCGTGTGAACACATCATGCCAGTTATTGTCCGGCGTGCGAGCTACTTCAATTTTTTTGAATTTACTCGCACTCGCATGCTTCAAAACTTCAAAAACAGAATTTAGCGTTCGAATCAGGGATTCCAAATGTAAAGAAATGTCTCTATTTTTAAGATATTTGAAAATATGCGAAGATATTTATAGACTTAAAAATTATTGGAAAAACAAATAAAACCCTCATCGTTTCTAAACGAAATCATTGTTATTTCGTTTTGCACGCTGGCGGGGCACGCTTTCTTTTTGTGATAGTTTTCTTGAGAATCTTTAATATAGAATCATTATCAGGCACAATTTTCATTCGAAATTCACTCACCAGTTGCAAAAAAAAAGCATTGTTCTAAGAAACAGAATACATATTCGATTTAAAAAAGTACATTTTCATTCATTATTTTAATTTTTGACGCGTATTTATTCCACCTGCAAATCGACTATCATTTTCATTTCACGAAATAAATAAAATTTTTAAAAATCTTTTAAACTACCATTTAAAGTATCACATACTTCCGGAATTATCTTAGCTATGGATGCTTTCGAGATTCTAAAAAATATCGACAACAATCTGAGCGATATTCCAGAAGAAAGGTCATTTCTAATTTCACTCTTGCAGGTACAGCATCCCTCATGAGTGTATATTGGCGTTGTATTTGTGTTGGATTTAATCCAACAGTTTTTCCACTTGTTCAGGTGTTATTCTCAACACTGCTTTGTAATCTCGGGGATCCTCATCGTAGAGTTCCTTCAATATTGTATTTGTTGCTCCTTTTCTTTGCATCCAATTCCTGGCCCGAATCCTTTTTTCTTTCTGCTTTTTTGGATAGTACCTTCACTTCATTTCAGCACAAAATATGTATTTTTAAACATGATCAGCGTGTGTTTCGCTATAAAATTGTGTAATGATACATTCAACTGAAAACTTAAGATGAAAACTGCCAATAAAGAAGTCGATTTCGGACCAATCATCTGACAAATTCGGACCTGATTGTTGTTTCTGACTATTTGGTGGACATTTGAAAAATCGCCTGGCTACCCTGGTAAACCCGTGCCGTAGTAGCTAGTTTCTCGCCAGCAGCTCACACTGTGTGAACGGACAAGGCGAGTCAACCAATTGTCAAGCGAGTTCACCGGGTCAGTAGCTGCTCATTGTCAAGTTAGTTACTAGCAACGTATAAATGGGCCTTTACAAACGAGTGTTGTTGAGTTTAGACGTCGTACACAAATTACGTAACGCAAGAAGAGGTTAGGGAGGGAGGCCAAAGTTGTGTTACATTCTGTGTATTAGAGATAAGAATTGTGTTACGTAAGGGTGGGTTTAGACCAGTGATATATTCATGTGAAGAAATATGATGAGATTTATAGAAATCGCATCAACCGTTTACACTAGCGTGAACTTCTATAATGAATATATTTATATTTTCGGTGAATTTATTCACCTAAAGTAGAACTGCATCCAACTTTAGTGATTTCTCACCAGTGAGAAATTCACAAGCGTTTACATATGCTGAATTTATTCAAGTTCTATATACCTCGAATAAGTGTATCATATTTATTCTCACTCGTTTACACCTATTTTCACGTGAATAAATCCATCTATAGCTATAGATCTCCCTAATGTAAACCCGCCATAAGAGAGGAGAGGGTGGATCCATAATCCAGATTTCTAGCGTTACGTAATTTGTACATTACGCCTTAGAAACTAACTATTCAACATTTGGTTGAATGGATGGATATGTTTTCAAAATTTGGGTGCCAGAACACCATTGGGAAAATATGTTTTCTTGAACAATGCAAGTGGTCTAGTATAATGAATATAACAGGAAATGATGCTTCATAGTTGCTATTGAGTGTCGGGAGTTTTCTGTAATTTCATGTGTTTTCACTAAGAAATCAAGAAAATATGAACATATCTTGCTTAAGCGTTCAACATATACATTATACATTTCTAATGAACAAAAAAACAACACAATGGTTTGATTTTTGGCAGCGTGTGAAAACAAATAATTTTGACAGTGCATGAAAACAACAATTAAGTGTGCGTATGATGTAAACATACACTAGCACTCCCCACCATACGGCATGGAATACGACACAGCGTATCATTTTATCAATCCTTCACTTTAGGTTATATGTTGCAATCCAAATCGTACCGCTGTGTATAACCGCAAGTTTTAGAGTTGAATAAACAACAATTTGTTTATACAGCCGCCATTCCATGTCAAACCAAAGTAGTGGCTCTCAGATTTTCGTGAAAAGAGGTAGTTTTGTAATTTATCGCAAAAAATTAGTCCCGTGTTTTTATTTTTTTTTTTTATGAAAGTGACCATTTTCATTAATGCCATTATTCAAAAATTTCAAAATATGTTATTCAAAATAATAGGGAGATCAGTTGCTTTGCTGTGCATTCATGTTGTTGCCAACCGGAAAGGAGGGAGAACAATTAGAAGCGGCGACTGTTGCAAATGAAGGCCTTCTCGAATTTATCGGAAAGTTAAGGGATGATTGATTTGAAGCGATTAATATGGTTGTTCGAGGGCAGCGATGGAGGCCATGGAATCCGTGCCGTTGATAGAGTAAGGGGGAATTTGCTTCGTTGAACGGTGTCAATTTTTGGTCCTTAGGTTGATTGTTGGCAGAAGCCTTCTTGCGTGGAAGTTTCTGATCCCGTGCCCACTACAAAAAGTTGATACATAGAGAGACGCCGCGAAGAACCGGGAACTGACTCTCACTTCACCGCGTTTTGAAACAGAGTTAGCGTTTTTGCAAATGGGCACAGCTTGAATTTCAATATTTCCCGTAGAACAAGCTGTTCCAAAAACCTATTTTAGCAATAAAATACAGACGAATGACATAAATTACTATGAATTTGACTTTATTAGAAAGAGAATTCTTTGTCATTTCCATTTGAATATGATTTCCGACATATGGTCACCTGTGTTGGCTGGAAGGATCCCCAATCAGAAAGCTCAATTTTCATTCAATCTCTTTTACCAGCAATGAATGCCCTATATCAGCGCTAAACGTGGCGAATGTTGTTTTTCAAGACGTCAAAAGTATGCGTTTTATCGGTATGGACCAGAGACTTTATAAAGTTCCACTAAAAAATAGTCCAATGGAGTTAAATCGCATTAGCTCGGGTCCATTACGTGGAATTCTTAGTTCACCGAAAGTTTCTTTAAATAAATCGGCCATTCTACATCAAGAGAACTCAAATGTTGTACAAAACAATCAGTAATCGTGGTCCTTTCTTCTTCTTCTTCAATGGCACTAACGTTCCTAGAGGAACTTCGCCGTCTCAACGTAGTATTACTAGCGTCATTTTTATTAGTACTTAGTTGAGATTTCTATGCCAAATAACACGCCTTGAATGCATTCTGAGTGGCAAGCTCTAGAATACGCGTGATCACAGTGCAAGTCGGAGAAAATTTCTTTGACGAAAAATTCCCTCGACCAGAACGGGAATCGAACCCGAACACCCGGCATGTTAGTTATGACGCTAACCACTCGGCCAAGGGAGCACATCGTGGTCCTTTAGCTGCCGTAATTAACTGTTACTTTCTGACCGCACCATAAAGTAGGACATGTCTCAGCATAGAAATAACGTACAAAAAAAGGGAAGGATGTCATTTAGTAGGTTTTTTAATGAAAATTAAGGGAAAAATGTATGAAAATTGTTCGTCAACTGGTCAAATGAATTTTAGAGCTTTTCGTGTGATACCACCCATCATGTTATGCACAGTATTACTGGTAACCGTATTTGCTATCTTGTTACCTTTTCATTTGAGCTGGTTTTTCGATGGTTATGCAACATTTCTTCAGATTGCTTTTGATAATTGCACAATATCTCTCGATGGAACGAAAATCCGGACAATTTGGTGGATTGATAGTTTTTTCAATGAAATCGATCTTGTTCTCCTTATACCACTTGACCTTATTTACTTGACCACCGGACCTTTGTGTGTGAATGGCAAAATCCCGTTCTGTTCCGCTTCAAGTTCATTGAAAAAAACCTACAAAATGACATACTTCCCCTTTTTCCTACATCACTCCTATGCTGAGAAATGTCCTACTTCATGCGACCAAATAATATCTGAAACAGGCTTTATTTGGAGAATAACGGATCAATGATTCCACCGGCCTATAAAGCGCACCAAACGTTCGATGTCTCTGATAAGCTCATTAAGTCATAAGTCATTCAATGAAGTAAAAATTAAGTGCAAACGATCTATGATTGTTCGATATGATGAGACATGTGATGGACAATTATGTCGATCGTAAAAAGGACGAAGAGCGCGATAAGTTTATCGAATTGAACAATGATTTTCGTAAAAAATCTGCCTGGTTTGCAGGCACTGTCCAGATGTAAGTCTATTTATGATAAAGTGACAAATCACACTAAACAGAAAAACAATTGTTGGCGGTCAAATATAAAATCTATGTAAGCATTAAGCATAGACTCCTCAGGACAATTAGGAATCAGACTAAAAATGAACTAAAGATAGAATCGCATATAAGTTTGATTATTAATGTATCACTACTAAGTAACAATTACATAAAATATCAGTTTCATCAGTCCATCATATTCTATCGCAGCGAGTAACAATAGAACACGTTCACTCTTTAGATGGTTAATAAACTACGGCACCACGTAAACGCGTTCCAACTTTTTTCGGTTATTAAAAAATAAAAATTCTATCTGACATTAAAAAAGTATCTCAAAACAAAACATAAACGTTATCATCCAACCCTGCTCGTAAATCTTGGCCCCGCGGGGACGAAGTTCGCTCGTCACGACCGCGGCACCCACTGCAGCAGCAGCCGCAGCCAGTGTGCACTATATTCGATACGGCAAGTTTATGTTAATTTTATTGTTTTAAGATGATCACTTATGAGCGCGAGCGGTGGCGGCGCTTTTTGTGTTGACTCGCAGCGCGCCCTGCTTCACAGCTAACAAGTGCCATTTCACCACATTTATGCTGATGCTGATGCCAGTGGTTTCGGATGTATGGTGATGAAACAAAGGATGTGATTATGTGGATTGGAAGGGAGTTTTCGTTACTCTCTCACAGTGGATTTTTTTTCTCTTCAAAGCAATAAATATTTGAAGGTTATAAATTCTTTGGCCGATTGATGCGTTGCGCTTATGGGAACTCGTTGATCTCTCGGCCAAATAAAAAATGCATATCAGAGGTATTGAAAACTAGATCAACCGGCTTCACTACTGGCGGTAAAAAACAGCATATCCAATACACCAATCAGTTCAATTTCACGATTTACATTGCATCTCGGCACCGCTTATCTCATTACGCTCTGAGCTCTGTGTACAAACACACAAAGCGAATCTTTGACAGCTGAATAGACTAAATAAACGCTTCGCGTTTCCAATGCCAGGCCGCTGGTAATGGAATGCTGGGTATGCGACCCTAACCGTCACGCATGGTTGATCCGAATTCTGGCGAATTGGATTTTGTTTCTCTACCAGTGCACTATTGTATGTTCAGAGTGCATCAATCTACTTCCGAATTGATACGATTCTCAAATATGGTACTCTGGGAAAGCCCCAGCTCCGCACCCATCAAAGTGATGTTTTTGCTGCTGTCTGTTGACATTCTATACTGTGGTGAGGACAGGAGGTTATGTTCCTATTCAGAATTTTTCATCGATCCCATTGACCAGCAAATCAATTATGAAGAATGAAAAAAACCGTTTCCAGTCGCGCTGATCGTTAATTGAAACTCTATACGTCAGATCGGTCAGAGAGGCTGTCACCGTGACATACCTTTGATATGGGAATTTAATTGCGATAGTGATTTCAGATCGATATCGGTTGAACTGGTACAACGAGGCTGAACTTAACAATTCCTAGAAGTGCAGATGTGGAATAATCGTGAAATTACCTGGAATTTCATCGATATACCGGCAGCTGTTGATCACTATCGAGTGTTCAAATCAATCCCTCTCTATAGCAGTAGCAAAATCATCGTTTCACATTCATCTCCGGCTCAATCCGGTCGAAACTGCCAGGTATCTGATGAAGATAATCCTTTCCTTTTATTCGATACATGCTTTGAGTTATTGTCAGTTGGAGATAAAAATATACACGTACACGTGTACTACCTTGCCAGCATGTCAGCAGCATAATGAGACCAGCATAATCACTCATTTTCAACAAGGCCCTAATCTGTGTGATCTGCGTGCAGAGACTGCACACGACAGGGCAACAAAAGCTAATGAAACTGGCTGCAAGCGTACACTTTTTAAAGCGTTAATCCGTTCTCATGTTTGTTCCCCTCGCTTCCCCCTACCCACTGCAGCTGAGGTGTGCATTGCATCCTGCATCATCGCTTTAACTCGTGCCCTTCTCTCGGTTGTACCTGCCACAGACTAGAGCCACCTCCTTTCGGACTGGTCGAATGACAATATGAACCACTGCCACTGGCTCTGGTGTTGACAGGGGAAGGCCAAAGCCCGATGCATACATACACACACACACACACACACACACACACACACGTTCGCTTCGGTTTTGACCTCTAACTTGGAAGTTTTCCTTCTCTCTCTCACCGTACATTCGAAACAGGTTGAATAATGTTTAAGTGATCAATTTTATCGGATGTTGTGTGAACCGGATGACTTATTAGATTTCCTACCGTTGGATAGATCCAGACATAACGGGCGTGAATTAACTTTTACAATTCGAGCTTTCTCCGACCTCGAGTATAATTGAAACCGGTTAGACCTTACAAATATTAATTGTACAAAGCTCGTTGAATTAATCTGTTTTGACATTTGGTATCGTACATATTCCTGTAACTCATCTTGCATCTTCTCACACAAACAACGGCTACAGCTTGCTCGTAACGGGTATTAACCGCTCAATGTTTGACCTTCGATACTAACCTGTTCCGTTGACCACTTATAAAGCACTTGAATCAATTATCGATCTAATGTGATCATGAAATAAACATTAAACATCTAGCACATAGCTGGAAGCAGTTTTTATGGCATCATTAGTGTAATTAAATGTCTATTTATATTTGTTCATAAATCGAAACTAAGACTCTGACTCCTATCCAAGACTTTCTGTTGGAGGAATGTTAACAACTAGTAAGCAAAATCATATTCAACTGAGAATAGTCAGGCGGACTATGAAGGAATTCACCTTCGTATTCGATTGGAAATGAGTTTTGGCTTCTTCCAGCTGTTTCTTCGTCAACATGACTCAACAGTCATTCGGACGTTTAGTTGCTATCTCACTCTACGATTCGACTATCTCATTTCATTCTTCCCCGTCAAATGGACTTCATTGCCTATTGAAGTGGCTCTCCCCGAAATGAATTCGTGTCTCTCTCTGATGTATCACGTATGCATGTATCGATGTTTGAGTTCAAAGTGGTTTGACATATACTGCAGGTGAGCTGGATTTTTTGTATTGTACACGAAAACTACTCACACATGTAAAATAGCGTGCAGTGTCCTATTAAGATACACTGTCAAATTAGCTAATTTGGTTGATATAAACCTGTTTTTCTGTATGGCTTTTTTTTTCACAAAATTGAACTCGGAGACAAAGTGAACTGAAATTTTGTTCAGAATTTTTCTCAAACTGCACACTATTTACTAACGCGAGGATCTTTATAGCATAACTTATAACTGTCTAAGTTCGTTGGTTTGAGTTTACGGTAGGTGTAAAAAATCAACATTAAGGTACATAACGACTTTTACGCCGCAGTATCGCTTGGTGCTGGATTTATAATGCAATAATTGATCACTTTCATAAGGACGAAATTCGTTTCCAGAGTTCTTCGATGGGAATATATAAGATCTGGAGAATGAATTCTGTACCCTAAAGGTGAAATTACTCCGTAACGAAATCACAGTTTAAGGAAACGAGCATGTGCTGAATTGGTGGAAACAATTTGATGTTTAAAAATAATTGACGGTTCGCACGCATTTTAGGCGCTTCGATGCCTTGTTTGTATCGTTCTACGTCTCACTCTTCGGCTTTTTTTTGAATATAATCAGAACGAAAATAAACTTCGAAATCGGCTCAGCAACGATACGATGAACACTGTTTTGAGACCAAAAGATTTAATTAAACATAGTGGCTTTGTATAAACATCATCAAATACTCGAATGACTTGCAAATGTAAATGTTGTATTTGTCGTAAATAAATGATTTTTTTTCATTCTAATAAAATATATTTTTTTTACAACCAATATTTTCGATGGTACAGATTTCTTGAAGAAAAAGGACGGATGAGAAAGATTTTTAATCCCTCTGGTACAGATTAAAATGTAGCAACACTGATCAGAACCATTAATGCCTCATGTCATTTGAATAATCACATAAGAGTCTCAAGCGACGAAATCTATGTTTATCTAAAGTGAAAATTTCTGATCATTTCGGATACGCAGAAATCATTATTTAAGTAACTACTGGTTTAAATTATGTGGCAGTAGATGTTTATAGAGATCAGAATGACTGTTTGCACAAATGTCTTATATCATTTGTCTTATAAGTGTCTCGTGTAGAAAAATCTTAGTTTATCAAAACAGAAAAGTTCTGATCTTTTTGGATACACATTTCTGGCATTATTAACACATTTATTGCATTGTTCGCGACTAACATGGCATCCCTAGATCGATAACATAAACGAGAGTGAAAGTACCAATCAGGTGGTCTTGAACAAAGGAGTATTTGGTAAACAACGGACCATGTGAAGATATCGTTTATCGGCACGGGTCGGTCATTAGCGAAAGCGAGACAAGCAGCATTACCTAATCGCTTATCACTCCCGTACGACTTGAACATCGCACGCAGAACGATAGCAAAACGGAGGATTAAGCTCACCACTACCGAACTGTTGGTTTCGGGAAACATCGCACGAGTACGGGATCAACAGCATCATCATCAGTGCGCTGTGAACTTAGCACTAAGCGGAGCGATCTCATTTGCTATCGGTCCACCACGGGAATTAATTGTTAGGGTCATACAGAGGAAAACTGGAACCTATTTGTCAATATTCTGTTGTGTAATTTTGGAATGAACTGTAATGTAATTTATATTAATTGTATGTGAATCTGTGAATTAATGTAATGAGTATTTATGATTAAATGTATATGTAATGTTGTGAAATATGAATTCATGTGTGTGTTGAGTAAACTTGTGTGCTGAAATACTCTTACTGTGGAAGAAACATTAGCTGATAAGAGAACAGCTGACCGATTGACTGTGTGATTGTCGTCGGCACTGCATTGGAGTGCAGTTTTGCTTTGCTTGGGTTTTCTCCCGACGGTGTTATGAATACTGGATTTTCGTCGATGTTGGGGGCCTGAAGCGGTGAGCCATCGAATTTCTTAGGCCAGGCTCCCCAACATGCATCAATGGCAAAAGTGTATCATATTCAATGGACTATGGAAGTAAAAATATGTATTATGATTTACTCAAGATTCTTTAAAAAAAGGCGTTCTCATTTTTTTAATTCATAAACATAACTGCAACTTTCTCCAAATACATATTAGATGCTTTTCGTTTGTATCATACATCTATTCTTCCTTCTCATTTTCAATGTCATCGTCACTGGAAATATCTACGCCCTTAAGAATTTCGTTCTCGAGGTATCGTGAATGTATAGTTTGATCCATTTACAGATCAATTTTGGTTTTGCGGGCCTAGTTATGTGCAAGGATTCAACAATACCGTTAACTGTGGAGTTAACCAGATCCTAAATGTCCACCATTAAGGATGTCTCCGAAATCGAAATGTTTTTCGGGATGATTTTATTCTTTGCTTGTTTCAGGGCATACCGACTTGGAGACAATCATTTTGTAAATAGTTCACCACCTCTCGAAGCGTAATATATTTCTAGTCCGTCAGATTCTCGTCTATAAAAAGAGCTAGTGCTTGAACAGGCATCTAGCACTTGTTGCTATCTTCATTTAGTAGAGTTGATGAATCCTCAGAAATGTTTGCAGCAAAAGCTATGTCTTCAGGGGCGTAATTAGAAACTAGTTCTACTACTCGCCTCCTTTTTTTTTTATTTGAAAAACTCTCAAAATTCTTCTGGGGACGTCCGAGGGTCGTTCTTGTAGTGGGTTTATCTTGTATCTCTTCGAAACTGGGCACGTGACTACAGTCACGTTAAATGTTTCTTCATGAATAGTTGTTTTTCCTCAATGACACTTCCTCTTTTTGTTAAGTTAAGAACAGTACGTGTGATAAAAATTGTAAAAAAAATTATCTACATGATCCGGACTACCTTCTGACAGATAAATGATCAGATAACGGAATATGCATGAGGTTTTGTCGTTTTCACTACTTTCCACCCACTTTTCAAAAATTTGATGATTAAGAAGCAATTGACGCTGAACTGCAAATCATTGAATATTTATTAGAACTGCAGGAAACTCTACCTAAGTCATATATGCCCACAAAGAGGACATATTTTGGAATAATTCTATGGAGTTTAGAGACTGGAAGTCGATGGAAGTTTTTTTGAATTTTGATGTCATCACTTTTTATTTCTTCGCAAATTGAACTTCCCCATTTCACAAGTGTATTATTAGCCACTAGCCATGCCACTTTGTCATTGAAATATTCTCTACCTAGCATGATAATTGCAATCCATTCCAGTGAATTTGATGGCACACAATATTTGACTTTTAGAAACGAGTTGAAATCCGTTTGAAATTTTACAAAAACATTCGCGGGCTACAATCTCGCCAGAAGTTTACAGTTCAGCTGCTTTTATTAGTAGTTGTAATGCTTTATCTAGCTTACCAATACTTTTTTGCATAGTTTTAGGCATACATAAACATATATGAGTGCATTGTACACCCAAAAAAATAAAAAAAAAAGATTTTTGTCTACGACCTAACACACGGTGCGTCGTGCTGACAATCAACGGTCGTTTCTCGAATTCTTCAAGTTCGTTGTTCAAAAATATGTAGGGGAAGGTGGCCCTGACCCGACCCCCCAAATTGCAACGGTCATTGATCGTATAAAATTGCATACTACAACTCTTAAACTATGTTTTATATTGGTTGAACATGAACCACAATGAGTGCTAAAAAAGGGAAAAACTGAGGCCAAATCGGAAGTCCCCTTTTTATAACACCTTCAAAAACGGTGCTCGTAAACCGAGCTGATTTATTTTCTGTCGAAACATCATAAGAACCTTCCCCGGTCCCAAAAACCTCTACATACTACATTCTTGCTTCTCCTCGCAGAACGGTTCAGTAATTTCCAAGTCCATGAGAATCAGACAGAAATCCATTTTCATATATACAGCCATTCCATGCTAAACCGATATAGTGGTTCTCAGATTTCGTGAGAAGTGATAATTTTGTTTTTATCGTAAAACATTAGACCGGTATTTTTTATTTTTTTCATTAGGGTAACAATTTTCATTTAAGGGTGGTTCGAAAAATCAATTTTTCCCCTGTGAGCTACTGAACCGATTGAAATGATCACTATATCAAATTGTTCATTATTGGGGTTTGGTTTAAGATTATAATGGAATAACAATGAAAAAATAAGCTCTGCAAAAATCAATAACATATTTCTCACAAAAAATGCTGCTGACAAAATGTGTCCGGAATTTAAATCTAAAGTTCCCGGAATTAAAATCATGGAACAATGAAGGAATTTACAATTTTTGAATAAATATAACATGGTTTTGTGGAATTCTATGATTCATAACTCATAACATCACTCATTTAATGATATGTCAATATTGTTGAGTAATTGAAGTTATCATCGTAAGCGCTTAAGTGTCCGGACTTCGATGGATTACGATACAAAATTTTCAAAATAATTCGTTTTGTACTATATTTTGCGCAGCGCCAAACTTTATTATCGTGTTGCAATATAACGATTCGCTAGGTTTGTTTTTCAAATGAAGTTCAACCCAGTTATTTGAATAAATCTATCTGTAAATTCAGTTTGTTTTAATCCTTTTAACCCCTTCACGTATAACGTCGAACCACACTCGTGGCGATTAGACTGTGTCAGAACGTATAACATCGAACCTCACTCGTCATCTATCGATGTGAAATGGATACATGCTTCATGCGTGTGATGATGCGGGACTGCTATGGTCGTAAGTAAGATACACACACTCAGCAGAGTATTGAAACGACTCACTGAGCTCGTGTTTGGGCCCTGTTCTTGGAAATTAAAAAGTACGGCAAGGGGTTATAACGGGTCAGCAGACGAGTACTCCACTTAAAAACAGAAATGCGGCTTTTTGGTATGTAGTTTTGACTCAGTCAGGTGTGTTAAGTATGTTTTAACAATCCTCGGTTATTTCAAACTGATATCTTGCTCACATTTTTGTCCGTTAAGATCATTGTCAAAAGTTACTAGTGTTTCAGAAAAATCAAAGTTGCTCAGAAAATCGTTTCCGGCATTAACGATTTTGATTGCATTAGCACTTGGATAAATATCACAATTGTTTTAAGGGCAACTCTGGCGTTACGAAGATAAGACAATGTCGGATACGTACCTATTAAGGTATTCTGACCGGTAGTGATCCTAATTGAGTGGCTCAAAATGAAAGGGGTGTAAGTGACATCATCGATTTATCTACATCGACTCTCTCTTTTGGTCATAACTTAGCTGCAAACTCATTCCCAGCTATATGTGGAAGATAGGTCAGAACCGTCAGTTGGATCTTATAGAAATCTCAAATTGGAACGTTTTTGCAGTTGAGTTATTAACTAAAGAGAAAGTTGAGGAAGACAAATCGATCAAATCACTCACACCGCTTTCCTTCTGAGCCCCTCATTTTATTTGTACTCAAACAGCAAACAGCAAACAGCAGGTGACATAGAGATCGACCCATCTTGAACACCTTGGCAGTTTGCTTTTTTCTAGAAAGGAAAATTATCTTAGTAACCTACGCTACATTGAAGTATTCGTCGAATAGCTTGATCAAAATTGTCAGTTGGATAGCAAAAAAAAATGTTCACAAAAGAACTGACAATCCTTGGAAGCTCTTATCGTCACTTTGGCATGAAAGGGTCACTGTTGCCACCTCCGCCACCTCCAGAGAAGAAATGGTTCTATAAGCAAGTGTGGACCGCCATACAGCCCAGAATCGCAAAACTAACTACTGGAAAATGTTCAAGAACGTCGGATACATCCAAACCGGAGAGCGCTTCAGACAAATCTAACAATCCACCATCCTCGAAAATAGCCTCTTCCAGATCGAATTTCCAACAAATTGAAATCATGCGTGATCAGCTGATGAAATCAACCGAGAAGGATAGAGTGTACGAGACACTATCAAGATATTATCAACGATTCGTCACGTCGTTGAAAGAAATTGCTATCCAAAATCCAGAGATAACTCAAATCGAGCAAGGAAAGTTGATACGTGGCAGACGGGGCGTTATCGGTGCTGAGTGTGAAAATCAACCTCAAAAACAGGCCTTTGGAGAGAACAATCGCAAACGTGAGGTTTGAAACCCGCAAGAGAACAGAATAATTGATTTCCACAATTCAAGAATCTCTAATAAATAATAATGTTTGATAAAATTGTTTAGGTTTTGTTTAGGCTTTGTTGTTGGAATTCAAAATAATTGCTTTAAACGTAATGTTTGCCCAATAAAATTATACAAAATTAAATGAAATTGATGGTGAGTGGTATCAAAAAAATAAACTACCATTTGATGCACAAACATTACCTAACGATTGCTTTCCAAAGACATGCAAAATCATTAACCCATTAACGACCAAGCTTTAAAAATATATTTTTAACAAAAGCCATTTCACAATGGCCCAGGAGATGCATTTAAGTGGAAATTAGCATTTAGAGCTCGATAGTTATTCTCTAGACAGAAACGAAACTGTCTTCGACAGAGTTTGTATGTAGAATTTGGAATATAAAAGTTGGAGCGAAAAAAACAGTTTTTTTCATGGTGACCCTAACGCAACTTAGAAAAAAGACGCTATATCAGTTATTTTAAGAGATAGAAAGAAACTCTGTTCTACAAAGTTGTCTCAAATAACTGGAACTACAACATTGTCCAACTATATTTACTTTTACTTACTTAAGATAAGAATGTTAAATTTTTTATTTCATCGAGAATTTTGGTCATCCTATTTTTGATAACATGAAAATGAGCGCTCTATCATATGTAACAACTTTGTCGAAGACAGTTTTTGTCTAGAGAATAACTATCGAGCTCTAAATGCAAATTTCCACTTAAATGCATCTCCCGAGTTTGCTATCCACCGAAACCAATAGTCTTTTTTAAGACTCAAAAAGAGTCAAAACCCAGATTTTTATTATTACGTAATCTGTGCACGATGTCTCTCTAGTAGGTTTTGTTTTGCTTGTTGCATATCTTTAGAGATTTTTTTTTTATTTGCGTCCCTGATATTTTCCTTTGGGAAACGTTTCAGAAATGCTTAAATGCAATTTGCAACATATGAAATTCGAGCTCGGTAAGCAGTGCTTTCACCATTCATTCAAATTTGAATGAACGAACAGTAAAACAGTTCAGCTGCTCTGAAACTCTCACACTAACACACCGAGCAACTGATGTTTGCGCTGAAGATGCCACGCGAGGGAAAAGAGCGAGAACGAATGTTTCCATGCGTATGTGCTGAAGAACTTGTACTCATAAAGTTAAACAGCTGTGAGAATTTTCGGAGAGAGTCTAGCAATACTCTCTTCTCCTCTGAACGTAGCCTGTAAGCTGTATATTTGGTTCGGTAGCATATAAGATTCACGGACCGGTTTGCCGTTGAATCATTCAGATTCAGAGATGGTTACTGAGTCTGAATGTAGATATTTTTCTCTGTCCTATCAAGCGCATTCCATTTGAGCCAGCTAGAACTTATATGTTAGAACTACATGCAACCCGTGGGTCGTTTCTTTAAGTTGTGCGTTCGCTAAATGTGCCTATTTTAAATGGCTCTTAAACAGGGCTTGCGTTGACTAGGCTGCAGCCCATTTGTATATCAATAATAGGCGTCATATTCAATTCGTTCTTTTGATTTCGCTGTTCTGCAGCTCACTAAGCGAGTGGAATTCGCTAAGTGGATTGAATTTCCAGCCTAGTTAGCGAACGAGTATTGTATCGTCGACTTTTTTTTAAACATGTTCAAAAGGTGTTTCATCATAGGCTGTGAATTTACATAAAGGTAATATGATGCTCCCACTTTTCTTCCTTTGTAGTGTTTATCACTTTTTGTTTAACCGTTTGAGTACGGAGCCATTTTTTTAGCATGCAGATGAGCTTGGTTATATTTATATGAATTGAAGGATTGGTGCAGAAAAATTCTTAAATCCACCGAAAAATGTATGAGTAATAAGCGATAGAATCAAGATTTGTTCAATTTGTACACCCAATGCATCCGTTCCGCCGTAAACACGTTGAGCCCAGCGTCGGGACTGACAGTTAAAATAAAGAAAAAATAAGAAAATAAAAATACATCTGGTTTGTTTTCGGATGTTTTACAAAATGTGACTACTTTCTAGTCGAATCCCTGACAAATTTCTATTTATACAATAAGTATCTTTGGGAGCTGGGACCGACACTGATATTGTGAAAATGCCCTTGATACAGGCTGAATGGAATGCTCAGCAAGAACAATTCGGAGCTCAACGTGTTAAAAAGTGCCAAGTCTAAAATGTTAACATAAAACGAGTGGAGCGCTATCGCGGTCCACGTCCCAAAACACTACATGGTGGGCCCCTCTTTCTTAAACATTCCTATAGGAATTTCGCCGTCTCAACGTGTTACTTGCGTCATTTTTTTTTATCAATACTTGAAATTTCTATGCCAAATAACACGCCTTGAAAGCATTCTGAGTGGTAAGCTCTAGAATACGCATGACCACAGTGCAAATCGAACGAAATTTCTTTAACGAAAAATTTCTCCGACCAGAACGTGAAATCAGCCGGAACCCCCGGCATGTTAGGTGTGACGCTAACCACTCGACCACGGGTTGGTTCCTCTGAGTATTGAATTTTTCTTTTAGTTGCCATTTTTATCAAATTCCACTAAACACATAGCCCAAACACGTGTCCAACGTTGTATTTTAATATAGAAGAATAAGAAAGTAACACAAGCAATGTAATCTGCTGACAGAGCACAAGTAAACTTGCTTTCCGCGATAAGAGAAAAATGCTTCCGTTCAATTCTCTATCCGTGCACCACACATCATGCTTTCATGCACCACAGCTCACCCGATGCCCGCTAAAAGAGCACATGCGACTACATTCTGTTTACAGCTGAGAGTGGATGACGTCCACTAGAAGGTATTACACGAAGAGAAGAGAGAATGAGCATTGAATGTTCCCCCTCCACGTTTAGCATTCAAGCTTCGAATCAGAGAAGAGAAGTGGAACTTGAGAGAAAAAAGTGGCAACGATTTGTGGCAAGAAAATGTAAACAGTGAAAAAATTGACAGATAGTTTACGCTCTAAAAATTGTACATAATGTTAAGATGTCTCTAAAAGGGTGGGAGACATCATATATAAGGTGGGAGGTTCGTATATAATGTTATTAATGTTAGCATCATCATGATAAACACGGCGAATGGGATAGAAATTACGAACTGAAATTGAATAAAATATACATATAGACGCTAAAACGCTGTGGATAAATATTATAATGCATTTTTATCGGTTTATGTATAATGCATTATCAAAATAAATCCATATGTATTGTAATCATAACTTGCTGTGCTATTCATAACAACATTTATGATCGTATTCCACCAATGATGACAAATGTGTAATTTACGAATGAAGCTTCGCCATAGAAACTGAACATTGAATAAAAAAAATTAAAATGTGGTAAGAGCATCAGTTGAAATATTTTAAAGCATTCTCATCGGAATCAATTGAATGATACAATAATTATACGACTAAATAATGTAGGTACGCTTAAAACAACAACATAAAAATATGATTTCATGAAATATGATATGATTTTTTTAAATACCCTCTGTTGGCAATTAACACCAAACTATATATTTTTTAGTATTATATATAGATTCCATGCCAAACCGACATAGTGGTTCTCAGATTTTCGTGTAAATTGGTAGTTTTGTTTCTTTTCGTTAAATATTAGATCCCATTCCATTTCAGGGTGGTTCGAAAAATCTACTTTTCTCCTTTTTTCCAAAAATATTTTTTTTTAGATTCATATCTTTTGTACTACTAAACCGATTCAAATGATCGACATATCAAATTGGCCAGTTAGCCAGTTTTTTTTAAATACTATACTTGCAAAAAAAAATTTGTTTTCTTGATTATTGATCGTAATTGTTCTTTATAGTTTTCATTCAAGGGCGCTATGTTTTTTATATTTTTTCTCGTAAGCTGAGGATTTTTTAGATAACATATCCAAAAACGTGTTCTTCGTTTTTAAATTATGATTTTTCAAAATTAACCGATGGTTCAAAAAATCATTTTTCTCCTTTTTTTCCAAAAATGACGTTTTTAAAACTTCATAACCTTTATCTACTGAATCGATTCATATGATCGACATAGTTAATTTAAGTCAATAATTTCACACGTGCAAAAATTTTTTTTTATTTATGAAAAACAGACAAAATTATTAATCACGAAAACAAAAATAATTTTGACGCAAGTGCAATATTTTTACAAAATTTATTTTTCGTTTTATTATTTCTCGAACAACTCTGAATTCTTGGCTTTAATTTGATATATTGATCATCTGAATCGCTCTAGCAGTTCAAATGTTATGAATTTTTGAAAATAGGAAAAAGGGGAAGAAATTAATATTCCGAACTATCGGTTAACTCTAAAAAATTATAACTCAAAAAAGAAAAAAGAATATACCTAATTTTGAGTAAAAAATATAAATGTGTAAAAAAATCCTCAGTTTTCAAGAAAAAATATAGAAAAATATAGCGCCATTGGTCCCGAAACCATGTAAACTATAAAAACAGATACAATCAAGAATTACGAAAACAAAATTCAAATTTCTTGGAAGTTTGATATTTTTCCAAAAAGACTAGCTAATTTACTTCACTTTGATGTATCGATCATCTTTATCGGCTTAGTGGTTCAAAAGTTATGAGTTTTTGATAAAAGTCATTTTGGGAAAAAGTGAAAAAATCGAATCACCCAAAAACATAATAATACAGGTTCAATGTTTTACCATAACGAAAACAAGCTAGCAATTTTCGAAAAATCTGAAAACCAATATACCAGTTTGTCATGGAATGGCTGAAGTAATACTGCAATAGTTCACAAATTTCAAAGTTCGCGTTTTTCTTGTTGTTTTTCATGTCTTTCAGTGCGGCCATAATAATAATTAGAATTACTACATTTGGATTGATGCTAGAAAATATCATTAACTTCCTTGAATAGTGGATGTGATATAATTCACTTTATATATGTATATATATATATTAATAAATGTTTTCAAACGAATACATTTGTCAAACAAACTGCAAAACTAAATACTTTTATACTGTGCCTTCATTTTTTGAGTTTAACGTTCAAAGACCCTTTGATAAAAATGGCATTGGAACAACATAGTAAAACTGACATACAATTATGACAGATGATTGCTTTTTGATTGGCGCGTGCTCCAACTGGTGAACCGCCAATTTGAAAGGCACTCCAACCAAAAAAACGCCAACAAGCAAATGGTACTGTAAAACTATGAAAATATATAAAAACTATACAATCTAAGACTCTTTTTGTCGTTTATGAGTTTGTTTTTTTTAAGTTACTGCTTAGTATGTTTGCGGATAACGAAAAGATATGATATGTTGGTTTGCACATGCCACTAGGGCTGACTGATTAAGTAAGTAAGATTTCTTACAAAACCTTATAACTTTACAACCATTGAGTCGATTTCAAAAATCGTCATATCAAATGAAATCTTATTCTTTTATGAATCAACTTTAATCTGTCATTCACACAAACTCAAAAATTAAATACTACAGAAGAACTTTAATTATAACGCTCAGAGAATTTGCGACTTAATTTTCCACAATTCGCTCTTTCACACCAAATTTTTATCTTGTCGCAATTTTAAACCTCTCAAATTGAATTGTTAAAATGATAGGTCAAAGAACGAAAAGCAGGAGAAATTAACAAATAATGGAGGGTAAATAATAAAGCAATATTAATCATGGACTTTTAATAACCATCTCAGAAAAATATTGAAAAAAAACATTCCTTTTTTAATTTCTCTTTCAAATTTTGATAAAATTGCACTGAATAGTTAAATAAGAGCAATATTAATATTTGAATAAACTTATGTAATTATAAACATGTTTATATAAACCTTCCCATCTTCTCATTCTTCATTAAAGACCTTGCGTCAAGACAGCTAGAAATCCATACACTCTCAAATCAAGTGTGCCTGAAAAAAATATATTCTTCACGTAAACAAGCGATGAAAATGTGAACACTTTTTAGTCAGTGAATTGTATGGAGTTCCACTGCTGTGCTTCGAATGTTGATGGTTCACCGACGTTGGTGGTAGTGAATCAAGGCAGTTCGCCCGGCATCACAGTGTTGGATGGTTCAAAGAGAGTATTGTTCATGAATGAATAAACTAATGAATGGCATTGGTTCATATTCAGTTCATTCAATATCCAAGCACTGTCGGTAAGAGATTGTCTCGATTTACAAAATACAAAATTTTGCTTGGTGATAGTGATAGTGATTAGATCGACTTCACGATACGATTTATATAATAGGGTTCTATGCTTCTAAAATTTTGTTCCACAATTTTTCTTTATTTCTTTATTTCATCGTCCTTGAATGTAGATTTCCGGGGTCCAGTGATTTCGGATCACGGAAAGCATTGAAAAGAAATATTTTTGACCGTCTTAGGATTACAACAATCTCTCGCTGGGATTTACCTTAAATGCCTCGTTTATAAAAAACATTGTCACAACTGAAAATGAACGAAAAATAAAAAAAAATAGCACCGCATATGTTCAGAGTTTCAAGAAATTCTGTTGTGACATATTCCGACATATATCCGTTTTTGGTCGATTCGACGTGAGGTTGAAGTCGAACCTCATCTGAATTGGAACAACTGTAGCACTCTGTTAATTTAGATGTTCGTCTTCAGGAAATATAAAATATTCGTGAGTCATTTCGTTTATGCCCTTTCCACAAGAATACAGCTTCAAGGGAAATTTAGTAAAATCCAAAAATTCTCAATCCCAATATTTACTTTAAAACTAATCTCTGCAGATCCACGACATTCATGCATACAAAAGTGTTGAGATGGAACACTTGCACCATATAACCCGTGAAAAATGGTGATAAGGGCAAGAGACAACGCAAGCACTCGGACTCAGAAAGTGTGTTCATATTTTTCTTTTTGTGCTGCTATCAGTGTTCCATTTTATCATTCCGTTTTTCGCAAAGTGTCTCAAGAGCCACTGACCGATCCCCGCGTCGGTTGCGTCGGTAGCGTATGGGGAGGGATTTATGATGGAGGGATAATAGAATTATATGACAATAATAACAGTCCCCCGAGGGATGACGTTGAACGTTTCCAGAATCTGAAAAATCCCGATGGGAACGAGACTTGATTGAAGTAATGATAGTGATTTTTTTGCTTGTTTCATGCCGTGCTTTTTGTTTCCAGCGAACGTTTAGGAAGGTCTGAGTTTTGTTGATGGGATCTTTTCTGCAGGGGTTGTTTATCATTTAGAATTGCTAGTTGCCAGCATCAATGATTTAGGGTTTGCTGTGTGGTCCCTGCCTCCTCACATGGAAGGAAATATAAAAAAACAGCCAATATCATATATGCATTCTTAGTGGTGTGAATAAATTGTATCAAGAAGCACCCGAACGATGAACGACGAATTAAGCTTATAATCAAAATGTCTGTAAGATTGAAACAACACTGGGTGAACAACACGGATCGGCTGTCAGCTGAACAAATCTCCCCATGCTTAACACTAACGATGCGTAGGATTGAAATTGAATTAGGTCAAACAAATGGGAACGATCTGTGCAAGCGGAAAGTCGTAATGAATCTTCGCTGGAACTCTTGTGTCACACGATGCCCGAAATCATGGCGAAACGAAGCCGGTGGGGAAAAGTGTTTACACACACACACACACATAAAACAAATTGCGTGCCTGTGTGACAACAGCAGCTAACCGCTTTGTATATCTAGATTAACTTTCCCGACGGGCCAACCCACCAGAAGACTTGACCGCCTCGGGGCGCAGTGCGAGCGGACGCAGAGCAAACTGCATCGGGGGGTGGAGCGGAACCCACAACCCACAATTTGTTTAAATTTATCCCTAATTGAAAACAAATGTACAATTAATAGACTGCTTTTATGTTTTAATTAAAGTTTTGCATCGTGGTGCGTTTATGGTGGGACCGATGCTGGGCTAGAACTAGTATTACTACTTTCACACACTGCAGCACACGTCGTCGAGTTCGCCCCGAGGCTGCACCAACCGTTGCGATTGTTATCTGGACGATAGAGGATAAATTATGATACCCGCGATGCAAGTGAATTTCATCCTCACTCGCCGCGAAGGATCCATTTGTTGGCGCGATAAGGCGGTCCGGTATCTCGAAGCGACCGTCAGGTATCGTTTAACACTTAGCGATCAAAGTAAATCTTACGGTACGTGATGAATGTGTGAAGATAGCTAAATGTGTGAAACTTTTCACCGTTAGGTTCCGTTAAAATCTGTTTCAAAATAACCCCTCTTTCGTAGTGGAATTCGTGGAATGAGTTCATCTTCGTTTTATTTCATAAGTTGGATAATTTTTATTTTTATGTAATGCACCCTTCGAGTTATTATTTGATATCTTTAATATGTTACAAGCTACAAGCCTACAAGTACCTCGAGTTTAATAGTTTATTCCATAAAGTTGTATCAGAATGTCAATTAAATAAAGATAGTTTCAGCTGTCCAGCTTTTATAAGACTATTTCGGAAACCATCAGTACTATCAATGAAAAATTCAAAACAATCGGCAGATTTACATATCAATAATTGATAATAATAATAATTATTTTTTTAATTATTTTTTTTATTGTCATCAATCAAAATTGTAGACCAATACATTCTTATACTACTTAAAACTAAAAAAAATCTAAAGAGAGCTGGTTGGATAATCTATCCGTTTAATTCAAAAGACGATTTTAACAACAAATTTTTTATTTATTCATTTATTTATTTATTTCGTCAAACCAGCGTAGACTAAATGTGCTGCCCAAATATTAGAGTGAAATTCAACTATATCTTATTCTATTCAAATAGTCTTTGAGCATTGACCTTGACATGGTTACATCAATTATTTCACTGTGTTCGTTACAGAGGCACATCATACGATTAATAGGACTATATTTGGCATAATTCGTTCTTCGGTAATCTATGTAGAAAATGTTAGGGTTTCTCAGGTGCCTAATCGGTGCATAAAAATTTAGGTTTCCTAATATTTCTTATGAGTCCACACGTTCTGATATGATGTCAATAATAAATAGAATCATGGCAGAGTTCCGACTGTTTTTTAAGCTTTTCATATTGATTAGCATGCAACGTGCCTCATATGGAGGGAGATGGTATGGAGACCAGCCTAGTTTACGAAGTGCAAATAATAGAAATTGTTTTTGTACAGATTCAATTCTGTCTTCGTGTGAAGTTATGTAGGGGGACCATACAATACTACAGTATTCTAGAATTGATCTGACGTATGTTATATACAATGTTTTTATTGTGTACGGATCGAGGAAATGGTAGTAACTAAAGCGTTTGATGATGCTCAACATATTATTTGCTCTATGGATGATTGTATTATAATGGTCAACGAAGGTTAGTTTTGAATCTAAGACCACGCCTAAGTCTCTTACTCGTTGACATCCACAGATGGGTTGATTTCCCAGCTTAACACCATTGTTCAATGGTGTTCTTCTTCTCGTAAAAGTCATCAAAGTGCATTTCCTAACATTGAGCTGTAATAAACTCACCAATGCACCAATTATAAACTATGTTAACTTCATTTTGGAATGGTTGATAGTCTTCTTCATACTTTATTTCCATGTACAGCTTCATATCATCTGCGTAGATAAGTGCCTTATCACTATTAAGAAAAACGCAAACATCGTTAACAAATAAAATGAACAAGAGTGGCCCCAAATGAGAGCCTTGAGGAACTCCGGATGTAACAAATATTGGTTTTGAAATTTTCCCATTAAACCTTACTATTTGCGTGCGGTCAGTCAAATATGATTCTAACCATTAAAATAGCTTGACTTCTATCTCTATTTTTTGAAGTTTAAGAAGCAGTAATGGTATATGAACACGATCAAAAGCCTTACTAAAGCCAGTGTATAGAGCTTCAGCTTGATTACCATTATCCATTGCATTCAAAGTGAATGTGACAAATTCCAGCAAATTTGTTGTTGTTGATCGTCCTTTGAAAAAACCGTGTTGCTTATTTGTAATTCGTGTCTTTAGTTGTTGAAAAAGTTTTTGGTTTATTATGGCTTCAAAGGGTTTTTGGAATGCAAGAAATATTTGCTACTTGCTATTTTAAATTGCTACTTTGCTAATTGCTACGATAATTTCTTACATCGGATCTATTACCGGATTTGAATATAGGTACAAGAGAAGAGTTTTTCCATATTTTTGTGAACCTTTCTGATTCCAATGACTTATTGAATAGCCATAAAAGTGGATGAGTTAATACAGATGCCAAATTTTTTTATAAAAACCGGTGGAATTCCGTCAGGACCTGGCCCTTTTGAGGCATCAAGCTTATTCAATGCGTCAAAAATTTCAATGTAAGTGAGTTTTCTGACTCCAACATCACATGGAAATTCTGGAAGAAATGCAAAGAAGTCACGATCTCGGACCTCCTCAGCTGTTTCAATATAAACTTCTTGAAAAAATGTTGCAAAGAGGATGCATTTTTTTCCTGGGTCATTCCCAATGAGGTACATATAGAGGTGAAGCAGTAGGCGAAATGTATCTGTATTGGCAAATATCGTGTCGTAATTATTTGCATTCAAAATGGAATGTATATGGAAGAAACAAAACAATGTTGAAAGTACTCACGGTTACATGATAATTTCAGCCAAAATTCTCATGAAATCATTCAACTGGTTGTTTTTTAAAAGATGACAATTATATCGTGGCTTATTTCGATTATTCATGTGGTAAAAAGGTCCAGAGAGCAGTCGTTTGCTCAGTTCTCGAAAGCAGTAACATTTTCCGTGAAATTTTGATTAATTGGCGATTATTATCTCACAACATACACACCGACACTGAGAGCCTTCGAAACGTCAACTTCATAACGGTAAAATAATGAAACTTCGATTGTTCCTATGAACGTGGGGGAGTGAAAATGGCACATATAAATATCACTTTTATCCGTCTTTTTCGACGTGATTTCACAAATATTCACTCCACGCTATCACTTCAGCCTCATATTCAGCGGGAGCTCTACAAAAATGTACGTTTTTAATTGATAAATTACTTCCTGAAAATAGTATTTTTACATGGATGCGATGGACAATCAAAGATAAACACAACGACTGACGTCACTATTTGCGAAATAGTTATGGCAGCCGATACAGTTATGCTATGTCGCTTGAAACTCGACCATCTTCATTACCTTTTTTCCAGGACATTGGGTCATTCCCCACGGTATCGTCAAGGTGCATGCGTGATGGAAAACCATTGCTTTTCAATTTTGTTTTTATGTAATTAAAGAAACTTTTCGGGTTAGACTTTATGTCCGACTCTGTTTTTAAGTTGTAATCTTCAAAAGCGATTTTAACAGTTGAGTGGAGCTGTTCGCAAATGTTCAGATATTTTTCGAGATTAGTGTCAGATTTGAATTTCTTATAAATTTTTTGTGCCTTCCGTTTTTTTTATTTTTTAGATTCTTTATGTTTTGATTAAACCAAATCGGATACTTTGTGTTTATTTTTCTCCTTTTTCGTCTAGTTGGTATCTCCTCCTCTATAATTTCATTGATTATCGAGTAAAAAGTCGTCACTGCTACTTCAATGTTTTCCACACTTCTATTTGCTTTGCTTTAGTGTAATCAGAGACTTCCTCGAATTCATATTCAAATGGTTTTTGGGTGTTATCTATTAATATAGAATATTCGATAGCTGTGTGGAAGGCTTCATTTTTCCAATGTGCAGTTAATGATTCAGTCACACAAAAATCTTCGGTCATATTTGTCAACAAGAACAAGCATTTCTGTAGATTATGAACATTGTTTATTTGATTCAACCCTAGACCGGCTATTTTATCAAAAATAAATTGCAGAGTCTTATTATCACCAACAACTGGAAGCAAGATAAATTCATTGTCAAAATCAGTGATAAAGTCCGCATTTCGTTGATTGAAATCTCCGTATATATGGATTTTTGATTCTGGCGCCAAGGAAGATAAAATATTTTTAGCAACTTCGAAGAATTTCTCATAACAACTAATTTGAGCACGATCAGGGGGGAAGTAAACAGATGCAAATATATGTATCTCTCCCGCAATGAGTGCTTTGACCCACACATGCTCAAACTCGTCGAATTCTGTTGTTGGAATATGTTCTGAATTTATTAATGAATTAATAGCACCGCCTCCCGATTTTTTATGGGATTTGTGAAGTTTACGGTCATCTCTGAAGACATTAAAACGATTTCCGAATACTTCTTCGCTTCTAACACTATCATCCCAACTTGTCTCTGTGGCCATAATTATCGAGAAAGAAGAATTCAGAATATTAATTTGGATTTCTTTCATTTTAAGTGGACTTTTCATACGGTTGAAATTTCGACAACATTTAGTTGTTGCGGCGAGGAAATTTGATCATTATCTACTACTTGGTATGACGAGGCATCCAAATTGTTAAAACTTACTACTTCTCCTTGGTGTGAAGATAACAATTCATTATCTTCTGGAAATCTTGCCATTTCGGTTAATAACCTAGAAAGTTCGTGTTGACATATTATTTATAAAATTCTGCAGAACGGATTTCTCGATATTTTCCCATGTCTCCGACATCGCGGCCTTGAGCTCATCAATCGTGATGTACCGCTTCCCCTCAGAGTAGATTCTGTGTACAAGGTTCCCTCTAAGATTTTCAACAGGATTCAAGTCTGGAGAGCGAGCGAAAATTAAGTTTTTGATCCTTAATCCCTTGCTTAGTTTCCTCGATGGTATGAATAGTAGCATTGTTTTACTGGAATGTGAAATTTTGGCGACGATATCTACACAAGAGGGTTCCAGAATATGTATGCAACCCTTGCTATTCTTTTTGAATGATGTGAACTGTTCCTCCTTCGTAAACCACGTAAATCACGCTAGTACCCATTGAAACCATCAGAACCATCCAAATTGAAAGTTAAAACTAAATAAAAATGCCGTCTTACATTGAATAACTTTCAGATATGGTATATAGAAAAATGTATGCTTTTGAAAACGTTCTTTGTCATAACATACCATGTTCCACTGTCATGTGAGCTTTGGCAAAACTTAGACATCTTCCGATGTGAGATGTAAGAGGTGTAAGAGGCGTAAGATTAAGAGCCTTTTAAGTCCTCTTTATGCAAGGATTTTTTAACAAAACTTGAAGAATGGTCTCCCGGGAAACATTTTAATTCAAAGATTGCTTTATTTGCATAAGCGATTTTGAGGTATTCGAAGCTGTTCTAACTAATTCCCGCTTATCCCAATCAGAGAACTTCAATTTATGTGGAGTTCCCTTCTTCTTATCATATCCTTGAGGATTCGCTAAATAATTGAGCACTACTTGATGGGATCGTCCAATCCACCGAGCAATTTCAAAATTTTATTGGTGAAATGCATCGATTTGTCTTTCTTCTCTCTCGGTGAGCACTTTTCCCCTCAGCATTTTCTAGATTTATTGATCAAAACAACTAAAACAAAGGAAAATGTAACTGGTCCTATATTAATTTGACACTTGGAAAATAGAAAAACATTTGTTTACGATCAGCTCTTTTACACACACACACACACACACACACATACACTGCGTTTCACAACTGTAGAATCACTATTTTTTTCTGAGTTTCCAGAGATATGTAAAAAATCGGTTAAATTGAAGTATATAGTGTAGAATATAACAACTATCTTCATTTAAAAGTCTGGCCATTTGAACTTTTTTGTGTTCAGACGCGAAACATTCAAAAAACAAAAATTCCAGTGTTTCATAACTATAGAACCAGATGGAAAAACTTCGTAGGTCATTTTTAGTTCTCAATCAGTTCAAATAACCCATTTGGGGTGGTTTAGACCAAGCTGAACCATGTTGCAATGTGCATCTCTTTCTACGCAGATGATACTGCTCGTTTGAGCTCTTCAAATCCCTCATACTGCTTGTAAGCTGCATCTACTATTCGTACGATCACTCCTCATTAGTTCTTGATAGGGTTTTGATTTGGTAAACAAGCTGACCAATCCAGAATCTGAAGTCCTTATTCATCCAATCATGCCTTGACATTCCGGATGTTATGAATTGATGCCAAATCACCCAATTATCACGGTGTTTTTGATGCAAAAACAGAAGTAAATGATTCTGGAGTACTTCATTGCACTTCTGACTGTACATTGGTGTTGATGAAAAGCTATCTGAACCAGGCCGTTTTGAAAATATTTTCCTCAAGCCATCAAACTGTCGCCTGCAAAGTTACGAGTTGAAAACTTACATGACACGTTCCGTAAGTCTTTCCAGTATGAAGAAATTCTATTCAAGTGGGATTTCTTTTTATCGAAGAAGTTCTCCTGGAATAGTGAAACCCATGGCATTAGCTTCTACATTAGTTTTTTGACCCGCAGTAATGGAGATGAGATATTTAATGTTTGGGGACAATTTTCTAAAAAAGACCTGGTTTAGGTAGCTTACCATCAACACAAATGAACAGTCAGAGGTACAACGAAGTACTTCAGAATCATTTACTGCTGTTTTTACATCAAAAACTATGTGATAATTGAGTAATTTGGCATCAATTAAAAAAATTCGGAAATTCATGGCATGGTTTGGTGAAAAAGGGCTTCAGATTCTGAACTGGTCAGCTTGTTTAGCAGATCAAACCCAATCAAGAACTAATGTGGAGTGATCGTACGAATAGTAGATGCAGCTTACAAGCAGTATGAGGGATTTGAAGAGCTTAAAGGAGCAGTATCATCTACGTGTATAGAAACACACTACAACACGGCGCAGCTTGGTCAAAACCACCCCAAATGGGTTATTTGAACTGATTGAGAACTAAAGATGAGCTACAAATGATAAAATTATTGTAATTCATTTGAAAATGACGTTAATTTTGTAAAGGAGTGAGAGTTTTCCATCTGGTTCTATAGTTATGAAACACTGGAATTTTTGTTTTTTGAATGTTTCGCGCCTGAACACAACAATAAAGTTCAAATGACCAGTCTTTTAAGTGAAGATAGTTGTTATATCCTACACTATATACTTCAATTCAACCGGCTTCTTACATGTCTCTGAAAACTCAGAAAAAATAGTGGTTCTATAGTTGTGAAACGCAGTGTATGAAATCCATACAGTGTATGGTAGTCTCCAATACCAATACACTAGAATATAAATTGAAGCATTATTTGTGTACAATGACACAAAGCAGCAAAACCATCACCTGGTCTTATAGAAGTTAGACAGAGTGCAGAATTAAGGAAACACGTTATTATATTCTAGTAAAAATATAGTTAGGAGTTGGGCTCATTTAAACCTATTAGCAAATTCGTTTTTGAACCTGGGTAAGTTCCAAACTGACTCTGTAATAAAAAAAAAGTTTTCGAGTTCACGAATGCGGCGATTTGTTGGTGTGCGTTACAGAGTCTGAGTTGTTTATATTCGCGATGGAAAATTTACAGTGTCGACGTCTGGTGGCGACAATCGTGCTTGGGAGGGAAATTACTCTCTACCAGATTAGCAGGGGGAAGGCAGTTTTAAAAAGTTAAAATTTGAATGAAATTTTCATTTATAATTAGCATTTACGAAGCGAAATCCGTAACTATTTTCGCCACCCAATGAATGCACATGAAGCCTTGTGCCATTAACACGAATATACCATACAAAATTAGAATTCAAATTGGATTCCGGTTCCAATAATACGGCAATAAAAGCAGTTAGATTTTTATTTTAATAACTTTCATTTTTAGATTTTTCAAAACAACACTCACAACTTGACAGTTTGATATAGTTGTATTGGTGAACCCGAGTGCGAACCCGTGATACATCTCAGTCCGAACAAGGGATGCCATTTCTTCACCATCATATCGGAGGAAACTAAAATTCATAACTGACTTTTGAACAAAGTTTGACAGCTTATTCAATGTTTATTTGGCATTGTTATATAGCGCATTTAGTTAAACTTACCTTGAGGTTTTGAAGTTTATTTCAATAATTGTGTTTGAAAGACCTAGGTTAGTCTATTGTATAGTATAGGCCCAAAACAATACAATGTCACAATCATTTGAATTCTCGAGCGTAAAAGAATTAATGTCTTCTAGAGACAATATGTATTCAGACCGCTTGAAGTTTCCAGAATTTGAAGTAAAAGTCGCTTTGTTGTTGAATTTATTCTGTATGCATGTGGATTTTCTGCTTGAAAATTTCAATAAAGCAAGTGAATGAACCCGAGACAAAAGTCTCCGTTGATTATTAAGAACAAAAGTAAACAAGTGACACTGATCAAGAAGCAAGCGAATGAAACTGAGACAAAAGTCCTACTTCTTTTGATGCTATTTTCGACTGATAGTTAGAATTTGATGAAAATAACATCTCACAAAAACTCACGCACGCTATCATACTGAAATGTCTTCACATATTTCATAATGTCTTCATAAAATCAAATGTCTTCACTTTAAGTCAAATGTCTTCAAAATGAACCCAACAGCTTTCGAGTTGAACCGAGTGCGAAACTAGGTTGAAACTGAGTGAATTAAAAAAAACGTTTTGACAGCAGTTATGTTGGAACTGGTGCGAACACAGGTTGAAACTGAACCAGTTTTGCGTTTGCAAACGCTTTATGGGTTGAATTGAGGGTCATTCTGTTTGCTCTTGGAGCATCTTGAGTAGAGCAGCCAATTGCAAGTGCGCTGGTTGCAAGAAACATGATGGATGAATAGAAGTAGGAATGTGATGTGAGACGAGAGATTTGTACAATTCGATTTTACTCAATTATTTTAACTCTACCTTAAGAACAACATGTTTTTAAAACCTTTTTGACTACATGAATAATGTAAAACTTAAAAAGTAATCTTTTTATTAGTTTAATCATCCTGAATACTCCTGTAGACCTCAAAATATGTTGACCCAAATGATCACATCTCGAAAATATGTCACAATCGGCCAATCAGCTTGCCCTGCAATAAAATGCCAATATTTGAAATTAACCAACATTTCGACCAAAACCCCAGAAGCCATCACTCGAGTTCCACCCATTAGTTCAGCGATTCAAGTCACCCTCATCTTCGGCCGACGAAGGTCGTTACGCGATTCGAATATTTTATCCTTTTCGACTTGCCTCGTCTTCACTGTAATGCTTTGCTGTGAGTATTTTTGTAACACGGCGGCATATCTTTCACCTGAAAACGCCTTCTCCTCGCGCAGACACACCCTCTCACTCTCTCTTTCTTTGCCTCCCACAACCAGCCGGCCCGCATTCGTTTCATTCATAAAAGGAAATTTGCTTCGAGGGCCGGTGGTTCCGTCATCATCGTCAGCATTGATTTTCTGCTCTTTGCCGCTGCCGCACACACACAAATAAAAACGGCCCACCTCGGAGCGGGCTTACGCCTGAAGTTTCCTGGTATTACCGAGTCATTCGTGTGCAATACTGGAAGATTTGATCTTAGCTTTTTTTATGGCCCTTGGCGCACAGGTGGAATTGATTGAATCTTCCTCTGGGGGAGGAGGAGTTTTCGGGGGAATTTTATTAGTTGCCTTCCGTAACAGAGGCAAAGACGTTGAATAATTTAGAACACAACGGAACAGCATGGTATGGTATTGTTCCTGGCTCCATGTGACTGCGATTGTATCGATTGTGGTTATTTGGGATTCCGTCGAAGGCATAATTTGCTTCGTGGCATGATGTGTGTGAACCCAAGCGAATGTTTGGTCTGGTTATTTAGCTGTCTAGCTGACATATTTGAAGTTGTGAAACTAATTGGTTTGTAAGGTGCGAATAAGGGCGTTACAGACCCATTTCAATCAATTCAACCAGGAAAGTGCTGATATATTCTAATCAGTGTAATGAACATTCCATATAAGTATCCTTACAATTGAAGTGGCTCTTATCCCTTTCCACTCGAAGTGTGGGTTGATGAATAATGGAATCTCAACAAGTTTATCATTTATCCCAAGTGTTAACAGTTACACATTTTTCATACGAAACCCAACGCTATTCAGCTATGCAAATCGCGTTCCGTTGATTGAGCGGCTGCGTACAACCTGCATGTTTTCTCTAATTGGCATCCAGTCATTGCGGCGGTGGAACATTTTACCATTGCTCGAGATAGTCGTCCACACATCTGTGTGTGGCACTTTCCACCCCCTCGAGCAGATAAGATATGCTAATAAACTAATGGGCCTGCCTGGATCCCGTGATCCAGAGTTTCGCGTAGGAGCTAGACTGAACGGATTTGCGTGTGCTTCAGGTATTGCAGGCATTTCCAGAAAGACCGCAGCCAACGCGGGAGGTTAGGTGTATCCATTATTCGCAAGTCCGCCGCACAAGTTTCACCCGCGGGGCCCGCGTGGTCTGTGCCGTCCACTGGGGAAATGATACCCGCTTGTTACTTTTACTGTTTGGTGAGTGTTTTCGCAGCACATCGAGATAAATTATCAACCTACAATTTCTGTGACCCACGAGTGCTTGGTTTCTTCTGTTGGTTTTATGGCTTACCGATCAGGAGGGAAGAAAAGCTGCACTACACACGAATTAATCGCCACCGATAATCTATGCTCTATGAAGAGAAATAAATCTCCCTCTGACCGGTTCTAACGACTTCTGCAATTTTGTTGGCGAATTTTTGAAGGGATCATACAATCTGTGTGGGAAAAGTAAGACATAACAGACAGTTCTTAGGCGAACAAGTGACTGCGCAGGAAACGTGGGTATAAATTTGCAAATTTGATTACGCCTTGTGTTAATATTTTATACAACCTTTGGTGGCATTGGCCTGATGGCTCAAGGCCGATATTGCAGTTTAATGGGATTCATCTTTTTCCAAGGCACTTACGTTTTTTGAGAAACTTCGCTTTCTCAACGTCGTATTCCTTGCGTCATTTTGATCAGTATTTAGTTGAGAGCCGTATGTCGAAACATCCATCACGAACGACCCTTACTGCTCGACCATGCGAGCTTCTCCGGTATTATCCACAAATATTTGTAGGGGTCAGGAGTCCGATCGAACTAAACACCAAGTACAGGGCGGACTGTCATACAATTGAAACACAAATTTCTGGAGGTTTTAGGGAGCAATAAATGTTATTATGGTGGTTTGACACTCCTTTCGTCTCGCTAAAGAGGAGGGAGGTGGGGGAAGTTGGAAGTTGCTGGACAACTCAAGAACCAATCAAACAAATGGAATCAAACTTAGCATATAGAGGTTTTTGGGGTCGATAAACGTTTCTATGGTAGTTCGACACTCCTCCTCCCCTCTCTAAAGGAAGACCCCCATACAAATGAAACACAAATTTTTGCGTAACTCGAGAATTAATCAAACAAATGAAACCAAATTTGACATGTGGAGGTTTTAGGGTGCAATAAACGTTTCTATGGTGGTTCGACACTCTTGCCCTCTCTCTAAGGGGAGGCAAATGAAACACAAATTACAAAACAAAATCTGCATACCTCGAGAACTATTCAAGCAAATGGAGCCAAATTTGGGATGTGAGGGTTTTTGGATACGATGTGGTTTCTATGATGGTATGACACCCCTCCCTTCTCTGGAATGGAGAGGGGGTTCCATAAAAATATAAATATTCCAACCAAACATGACAACTGAAAATTTTTAGAAAACTTCTTTCAGAGTGGGGAAATTCGATTCGAAAAATTCAATTCGCATGTGTTCTACAATTACGTATTGACGAGCGTTGTTAGTCCATTTGACGTTCGCGGTAACGAAATTGATCTTCGTTCGAAAGTGGGAATGGATTTTAATGTGATATAATGCACTCCTACATCGTCTTCTATCTATATGAAAAAAATGGATCGCCGAATGCGTTGATAAGAGCAAAACTCAAGAAAGGAGTTGTCCGATTTAGGTCTGTCTTCATTATATCATATTTTCTGTATCAAACATTTATTCCATATAACGGAGAAACATGTTATTTGCAATGGATGAAAAATCTTGTACGAGAATTTTTTCTGAAAAAAAATTGATATTATAATGTCGAGTTTTTATAGGGGGTCTCCGTAGCCACATTGGTTGCGCGTTCGCTTAGTAAGCGATCGATCGTGAGTTCAAAACTCAGGACCCTCATTGACCATCTTTGTGTTGTTACAGAATAGCTACGTCCACGCAACAATCATCAGCGATGGAGATCGATCCACGGTCGAAATAAGATCGATTCATCCATACAACTGCTCTGCTCTGCAAGACACATCGGGCTGCTGTTCTATAAATAACTCAACAATGATCATTCAACTGTCTCCGCTGTCCGGTGGTCCAACTGGATAATGGAAGAACAGAAAGAATACTCTTACGCCTAAATGGCTACTGTGTGAATGTACCATATGTAATGGTATAGAAGGAATACTGGCGAATGACAACTGTGTAATGTGCTAATTATAGATATATGATAACCATGTGACATGTACACGATTAAAATTCGGCTCTGTTACAGCTAAAATGCTAATGAGCCTTAAAATAAATAAATGGGATAAAAAAAAATAATGTCGAGTTTTGGTGGAAGTACTGAAATTTTAAAGTAAAAAGTAATGTTAAAGGGTAGATTAGAAGATCAATCAATGAACAATTCTGCGTTGGTCCCATGAACGTGCGCTTAGTAAGAAAATGTGGATGTGATAACGAAAAATAAATTTTGGGCGGGACGAAGTTTGCCGAGTCAGCTAGTAACCAGTAATTTTTTTCACTTTACCGTTGAAATATTTAATTTTCGTCTGAAATAAGTCATAATTGAAAATAAAAAAAAAGGACTGTATATAATCGAGTCTAAAATTGTATATAATCGAATCATATATAATCGAGTCTGTATATAATCGAATCCGACCTGTATTGTACACGCACCAAAATTCAAGCAATGATATAACGTCTTCGAGAACATTATTATATTTTTTGTAAATATATTTCGGCTCATTCTGCACTGCACTGCTACCTCATTGGCACAGGACTTCGTTTACTCGATTCCGTAAGTCGCCGTAAGTTTTGAAGGAATGACATGGTGTTCATTTGAATATCCATCAATTTATTGCACAATGGTCCAGGAAGCTGGACAAAAACTGTGTTCGGACAAAGTTGTTACATATGATAGAGCGCTTATTTTTATGTTGTCAAAAATAGGGTGTCCAAAAGTGGAAATTCGTATCTACAAGTTGACAGTTATTCTCTGGACAAAAACTGTGTTCGGACAAAGTTGTTACATATGATAGAGCGCTTATTTTTATGTTGTCAATAATAGGGTGTCCAAAATTTTCGATGAAATAAAAAAAAATCTGACTTCCTTATCTTTATAAATCGAGGTAAACATAGTTCGACGATATTGTAACCCCAGATATATTAAGCAGCTTTGTAGGACAAAGTTTTTTTCTGTCTCTTAAAATAATCTATATAGCTAACTTATATATTCTACATTGAAACTGTCTTCGGGCGACTTTTAGAGTTTACTAAGACTAACATTTTGCGATGCAGAACTTGTATATAGGGTGGAAGTACCTATCATCGCAATAGTACCTATTATGGTAATACGAGTGAGCATTTTACTAGTTTAGGAAACATTATTTTTGAAAGCTCTAATATGATTTTGAAACATCAGAAATCTCTTTTTTGTCGATTTTGGTACTTAATTCCATGCAAAACATTGTTCTTTGAATGACAAATTTAGTTTGAAAATAGTGTGTCCAATTGATGCTTGCTTCTTAGCATTTTGCTAAGGAATATGTGGTCAAAATAATGAGATTTTTATGTTGTGAAATGGCTGTTTTGATGCAAGCACAGTGTAGACGCATACATTACAACCTTCTTAATGTTGTGGTTCGACCAATTTATACGTTGTTATAGAAATAAACATGTATTTTTGTATTTCCACAATTGGTACAACGTTACTTTAATATAGAGAAAACATATTTGATATGGAAAAGGTAATTTTCTTTTATATCTTTTATTTTTTAAGTGTTTAGTCAACCCAATGCGAATTTTAATTGGACTAACAACACCTAATACTATATGTAGAGCAATCACTTTTTCTAATATTTCTTCCTTGGGTGAAAATGAATACAACAAAACAGACAGCTTAAACCAAACGACCCGTTCTCAAGCGGGAACACACCTTGGTTTTTATTTATGAAAATTGAAATAAATTGAATTTGAATTTTCAACACAACTGCTAACATATACAGTTTAACACTTACACTTGTACTAAATTTTGTACAATACACGATCAGTCATTGATATGAAATTTCACGAAGCAACCAACATTTAAGTTCCAAATATAAATTTTATCTGCTACAATCAATCGTATCACTCACTATACTTGAAATATAAAAATGCCCCCGACTTTCATATATTTGCAATGCCGATTTCCTCCGGGCACCTTGGTTTTGATGTCTCTGTTAGGAACCAGCCGCATGTGTCGTCAATTTCGACCAATCAGAAGTGGGTATTTCCGTTAGGATAGAGGTTGAGATTTTTCAATTGTTCGATAGTTAGTTTCAAGACATATATTATTTTCTTCAATATTAAAAATTGTTATGGAGTGCCTAAGTACTGAGTACTAAGCGCTTGAAATTGAAAAATTTTCACGATGTGCTCGATTTTCGATTTTCAATTTGTATCCTAATATGTTCCCGAAAGACGTAATCCTACGTCAAAAATAGAAACAAAACTTTTTTATTCTTTCCATTTTTTTTATCTACTATAACTACACACAAGAAGCATCCAAGTATTACATCTCAAAACATGAAGCTTTAAAATGATGCATATCCCATCTTCATTCGTTGGTTTTTCACAAAGTAACAGCGTTTCTAAAATCATTTGAAAACTTTGATTTCGCGCTTATTCCCATAATTTTTGTCAAGTGTAGAATCAACGACATAGTATTGTATACTAGGAATAAAATTTCGAGGCATATTTTTGTTTAAAAATTATTATTATTATTATATATATATTATATATAGGTATACTGATTGCGAAACTTCAGGAACACTATTACCATAATGGGTACCCTTCCATGTACATTTTCAAACACGTTTTTATGCAATTTAGTCAATTGATCATCGAAATATCAGTTAGAATCTCCGAAACCAGAGTTCAAACTGTTAGAAAAAGTATACTTTTGTATACTTTTGAACTAAAATAGAGTATTTATTCGCCAATTTCTGCAAGTTGGTGACATATGTTCTCCATAATTGGTACACTTACCCTATCCTAATTTTACTAAAAGTTTACAAAGCGTTCAAAAGTGGAAGATTTCAACCCCATTTCAAACCCGCCACCACTCTGTTAAGACGGTTCTTGATTTGGCTCGTTTTTCGCGACCACTTGAAAGAACTTTTTGGTAGTAGTTTTGAAAAAAGGATCCCGTTAGGTTTCACATTCATTTTCGCGTATACTTTGTGCTCCGAATTGGTGTTTATTAGACTATGGGCAATTTTGTGTTTTGGTTGTAGATAGGTGTGGTACGTCTGAAACGAGGAACGATCAGAGATCGTTCGAATCTCCCAAACTTGCTTAACCCTTTGTAAAATTTGTTGTAGTAAGACAATTGATTCTGTGCTTCCAAATATGTACTTCTATATTATTCTAAAGATCTATATGGTATTTCTGAGTGTCAAAGCACTTGTTTTACCGCATATGAAGCGCATCTGTTGTATGTTGTGAGCATTGACGTGAAAATAACCTGTGCCTTGTTAATTTGAGACCTTTGGCGATCACATTACAATCATTCATCCAGCTTAAATGTTGTGAAGCGTTGCCTTAAAAAACTTTGAGATACAAAAAAAGATGGTACCAGCTAGTGGCGTAGTAAACGCGTGGTGGGGGAGGGGGCGGATGGTCCGCTTCGGGTGTCACCCTTAGAGGAGAGGCATCCATGATCATGACGAGTATACTATATTGAAAAAAAAACATGATTTTGAATGAAGGTACCCGGTTATTACTTATGGTATTATCTAACAATACAAGTCACTTTGGAAAAGTCCATTTTATTGAATTTTTCCTTGTTTTTTTAAGTTCATTATTTCGTCAGACTACATTTTTCATTTCTGTCCTGGGGTATAAATTGAAAGTCTCGAAAACGAGGTTACGTTCGAAGTACAGGGTTGGAGTGCTGATACCGGATGAACGAAGCGGTATGAAAATAACATTGTTCGAGAGATAAAAGATCTGCGAGAGATGTTTTTTGTTTACTTATTGGCCATAAAAACTTGTTTCAATAGCTCAAAACTGCTTCGAGAGCAAATTAATTAAATCATTATAAAAAGCGATAACTTCTTGAAATTTCATTTCACTCTCGATTGGTCTGCGGTTGATGCATGATGCAAGATTCGTCGATTTAGCTTTAGCTTTAGCTTAGAATCGACGTGTTGTGTGTGACATTTTAAGAACAGTTTAATCTGACCGCTCGAGCAGAAATGTTTCTGAGCCACACTGGTCTGTTGTTAAAAGTTTGTGGCAAACCCGATGGAGTGCTCATTATAATGCTGGGAAACCAATTTGTGGGCTGATCACAGCCACTGGAGTATTGTGCGACTCAAATACTTGATTAAGTGCACGGTCCCTTCTACCATAATTGTATTATTTAATACAAAATCAAGCGCAGAATATTTGCAAACCAATGGACCATCTCTGAGTAATGTTGTGGTCAGACTTAAGACACTGGAAATTTTTTCCCTGTTGAAAGGAGCATTCTAGTTGAAATGATCATTAAGAAGGTTTTATAAAAATTCAACGATTAAAATTTGCTACTGAAAGGAGGTGAAAGACCTACTGGACCCGGGCCAACGATGAAGGACGGAAGTTCGGAGTGCATTGGTCATTTTCATCAGGGATTACAAAAACGGTCAAAATCCTCTAAAGAAGTAAACTAGCTACTACAATGTTTCGGAAAGGCAGCTTTTGTTTGAAATACCAAGACTCCGTAGACATGTGAAGGCCGCTGAAATTTATTCTAATGATGCCATTAATGAGATTGCATCGGATGTGTTACAGTTCATCATGAAGTGGGACTTCGGACCATAAATCGGTTCCAAATCTTACAGTGAATCTGAAGCTGTTTCTAAACGTGTACGTTTCTGTGGCATCACGTGGAGAAGCCAGTGATGCCACAGAAACCAGAGTTGATATTGAAATTGCGGTCAACAATGGGTCAGCCATACCGTTATTGAAAACATTAATTAATAAAAACCCATAATAAAGTAGTGTTAATGTAATGTTAATATGGTAAGCAATACCATAATGATGCCCTCACTAGGAATATGGCCATTTTTTTTAATTCGAGCCACTCAAAAAACAATTTATTTTTCTGCCAATACAAAACAGATATCGCTTTCAGTTATTCCAGTTACAAATTTGCTAGGTAAACTGTAAACATCCAAATGAATTTCTCTTATCTCAAGTGAACCACAAATAAATTGCAGTAGAAGTCAGATATTGCCTCCCATGGCATCGCTCTTTGCGTCTTTTTTGTAGAAAAGTGTAGAAAACTTGAAATCCACTTCAAGATTGGCTCGATTGCATCTATTTCCCCTCGGTACGGTCGAAACTATCAAGCATCTGTGGGTTTATGATGTACAACAGCAGCAGCAGCCCGAGAAGACCACGAAAGACTGATTGACTGCAGCATGAAAAGAAAAACCACACACACGCCAGAAGGGGGCGCTACTGCAGTGATAGAAATCTACGCTCCCTCTCTCGCTCGCTCAAGCGATCGCTGCGAATGCCCCCGATCCGGGATCATTTGCGACGTTAATAAAAACCAATAACAAGACCACAAGTCCACAGTCCACTACCCCATCTACCCCGGCACTACGTGACCCCAACGTTGGATTCATCCGCATCCCCATTTTCTGTTCGGTTTGGTTTGGGTGTGCAGCAATAAACTTGTTCATCAGATAGTGACGATTTTTTATGGTTTGCTACTCGACTGGCCACCACTGATAGATAAGTTGCAGGGGAAATAAATTGGAAGGCATGAGGATTAATTAGTGAAATCTTTGTATCTCTGGAATGCTGCGAACGCATGCGATGAATAGGCTAATCGATGAAACTTGCATTTGCGATTCATTAATCTTGATCATTAACCTTGTTGCATGGAATTACGGTAGCAAATTTTAGCTAACAAATAACTCGATTAAACAACCCCGCGCTCCGGAACAGCTGCCGAGTTTGAAAGAGGGCTAATTACCAAGAGGATAATTCATTCCCGTAACAGATGACACAAAAGTCGTTTTAAATTCCCAGCAGCGCATTTAATTTGAAAACAAACTTTCAAGCTCGCAAAAGATTTTTCCTTCGGCAGGGAGCAAAATTTGCAACCCTCGTTTCGAGGAACGGGAGAAGAATAGAGAGCAGCTGAAGGGAGAGAAAAAAAAAACAAAAACATAGGTCTAATCGTGGAAAAAATCTGCCATCTGGTCACTCCCGCTGCTAGCTGACCCAGATGTAAATGAAGGGAAGGTGAGCGCGCCCGGGTCAAGCTAATGCTGATGGTGGCGATTTTGGTCAAAAGCAGGATGACCGTTGACGTGTGTACACCCTTCCTCTTTTTTTGCATCAGTGACATGCTGACCCGTTTACCTCACGCTGAACCCACGCGTGTCATTGCGGAGGACACATGTCGGGAGAGAAGATAAGGGATGGGTTTAGGGTGTAGGTAATGTAGATATTTGTATAAAGCTGTGAAGTTATAACCTTGGGGAGAAAAATTCCAGTCGGGAAGTCCAATTCTCGATCCCTTTTGATATCAATAGAGGCCGTATATCGGTGTTAACATGGAGAATGTTGGCATCCAATGCGTTAATCATCTGTGGCCCAACGGCGCATATCAGAGACTTTACAAAGCCACACAAAAATGCAACTTTTTAGTGAGGAGGTGAAGTGATCACCTGTGGGGGGCAAAGTGGTCACTCGCACATATCACGCTAGAAGAGATAGATTTATGCGTGTTTTCTTAGCCAAATTTGTTTAAATCATTATTAAATAGTAGGTACATTAGGTTGCCTATGAAAATGGTAATCTCTAATTTCAAAAAGTTACCTCATAAACCTCAGCTAATATTTTGCAAAGGGTATATTATCGTAGAAATCAACATATCGCAGCAAGTTCCGAATGGAAAATTGAGATAACTATTTTTAATTGGTACCCAAAACCATACGTTAAACCATACGTAAAGTCCCCGAGAGTCGATTTTTGACAACAAATTTTTTTTCGAGATGACACTAGATCTCGACGTTTCATGCAATTTGGCATAAAAAAAATTCGAAAACTCCGATTTCCTTTACTCTCCCCTTAGGTGATTTTTCGATTTTCAAAAAATTCAAACTTTGACCGCTTTGCGCCACTCTCCCTTAAGTCCGATTGAGCTGATATTTGGCATAGGGTGTTTTTTCGAGGTGGTAAATATTTCGTATAGGGTATCTTCTTGAAATTTTAGGGTCTATTTTTTCTCATACATTCATTGGCACCCTTAGGCGGCTCGCACACCGAAGAAATCAGCAATACGCAACATGCAACAGGAAACATATTTCGTTTATCAGTTTCGAGGAGCATTGACTATCAGACGGAATGAACATGCTTTTAAAGTTAAAATTATGAATGAAAATTGTCTTCTCCGTATCAAATAAGTATTCTATTTAAACTAAAATACCTTGTTTCATGTGATGAAGGAATCTCATATGAAAATTATATCTGAAGACAACTTATATTATAATGAAAAGTAAAAATATCGGAAATGTATAGACGAATGGTTAAATAAGAGTTGGAAATAAGCGTTTCAGGTAAATCATTAATATGAAGTAGCAATTTTCATTCAAATTTAAACATTTTAAAACTGGCTTCATGCTTTCTAATCTGATAGAGATTATACTATCGAGTTTGGGATCCAAATTATGGCTCCTCGTTGAAAGTCGCCACCAGACGTTGACACTGCACCACTGTCATCGCGAATCTGCGCTGACGCATTGAGCTTCGTTTACTAGTTTAGGGGAGCGTCAAAGAAAAAAAGATTTTCAGGTGGAATGAAACCATTTTTTAAATTAAAATTATGAATGGAAACTAAGTTTTCCGTATCAAAATAGTATTCTTTTTGAATGAAAAAAAACCTTTTTTTGCAGGTGGTGAAAAAATTTCATAGGTAAATTGTTTTCGAAGGCAACTTTATATTATAATGAAAATATTCAGTAACAATGTTGGAAATGTATTGACAATTGGTTAAATAAAACTCGGAAATACGTGTTTCAAGTAACTAAATAACATTATGTAAAACTTTTCATTCAAATTCTAACATTTTAAACTGGCTCTGTGTCTTCTGGTTTGATAGAGATTACACTAACGAATTTGGGACCCAAATTATGCCCCACCAGTCGTCGACACTGTCGCACTGTCATCGCGAATGAAGAATCTCTTGTTCAAAACGTCATCTGATGAAGACGAAGTGATAATGTTGTGGCAAATTTTGAGAAAGAAAAGAAAAAGGAGACGATATTGGATTCATTCAGCGTTTGAAGCGTTGAGTAAACATGGAGCCAGTATATGTGCTCAAGAATTGAAAACGCATCCCACACAGTTTCCAAACTGGGAGGCGATCTGGCGTAGTGGTAACATCCATGCCTCTTACGCTAAAGGTCACGAGTTCAATTCTCACTCCCGACATTCTTCCAAAAATGGAAGTAAAAAGTGACGAACCAGCTAAATGAGCTGAAAATCACTATAATACAGATAAAAAAAAAGTTTCCAAACTGTTACCGAATGAGTCCGAGTACTTTGGGAACATATTACTAAACAAGACACCAATTACAGATATGCGATCAGCCCACAGGAAGAACTTTTAATCACATTAAGGTAAGATCAATTCAATAAAACTTATATCAGTGTATACTTACATTAATGATATAATTAAAAAAAAACAAAACAAAATTGATATTATGAATTCCTATCGTCATTAACTGACGACATTTTGGGTGAAAAATTCTGAATAAATGTTGCTGCAGATGAAACCTTTCCTCCACCATATTCTGTTGTTGAACACAAATGCGAATAAGTTGTGTAATTGGGAGCATTTGATTGGACTCAGTAGTTGGAATCAACAGGGCTTGGTATTACTACGAATGAATTGATTTGTAATATATTATCGCACAATAGTTCATCTAGTGTTTTGAGAGTTCTCTTTTTTAAACTGCCTCTTTTGATAGTCGCTTAACTTTGCAATATCAGGGAGTAAACTTTTCAAGAATTCCAAACCTGGATTACTCTTTTCTACTGCAGAAACTCATGTCTATGAAACACTTGTCAACTTCATTAGGGGTTTTTGGTGGAATTTTTCGTCGTTTCATTCCTCGAATGCTTGCATTATCCGAGCGCTGGGCGTGAGTGGGTTTATTTTTCTCCTCTGGGGGTTTATCACATGTCACATCTTGGGAGTTTGTAGCAGATGCGATAATTTCAGATACATCAAATTCAAAGTCACTGTTTTCTTATGATATTTGCTCTGTTTCGGTAGGTAGATTACTTTGTTGCGCTTTGGATTTCATAAAAGGCGTAAGGAACTGCATCACGTCCTTCAAATAATAATCTTTAGTTCTTTTGGCTCCGCTTCCTTATGGTGGTTGTTTCATACTTCTCGAAAATGCCGTCCGAAGATTTTTCCATTTTTCTTTGCATTGAGAAACTGAAAAATAAAACAATAAAAAAATATAATTATAGAAAATTTTTGCAGGTATTTGGCTACAACTGCATGGCCACAAGTGCATCCTTTCAAGCCGCTCACCCATATATTTATGAGAGAAGACACTACTATAGTATTGGTAGTAAAAGAATGTACAAAGGCTATATAGAATGTTCTTCAACCGCTATATATGCCTGTTCCGACAGAAGCCATTTGGGAATCGACAGCGCAACGATACTATGAATTATGGGACCTTCCAAACTGCAAATGCTCAATCGATGGGAAGCATTGTCGGATAAACAAATTTTTCAAGACTGGATCGCATTATTATAATAACAAGAGTTTTTTTTCGGTGGTTCTGATGGCCTGCGCCAATGCTGATGGGATATTTTTATCAAATGATGTTGGGGAAGCAGGTAGAATGAGAGACGGTGGCCTTTTTCGCTCTTCCGCTCTTGGAAGATTGCTAGACAAGGAAAAACTCCTTAGTCCGGAGGCAACACCATTGCCAAATGACGAGCTCGATTTTCATTTTACTTTGTGGGAGATCAGGCGTTCCCTTTAGAAAAAAAACCTAATGCGACCATACCCACAAGGGTTTCTCGATAATGAAAAACGAATATTTAATTATAGTCTATCAAGAGGGCAAAAAAGTATAGAATGTGCATTCGGAATGCTAACTTTCAAATTTGAAATTTTTCAAAGGCCAATATTATGTCAAGAAGAGTCAGCTATTTCAATAATTGAAAGTGCCTGTGTGTTCTTCATAACTTTATAAAACTCAGAGAGGGTACGTTTTCAATTCCACAGGTTACAAAACATAACCGCTTGTATAGAAATATTCTTGCTCATAATTCATCAACAAATAAAAACTCCTCCTGAATTACGAGATTACTTGAAATCATATTTTTTTAAGGCCAGAAAACGCCTTACAATGGCAAGATAACTATATTGTATAATTAAGATCGATTTGGAAAAATAAATTCTTGCACAACACTTACCATATAGTTTTAATCAACTTCTAATTGCACCCCATACTTTCTCCACAACATCCGGTCGTCGATAATCATAAATACATTCGTATTTCTTAACAACTTGATTTTAAATGCTGCATCGTCTGACATTTTGTAAACAAACTGCTTGATGAACAAAACATGTCAAATTATGAGCAATATAGTTGCTTTTCAACCAACAAGCCGTGTTGCTAGCAATATATGTTGGTCTACGAAGGTGATAGCAATATCGTATTGCGTAGGTGTGCGAGATCAACAAAAATTAAATGGAGAAAACTATTGGCGATAATATTGCTTATTGCTCCGGTGTGCGAGCCGCCTTAAGGTACATGTATGAAATGAGCTAGGCCTATTCACCTAGAATCGTAATTGAAATTTTCTCATACGTACAAAAACGTAGTAAGAAACACATAACGTTTTTCAAAATGAGGCGCCTAGTCCATCTTAGATAATTGTATTCTGTGAGAAGATAGATGGTTTTGTCGCTTAACGATACTCAAAGGTTTTGTTTCACAATTTCGAGTACACTAAGGGTAAAAATGACACCTGGTTTGCCTTTAACTGACATGCACAAAGAGATCATTGTTTTTTGTAGATGCCTCGTGTTTATGTTTGGAATACAAAACGGCAGGGCTGAACTGAAAACAGCCAGAACCAACGTTGAACAGGTGTCAACAAAAAAATACTTGCTCATGGTATCCATCATCAACGGGAACACTCATCGGTCACATCTTCGGAGAATGCCTACAGAAGCTGGAATCGAAACTCCTGTGTTCACTCCAGACCAGGAGCAGAAGTTTATCCATCATATGCTCGATTACGAGAACCGTTTTTATTAGATCCTTATTACCGATATCCGTCGTTTGCATTTTACATTGTCAAAAAAACAACGTCCTTTCAATAAGAAAAAGATAATTGTTGGCTGAGATTCCTAGACCGGAATCCGAACAACTCGTTCCGCAAACCTGAGGCTGCATCAGCGAGGAAAGCTATGGGGTTTTGATACGGAAAATTTAATTTTCATTCGCAATTTGTATTTGTTGAGATGCGAATTTTATGGGTACATGCCAAAAATGAGTTTGGGTATATTAAATAAAAAAAGGCGTAGACAAGTGATTAGGCCACAAAAGTTGCAATAAAGGAAAAAAAAACACATTAAAGGTAAAACACAGTTAAAAATCCATAAAATGTCTTAAATCCATCGAAAAACAAATGAGTAATAATCGATAGAATCTCGTTTTTTTTTCAAATTGTACCCCCAATGTGTTCCCGAAAACCTTCGTTAAAAATTATCAAGTTAAAAATGATAAAATACAACAAGAAGAATGCTATCGCGCTCCTAGCAATCTCACGGTTAAAAGTGTGTTCATTTCACCCGAAACCACATCTCATCATCCACACTATCCAACCAAAACCACATACAGGCAAACCTTTTTTTTGTGCGGGGAATAGGGACCGCACAAAAAAGTCGCATTAAAAAAAAGTGCTAAACTTCACCAGTAGCTTTAAACAATCGTGTTCGGTACACATTTTGAAAAAACCTTTTTTTGTGCGGTAGATAGGGACCTCATAAAAAAAGTTTTCCCCAAGAAAATAACTCAAATCCACGCCATTCACCGTTCAATTCCCTTTTGTTTCCCTACTTTGCGATGGGATACTTTGCCTTTTCAGTTGCACGTGCTGTTTTGTGCTTTTAGTTGCATGTCGAAACGTGTTGCTGTTAGAAATCATGTCATGCAAAAACTTAGAAAAACTTAGAGCATTTGATGAGAGGAGGGGAATGATTTCAGAAGTGGATAATTGAGACGCAAATATGCTTTTTCGCACTGAAATGCATATAAACCATCGAAAAAAAAAACTAAATGGACGATAACTTCGTCGCACGTCTTCGTTCATATACCGCACAAAAAAAATCGCGCCAAAAAACCGCACAAGAACAGAAAACCTCACAAAAACAGGCTTTACTGTAATTGTCATTGTCGCTCCCCATGTTCGGAAAAAGAAGCTCAATGCGAATAGTCATTGATTATATGCAACATAACGATGTCAATTGGTAGTCGCGTGGCTTACATGAAACAAAAATACCTTCATTTTCTCTTCTCCTTTGTTTGTCGAGAATGGCTGTTCTCAGCTATGGTGAGAAATAGACGCTAATCGCGGCCGCACGACTGTAGTACTCATTTGTGTGCAACACGAAAATGAATATTACTTGTTGCTTCGCTTGAGGGGTGACGACGATTTTTATTTGTTCTCCTCCTTCGTGTTCCGGGAATGACTATTGTCACCTCTGCACGTAGTGTGGTATGTTGCACCGTCTTGTTGAAACTTCGGCCAAGCCCATTAAGAGCACTTATTTGTGGTACGGAAAAGTCGTCGAGTACCCTGCGGCATCATTAACTGCCGAAAATGAGATCCATCACTGAACAAAATTTTCTCGTGAAAATCTCCATGATTTTCTAAAACTCAACCAAAATCTGTTATTCAGGTGTCAGTCATAAAAAAATCGTATCAAGAAGTGAGGTCAACTTAATGTTTCTTCTATATGAATAAAAATTAATCGTCTAATGCTGAACTCAAAACTCGAGAACGAATTGTCCGATTTGAACTCGCTCGCTCTGGGTCAGCGAATAATTTTCATCGAAACAAAATGAATTGCATTGGGAAGTGAGAAGTGGTAAGAGATGGGCGAAATGTGTAAAATCCAAAGGGAATCACTTCGAATAAAAATAGTTTGAGATTCTTCTGAAAATTATGTTTTTTCTTCATCGAAAAACCGGATAATTTCAACTTGCACACCAGATACAATCGGGTTCGTCCTGTACTCGTTTTAGTCTTTTACCTCAAAACATAACAAGCATCCCTCGCATTTGTTTACTCAGATAAAATATTGATGGAAAAATAATGGTGCTATTAACCTACCCATAACTGTGTCTCAAGTGTAACAAAATTGAATCAAAACAGATCGCTTTTGCAAATTGACTGCACAGCATGTTTGCAGCTAAACTCAATTACTTTAATAGTCCAATAGTATAAATTGCGACAGAACACATTGAAAAATGATCTCTAGTCGCGACTAAACAATAAAAAGTCGCTCATAAAGTACACAACCTCTCCCGCTCATAAGTCTTTCATCTTCAGACCCCAAACCCCTGGGACCCTGAGATCGCAGTACAACATGCTTTCTTTCGGTGTCTATTTCCCGCTCTCTGTAGCTGCCGCATGCCGCGACATTCGATATTTATATTTAGATTAATGGGCTAACATCTCTTCTAACAATTACGGTGTGACAAATCGAGTAAAATAAATACATAATTTCTGTTGGTGCATGTTCCTGGCGTTCTGTCGATCCGAGCGATTGTATGCGTGCTTTATTGAACCATGACCGCCGCCGTCACGCCGTTGGGATGACTCGCTAGGTTCGTTGCCGCTGCCGCTGCCGGAAGGTTCGATCAAGGACAAACACCAAAGGAAGACAATAAAGCGTATCGTATGTCCTCTGCAGCGTGTTGTATTCGGATAACCATCGATGTCGGCATTGTGTCGGAACATCCACAAAGCGGTAGGCAACGTCATTTAACCTTGTTCGTGACTGGTTATAATTAGCTGAGAAAATGATATAATGTATCAAAACATTTATTCCCGAGCTTGATTTCACAAACTATTCGTAAACTTTTCGTCTTCAACTTCAAGGAAAAATTGTGATGAGCAAACGTTGTCATACTATTCTCCACAATATTAATGACCCCCGGGGAGTGACTCGAACTCGTACAGACAAAATTGACATTGATGACAGTCGTTATCGGAAATTTTCCTTATCATTGTATAGATGAAAAAGTCGAACTCCTCGAGGAAAACATAATCATCCCTTTCATGGACCAGCAGCAGCAGTATGTCTTCAAACTCGCTTTTCCCTTCATTCAGCATGAAAAAAAAGTTTCGAGTGATCGGAAAAGTTTGTTTTGATTTTTCCTTTATTCCCTGTTTTTCCCATTCCCGGTCGATGGCAAACTGTGATGACAGTGCATGACATCCGACGTATAGCTGTAGCACTCTGGAAGAAATCCCGCCCGTATGACCTGTGGCGGTCACACAGCACAACGGGATAGTCGAGAACGGATGCACTTTCTTCCGCTTTTCTCCGACTGTTATCCAGTCACGTACTTTCATCGAATCGAGATAGACTCTGCTATCTTCAGTATCCTTCAAAGCCAGTGACCGACCAATGCACGCTTCGGACGTGATTATAATCGTTTCCGTTGTTTGTACGACTCAACACAAATTGAACGTTATTCGAGACGAAAGGAGAACAAAACACTATTATAGCCGGGCTGTAACAACAGCTAAATATATACCAAAAAATCAATCTGCTCCCAACAGGCGTGAAGAGGAAACATTCCAAGGCCACCAGCCGGAATAAAAACAGCTCGCAGCAATCAGGAAAAAGCAACTGTTCCCATCTGGTGACATGTTGATTGCGCATGGAGATGAAGAAATTTGTCGTGTGCTCAAGTATATGATAGCGTCAGAAGCATGATGAAAATGAGCTGCTCTTGACATACTCCCTGTAGCCGACATCTACATCATGTACACATGTGTGCAGCGGAATCTTCCGCCTTCTTCCACCGAGACCGAGACCACCCACCCATCGACGGTTCGAGAAAAAAAAACAGGATACGATGAGCTCGTTTTTGTCCTTTCTCGCACGCGGTGCGCTTCCATATTTGTCAGGGATTTTATTCGCCTTGGCGGGCTGCGGATGAGGACGGATTATTAGTTTACTTCAATCGTTTAATCACATTATTAAGCCTTTAATCAGTTGTAATGCGTAATGCGAGTGCAGCAGCTGAAGCGTTGCCGGAGTACGGTGGAATCGCTTTGGAACCGTTTAACATTTCATATTATGTGGCTCTAATCGTACAACGAAATCTTTTGTCGGATTTATGTTAGTCAAGACGGGTTCAGAATGATCTATGTGCTCTTGAATGCATTGAGTACAACTAGAATGAGTTCTTTTTTCAATGAAAATCCATTTCAAAAGTAAGAATATCCAAGACCGCAACTGTAATTCGATTGCGACACATTTTCCTGTCATATCTGACCCAGATCTTTATTGAATGATTCAAAAATAAAATTATAAAATGATTTTCAAATTAATTTTACAATTATTACAATAGCACTTTAACCTGAAAGTAATTCAGCTTAGTTCAAATTTGTGAACTTAATGAGATTGAAGCTTTAGGAACCGGAATATGTCAACGAATGGCTCAAATGGCATTGTAATGCTTTTTTGGTGTTTTGACGTCTAGCAAAGGTTTTCAACCAAGTTTCACTTTGTGTTCATGTGTTTGAAGAGCTTTGAAGATGTCAACCTATGTGCCTGGAAAGTACAATTTGTGGTCAACATTGATTTTCTGCTACAATGTGAAGAAAAATATTGCAAAATCGCATCGAATGTCTGTCGAAGCATACGATGAACATACATTTGGAGAATCGCCATGCTTTGAGTGATTCAAAAACATGGAAAACTGTGATTGTGACGAGAGAAACAAAAGCTTTCAAAAACTCCGGAAAAGTTCGTCAATGTGCACTTTTTCACGAAGATGATACTTAAACACAACAACAACTCGCAGACCAATTGAATATCGACTCAAGGAGCCATCTCCATAAGTGTTAAGGCCATAGGAAAGAGCCAGAAGATCGGAAAATGGGTTCCACACGAGCTAAACAAAAGACAGCAAGAAGCCTGAAATGCTGCTCGCCACGTACAAAAGGAATCCATTCCTCCATCGGACTGTGACTGGCGGTGAAAAGTGGATTTATATCAATAATCCTAAGCCTCAATGATCTTGGATAAGTTCAGGGACAAGTTCCCTTCGTTTGGTGGTATCAAAACGGTTTGATCTATTATGAGCTACTCAATCCTGGCGGATTAACTACTGAACGCAACCGACAGTGATTGAATTGCATAATAATGCTCCATCATATACTACAAAATCGGTCGAGGAAATGATGGGGACCGGTTACCACCTCTTAGCATCGATGGGATAAGCATTTTCCGAGCAGCGCTTAGGTTCCTCTCAAAATGAGGAAAAATGGCTTGATTCATTCTAAAGGGTGTGTCACATCAAATTGCATCACGGAAAAAACGCTGTAGAAATTCGCCCAGTAGACCGATCCTTTTGAAAATTTTAGACAGTAAAATAAAAACTATTGAACAACTTTTGGCATTTTCTTTTTATTCATACTTCGAGCCCAAGCCCGTATGCTCGCACCTTCCTCTTTACCCCGTCCATAAGGTTCTGTACAACATCAGGTTGTAGTTTTTTTTTAACAGAAATCCATTTTCTCTTGAAGTCCGCCTCCGATTTGACAACTTTTGGGTTCTGCCGGAGGGCCTGCTTCATAATCGCTCAATATTTCTCTATTGGGCGAAGCTCCGGCGCGTTGGGCGGGTTCATTTCCTTTGACACGAAGGTGACCCCGTTGGCTTCGTACCACTCCAACACGTCCTTTGAATAGTGGCACGAAGCGAGATCCGGCCAGAAGATGGTCGGGCCCTCATGCTGCTTCAATAGTGGTAGTAAGCGCTTCTGTAGGCACTCCTTAAGGTAAACCTGCCCGTTTACCGTGCCGGTCATCACGAAGGGGGCGCTCCGCTTTCCGCAAGAGCAGATCGCTTGCCACACCATGTACTTTTTGGCAAACTTGGATAGTTTCTGCTTGCGAATCTCCTCCGGAACGCTGAATTTGTCCTCTGCGGAGAAGAACAACAGGCCCGGCAGCTGACGAAAGTCCGCTTTGACGTAGGTTTCGTCATCCATTACCAGGCAATGTGGCTTCGTCAGCATTTCGGTGTACAGCTTCCGGGCTCGCGTCTTCTCCACCATGTTTTGCCTTTCGTCGCGGTTAGGAGCCTTCTGAACCTTGTATGTACGCAGGCCCTCCCGCTGCTTGGTCCGCTGGACGAATGAACTTGACAAATTCAGCTTATTGGCGACATCCCGGACCGAACTTCTCGGATCACGTCTAAACTGCTTAACTACGCGCTTGTGATCTTTTTCACTGACGGAGCATCCATTTTTGCCGTTCTTCACCTTCCGGTCGATGGTAAGGTTCTCGAAGTATCGTTTTAGTACTCTGCTGACCGTGGATTGGACGATTCCCAGCATCTTACCGATGTCCCGATGTGACAACTCCGGATTCTCGAAATGAGTGCGCAGGATTAATTCACGACGCTCTTTTTCGTTCGACGACATTTTTCCAAATTTACGAAAAATTGACAGTGAAGCATGGCCAACGTGATCTATACACTCTTATCTGATTATAAGCGAAAGCTGAAGATATAATTCCTAAAAATTACATTTCTACAGCGTTTTTTCCGTGATGCAATTTGATGTGACACACCCTTTATTCAACGTCATCGAATATAGTATATACAGCAAGTACGTTCGGTTGAATTTCATTTTTTATTATCATTGGCAACACTGTACAATTGTCTGGAAAATTATTTTTATAAGTTTCTAATCAGCAGTCGGTTGATTCAACAGAAACGTAGTCCAGAATCGAACACGAAACAATTATTATCGTAGCCTTCTTATTTCTCTAGCGCACCAACAGTTGAATTTGGGCCCCGCATGAAACTCGACTGAATCGCTCTGGGCGACGAAAGTGTTAAACTTGAAGCCTCTATACTAAAAACAAGAAAAAAAGGGGAAGAGAAACATGTGCATCTTAAATTTCGCCCTCATACTAATTACACGTACAAATAGGGTAACTTCTCTCCCCTATCTTTGATGATGCTGATTAATAAGCTAATAAACGAATTAGTTCATTTTTGCGATGTTTCATCTTATTTTAACTTCAAGCCAACAGAAACAGTACATAAATTAATCCCATTTAGCATGATATGTCCATTTTACCCACACCAGGTTACCACTCTAACCCCACACTAACAAAAATGTTCGACTTTTTTTCACATAATGAAAAATGTTACGTTTTCAATTTTTATAGTATAACCGTTCGCTAGCTTCAGCAACCATAAGTTGAGTTTAAGTTACGTTACTTCGAAAAACGGCATAAGGACGCAGAAAACGGGCATATTCCTTAGGATGACAACTTTACCCCCGCTTCCCATATATGACTTTTCGCTAATAATTGTTTTCAATATTTCGATACAAATATAGTTGATATAAAGTTGATATAAACACACTTTGATTTGTAAGTGAAAAACTTGTAATTTATCAATACCGAAGATTCGGTGTCCTTCGAAACGCGGATGCACATAAATTTGTGTGATTGAAATCGTCGATGCTCTAGTGATTTGGAATGAATTGATCAATAAGAAAGCAATAATTACATATCTTTTATAGTTATATGATATTGAATTTGAGATAGATGTGTTTTGCGAACGTTGGGTAATCTAAAATCCTTGGATAATTCCCAGAAATTGAACCACCCAATGTGAATTCTATTTAAGGTTATCGATATCCCACGTATTATTCAAATGCGTCTAGAAATATAGTAATTTGACACGCTATCTATACCTTCCAATCAATCGACTATGTTCCCAAGAGTTTTCAGCTAATTTCTTAATTTTCTTTCCCCACAACTCTGAACAAACTGTTTGAACAGGAAGTAACTCCCCTATTAGTCGATGAATATTCATAACGTGTGAACAAACATATAATTAGGGGAAAAGGGGGGAATTTGGACCACCTAAGCAAATCACCTAATATTTCCAAACCAATACGGTCTAAATAAAAAATGTCACATTGTATACTGAGCTACACTTGTTTTCTCTCAATAAATAATTTTTAATCATTATATAAAGCTTCAATCTACCAAATATATCATAAAATAAAAGAGATGATTTTTGGACATTAAAATTTGATGCGGGGTGATTTGGACCATCTGTGGGGTGATTTGGTCCAGTGTGTGTTTCATCGAAAAACACATACTTATGTTTATGTAAAGTATTTTGGCATAATGTTACAATCAGTAACAGTGTTTTGGGATCGATACCAGGTGTCTCGGCCAGATTCCAGACCAGAAAAATTGGATTCACACCATCTCGAATTCTGCATGAATCTTTTCACTGTTGGTCGAGCATTTTCAAACACTTTTGATGCTTGGTCAAAGAAAATCTGTTCTCGATAGCCTGCGTTGCTCTTTCAAGCAACGCAGGTTTCCTCCTTCTTCCAACGTTGTCTGTCCATCATCTTCTTGTAATTCAGCGGCATCTGGAATCAATTAGACCAAAGAAAAGTCTCAAACCTGTAGGACCAATTCACCCCACAGAAACGTGTCCATGTCACCCCACACAACACGCAAAAATTAAAATGCAATTAATTTCATTTAATGTTATCAAACTTACAGTTTCGCTACATCAAATTGTTCCTCTTCTGTAGGCGAACGAAACTTTACTGCACAATACACGAAAAGTTTGTTTAATCAGCGGGAAAAACCTTAAAACCACGATCGGAAAACTCACATTTTTTGACGCTCAAAGTACTTGATGTATTCATGCTACCGTTTCCCTCTACTTGTGAAGTTTTACCAAAGTTTTTTTACTTTAGATACATACGGTTCAACAATAGAAGGAAATGACATTATAGAAAATCCAAGTTGAGCCGTAATTTTTGAGATAAAGGGGTGGTCCAAATCACCCCATATGACCAAATCACCCCGTGTTACCCTACATCAAATTTTGATCGGCTCCGGAGTCCGCGACTCATCCGACCAGCGCAGCGCAGGCCCACAAACATAACTTTGCTGTTGCTAAAAGCGTCGAAAAGGCACTTTCGTCCAGAGCATTAATCGTGGCTTCATTTTGTTGCATGTTCCTTATAAATCTGATCGGCGGCGGCATCTCCCGAAACGGTACGACTGAGAGCAAAAAAAAATGAATGCAGCCCGATTGCAGAGCGCAGTTAACGACCAACTAATAATCGAAAATGTCCCAAGGGCCTTTTTTCCGGGATCCACAGAATGGATGCAAATAAACATTATAATAATAAGGTGCAGTTTTGTTTTAGCTTTCTTCGCGCAGTTTTTTTTACTTTGCGGCGGGATGCGCTCGGCATTTTATTTTCGATCTCGGTTTCGGGTTTTACCATCACTTATTATCACCGATTTGTTTACTCTCCCGCCTCTCTTTCTTTTCTTTACTTTTCGGTGCAGAGATTTGAATCTTCTCTACATAAAAAGGATTCGTGCATTCATTATTTTCGGTAAGTTGTTGAAAAAAAATCAGAGCGATATTCGCAAAAGAGTCGAAAAAACGAAATCGCCTCGGTGTATGTTGCATTTAATAATGGTTATTATTTGCTATAAATTTACGAACATGCTGCAGCCGGTTTTGCGCGTGTGTAAATCAACTCGCCTGACGAGTCGTTAGGCCCCTGGCCTGAATTGTGTTGGAAACAGATTCATTTATCTGATTATAAGAAAGAAAAAGAAGTAATACCCATATATTTTTGCGCAATCGGTGGCAGGATTTAATTTAACAAATGACACCTTTCAAATATTTCTGCCATCGAATTGTACCAGAGCCCTGCTTCATAACAATCCCATCAGTTTGGATTAAAATGCTGCCTAAGGAGTCAACAAATGACATCTCATCATCTTATCGTCATCACCATCATCTTCATCTGATGAAAGTTGTTGAAATACGAACGAAGTGTGCAATCAAGCCAGAGCAGTGGTGCAGCTGCAGCACAAAACATAACGATGACAGAATGCTATCCTAGCGAAAAATTAATCGTAGTCATTTGAAAAAAGTTTCCCACCGTTCATCATTTCTCAAGTCTTTACGGTGGCACAGAATCATTTCTCTTCCTCCATCGCTTGGAATTTGTTGTTTTGAGATTATTATTTTTTTCTTCTTCGCCTGCGTTTCAATTGAAGGCTTTCAATTGTTTTACCCTGACGAAGCGGTGGTAATCACTGCTTTGGCCGCACATTGATGAAGGCGCAGAAGCTATGAGTTGAGTGGTGTTTCGAGATTGAAAATGATAACCGCCCTCCTCAACGGACAGCCTTCAGCTTATTTTACACAGAGACAAGAGTGAGATTTCCAAACGTTGATAAATTTGAGTCGTTCTCACTTTCGTTTACTCGCCGCGTTCTTCCGCAGTGGATGCGGGTTGTCCTTGGGGTTCTGATAAAAGGGAACCATAACTAGCAATTAACGGGCTCTCAGAATAGAAAGTTAACGATGTTTTAGGGTTCGCAAAGCTCGAGTGCACATAGAACCCTGTTCATTACCTTGCATGAGGGTATAATTATCGAGAGAAAAGAAAAGCTATTTAGTGGATTGTGTATCCCTTCACCTCATTAAGCGCAACATCATGTACAGTAGCTCGTGACTTGTCTACAAGTCGCCAATCTTACACGATCTGAAGAAAAGCCCTGTTAAGGTGGAGTAATTGTCACGTTTCCAGCTAACATGTGAGATTCTTTATTTTTGTGGAGAGATAAGTTTGTGATTGAAATGATCCCATGTTCTCCATTTTGATATACGCATTATGTAAGTTACGATCTCAAGCTTCGTGATATGCAATGAAAAGATGCGAGTACTTTGAGCTCTACACCCAAAGTTAATTTTCAGCACCATAACTTGTGCATCCCGATTTGTTACATTAAATGAGCTGAAAAATAACAGAAAATGTTCTACTCCCCAATACATGTAAATGATTTGTATAATATATATGCTAGAGCCAATATAAGCGAGCGAAACAGGAGACACATTAAATGAAAGCATATGAAAGCTTTTCGTACAGTTTGCCAAAGACACGGCCCAGACAGAGGAAGACATATTAGGCTGTCAAAAAAGTCCTGCGGTATTTCCGCGAGGTGTCGTTGTAAGCGCGTAGTTCTAGTTGTATTCATTGTATCGAGTCATACTATAGCTTGTTGGAAAGGTATTTTTGCGCGCTATAATATAGTCCTTGACAGTGTTTTGTTTGGTTAAGTCGTTCGTTGAAACCATCGTTGTGCGGCGACAAAATCGCTGAATTAGCCGAGAAAGACCGTCATAGTAGCAGCCGTAGCATCGGCCAAGAGCTGGGGATAAGTCATCAAACCGTTATTAACCATTTGAAGAAGCTTGGATTCACAAAGAAGCTCGATGTATGGGTGCCACACACGTTAACGCAAAAAAATATCTTTGACCGTATCGACGCATGTGAATCGCTGCTGAATCGCAACAAAATCGACCGTTTCTGAAGCGGATGGTGACTGGCGATGAAAAGTGGGTCACTTACGACAACGTGAAGCGCAAACGGTCGTGGTCGAAGCCCGCTGAAGCGGCTCAGACGGTGGTTAAGCCCTCATTAACGGCCAGGAAGGTTCTGCTGTGTGTTTGATGGGATTGTCAAGGAATAATCTATTATGAGCTGCTTCCCTATGGCCAAACGCTCAATTCGGACCTGTACTGCCAACAACTGGACCGCTTGAAGGTAGCACTCATGAAGCCATCTTTGATAAACAGAGGCCGCATTGTCTTCCATCAGGACAATGCCAGGCCACACACTTCTTTGGTGACGCGCCAGAAGCTCCGGGAGCTCGGATGGGAGGTTCTTTTGCATCCGCCGTATAATCCGGACCTTGCACCAAGTGACTACCACCTGTTTTTGTCCATGGCGAACGAGCTAGGTAGTCAGAAATTAGCCACAAAAGAGGCCTGTGAAAATTGGCTATCCGAGTTTTTTGCCAATAAGGAAGCGAGCTTCTATAACAGGGGTATTATGAAGTTGTCATCTCATTGGGAACAAGTCATCGAACAAAACGGCGCATATTTGACTTAAAACAGATGATTGTAACTAATTTTATGAACAAATGAAAATTCAAAAAAATACCGCAGGACTTTTTTGACAGCCTAATATTTTCGTTCATGTTCTTCTTTATCCTCTTATAAAACACTTTCCAACTCCATTTTATGATGAGGTGTAATATTATCACGCTTCTATAAAACATCGCTGGTAGCTATATGGATAACGTGGTCGTGTGAAATAGCTTTGCATTCCAGCCGGCCTTGGTTCGATCCCCATTGACGTCGTATAGACTTTTTTTTGGCACAATCCCAAATGAAATGAGAAAAGAAAACAGAAAGAGATGTCTGCTCGCATACATACAAACCATTTTTGAGCTTTTAAAACAGCTCATTTGCGCATTTGACCCTCCAGCACACGAAATGGCATAATTTCTTCCAAAGATGGAATGTTTTCTGCCAACGCTAGTTTGGGTGTAGGCTAGAACAAACAAGAAAGCTTTTTCTATGATAACTATTATTCATATATATTTGTTGATTGTTTTAGCTTACCCGTTTTTAAGATTGTTATTTGTGTCTTGAGTTCGATATCTTACACAAATTTAATCATATTACTGTCTCAAATCTATCTTTTCTCAAAAGCTATCGATTTTCATATGGGATTCTTCTTCTTCCTATGAGGGAAAGCGCTTTCTACAGAAATGTATTACTGTTGTTATCACGAATCGCCCGAAGTAAATCTGTTTTCTGTTCTATGGATCTACAAAAAATACATGGTGGGACAGTTATGAATAGAATATAAACATGGGACAATTGAACTTGATGTTGTTTTTTTAAAAGCTGGGAACAAACTATATGTTTTTTTATGTTTTTCCGTAAGATTATGCACAAAAACAGCGTTTTATGAAGAAATGTGAAAATCGTCAAAAAGTAACATGGGACAACTATGCGTAGAACGGCAGTACAGTTTTTGCTTTATCTCCGCCGAGACGCACCACGTTTCACAGGCGTACAGCAGTACGGATTTAACGTTTGAGTTAAAGATTCGGATTTTTGTATGTAGAGTGATATGGTTTGAGCGCCAAATATTTCGTAGAACTGCAAAGGCAGCCATGGCCTTACTGATCCGTGTGGCTATATCGGTCTTGGTACTACTATCCGGCGTTGTTCGGCTCCCAAGATATTGGAACTATTCCACCTGTTCAAATCTTTGTCCCGCTACTGTGAAGCTAGAGGTATTGTCAGTGTTCACTACCATGGATTTAGTTTTGGCGACATTTACTGCGAGACCTGCTGCTTGGAGGCTCTCGGAGAGGTCGTCTAGCTTGCTCTGCATATCACTTCGACGTTGGGAGAGCAATGCGATATGGTCCACGCATGATCGGCGGGCACGGAATCTAGCTTGCTGCCGCCGGAGAGTAGCGTCGATTTTCTCCTGAATCCGGTTAAGGATTACCTTGCAGAGTATTTTGAGAGTAACACAAAGCAGCGTGATGCCGCGCCAGTTCCCGCATTCAGTTGGGTCTCCTTTCTTAGGGACTTTAACCAAAATTCCCTGCATCCAGTCCACCGGAAAAGTTGCGGTTTCCCATATATTGCTAAATAGCTGATGCATCATCTTGGCTGACAAGGCTGGGTCAGCTTTGAGCATCTCGGCTGAAATACAGTCTATTCCTGGCGCTCTACTGGACTTCATATTGCTGCTTCATTTTCAGACAGCGATGGCGCATCGAAGTTAACGCGATTAATACGACGAACGACGAACTACGGGTGCTAAGCGCTGCTGGTTTTCTTGGTTACCGGCATTTGAGACTCGAAAGAGTTGCTCAAAGTGTTCAGTCCATCGTTTAAGCTGGTCTGTAGGGTCTGTCAGTAACTGACCAGTTCTGTCTTTTAGCGGCATCTTCGTATTCATCCAAACACCACTAAGGCGGCGAGAAATGACGTACAACAGGCGGATATCACCATTGGCGGCGGCCACTTCAGCTAGGGAGTTGGTCCAGGCTCTCTTGTCTCGTCTGCAAGCCTTCTCCATCTCAGCGTATCGTGGACGAGCGTCTGTCTTAGATGTTCTGGTTCACGCTCGCTCAATGCCAGCTTTCGCTCCTCTCCGCTCATCGATCATCCTCCAGGTTTCATCTGAAATCCACTTCCTCCGCGTGCTGCGCACTTTGCCGAGGGTTTCATCACTGGTTGTGATAAAGGCGTTATTGATGCTACTCCACAGCTCTTCAACAGATCCACTAGCTAGCAACTCCGAGGCTCGTGATACAAGTAGCTCAACGCGAGCGACGCGCAGGCGTATCTCAGCGATGACAAGGTTATGGTCGGATGCAATATCGACGCTGCTCTTGTTGCATACATCAAGAAGACTCCTTCTCCATTTTCAGCTGATGCAGATGTGGTCGATTTGGTTTTCTGTTCGGCCGTCACGGGAAACCCACGTGACCTTATGTGCTGGTCGGTGGGGGAAGAGCGATCCACCAATCACCATGTTGTTATTACCACAGAATTCTGTAAACAGCTCCCCGTTTTCAAGGTCCGTATTGTTTGAGTCAATCTTCGCATTGAGGTCACCTAAGCAGATTTGGATATCCCCCTTCGAGACTTTCTCAACCACACTGTTCAGCTGACTGTAGAAACTCTCTTTCTCTTGCAGGTCGGCAGCATCTGTTGGTGCATAGCACTGCATTGCTGTAAGGTTACTAGCCCGTGTTCTAAATCTGGCAACGATTATTCTTCTGTCATTCGGTGCCCACCTCATCAGGGCCGCATGAGCCCCTGGGCTCAGTAGAAATCCAACTCCTCGTTCCCGGGGAGTATTTTCACCACGTATGCCAGAGTAAAGCAGGACTCGCCCGGATAATGTCTTGTGTTCACCAGTGTTTGGCCAGCGGACTTCGCTTAGACCCAGGATTTCAAGCTTCAGGCGGCTAGCTTCCCATGCAAGTTGAGCCAGTTTGCCTTGCTGGGCAAGGGTGCAGTCTATTTTATACCTGCAGGTACGCGGAGTACCGATGGTACGCATTATCCAGTCATTTACCACATCTACCACATCTTGTGGCCCACGTAAATGGAGCAATACTAGGATAGAACTTGCAAATCACATTGGTATATATTCTCGATCAATGCAAACTGGGGGAGAAGGGCGGCGCTTAAGCTGTAAATGTTTTCTTTCTCCTCAATGTCAACGTCATTCAATCTTTGTTTTTGAGAGGCTTTAAACTTTGTAGATCATCCGCCTCTATACAATTGTGCCTCGCCGTTACGTTACGTTACGATAGGAGAGCACAAAAAATACTGCAATTGTGTTGGAAAATGGGGGTGTTCGTTCATTCGTCGATTTGAACTATTTACGGATGCAGAACCATTATGTGTAGCATATCAAACTAATTTCAGAGATAAAAGGATAAGTAATTAAGGTATGTAAGCCACCACAAACCTTTCGCAGCTAAACGAGTTAATAATGTCAAAACTAGTTCATAAAAAAGTTACTTGTTTTCTGAATTGACATCCTTAAAGAAAATCATAGTTCCATAACGAAAAATTAGTTGTTCATTAAATTATAATTTCATGAAAAACTAAATCTAGTTATTAGTTATGAAACAATGTATATTATGGTGCGTCTACATTAGAAAGATATTCAGATGGAGAAATATCATGCGATTTATAGAATCATGAGCGCGATGTTTATATAATTAATATATTCATCAATTCCTTCATGCAGTTTGAAATTTTGATAAATGCACGACAGTCATTCCATGGCAAACCAATGTAGTGGTTCTCGGATATCCTTGAAAAGTGGTAGTTTTGTTCCGTATCGCAAAATATTAGATCCGTATTTTTGAATTTTTTTTTAAAGTGTACATTTCCATTTTAGGGTATTCCTAAAAATTGCTTTTTCCCATTTTTTCCAAAAATGACCGAAAGACAAAAAAAAAGTAAATACACTGAATCTTTCTCTGAATCTGAAACTGATATTGATGACTGCATCGGTCTGCATCGTCCTATGCATATCATTTCTTTGATCTCTCATCCAGCACTACATCTGTTTCCATCACTATGGAAGTTGAGTCCAACGTGAATGACAATAACTAAAAGAAGCTTTTCTATTTACCAGACAAGAGCTCACACAGAAGCAAACTATATTTGAAGTCAACATTTGGTCAACAAATGTGACACTCAGCACTCTCTCAAAGTGTCATCCCAAGCGAAACTCAATGTATGATATAGCAACCATCAAATTAACTTCCTTCTTCCTCTCCGGAAATAGCAGTACACATTTTTCCTTCCATAGGAGACTTCTTATCAACCCTCCCATGCTCCCGATTTCCTCTCGCCGCTCAAGTAAGAAAAAAAAACATCTCCTTGCCGTTCCATAGTCTCCAAGCACTAGATCCCGTCAGCTCAATAAGTTCGTTTCATTTGGTCCAAAACAGCTGTGACCCATCAGCGACATTATCTTCACTTGTATCTTTCTTCTGTGCCTCCAGCCGGGAAGCTGTGCGGAGGGCATAACCCAATTACTCCAAACATAAAAACTGGAAGAAAACACAATCGGTGCAAAGGGTGCGGGAGGGAGCGGTTGTTGGTAGTCGTGGCTCATGCGAGGAAAATAATCAACAACTTTATTCCTCTTCGGAGCGTAGAACTTTTTGCCTATCTTAGACACTGGGCATCCGACACGTCGGGACCGGGAAACGCACGCGAAAAGGGGGCCTAGGCATGCGGCCGCGCGGAAACTGTGTGGTCAAAAAGTTGACCAAAGTTTCATTTTGACAGGCGGGCAGAGCAAATGGAAAAGTTGTCGTTGGGCTGGTTAAAAATAAATTTCCCGGTCTTACACACGCCACCACTCGGATCCGCAGAACTGCCAGAATCAGGAACGGGGATGCCCTCCGCTCTGGTTGAAGTGTGCTAACGATGGTATGAAGACCGTAACGTGTTTTTCCTCGTTCCGTTTTTCGTCAGTGCCCCCGGAACGACGCGGGCACTCATCGTCGAGTTTCGGGTAATAAATCAATGGTTTTTTTTCTCTCTCTCCCAAATAAGAAAATTATTGCTTGTCATGAGCTGTGTTTAGGCTTTTGGAAGGCAAACTTTTCAATATTGGCACCCCTCCTTTTGCATGATGCGGCCATCGGGAGTAAAATTGGAAGTTAAATGTCTCGCGGCACTCCGAAACATGAGATGCGGGAACCGAGCTCTGTGAAGAACACAATTCGGTGACCGAAAGCGGAGTTCGGCTGCTGCGTAAATGAGAGTGTTTCCGAACGAAAGTATTGATTTCTACGCGTTCGACAGGCCAAATGTGGTTCCGTCAGTAGCATTCGTTTGAAGAAATTGTTCCGATAGATGCTCAATGATATTGACTTAAGAACGTTCATACAATCAGGTGCGCTTCGCTTTCAAATTAACACTTGTCACGGAACATCCAACGTCATTGAATGAATTGAAACTGTTACTCCTTCTTCATCAAAGACTATATGTAATCCAAAATAATGCTGACCTAGTTGATCCTGTTGAAAGATAATTTGAAGTGAATACGAAGCATTGCTACATATATTAGGGTTGTGAAACCTTTGACGCCACTTTTATCCCGAAAACAATGCTTAAATTCACGATATAATTCATTAATAGATTGGAAAATGTCATCAATAAGTCACTCACACTTTATCAGTCATCCTGCTAATGACCAGAAGGCGGCAGCAGTGAGGCTTTCCAAATGGCCTTTCTCAAGGCCGAGTGTTCAGATTCGTTTTTAAATTGGCTGTTATCAATGCACCTTGCATATTTAAAAACATTTTCCAATTTCAGTACTGTTCCTACAAAAACTACTACCGTATTTTCATAGAATTGTATATTAACTACAGCGCGGAATCGATTATATACAGTCTCCGATTTCTTTTCACTGTATATAACGAATCCTGTATATAATCGAGACAAAAAAAAATATATTTTTTTATTCGTTTTTTATGCACATATTTTTCGTTTATTGAGGATGAAAGAAGAAGAAAATTTTAGACTCATCCCCCTAAAGTCAGAAAACACCTTTCTCACATGAAAAAAAATATTTTTTTCGAGAATCTCTCAGGAGGTGATAGATGTTCATATTTGATGGAAAAAATCCTTCTACGCATATGTTCGAATTTCAACAATGACAGAGTTCTAGAAGTTTTTTTTTTGTTTCGGACTCTGTTGCCTCAAACTGGCTCTCTATTAACCCTCCTGTACTCGCGTGCAAAATCATAACACGTATACTCGCGCACGGTGTCACAGACCGAAAATTGAACTCTGTAATGTGTATTTTTCAGGATTTATTGGCGTTTATTTGAAGAAGAGGGTATGATTGAATGAAAAAACTCAAAAAATATGTTTTCTTTGTCTTTATTATGTTTTAATAGTCATTTAAGCCTCCTCAAAACATAGTAGTTTTCGATACTCCAACACAAATAACGAAATTCAAATTTTTCACTGTTGTTAATGAAAAGTAAGCAACTGAATATAATTCATGGAAGTATAAAGAGTTATAAAATAACATAAAAACGTATAAATCGATTGTGGTTTCATTGGAGTACGAATCAGAACACCCATACTCGCGTCGGTGTGTCAGACCGAAAGTGTGAAAAAAGTGGCACACGTCCCTTTATACCAACATATGCGATACGCTCAATGATGACGAACGACGAATAACGAAGCTAGAGAGAATCGCAAAGTCGAAGTCCTGGGAAATGAACGAATTATTGATTTCTCGGTCTGACAGACCAGTGCGCGAGTATAGGAGTGTTAAAAAGTACGCCACGTAAGCCAGTTATGTTACTTTCATTTGAAAGATGAGAAAACTTAGTACAAGATATAGTAGTGGAACATCTAAATTAATGTATCTCAATAACATTTTGGAAGTGAAAAATTTAAAAGTAATTTTGAATGGGTAATTATTGATTTTATCCCAAAAATTTATATTAAACTTGATTGTTTCTATCAATAAAATTAAAGCTCTTGAACCACTCTAAAATTTTTCCTTTGACGCCCAACTTCTATCTTTCTTAATTTCGCTGCAATATCGATTAAAACAATTCCTGGTGAAAATTCAAGCAATATTTTCAAAAATCGCGATTTTTTCCCCACTATACTTATAATAGCCTCTCAAATTTCACCTTAACGTTGAAAGGTTACATTTTTTCTTCAAATAAATAGTATTTGAACAATCAAAAAAAAAAAATTTTTTCTAATTGTATATAATCGAGTCCGACCTGTATTACTTTCAAGTAATTAACAAGTTTTGCCATTTTTGTTAGTTTTTGTTCACTTATAATACCTACATGACTGACAAAAATGAAAACCCACCCCAAAAAATAATATTAAAATCATCCAAAACCTTTGAGAAACCCCTTATTTCCACCTGTTATGACAGCTGTGCGATATCATTTACAACCTATCAGTTGTTCAGTTGACGCGATATGAATAAAGTGTTGTTTATGTTGACACACAAAAATCGATTGTTGTTGTCTACACAAAAAGATTTCAACTAAACCAAATTGGGTGGAAAAAAAAGTCCGAAATCTTGTTGTTCACGATCATTTGCAGCAGATTTCACAGCGGAAGATTGCAGAAAAGTTCGGAATAAGCCAGGGAGAAGTCCATGAAATTGTGCACAAGCACAAAGCTTACGGTTCGCTTGCTGACAAATCCGGAAGAGGCCGTCGTCGGAAGACCGATAGCCGGGAAGTGAATAAATCTCCAAAAGTATCAGTCAAAGTCATTAAGGAAAACCTCTCGTTGGCGGTATCGGTCAGAACCTGAGCATGGACAAAAAGGCAGTTCCACAACAAAGCATGATAACAAACCCAAAGACTTTTGGAAAAAAGTACTTTGGACTGACGAATCGAAATTTGAGCATCTCATCTAGAAGCGACGCTAAAGAGTGATGAAGTGATGATAAAAGATTGCAGGAACGTCATTTTCAGGCTACAGTGATGGTGTGGGGATGCTTTTTCTGGGCTGGTGTGGGAAATCTGGTGCGAATTCACGGAATCACGAGAGCATATGTCTGCATTGGCATCCTTGGGGACAAACTGGCTTCATTTTCCAACAGGACAATGACCCGAAGCATACTGCTAAGAAGACCGAAGCCTATTTCCGTTAACGCAAATTCAAGAGGTTTTCCCTTGAATGGTCACCACAAAGCCCTGATCTTAACCCGATTGAGAACCTGGGGATCATTTTCGACAACAAAGTGGTGGAAGATGCTGTCACTAATAAGGACACTTATTCCACAGCTCTCCAGAAGGCTTGGAACGAAATCACCTCAGCACCTCCAGAACTTGGTCGATAGTAAGCTCAAACGTCTTCAACAGGTCATTGAAGCTTCAGGAGGCCACACTTAATATTGATGTTTTCAACTTTGTTGCTTTCATTGTTTGATTTGAGATTCCTCGAACTTGGATTTTTATACCTGTTTTTTATTTTTTATTTAGCGTGCCATTGAAATAAAATGTTTGGTTGAGGTCTTATGAATTGAATTCAGCTAAATATGATGGAAATGCAATGGAAAATGTTGTTTTTTATTTATACTTTTGTTTAACAGAATTGTTTTGTTATTTGAACAAAAATGAGAAAATCGTTATCTAATTCTGTTTTTAATACAATGTAAACAACACATTGTGTATATCGCTTCAATATCGATTACTAACAATTCCGAACAGCTCTAACTGTCCTAACATGAAGAAACGAGGGGTTACTCAAAGGTCTTGGGTGATTTTAATATTATTTTTTGAGGGTGGCCTTTTTTTTTGTCAACGAATATTTGCATACATTAGAAAAGTCATGTAAGGGAGTAAACGAAATCTAACGAAAATGACAAAACTTGGTAATTACTTGAAAGAGTTATAGTTAACAAACAACTCTATAAAATTACGGTAGTAGTTTTTGATGAAATAATCCAGAAATTGAGAAAAGTTTCTAAACATCCAAGGTGGGTTTTTTGTTATGCCTATCACTGTAGTTTGCGCATATTCTGAGAATACATTATGAGGCAAAAGATCTTGCACTCCCATTCAATACGGTAGCTAAATAGAAACTGAGGGTGGCCAGAGGGATGGCAATATTTACAGTGCGTTCACAGATGCAGAATTGATGTGGTGCAAAAATACGGAAGCACTTTCCACCAGACGGCATGAAAATCGACGCGGTGCCTCAACCGAACGAAATTGCACCACTGTGTGCAATATCTTTCTTCGATTCTTCCTTTGTATCGAGCAAACAGCTGTGTCTGACATCAGCGTTGAGAACGACTGTTGTCTGCTAGACGGAGCGAAACTGTGACTTGAATAATGAGGATCATGGCTTGAACTATAGAAACTTTTAAAAAATTTTGTTCATTCTCCTCTAGCCTTGAAAAGGTCAATTTGAAAAACTAAATTCGACTCTCGGTCTTAAGAAAATCCATTTAGAAAACCTATCGGCCGTCTGGTCGCTAGCTGGATGACTGATGAATGCTTTGAAATCGCGAATAGCTTATCCACATTATTGAAAAAGGCGGGGCTTAAATGCAATATTCTCTCTATCTACACTGTCTGAAGAATGAACGCTGCATTTTGTATTCCTTTTTCATGAAAAGTAGAAGGGTCTGAACCAAAGGCACATACGAAAACGTGACGTAGGATTTTGAGAATAATTTGTAACTGTTTAGAAACCCGTGAATTTAACTCATTCAGTGCTCCAAATGTTGATTCTAGAAAAACTATTTGTAATATGAGCTGAACTAAATATGGATAAAATCAGATAGATAGATAATCCCACATCAACACGAAACACTCGACATTCCCTTATTTTCTTGTATCGATGTTCATAAATGTTATTTAATTTGACTGAATACGAGAAGAAGCCATCATCTAACAGTGCATTCTTCAACCTATGTTTAAAAAGTCAGCTTACCTCGGCGATATTTTCCTTGTATGAAACATTGTCTATGGAGACTCGTAGTAATTATATTGACAGATTAGATATCTTGTGAACTTTGTGAGAAATCTGTGATTTGGGACAGTGCAGCTGGCTAAATAAAACTATTAGTATTTTTGATGAAATTTTGGGAATAATAGACTATCTTCCATGTCTTATCCTCTCTTTTGAGTCTGATAAGTAACATAATTCTTAATATACATCGATTCAACTTGTTCACCACAAAAAACAACATGTGAGAACGAAAAAGGAAACCATACCATGGAATATAGAGGGACAACGCAGTTCACCTAAGTGAACCCGTTATTTTGAACCGTTTTTGAACATTGAATGTTAGCTGGAAGCTACTGGAAGCTACCTCACAGCTATTCATGTCCTGGCATCACGCATTTTTTTGTAATTTCTGATGCGACCCAACATAGATTCCATTAAATATCAAGCTTATTAGTATTTGAATCAAAGAAAAAATGTAGATTTTTCAATTTTTACAGACATTCCGGTAATGGTTTCCACGATAAAGTGCGCAATAGACTGAAAGCAACGAAAAGAATTTTTTTTTCCATTTGCTTTCACATAGAAAATTTTTTATTTAACCCATTCAAGAATTGTATCAGCTTCCTCCGATGTTTTTTGTGATAAACAAAAAGCATATAAATATTACACATGAATTAGGAAAAACATTAAATTGAAAATTTAAAGCATAACAATATCTTATATTTTTTTAGTTTTCTCCAAGCTTTTCCGTTATACTCCAACATCCGTTACATTTTTCGTAGAATGACTCCTTTATATAGAAATCAGTAGTCCTACGTCAACAAAATAAGAAATTATTTTTTCGTTGTTATTACACATATAAAATAGTTTAAAATAAAGTAACACGAGATAGGCCAACCTGCAAAGCCTACGACCGCAGGTAAAGTATAGCTGAGCCTAGGCTCATGGCGTTCTAAATATGAATCGCACCTTGGAAGTTAAACAATACTGAGCCATCAGACATCATCGGCTTACTTCTCAATTAATCGTCAACATTGGAACCAATCAATCCAATAGCCTCTCGAAGCTGCCCCTCCTCCATCTGACACAGCTCAAACAGTTGATTGTTTCTAATTACATTCACCGAACCACTTGTCAACCCATTCCAATGACGCGATAGAAGGGCCTCCCGACAAGACATTGCAATCCACCTACCCCTCGAGTGTGAGTATGTGCCAACCAGCGGCGAATGGACAGTAGCCGATCAGTTAATCAGACTGTCAGAACTCCGTAATTCAATCGCACGACAACAGGATTATTGGGTACCGACTGCAGTCGGCCGACGGCAGACTGCATTCGAGCCCTCCCGCCCCCACAGCCATCAATCATCATTCATCCATTTCACCCGCCCATCTTCCGATGGCGATGGACAGCACACAGTGGTGTGCAACAAATAAACAATGGCGGAAAATGATAAATTGTCGTGGAAGCGAATAATGCAATAAAATGTTATAAATTTCAATTGCAACTGAATCGCATTGCCACAATACACTTACTTCAGGCGGCAAGTCGGCTTTGGCAAGTTTGTTGAGTGCACTTAGATTTTCATTGCACAGCGAAATTGATTTACGCCTTTTTTTGCGGAATGCGCGCGGAATGTGAATGTCTACGCGGCGGCAGGAGACGCGTGGTGCGCTACGGTAAAGCAACAATTTCGTTTTTGATTCTCTTGACTTAGTGCTGAGTTTGTGTGTCTCGTCACCTTGCCTAGCGAAACCGGCAGGCCACAATCAAACATTTTTTCGCACTTTGCTCCGAGAGGAGAGCTTGTTAGCCAGTCGGCGCGAGTCGGTGTGAAAATGATACTCACTCAAGTACTTAGCCTCATGAATAGGACTGTTTCCCTCCTGGCTCCCACCGGCGACGAAGAGAGCCGGAGAAAGGTGGAAAAGGGGTCTGAACTGAAGTGCACTTGAAGTGAGTATGAACAAGATTGCACATTCCAAGGGTGATAGAGGTTGTGTGCAAATAATGAAACGAATTAAATGGTCTCTTTTTTCTTGTTTTTCCCCCTCGAGCTCACTTGTTGTGATGATGGGATATCACAGCTCTCGAGCCGGAGAGGGGTCACTTATGGCAAAGCAAAGAGGGATAAACAAACGCGCAAACAGTCATACCAAAGGTGAAAAGGGCAGCAAGTAATTTGAATGTTTGTCTGGCAGTCTAGTTTTATGTGTTTAACAATTTGTTTGACTATAAGAAAATGTCGGGATGTGCAAAAAGTAGGGCAATATCAACTATTTATAGAGAAAGGTCGATACACGGCAACATTGAAACTATTCAGATATTTGAAAAAACAGTGTCCTAGTACATGTAGTTTTTCGTGGCATAAATGGTTCTTGAATAATTCTAATGATCTCACTGAACATCATTTCGACAAGTTTCTCGACGAAAAAGGTATAAGGTACTACAAAGGTGGATTTCTTACGATAACGTTTTCATGTTTTCTTTGGAAAAAGATACAAAAAATTTAAAAATATATTTTCTCAGTGTTATTTTTAAATTTCTTTCAATGTCGAGGCTTTGAGTTTTTTTTTAATTTTTTTTTGAAAATTACAACAATTTCCTACATTTCCTACTTCGACCGAAATTTGGTAAGTCTTATAGTTTTTGATTTGTTTTAATATTTGTAAAAACTTAGGCTCTTTTCAAAAAGTATTTTCTATTTTTTTTAGATTTCATGTATGCAAAGCTGCTTTAACGGCCAATGTCTTTGCACCCACAATGAAATTCGTCAATTTGAGCAGATTAGCAAATTAGTTTTTAGCAATAACATGTACTGTCGATTGCTCGCTATCTAGAACAACACTACAACACTGAACTTATTGAATATTCAAGTAGTTTCTCAGTATCTCTTAGCGAAATTACATCCTAAATGCTCGCAAAAATATCGTTTCCAGAGAAACAATCCACGGATCATACTATGCAGAATTTTTCACAAAACGGCAACAGGAAATTCGAACATAATCGATTGCGTGGTGTCAGTGACAGCAACCGATACGTAACAAATTTACCACCAATAAGTCCGAAAACGCCCATAAATTCACAAAGACCACTCCCCATTAAAAATTATAAAATTAAATAAATAAAAAAAATCTTAATGAACTCTTAGCTCCAACACATGGTGTTGGCTGATCGCTGTTTAGAATTGAACTAAAAATTTAAGAGAGAGTGTTATATTATAGAGGATTGAAAGTTCTGCTGTTCATTCGCTTCGAGCCTTCAAAAAGACCGATTTGAAAATCTTAAGCTAAGTTCTCAGGCTTGAGAAAGGCCAGCTTGCTAGGTGGACTCCTGAATCGTAATTGCTGCTAAAAAATGAAACCACAGAGTGGAACAATTTATACTTCTGGCTCGTACAACGTGACATGTGCGGAATCGATTCTCAAATCAGTGAAGAGAAACAACAAACACATTCCATCGCACAGTCCCTTACTCTACCCACCAAACGCATATTTATTTGCACAGAATGCTTCCATTGAGCAGCACAAACAATCAACATAGCAACTATATTCTTAAATAAACTCACAGCTTCAACACATGGTTTAACACACCTGATCGCTGTCTAGAGTGAAAATTAAAATAGGAGCCACGGATCCCAACAATGTACGAGAGGTATGATCCAACGGAGCAATTCCACGCCAAATCAACCGAAAACAGTCGATTCTGACGTGATCCTCTCCGATTTTTAAAATCTTGAACATTAGGTAATAGCTTCCTAAAAACACTGACTAATTTTAATTACGACTCCTTTTTCATAAGGTCATCTAGAATCATCAACAATCATCATTGATTGAGATCAATTCACGATCGGAGGCCAGGACTCCCTCCATCCATACAAGCTCTGCTTGCAACAAGAAACATCGGACTGTTGTGCTATTAATAACACAACAATGATCATATCCACTGTCTCCGCTATTTGTACTAACTGAGCAATGGAACAGAAGGATTACTCTTACGCTTAAATGGCTACTGTATAATTTATCATATGTATAGTAACATGTACACGATTAAATCCGGCTCTGTTACTGCAAACAAACTACATGAAAAACTTTATATAAAGTTTTATTCTAGGTATAACCATTCTCAAGAACTAACAAATTTTATATAACGAAATCAATGATTCTGGATACGCTCTTATAACAAATAAAACAAAATAAAACAGAAAAAAATATATCATATGACTGCTCTCTCCACCAGGGATAGCATAAAAAAATCTGTGTTTTTGATCTAAAAAAATCTTTTTATGTTATTTCTTTTCCAGAAAATCTGTATGTTAGCCCAAGCCCACATACATATTGTAGTGTGTAGTAAAACTTCAATATTTCATTGAGGTTTAATGCAAGTCAAGGTTACCGAGGTTACCTAGTTTGCATTAAGCTACGTGAATGCCCTTATTAGAACATATTCTGGAACACAAACTAAAATGTAATAATTGTTATAAATAAAAAGGATGGTATCAAGGTATCAATTAAAAAACTGTATAACTGTCAGCAAATAGAAAAGGGATTTAATAAAAGGGCAGGTTCTGATAGACTTAATAATTAATTCTAATTAATCGGATGTTTTAATTTATATTTATACTTTTATTTGAACTTGTGATGTTCAACTGATCACGATTGCATTCATTGGTTCTGAAGATCTAAAGTAGTCTTTTCTCGCCCAGTTCACTTCAACGTAGATGACTTGTGGCTTCTTCAGTTGCTGTTCAAAATCTCCAAAGTCTGATCCTCCGGTCATAGATTTGATATATTGTTCTGTGAATATATTAATCAAAAGGGTAAGATAAAGGGATCTTGCTCCCTAATTTATCAGAGTTTATTCCGGTGTTTCAGTTTGTTCAGAAAAACTAAAATAGGTTTGGTCATCAAGTCGTTCAAATGATTTAAACTTCGTTACCCTGTTTGGCTTTGCATTGAAATTGGAAATTGGAAAACAGCTTTAGCTTGTTGAACCTTCCTAAGTTACGCTCCACGGTGCAAATCAGGGCGCAAAAAACGACGCAAAACTCGGTGCGATAATGGTGCTGACAACAAAATATTTGATCTGTGTTTCGGAGCCTGCTTATCCGCCAGAGAGCATGTGTATACAAGGATTGAGAGCTCAACTGAGTACAAAAAACTGTTTACACATCAGCACCGCGTTGCATTCTGAAGACTGCCTCGAACCGCACCCAAAAGTGGCCACAGGAACATCTGTCGTACAAGGCGAAAGATATATGGATGCCATCCAATACTGATCTAAATCCATTGGATCCCTCGTGAGGCGCGTCTTGTTTTTTGAAGATTTTGTTCATGAAACAGCAACATAGATGTAACAGGGAATTTAGAAGTTTTGTTCCAACCGTATAAATTCTTTTAAGGAACGTTTGGATCTAAAGTTCTGGAACGAAATGCTGAAAAAGTCGTGCATGCTGCATAAATTGGAAAAGGGTTGTTGAACCATAATAAAAAAAAGACGAATGATTTAAACTGAAATAATTTCACTGTAGGAAATAATCCGAGAAAAAATGTCTATCTGTTTTACTTTTACAGAACAAATAAAGTGTATCACTTTCACGGTGGCATCTTGTAATGTAGAATACTACCTTGATCAAAAAGTTCCCGGAATCACCACCCGTTTTTATTTTTATTTTTTTTTTGTAGGTTGGCACATCTGTCATTGACATTCTATAAAATTTGTAATGTGATAGTTTTACAATTCTAAAAGTTACGCTGTATTGAGTACATCTTCAATTGTACGTGCATCGATTTTGAATAATTTGCAAAATTTGCAAAATCAATCGTTATTCGTGAACATTTGGCTGAAAACGAAACGAATACGATTCAGCCTGATTTGGCTCCCTACGAGTTTTTCCTATTCGAACGACTCAAGAAACCACGTATCTTTAAGGGTACCAAATCTCATCGGAATTTCTCCGAGAACCGTCCGCTCCAGAATGCATGCTAGAAGGAAACAATTGCAACTTAAGCTCCACCCTTATATGAAAAATGCACAGGACGAGAATATGTCGTATTTTCTATTCTAGTCTCACTCCTGTCAGTGACAGACAACAGCTTTCCTTAAGGCTGAGAACAAGAACCGTCACAAAATTAAGCTCAATTATGAATTATGATTATGTAGAGAATCATTGAGCTGAGCTATCCCACGAAGTCTAGTATTTATGTTGAACAATTTCCTAGTCCCACATCAACAGTACCTTTATGTCAGCGATGGTTCGATGATAAAATATTTTTCCAATTGTACACCAGGTTGTTTTAAAATTTTTTACATTGCACTTGTCCAAAAGGTAACAACATTAATCTGAGCTTGTTGTTTTATCATTTTGGAGAACAGAACAAACAAAATTTTTCTGGCATCCTAAAAAAACGGAAGCTAACATCTTCTTGGTCGGCTTCTGGAACCTAACTCTCATAGGCTCTTTAACCTGCTATTTTGAGAACCCTAGAGCATCTGTGCAATCTTCTATCCTACTGCTGTGCACATCCCTCTAAACACACTCATTTAATGATCAATTATGCAAATGATTTATTTGTACGCGCGCAATGCGATATGGGTGTGTCACACGCTGCCGCCCCATCCATCAGGCCAGACTCCTGCTGAATTTTGCATTCAAACCCATTTTATAGACTGTTTTGGTCATTCCGGAGAAATACGGGACGCAAACGAGCGGACTACCAATTGGCCCAGTAGTGGAAGACCCCCTCCGGGTCACACTGCTCGTTCCACGCCTCTCCACCGGGGTAAGTGTTTGTACACGAGGCGTACTAATCCATATGCATGCAGTCTATAATTTCGTTTTGATTCCAGCTGTTTAGGAGCTGTCGTTTTCGTTCCGTGCTTGCACGCCATAGACAGACACACACACACACACTGGCTGACTCTGTCCGCCGATGACTCGCGTTTCGGGGACTTGATTGGCCGTCGCGGGTGTTTGAAGCACGCACGCCGTTCGGAATGGCCTTTTCCGCCCCCCCCTCAGCCCAGTGCAGAGTGGTACAAATTTTGTAATTTATATGCTATTCACGTCATTTCACTCAATTTGCATAATGCATTGATTGAGGCGGAGCCGGCAAGAGGTGCAGGTCACCGTCGTTAGATATACTAAATTGACAAATGAAGTTGATGGGTACAAACCGAGAACACCGCTGCGAGAGGCAGGAAGAGGCCGCGCGGGTTAAGAATGGATGTCCGAGACGACGGTTCATTACTTGCACTCGGTTCTACGTGAATTGACAGATTGTTTAGCTTGATTAATGATTATGCTATTTCGAATGCAAATTGAGTAATCGATGTTCGTAGGTTCATAATATGGTTCATGGTGGTAATCGAAAAACTTAATTACATTTTGGATGACTAGAATGACTAGACTAATTTATGTATCACTTCTCTTCCAGGTTTCACATCTGCAACGTCAGAACCAGCATCTACCACACCCTCTAGAATCCATCGATCTACACAACTTTCCGGTGACGCAACGAATACCCCAATCCCTGTCCGGGAAACATCCGAAACCGAAACCCTCCAACCTTGGCGACAATCCTCCCAGCATTCCGGGTGGCTACAACAACTACTACTCTTGCCACCAGCCGAAACCCGTTCCCAAACCGTTGGATTACCACAGACAGCTGGTGGACAATCATCACACCAGTCCAGCTGGGATACTCAAAAATAACACCAAAACGAGCGGCCACTCCAAACGGCGCCCGTTGATTTACGAACTGAAACAGTATGAGTATTACAACAACGGCACCTACAGCAGCAAGAAGCCTCCCCAACCTCAACCACCAAGTGTCAAGAACACCAACTGTGAGCTACAGCAGCACTACGGTAGTCACAACTACAACATCAACTACAATCTGAATTTCACGAAAAATCAATACAACATACTGATATCGCCACCAACGAGCACCGGTGCCCCCGGATTGGGTCCAGGCCACGTGCCATCATACGACGAGAACAATCATTTCGACAGCCATTATCAGTACCAGCATCAGAACAACGTAAGGAACTATAAGAGCAACAATACAACTAGCACTAGCGCCACCAATCATCCCTACAGCAACCACAATCAGTATCCGAGCAATCAGAATCATTATCACAACCATCATCATCATCAACAGCAGCAACAGCACCCGACCAAGTTCGCCTATTCGGACGAAAAGCCCCCGCTGACGGTGGGAGACATCGGTGGACTGACGGACAACGGCGGCAAGATGCAGCGCGAGGAGATTATCATCGAACACAGTCAGCTGGTTGGAGACGGAAGTGGACCAGGCGCTGTCATACACCCCGCGGGGGGTCCTGCTGGACAGGACCCACGGACGGGACAGCAGCCACTACTACGCGGCGATAAAGGTGGCAAACTAACGGCCATCAACCGGTCGCATCATTTCACGCAGGTAAGTTCCACCCACCCACATCCACACGCAATCTGTGCAATCGATTTTTTCCCCGCGGCTCCCATCCGTGTGGATGGGTACATAGTAACGTATGTAATGCGTTGTTTGTGCTCTTTTTCACGTTGTTGTTGTTTTCTTATGTATGCAGTGACCCAATTTCCGACACGGAAGCGTGGGATGTTATGTATTACACTAGGTAGCGAACCATAGACACTTTTTTTTTCGTTTGATGGAACCAGTTTTGGAATTGAGATGCATTTGATGTCACGAATTGATGGTAGCAACCATGGGTTTAGCACACGCCATATAAAAAAATTATCTTCGAACTGGAAGTGATAGATTCCGTAATAGAAATGTTTTCCTTGTAAAATCGACCATCTGTAGTCAACCAAAAAAAAAGAAGCATTCCGCAATATCAACAATCTTCAGTGATTTTTGAAAAGTTGTAAATCCGTGATGAATAAAGTCCTCTAGATGGAATCAATGAGGTACATATGAGGTGGAGTAATAGGCAAAGTATTTTTGGATTGGTAAACAAATTATGGTATCGTCATTATTTTCATTCAATATGGTATGTACATGGAAGGAGTAAAACAATATTTAAATAACTCAAGGTTTCATGATGTAATGAGCCGAAATGCTCTCGAAATCTTGAAACAGATAGTTTTTTAATAGATGACAATTGTATTGTGACTTATTTCCATCATTAAAGGGATAAAAAAATAGAAAACAGCTGTTTTTTTAGTCCTCGGGAATAGCAGAATTTTCAATATTGCTTAATTGTAAACTATTTTCTCAAATCACATAATGAAAATATGCTTGTTTCTATGAAGGTGAGAAAGTGAAAAAGACACTCAATAATATCACCCTTATTCATCTTCTCCAACATGATTCCATTAGAAATCAATGCAAACTGCCACATTATACTCATATTCAGCGGGAACTCCAAAAATATCTGTTTTTAATTGAAAACGATGTGAAAAGTAGCTATGGCAGCGCATGCTCTCACGCACACAACGCTCGTAAACTCTAGCATCTGTTCCACCTATAATTCCTGCTCCTGGAGATTAAGTATACCGTCGATTCGGGGGGAAATTTTGTCAAAAACGGAAAAAATTTGATTAATTATTAAACAGGGGCTGTCCACATACCACGTGGACAGAAAAAATACGATTCTAGACACCCCCCTCCCCCTCCGTGGACAAGCGTGGACATTTATTATACCCCTCCCCTCTTTGTCCACGTGGACATTCCTATCTTTTTTTGGAGAAAAAATCGATTTTTTTTTCTTATTTGTAGTTTTTTTTGAGAAACCAAGAAATTTGTAGGGTTGTATCCGAACCATGACGAACCGTAGTTGCGAGATTGTGTTACTTGTTATGTTTCAGGGGTATAGCTTGCGATACGTTAAGGAGGAGGGAGGTCCAAAACCCATATTTTCTGGCGTTATGCAATTTGTGAACTATGCCATAATATCGATCTATTCACTATTCTTTTCTTTCTTCAATATTACCCGGTAAGTTATTTGTATCACTCTTCAGTTTCTTCCGAATTCTATTTATGTTGTCTACAGTCAGCTTGTGTGCATGAAAAAAAATAATGCTATAACTGTTCCTGATAATGCGTTGACATTCGGCATCTCGAAATTGTTTAGTCATTTCGTTATGAATTTACGAAAGGGTTTGCAGTTAATTGCTCTACTCTCGTTTGTGCGAAGCTCCCGTTTTACCAGCATCCCAAGATCAGAAATGTCGAAAATGAACTCAACTCATGATCATACTTTCTTGAAGCTTACGCTTGTCGAATGTTCACAAATGCTACAGTTAGTGTATTTGATAGTTCGACCAAATGGTTGTCGAGCTGTATTTATTGGAATTTATCGACTGATTGTTTGTAAGAAGCTCATAACAGGAACGTCAGACCTCATGTCTCCTCGACAATCTGGCAAGCAATTTTGGAGTTTAACAGGGATGTGCTGTTCCTGACATAGAAGATGACCTTTTGCGGGTGAGGGCTGACTTTGGGAATAGATAACGGTTTATGTCGATTATCCCACGAATTTTCCATTCAAAATTGTTGTAAATTATAAGACCTTTTCAGCGCCCATCACTATTTTTTACAAAAACGGCGTTTTTTAACGTTTATAGAACGAGTCGCATATAAAGATGTGATTCATTGAGTTTATTTCCCATACGCCGTAGCAATTTGCTAGCTGCACCAGATACTCAGGGACGGTGGTTTTTGGATATTTGTAGTGAATCTGTTAATTGATCTGTCGTGTTATATTATTCTTAATGGATCCTCAATTTTTTTTTTTTTATCCAAAATATATATTTTTATTAAGGCTCATATGGCGTCAACCTGACGGGGCCGGGAGTTCAATATTTCGACAATGTTTGCCTTATAACTATGTTAGTAATATGTAACCGATTACTCGCGGTTGGCTCGAGGTTAGTATTTTCGAGGTTAGTTAGTGTTTTCGAAATTGTGATGTTGCTGTCTTCAATTATCTGTACCTGTGCCCGACACGGGATACTTCCTATTGGGATGCAGCTGACCATTAATCAGCAATGCCCCCCTAGTCTGTACCCCATATCTAGCGTGGTGCGTCTTCTCGAGGAATCCAGGATAGAATGGTCACTAGCCGGCGCAATCATCAGCTCGTGTAGAGTTGTCATGAGCGGTACAACCTTTGGCTCTTGTTGAATCATCAGTGGACTGCACAACCTTTGGCCCGTGTATCTGTAAAGAGTGTGTGTATGTATTGCCGCGACTAAGTAAAAGTTTATAGATCGGATAGGAGGGATACGAAACAGGGACACAACGAAGCAAACATCATTAAACGTTGACATCGGCGTTTCTGAGGAACAGGTATAGATGAAGCAGAAGATCAGGATCACGGCTACCTAAGATATCCCGGACGGGGATATCCGATTGTCTGCCTTTTGCTCTCAGTGCTCTAGAGAGCTGGGAGCGAGCAGCATGGAACCGGATACACGACCAGACAATATGCTCGATGTCGTGGTAGCCATCGCCACAATCACAAAGATTGTTTGCTGCAAGCCCAATGCGATAGAGATGCGCGTTTAGGTTGTAGTGATTGGACATAAGCCGAGATATCACGCGAATGAAATCACGACCGACATTCAATCCCTTAAACCAAGCGTTCGTCGAAACCTTAAGGATAATCGTGTGTAACCAACGACCGAACTCATCTTCACTCCACATGCATACTCGATTTGATTGACATCAATGGCGGCACGAACTTTCCGATCAAACCCAGAAGAGTATTTCACAAATTACCACATTTCAATAGAGGGCAATAAAGAGCTGCTAGCAACCCTTCCTCAAAGATACGAGCCGTGCACCTTTTTTAAAAAAAATAGTTGTTCGTCTTTCAATTTTGCAAAACCTTGGAAGTTCTGAAAAGATAGAAACGAAGTGGTTTTTGTATCATGAACAGAAACTGGATCAAAGCCCGCATCTAAAAAAACAATGTCGACCATTTTTTATATTACAATACCATGCCTGTGATATTATCTTCATCCTGACGTAATAAATTATCCTTTACTAACAATGAAAATAAATCGATCGCTCACAATTTATGTGCATTAGTTTCAGCATATAGATTTCAATGAAAAAGTTCAAGAAGGGAAAAAAGAGAGAAGTATGGATGCCCGACCGGCACTCTCTGAGTCTCTTTACACAGTGCCAGTAACTGCTGTTTCGGTCGAATTTATTAGAAACGAGTGCGAGTCGGTTCTGAAGATTGCATTCTACCTACTTAAAAGTTTTTTTTTATGTTTTGACACGGGCCAATCACCACATACATGCATACAGATTAGACAAAATGTATTTAAAAAAAAGTGTCCACGTGGAAATTATCTATACCCCCTCCCCCCTCATCGTGGACAAGCGTGAACATTTCGTGACCCCTACCCCCCCTAAAGTTGTCCACGTGGAATGTGGACAGCCCCACAATAACATAGTTATTTATTATACACTAGCTGACCCGGCGAACTTCGCCCCACCAACAATTGAACTCTTCATTTAAATAATTTCACAACACTCAAGTCCCCACAGAAATTATTTTTTTGTACGTGATCTATATTCGCGGTATATTTTCCGAATGGTTTTCATAACTTTTTTGGAATATAAACCTGACGCAGACTAAGACGCATCAATCCTGATATGACTGTTATATCCGTTGCTCCCTTCTTGAGTTAAATCGTGAGGAACGGACACCAAATCATTTTTATTTATATAGATTGGAAGTAGTGAAAATATATCTCCTATTAAACGGTCCACAGCTTCCGAAAATATTAGCAATACATATTTGTCAACCTCGCCCATTCTCACCCCCATCGACGGTATATAATTTTCAAGCTACAAATTTTGAGATACTTATGCGATTATTCAAATAACATGAGATATTCATGCAAACAGTAGTTCTGATACTTATGAACAATCTTTTCCATCATACCAAAGTGTAACAATGGCTAAATTCTGTTGTTATGATTTTTGTCCCACATGTCTAAGCATTCAACGCACTGTTGTCTGTGTGGGTGACTACTTTGTTTGATACTGAGTACCGTTATCTATTACTCATAGGAGCACCGTTTTGATTCGTGAACAGGTTCATTAGACATCAAGCTTCGTTTAGGAAAGGGATAAACTGATACTTGGTTGAGTATAATATAAGATTAGCATGGTTTCTTGCTGTGGTGGCTGAGAGCAGACAAGCGACCACAAAGAGTTGATATTCAAAGTATTGTCTATTGCTAGTCACAACTTTTTCCCATCTCTCTGGTAACTCACGGATCCCTTTGCGGAAGTAAAAGGCCGGTTTGTTGGCTAACCACGAATCGATCTAATTTTTGACTTCGTTAAAATTGGAAGGTAAACGGTAAAAAGTGCTGGTCAACCAGGCCATGTTGCATCGATCGAAAAAGGTAATAATCGGACGGAGCAATGTCTGGAGAATAAGACCTCCCATTTTAGCGTTTTCAAGTATGTTTTGACCGGTTTCACGACATGCGACCGAGCATTGTCGTGCTGCAAAATAACTTTATCCTGTCTTTGTTGTATTGTGGCCGTTTTTCCTTCAGTGCACGGCTCAAACGCATCAATTGTCGTCGGTAGAAGTCCACCGTAATGATTTCATTCGGTTTTAGCAGCTTATAGTACATCACACCCAGCTGGTCCCACTAAATAGACAGCATAACCTTCAGGCCGTGAATATTCTGTGCGCCCGTCAATGTTGATGCATGGCCGGGGTATCCATACCTTGCCCGACGTTTAGGATTGTCGTAATGGACCCACTTTCATTGCCAGTAACGATTGGATGCAAAAAACCGTTTTTATGCCGTTGGAGCAGTTGTTTACACGTGAAAAAACGGCGTTTGGATTCCTTGGTGTAATGATGATGTTTTGAGTTATAGGGGTTTCTGGCTTTCTCAGTTTATTTGATTCTAGCCTTGAAGAAGTCAAATTCGAAAAATCAAACTTAACAACTCGGCCTTGACAAATACCATTCAGAAAGCCGTCCGGTCGCTAGCTGATAAGATGACTGATAAGTTGTGAATGACTTATTTGTGATTTGTTTCAATCGACCATTCAATTTTCGTGATTTCAATTATTGTGTCCAGGTTAAAAGGGACGTAAAGTATTTTTCAGCGTTGAAAGTTGTGTTCTACGGTTGAAGACTCATGGTGAAAATTTCTTTCGTGGCTATTGCTTTAGACCCCGCCACCTTCACACAATAGATTCGGTTCGAATTTTCTGTTACCGTTCTGCGTCTTGTGAGATTTTTTGCCCTGCGTTGGAGATGTAAGTTTACTAAGAGATACCGAACATATTCAAGAACATCAGTATTTCAGTTTTCCCCTCCCTGGTGACTGTAGGGACGTGGCCGACGTTGTTATTGACTATTTTAGGTTCGAATCGTTGGAACTCGCACAAGGAGAATGGTTTGCTACTCACGTGCAATTAGGCTGGTTTAGGTCAACCACGGAGAGCAACTACAAAGTGTACAGCCTTCCCAAGCTTAAGCTCAATTCCGGTCGAGTATGAAAAAAGTTACGCGAGTTTGAAATTGTCGCAATAATTGCCGACCGTTTACTCGCGGATGATACCTACTTTATTGACATCGGCCACCAGAGATTCCAATCTTCCTGATTTTTTAGGATTTTTTCGGTCTTTTTGGCATGGCATTTTTGTACTTTTCGCTTCAACAGAATACCGGATTAATCGAAATCAATATAATGGTATCTCTGCCATTGCTTTCATAGTTAAAAATGAGATCTGTCATAAAAGTCTACATGAAAAAAGTTATCTGGTCCGCACTTGTATAATGGTTACTTTATCTTTCGTGTACAGGTCGGACTCGATTATATACAGTTACAAACTTTTTTTTATATTTCAAATATAACTGATTTAACTTATTTTTAGCGAAAATTAAATATTTCAACATTGAAGTGAAAGTTAATTGGTTATTGTGAGTACAGTGAAGTAAAAATCGTGATTTTTGTAAATTCTAGTTGAAGGTTCACCAGGAATTGCTTAAAATGATATTGCAGCGAAATTTAAAAAAAAACGATAGAAGTTGGGTGCCTAAGAACGAATTGTAGAGCAGTTAGAGAGCTTCAATTTGAATGATAGAAGTATTCAAGTTTATTATGAATTTTTTGGATAAAGTTAAGAATGACACCTTAAAAACCACTAACTTTTGAGTGTTTCACTTCTAAAATGTTACTCAAATTCACTAATTTGGAAGTATCACAATTGTGTACTGTATAAAATTTTCTCATCATTCAAATGGAAACAACAGAAGGGATCCGAAATTTGAAATAATTTAGATTTATTTACGAAAAATTATGATTTTAACTTCATAATAAAAAAAACACGAAGCTCATCGTCTCAACACATTATTTTGTAGTCTGGCTGGAGGTACTAGCCGGATATTGCATCTTCAGATTATCACAGGTTCAGGTCCCTACAAAGATCCCTCAAGAAGAAAAACTATCACTCTAGGGACAGCATAAAAAAGCCTTGAACAGTTTTAGACGATTGTGGAACAAAAATGACATATATAAAGCTAAATAAATGTATGTCTGCATATAACAATGTTGCTTTCGTTTTCCCAAAAATATTTACGAACTTTCCGGACAACCCAATATGGACTATCCTGATTTTTATATTAATGTTTTCCTGATTTTTAAAAATATAGTTATAGTTGGCGACCCCGTCGGCTGCATTCGTGTTTTTTTTTACTAGACTAAGCAGAACAGATTTGTCTGACAATGAAGAAACAATGAATCAAAATAACGTTTATAATATACATGTACATTTCGCCGGTTTGGTAGCGACTCCTCTTGTACCTTAAATGCCATTTGCTGTCATACGACTCCAAAAAGGTCAGTTCCAGTTAAGGAAGCAATATGGAGCAGCTAAAGTTTTGACATGGGTTTGTACGAATCGTTCACACATCTCTAGCAGAGCTATGCCAAATTTACGGAAGGCATTTCTAGCCTGCCTATTCTGTGAATGCTGGTTTGAAATAAGTATTTATTCTGAATATAAAAAACTTTAACCAGAGCGGAATACACTAAATAAATCCAGAATCGTTTAAGATTCAATCGAGTTACGGTTATTTTTCTAGAATGGGCTCTGATCATGGTTTAGTATCTCTGTTAACAGTGCAACGGTGTCTATATTCAATTCAATACCGTCATTTACCCCTAGAGCCATTTCTAGAGAATCGGCGGACGCATGATTGTACACCCAACGATCAATAACTACGTCAAAAAGAAATATGTTTAACTAATTTTCCCGGGGCGCCAAGATGATGTAAACCCGTAGCGATATCATAGCTACCGTTACGCAAACGGAGCCACGGGGGTGCTATCACATTAATCATTACAAAATGCAAGATTTATATTGCAGGAAGCCATAAAACAGTTTCACCGAATCGTTTCCTTCATCGAACAGTATAAATCATATTTTTTCCTATAGTACTGCTTCCGGATGAGCCAGATTTCACTCTCCATTGGAGACAAGTGTGAAGTTTGCGTAACACATTGAAAAAAAATATTTTCGTTATTGATCATGAATTATTTCTACCAATTTGTCCGACCGTGTTTTCAACGTGTCGAATAAACGTTATGTTTCGTGACCTGAAAAGATTCATTGCTTACCCCCTGTAGAGTTTATCGGCGACGCACTCAACATATCGACTCGAAACTGAAGATAATGTAACAAAAATTCAAATAAATCACTCTCCCAATGTAACATAATTTCCATACTCGCGTTTCCAAATATACTCCCCCGTTGAGTCAATTTAAAGCATGTTAAGGCACTCGTCACGCGATCCCTGGAATGCCCATCTGGACCCTGCAGCAACGCGATTATAATTGTGACAAATGGTTCCACTTAATTTGCTATTACGAAAATCTCAGCATGTCTCTGGCTGGTTGGCCCCGTTTGGCGTGTGGGTGGAGGAACCTAAATAATCCCAACCATTCACCGACGCAGAAGCATCACCGAAATTAATTGATGTCCAATTAACACTTCGCGAGTAACAGGCGAAATGTGTTCACGCTTGCCAATTTGGTTGGATTTGTTTTCCCCCGCCGCATCCGCCGAATGACTTCCGGCGCCAATCATAGTCGCAAGCTCTGGGGCAATCATGCAAATGGATACGGTGTGCGTGTGTGTGTTTATGCAGCACGCGATTTGGAAGAATGAGTAGTCATTTTCGTGTGTTTGTACGGGACCCATTGGCCCATAAAAATGATTGCCATGTACTCTCTGAACGGTACCTGCACGTGATTGCTGATCATACATTTTAGCTTGAAGCTCAGTGTTTTGCAGCACGCGAAACTAGCGCAAGAGTTGTTTTTATGTTTTCACTAATTATTTCATTATACATATTTATGACCCAGTGCTCCAGCCTCACTCCTTTCCTCTGGGACTAATTGTAAGAAACGACTTGCTAAACGGATTAGATTTTATAGCCCTAATACAAGCCATGTCCAGCGATTCAGAAACAAATTGAGAGGTGTTTCGGGCGGAATTTTGATTGGTCCCATGAACCCATAACGGGAACATAAAAACTACTTCTGAACAGTTACTTATTCGCTCACGATGGAGTATGAGTTGTAGATGATAAATTGTTCCGTTCTAGACATTCGAAAAAAAAATCAAATGTTAGCTCGCATAAACAGGGTTGGGGATACAGGGTATCTCAGAGCAAATGAAAACAAACTATTTCGTGCGGTGAACTAATGAACCCTTGGGCATTTGCAAACCACTGCAACCTTTCGCGTGGGATGATATTAGGGAAGCTCGAGAGGATGGGAGGATGCAGTGTCATGGATCGTCTGTGATCTCAGGATGGACGCGACAGACTAGATCCTTCGACAGCCACCTCATGCCAAACCGATAAAGTGTACTCAGATTGATAGTTTCGTTCTTTATCGCAAAATATTAGACCCAATTTCTTTATTTTTTCACTAGGGTGATTATTTCCGTTTTAGGGAGGCCCGAAAAATCAAAATTTTCCCCCTTTATTTCTTCCAAAACTGACTTTTTTCAAAAATTCATAACTTTTGAACTACTGGACCGATTTAGATGATCGACATATTAGTTAGAAAAACCATAAGATTATCTTATCAAAATTTTGAATTCAATCAATGGATATCGGTATGGAGTTCCTTATAGTCCGGGATAGATGTATTTCCTAAATTCAATCTAATTAATTACAAAAAGCAATCATCACGATTTGATAATCGAAAATTTAGGAATAATAATGAGTATTGGTAATGAGCAATTTGCACCAAATCAGCCGGCCGCTGACCCGACCCTCTCCGATTTTTTTGAAACATGGAACTTATGATGGAAACTATCTAAAATCACAATTTTCATTATCATACACTGCGTTTCATATCTATAGAACCACTAATTTTTTCTGAGTTTCCAGAGATATGTAGGAAGTCGGTTGAATTGAAGTATATAGTGTACGATATAATAACTATCTTCATTTATAAGACTGGCCATTTGAACTTTATTGTTGTGTCCAGGTGCAAAACATTCAAAAAACTAAAATTCGGTGTTTCATAACTATAGAACCAGATGGAAACATGAAACTACTCTGAAGATACTACCCGTATAAGCTCTTCGAATCACTCATACTGCTTGTAAACTGCATCTACTATTCGTACGAACACTTCTCAAAGGCTCTTGATAGGGTTTTGATCTGGTCAACAAGATGACCAGTCCAGAATCTGAAGCCCCTGTTCATTAAACCAAGCCATGACTTTCCGGATTTTATTAATTGATGTCAAATAGTCCAATTATCACGTTGTTTTTGATGCAAAAACAGAAGTAAATATTTATGAAGTACTCCATTGCACTTCTGATTGTGCATTCGTGTTGATGAAAAGCTATCTGAACCATGTCTTTTTGAAAATATTTTCCTCAAACCATCAAAATTGCTGTCTGCAAAGTTTTTTTTTATCACTTTTGTTTATTTTAGGCTCATTAGCATTTTAGCTGTAACAGAGCCGAATTTTAATCGTGTCATGTCACATGTTTATCATATCTATAATTAGCGCATTACACAGTTGGCATTTTTCGGCGTTAGAGTATTCCTTCTATACCATTGCATATGGTACACATTTACACAGTAGCCATTTAGGCGTAAGAGTTTTCCTTCTGTTCTTCCATTATCCAGTTAGGCGGATTCGATGGGTTTTTTTTCTCCATATAAATTCGCTTTCAAAACCGCCCCGCTCTGTGTGACATGGCTCATTCACAATACACTGTAGGTCCTCCGCTGCGGTTTTACTCGCGGAATCCGCGGCGGCGTATCCGCCTAATGTGACATCAGCCTTAGACCGGACAGCGGAGGCAGTTGATTGATCATTGTTGAGTTATTTATAGAACAGCAGCCCGATGTGTCTTGCAAAGCAGAGCAGGTGTATGGATGAATCAATCTTATTTCGACCGTGGATAAATCTCCATCGCTGATGATTGTTGCGTGGACGTAGTTATTCTGTAACACCACAAAGATGGTTAATGATGGGCCTTGAGTTTTGAACGCACGATCGATCGTTTACTAAGCGAACGCGCAACCAATGTGGCTACGGAGACCCCCGTCTGCAAAGTTACAAGTTGAAAAATTACATGACACGTTCCGGAGGTCCTTCTAGTATGAAGAAATTCTTTTCAAATTGGATTTCTTATAATCAGAGAAATTTTCCTGAAATAGTGAAACCGATGGCATTAGCTTCCACATTAGTTTTTGGACCCGCAAATTTGGAGATGGGATTTTTATGGTTTGGGGAGAATTTCGTCAAAAAAGCCTGGCTTTCATCAATACGAATGAACGATCAGAAGTGCAACAAAGTACTTCCGAATCATTTACTGCTGTTTTTGCATAAAAAACACCGTGATAATTGGGTAATGTGGCATCAATTCATAAAATCCGGAAAGTCATGACATGGTTTAATGAATAGGGGCTTCAGATTCAGAACTAGTCAGCTTGTTTACCAGATCAAAACCCTATCAAGAGCTTATGAGGAATGTTCGTACGAATAGTAGATGCAGTTTACAAGCAGTATGAGTGATTCGAAGAGCTTATACGAGTAATATTCTCAGAGTAGAACGAGATACACACTACAACATGATGCAGCTCGGTCGAAATCACCTCGAATGGGTTATTTGAACTTATTGAGAACTAAAGATGATCTAAGAATTAGAAACTCATTGTAATTCATGTGAAATTGACGTTAATTTTGTAAAAAAGTGAAAGTTTTTCTATCTGGTTCTACAGTTATGAAACACTGGAATTTTAGGTTTTTGAATGTTTCGCACCTCGACACAACAGTAAAGTTCAAATGGCCAGTCTTATAAATTGAGATAGTTATTTTATCCTCTACTATGTACTTCTATTCAACCGACTTCTTACATATCTCAGGAAACTCAGAAAAATGAAGCGGTTCTATAGTTGTGAATCGCAGTGTATAACCAATTTACCGACTGGTTTTTTAAAAGGCCATATTTAAAATCGTTGATAATTCTTAAAAAAAAACCGTAACTCAAAATCCAAGAATTAATTAACAATTACGAAAAAAATTCACTGTTAAAAATTCTTACTTAAAAATTGAATTTAATATTGAAAACATTTATATCTTAAAATACCCTCCCTAGAAAGGGTTTTATTGGAAACCCCTTCCAAATTAAACAAAGTTTGATGGAAAGTACGGCCGTAGCAATACCATCAAATGGGAGGATTACGTCTTTCCGGAACAGATTAAGGATATCAATTGAAAAACGAACATTTTAAAATTTATAAAATTTCAATACTTCGTGAAACCGTAACTATTTGAGAAAAGAAACGTAAAAATGGAATCTACGTGCGATTCAGCTCAAAAAACTATATACATATAACTGTTTTATTCCTAGAACTAAGCGTTCTCGAAATAAAACCAATAATAATGAAGATCATGTTCGTGAAATATTGGAAAATGCATACTGCTGCTCTGCCCATGTTTGTATAGGAGACGTAAGCGACAAAATGAACATAATCGACTTTTTCGCCATTATGCATTCTACGCAATGTAATACGTTTGCTTAACATGCAATCAAATATTTTTTGTTCGAAAACATTTGAGCAATTTTGAAAAAAAAACTTTCCGAAAAATCACTGTTTGTACGCATAACAGACGTAGTTCCATACAGCTTTCATACATCGTTCGAAAATCAACAATTATAAGCTAAATCTACATTCGATTCACATTCTTTGTAGAGTTCAAACATGCTTTTCACGATAGTTTCTAATTACTTAGTGTTTCCTAATAGATGAATATAAGAAATCATTGGAACGCTGCTCATATAATTACTATTTTTCGTACGCTGTACACTTCGTACATTTGATTCATCAAGCAGATAATGAAACAATCAGATCAGTAGTAAAATTAAAATAATATTGGTTCTTAGCATTACTAAACCTCGAATTCGACATCGAATTATTCCATATACTCAGCATTTACTCATACCGTTGGTGTAAGTCTCTTTATGCGATTGATCGTAATATCGGTAAATCATGTTGCTAAAATTACCAACATTGCAGATTGTCTTTACAAATTCAATAAATTGAAAAACACGAACCTGCTGTTCTTATCATATCCTAGAATATTCAGGAGAAAAGTACTATCATAGACTCTAAACAAATCCTGAACACCTTTTTTTCTTTTGTTCTTGTTGTGTCCACGGATCAGTTGAATGTTTTTAAAAACAACACCGCGCTGGCGGCATTGAGCTTCGTTTACTAGTTTGGGGGAGCGTGAAAGAATAGCTGATTTTCAGTCGGAATGAACACGTTTTCAAAATTTAAATTATGAATGAAAATTAGCTTTCCATATCAAACTAGTATTCTATTTAAGTGAAAAACATTTTTGTTTGCAGGTGGTGAAAAAGTTTCATACGAAAATTGTTCATGAAGACAATATTATGATGAAAGAAATCAGCAACAATGTTGGAATTGTTTAGCCATGTGGTTTAATGAAAGTCAGAAACACGTGTTTCAAGTAATCAAATAACATGATGTGAAAATTTTCATTCAAATTTTAGAATCTAAAAACCGGCTTCGTGTCTTCTAATCTGATAGAGATTACACTTACGAGTTTGGTACCCAAATTATGGCCCTAATTTGACGTTGCCACTAGACGTCGATCAGTTTAGAACAAATGTTAGTGTTATTTACGCCACGTCGGAAAGTGCTCCGGCTGCACCCTACGCCAATCTACACTATCGACCGCTGAACGTACCACACCTATTCACACGCGAGGGAACTCACGCGACTATTGTGCAATGAAGCCCGATTTACAAACACATATAAAAACACAAAGAAAGCCAAAAGTAAACATCAGGAAGCAATCGAAACAGCTAACTCCTCAAACTACATTGAAACTACTTCTTAAAACTAGTGAATTTATATATAATTTATCTAATTATCTATCTTATTTGCTATACTAAGACTAGAAAGGTGAGAAATACGTGAAATAGTAAATAAGTTTGATTATTAACTTATGAATGAACTTAAACTTCTAGCAAATAGCAATCTAAAATCTATAAACTCTAGTGTTGATACTAGCATACCGCCATCTTTTCTGCATTTCGGAAAAATAGGTGAGAAAATAACTTAAAACTAAAGCATAATCCTAAACGTAATTTATATATATATATATATATATATATATATATATATATATATATATATATATATATATATATATATATATATATATATATATATATAGACAAACAAGTTCTTCTGTACCGAAACCGCTCACAAAATCACAAAACGCACATTTATATACAAGGTTAATCCAGCGAAAAACACTAAAAGTAAATTTGAAATTATAATTAATTACCCTAGCTTAACTATCTTAATTTATACACAGGAATTTTATAACTTCTGTTCATTGAAATAAACCACCTAGAGATAGAAGTTCATCGAATTTTGTTTCATTGTCGCTGTGATCAACAGTTAGCGTTTAGTACAACGATGCTATTGACGCAACGCATTATTGTGTTCGACTAAATGGAAACACACATATTTAAAATGAAGTGTTAAAGCACAATCGTCGCAACGCGACGCATAGCCATATTTGTTCTTGTTGAATCACATGTAGATTCCATTTATAAAGTATAATTCCGTCTTTCGGGAACATAGTGAGGGTACAAATTGAAAAACGAAAATCGATCGCATCGTGAAAATTATGCAATTTCAAATGCTTATTGCTCGGTCATTTCATGATGGATTAACGAAATTTTTGCGTCAATCGATTTGGGTATTCCGTAACAATGTATTACATTGAAGAAAATAATATCTATCATGAAACTAACTATCGAGCAACTGAAGAATCTCAACTATTATCCAAACGGAAATACCGTGTTCTGATTGATCGAAACCGAAAATAAATACAAGCGCTCTCTTGTACTCACGATTATTGCTTAGTAATTTCCTGATGGATTTACGGGATTTTTGCATCAATCGATTTGGGCACTCCATTATAATTTATCACAATAAATAAAATAATATATTTTATGAAACTAGGTATCCGATTTCAAGCAAGCTATGGTGGCAAAATGTGCTCTTAGTGAATCCGTATATGTTCGTACTCGATTCGACCGTTCCGGAATAACGTTATCGGGGCATGCATGAAGTCAATACGCGACAAATTCTCTTTGGTGTTGGCGACAAGCCAATTTTCAACGCTAGCTCCTCTCGCTTGCTTATATCACACGTTTAGTTGGTATAAAAAGAAGCTAGCATTCGTGGATTGTGGATTCCATCATCAACAGATCGTCGTTTGATGGTGCTGAAAGCGGACACGGTTTGCTGAGGAGCCTCGAACAACAATGAAGAGTCTTTGTCAAGGCAGTTGAAGTAGGAGTTTGGATTGAAGTTATCCACATTGGCCCTTTCCAGGGCTAGAGACGAATGAACTCTCAGAGTTTGATGTCTCTATAATTTAGTCAGTCAGTCAGGATTTCAACAAGAACGTCGTTTCATGTTGTTGAAAGCGGACACGGTTTGTTGAGGACCGTCGAACAATAATGAAGTGACGTTTTCAAGTTAGGCGAATAAGGAGTTTGGAGTAGAGTTTCTTTCCACAAGGGCTAGAGACGAATGAACTGCAGAAGTTTAAAATCTCTATAATCAATCAAGGAAGGAAGAAAGGATTTCATTCACTGGGCTTTGGATATCGATCCGAGAAGGTCTCATCTTAGCGCTCTTAAAGAGTTTATAGTATGGTTTTGCGTTTCCCCCCATAACTGGATAAGAAGAGGAGGAGCCATTGGGATTTAGCCGTTGTGGCGGTCTTTGCTCCTGTACAGATATCGGCGGTGTTTGCAGTTTACCGCTGTGACGGAGATTACTGCTTTTGATGGTTTTGCTGGTATCTGCTGCTTGGCTGATTTTCCTGCTAACCGCTTTATTGTTGTTTTGATGTCAACTGACAAAAAGGCGCACTTTTTCAGCGCCAATGACGCTATATTTTCTTGGTGAAGTGCGCACTTAGTGTTTTATCAGGTTACTAATGTTCCGGGATTATTTATTTTTCCCAATCACGACTGTTTTCACATTTTCAATTTACTCCGTAACGATTTCTATCTAAAAACGAACTCAAATTTTAATCGTAAAACTGATTGGGTGACCGGTATTGGAAACTTCCTAATGCAGACAAAAAAGAAATCGCGTGTGCTTTCTTCAACGATACAATTCCAAGTGAAAAGTTTTCACATCTATATAAATGAAAATGAAAGGCCAAATGTGTTGCTAAGCGCAAAACTCGAAGAGGGAATGGTCCGATTTGAGCGATCTTTATTTTGTTGTATTCGTCTCTGTCCATAGATAAAGAAAATAATAATTCTCATATGTTCCACAATGACATTGTTGTTAGTCAAATCGGATTTCGCGTTTGCGGAGTTAGGCTTCGTGTTCCGTTCGTATGAAGCGAAAATGATTCTCAGGTGGAAAATAAAAATTATGAATGGAAATTTACTTTTCTGTATCAAACACGTATTCCATGTTACGAAGAAACATGTTATTTGCAAATGAATCAAGAATCTTGAGCGAAAATTGTGTCTGAAAATAAATGTATATTATAATAGCGAGTTTTGGTAGAAGTAATGGGAAATTTATAGTAAACTAGCGGACCCGGCAAACTTCGTCTCGCCCAAAATTTATTCTTAGTTATCACATCCACGTTGGCTTATTAAGCGCACGTTTATGGGTCCAATCGCAAGACTGTTCATTGATTGATCTTTTAATCTATCTTTTACTATAAAATTCCTAGTACTTCTTCCAAAACTCGTCATTATGAAATCAGATTATTTTCAGACACAATTCTCGTTCAATATTTTTCAACCACTTGCAAATGACATGTTTCTACGTTACATGGAATAAATGTTTGATACAGAAAATATGATAGAATAAAGACTGCCCTAAATCGGAGGGGTGTCATACCATCATGGAAACATTGCTCGTACCCAAAAACCCTCACATCCTAAATTTGGCTTAATTTGCTTGATTATTCCTTGAGTCATGCAGAAGTTTGTGTTCTATTTGTATGGCAGCCACCCCTTTGAGAGAGGGGAGGAGTGTTTATCCACCGTAGAAACATTTATTGCACCCTAAAACCTTCACTTGCTAACTTTGGTTCTGTTTGCTTGATTAGTTCTTGAGTTATGCAGATATTTATGCTTTATTAGTTTGGAAACCCCCCCCCCCCCTTGAGAGGGGGGGAGGAGTGTCTAACCTACATAGAAACATTTTATGCACCCTAAAACCTTCACATGCCAACTTTGGCTTCGTTTGCTTGATTAATTTCCGAGTAATGCAGAAATTTATGTTTCATTCGTATGGCACATATTTTTTGTGGGTGCAACATTTTTTCAAAGAATGCTAGCTCATTGTCTTCAACTTGATATGTCGATCATCTGAATCGGTCCAGTAGTTCAGAGGCTAGGCATTTTTGAGAAAAAGGGGAAACTTTTTTTTTCGAAACACCCTAGAATGTAAAAAGTAACCTTAACGAAAAAATATAAGAAAACGGATCTAATATTTTGCGATAAAGAACAAACTACCATGGGATGGCTGTCAAAAGACGTGAATAAAAATTTCGTACAATTAAAAATGGTGTCTGGAACCTGCATAATTGAAAGCAAGACAAAGCACCCAAAGGTGGGAGTTCTTGGATGAACTTCCACCATATAAGAGAGCTCCCAAACTTCAATATTATCCTGCTTCTGCTATATCGTGCAGAACCACGGATTTACCTGAAATCACAAAACTATCCGATCTAACTTTAAGAAGTTTGCACAGAAAATCAAAAACCACCAACACCATACGAATGCACATACAATTAACGCGCTACGACCGCATCACAAAACGATACATTTTCCGGACTATAATTCTTTTGTCTCCTCCCCACAGCAGATAATTAGACCCATATAGACGACGACTGCATTTACATTTCCCCGGATGGAATCAAAATTGTTCCAACATTCCTAATGTGCATCGGTACAATGGAAATGGGGCGCCATCGGGATCGTGGGGTGCCATTTCGCTGTAAACATATGCATTAGCGCGGCTGGAATAAGGTACAATGATGACGATGATGATGATATCAATTTTATTGTTTGTCACCCATCAATTCCAGCTATGCAATCATTATTCTCGTTTCTCCCCAATCGTACACACCCAGCGCCTTATGTAGAAATAGGCGCCGGATGATGTGGAATGGGAGGCGTATGAACGATGTCATTCAACTTAAATGGTCGTATGATGAAAGTGATTATTCCAAACAACAATTGACATTAATTTCTCAGTAACATGGTAACCAATCGACTGTCAATTTTGGGAAGCACCACACATCCGTGGGGCAACAACACGTTCCACGATTTTCCCACACCCAATTAGAATTCCCTCGGGTTGTCGTTTGCTTCATACAGCTTTCAGTCAGAAGCAATTAACATAACAACAAAATACCGCGGATTTGTCCAGGTATTTACGGTGAAATACGGCGAACGGAAAACCTTTGGCGGCGTCTTGACCATAGCTGGAAGTCGCTGCCTAGCCTTGCTGGATAACAAATGCTACACTAGCGAAACCTTGGCATTAAAGACACACGGGTCTCAGGGCAAAGGATTTAAAACTGAATGACACGACGCCGCATAGATTGTTGACACAATCCCTGCATAATGAATTGTCTGTTCCAATTGTGAATACCAAACTGTCAATTCGACAGTTGACACTGGTACCTAAACACATTGCACTGTGGCAGCTATTAACCGGTCAAGCGAACTGGGAAGGCGCACCACAACCGTTTTCTTTCTGTTTCCAACATTGCAAAGCATCTCGCGGTGGCCAATTTGATCGCCGCGGTTGTGAAGGCGAACCACCCATTCGCGAAAGCTATAGCGGCTGCATTAGACGGAGCATTGAAAGTCATGGCACCTACCAGTTGTACAAACACACAGGTTGTACCGGCTATCATGGCCCGTGTCCGATGAAGACAAATGATCGTTATCCAGCCTCCCAAGTGGAATTAATCGACTGGAACGGTGTGCTGATCGTAAACATACCGGTTTCGATAACTATTCAGTAGGTACTTTAAGTTTGTATAACGAATGTGCTTTAGGATGGTAAATTACTATCCTTTGGACAAATTAAAACCACCGGGGTGATATTGGCCGGCTTCTTGTCGAAGGAAATTTAATGAGTTCCAGAAATTTACTGAGGGACCTGGACTCTAAGACTACGTATCATATTTTTCTCACGGGTTTCCAATCGCAGTGTGGCGTAAGGTGCCAATGAAAATGATCATCTCTAATTAAAAAAAAACCTCATAAAAGATGTTCGCCACCTCGAAAAAACGCCCTACGCAAAACATCGGCTCAATCGGACATAAGGAAGAGTGGCGCTGAGCGGTCAAAGTTTGAGTTTTTTGAAAATCGAAAAATCACCCGGAACGGAAATCGGGGTTTTTGAAAAAAAAATTGAAACGTAGAGATTTAGTGTCATCTCTAAATTTTTTTTTCAAAAATTGACACTGGGACTTTTTTTCGGAATACGAAACGAAAGGTATGGTTTTAAGTGCCAATACGAATAGTTATCTCGATTTTTCATTCGGAACTTGCTGCGAAATGTTGATTTGCACGATAATATACCCTTTGCAAAATATTAGCTCATTCGAACTTCATTTATTAGTGTCACAGACGTAAAAATTGGAGTTTTTTTTGAAAAAAACGAAAGATCACCGAAAATCGGGGTTTTCAAAAAAAAAATTGTTTTGTTACCAAATGTCTTAAAATTGCATTACTCGACGAGATTTACTGTTATCTCGAAAAAACTTTTTTTTGCGTAGGACTACGTCTTTCCATTCTTTACTGGGGTGTAAGTTCAATGTTTCAAAACGAAAGCGTTACGCCGGAGAACGATATTTTGAGCGTTAATAGCTCCAAAACAACTGAACGAAATGGTATGATATACACTTCATTCGAAAGATAAAATGTCTATGCTTGTTACTTTTTGATTCAAAAACTTGTTTCAATAGCCTTAAAATAGCTTTCAAAACAGGTTATTGAAATCACACCAATCGGTATAAAAGCGAGTGTCGCTCGGAAATCCACTCAGTTATGATTGCGCAACGATTGAGATACCATCGCTGGAATGAGTGGATGTTTCCCTAACACAGACTTGAAAACCACGGAGGCAGGGGAAACTAGCATTGCAAATTAGATGCAATCAACGAGTACTTTTGTACTTGTTTGCTTTTTTTGCAAATCAGAATGTTTCCCTAACATAGACTTCCAAACCATACAGCTTGGGGAAACTGGAATTGCAAATTAGATGCAATGAACGAGTACTTTTGTACTCGTTTGCGGTTTTGCAAATTGGAATGTTTCCCTAACACAGATTTCAAAACCATGGAACCTGGGGAAACTGGCATTGCAAAATAGATGCAAGTTGTGGGTACTTTTTACTCGTTTGCGTTTCTGCAAATCGAAATATATCCCTAACACGGATTTCAAAACCATGGAGCGTGAGAAATGGGCATTGCAAATGAGATGCAAGCTGCGAGTAATTTTGTACTCGCTTGCATTTTTGCAAACCGGAATGTGTTTTCCCAACACAGATTCCGAAACCAATAAGTTGGGTTAATTGGCATTGCAGATCTTGGCAGTACTTTTATACGCCCATGCATTTTCACACTCCGGAATTCGTTTTGCTAACACGGTCTACAAAACCGGGTAGAACTTCTACGCATACCGTTTGATGATTACGCAAAATGTTGATAACTATTTGCTACGATAACCACTACCATAATGAATGAATTGACCTAAATTGGGATTTGTTTGCAATTGAATTCGTAAATTGTTTCATTCATTCACTAGTTTAATCAATAATTCAATCAATATATACAAAAGACAGCTCTGCGCAGCAGTGATATCGTACCCAATGAGGAACATCCAAGGATCGATTATTGCTAATTGAAAAAACACAAATGATTACTAAGCCAACGGCAGTCCTACGTCAACCTTGCGGTTATATCATAGGTATAACCCATCCATAGTTCTTGTGGAGTTACTCGATTTAGCGATTTGGATATCATTAAATAAATTTTCGAACAAAGTCATTTTTGGAAAAAAAAAAAAAGGTGAAAAATGATTTTTTGGACCATCGGTTAACTTTAAAAATTATAACTCAAAAACGTCCTTGGTCCCGAGACTATGAAAACAATAAAAAATGAATACAATCAATAATAACGAGAACAGAATTCGAATTTTCTGCAGGTGTAGTATTCTTTCAAAAAAGACCAGGTGATTTGCTTTAACACGTTCGTCGCCCAATGCGTTGTTTTGAAGTTTCTCGCGAGGCCCAAATAGCGGATGATTTATTAAATGAAGACCAAACATGGTTTTAGACAACTTTTACATGATCTAGTGAAATTTATTTCTATTTGAAGACGAATTTACAACAATAGCACATGCCAAAGTCAAACGCAAACGGGTTTCGCAAACAACTCCAGTACAAACCTTCTGTACTATAAATTGATAAAAAGTATAGTATAAACATTATAAAGGGTGTGTCACATCAAATTTCATCACGGAAAAAACGCTCTAGAAATTTAATTTTTAGGAATTATATCTTCAGCTTTCGCTTATAATCAGATAAGAGTGTATAGATCACGTTGGCTATGCTTCACTGTCAATTTTTCATAAATTTGGAAAAATGTCGTCGAACGAAAAAGAGCGTCGTGAATTAATCCTGTGCACTCGTTTCGAGAATCCAGAGTTGTCACATCGGGACATCGGTAAGATGCTGGGAATCGTCCAATCCACGGTCAGCAGAGTACTAAAACGATACTTCGAGAACCTAACCATCGACCGGAAGGTGAAGAACGGCAAAAATGGATGCTCCGTCAGTGAAAAAGATCACAAGCGCGTAGTTAAACAGTTTAGACGTGATCCGAGAAGTTCGGTCCGGGATGTCGCCAATAAGCTGAATTTGTCAAGTTCATTCGTCCAGCGGATCAAGCAGCGGGAGGGCCTGCGTACATACAAGGTTCAGAAGGCTCCTAACCGCGACGAAAGGCAAAACATGGTGGGGAAGACGCGACCCCGGAAGCTGTACACCGAAATGCTGACGAAGCCGCATTGCCTGGTAATGGACGACGAAACCTACGTCAAAGCGGACTTTCGTCAGCTGCCGGGCCTGTTGTTCTTCTCCGCAGAGGACAAATTCAGCGTTCCGGAGGAGATTCGCAAGCAGAAACTATCCAAGTTTGCCAAAAAGTACATGGTGTGGCAAGCGATCTGCTCTTGCGGAAAGCGGAGCGCCCCCTTCGTGATGACCGGCACAGTAAACGGGCAGGTTTACCTTAAGGAGTGCCTACAGAAGCGCTTACTACCACTATTGAAGCAGCACGAGGGCCCGACCATCTTCTGGCCAGATCTCGCTTCGTGCCACTATTCAAAGGACGTGTTGGAGTGGTACGAAGCCAACGGGGTCACCTTCGTGCCAAAGGAAATGAACCCGCCCAACGCGCCGGAGCTTCGCCCAATAGAGAAATATTGGGCGATTATGAAGCAGGCCCTCCGGAAGAACCCAAAAGTTGTCAAATCGGAGGCGGACTTCAAGAGAAAATGGATTTCTGTTCAAAAAAAAACTACAACCTGACGTTGTACAGAATCTTATAGACGGGGTAAAGAGGAAGGTGCGAGCATACGGGCTTGGGCTCGAAGTATGAATAAAAAGAAAATGCCAAAAGTTGTTTAATAGTTTTTATTTTACTGTCTAAAATTTTCAAAAGGATCGGTCTACTGGGCGAATTTCTACAGCGTTTTTTCCGTGATGCTATTTGATGTGACACACCCTTTATTAATATGATTATGATTTTATTATTTGTCTACATACCCTATAGATACATTTAGGTGCCTATGCAGTCAAATTTGTTTTGAAAATCCTATTAAATTTGAACGAGGAAAGTGTCACCCATATGTGGGTGACGGGGCGACGAAAGGATTAATTTGATATGTCGATCATCTGAATCGGTCTAGTAGTTCAAAAGTTATGAATTAAAAAAAAATAATTTTTGGAAAAGAGGCAAAACTTGATTTTTCGGACAACCCTAGAATTGAAATGGTCACCCTAATGAAAAAATTAAAAAATATGGGTCAAATGTTTTGCGGTAAAGAACAAAACTACCAATTTTCACGAAAATCTGAAAAGCCCTATTATCGGTTTGGCATGGAATGGCTGTATCATGAATATTTACTAACCTCTGATCACAAATTTCCACCTTTTTTATATTTTCAGATAATCGCAGCCCTCGCCGTATCAATCGGCCCGTTGGCCGCCGGGCTGGGGAAAGGATACTCAAGCCCGGCAATTGCAAGCCTGCAGGAGTTGCAGATCCGACAGCGGGGCAACTACACCGCCTTCTCCGTCAATGACCAGCAAGCGAGCTGGATTGCGAGTCTTTCCCTGCTAGGTATGGATAAAAGTGTAAACGAAAACAGAGCGAGAGAAAAAAAAACCGAAACACAGCTTCATAGTTTTCAGCTCAGAGCAACACTGATAAAACAAGATTGCAACATAGTAATAACGGTTCACGTATCTGCAAGTGTTAATCTAAAACGGAAATTAAAATCGCCTCAGAAACTGACCCGATCCGTTCATTAATTTTTTTTTTTTCACGGTTACTCTCGGCTTCCAACAGGCGCTCTTTTCGGAGGAATGTTCGGTGGTGTCGCAATGCAGTACGGCCGGAAGCGAGTGCTGGCGTTGATGGCCCTTCCGTTCTCGCTCTCGTGGATTCTGACCGTGTTCGCCAAATCGGTCGAGACGATGTTTTTCACAGCCTTCGTCGGCGGCTTTTGCTGTGCCATCGTGTCCACCGTCACGCAGGTCTACATCAGCGAGATTTCCTCGCCGGACATCCGGGGTTTCCTGAGTGCAATTCAGAAAATTTCCGGCCATCTAGGAATGCTCATATCGTACATGCTGGGTGCCTATCTCGACTGGCGACAGCTGGCGATGCTGGTTGCGATGGCCCCCATCATGCTCTTCATATCTGTGATCTACATACCGGAAACGCCGAGCTTCTTAGTGTTAAGAGGTTGCGACGATGAAGCTCATCGGTGCGGACCTAAATTTACATACATTGATGGATGATTGGGATAACTTTTTCTTTCCAATTTCAGCGCACTACAATGGCTGCGGGGTCCACACAAAAACGTAGAATTAGAACTTGACACAATCCGTTCGAACGTGCGTACATCGAGAATCAACTTGCTGAATCGAATGTCGTCGCTGGCGACCACAACGACCACAATGTCCAGCGCCGGTCAACAGTTACCCACTCATCAACAAAATCAGCAGCAACAGCAGCAGCGGCGGACATTGACTCAGTTGCCCGAGATTGTTCGCTCCTGGCAACTGCCCCGCGTTTCGTTCGACGCCATCGTGGCCAACGTTAAGGCTGTGATGCGTAACGCTCGTCTCGTTAAGCCCGTTTCCATCACCTGTGGGCTCATGATTTTTCAACGTTTTACCGGTATGTATCGCAGGACCATAAATTAAATGGAAAACCAAAATTGAACATTGTATTACCCACCCTAGGGGCAAATTCGTTCAATTTCTACGCGGTGAGCATCTTCAGTAAAACCTTCGCCGGCATGAATCCTCATGGAGCAGCTATCGCAGTCGGGTTCGTCCAGCTGCTGGCTTCGATGCTGTCCGGACTGCTGATTGACACGGTCGGGCGAATACCGTTGCTCATAGTGAGCAGTGTGTTTATGTCGCTTGCTCTGGCCAGCTTCGGGTCGTTCGTTTACTACGGCCAAACGAACAAGATGATTGCGACCGCAAACTTCGATCTGGATGCGCCGGTCGGGAATGACGATTGGATACCCCTGCTGTGTGTTTTGGTATTCACGGTCGCCTTCTCGCTTGGTATATCACCGATCTCGTGGCTTCTGGTGGGTGAGCTGTTCCCGCTGGAGTATCGAGGAATTGGAAGCTCCATCGCCACCAGCTTCAGCTATTTCTGTGCCTTCCTCGGTGTCAAGACATTCATGGATTTCCAGGTATGCAACGCTACTGTTTTCCCTGCGTAATCGACACTACAAAACATCTGTATTTTAGGCTTGGTTCGGCCTGCACGGTACATTCTGGTTGTACGCCTGCATATCCTGTGCCGGTCTGTTCTTCGTTATCATGGTCGTCCCGGAGACCAAAGGGCGTGATTTGGAGGAAATGGACCCGAAATACGTACGAACGCTCACGATAAATCGATGAGATATGGGAACGCACGTAGAGTACCTAGTATAGTATTTAATGGGTTGCGGAGTTTCCCAATTGTTTGCCTGTCCATCCCCGCTAGCGAGAGTAGTCTTACTACTGGCCGCCGTCTTATCGCAGTGTTACTTAATTTGCTTAGTTTTAAGGTGCTTCCTAGAGATATTTATATGAAAAGAATGCGCGCGAAGCAGAGAGTGTTTGAGTGGGTGTAAGAGCAGAACATCGAACGATGTAAAACATTTCTAAAATGTTCCTAAGTAAACGAAGTGGTATAGTGTGGGTGAGGCTGCGAAAGTAGAACGAACAAAGTTGCTTATAGTTTTTCTCCATTTTAAAATGATGCGCGGTTCGGAGGAACGTCTGCAATCAAGCGAATGTAAATAAACCACAACCTGGCCGTCACTTAATCCGTACTGAGCTAAACTCAATTATCAAGTGGTACAACTATTGACTGAAAGCAAATTGTCAGGCTTGGTGGTTCAGAGCAAGCGAAATCGAATTAGAAATCGCGTGAATTGATTTTTCTGTTTTAAGATATTAGTTTGTAACTGATTAACTTCCAAGGACAACTCACTGTAAATATAGATCCGTTAAACGCACAAAGGAGTATTGATAGAAGAATAGTAAAGCTCGTAAACATACACACACTCGAAATCATTGGTCGGAATTGTCTGGTTGTGCTGGTTGCTTTTGGTATAACTGAATCGAGCAAAGCCACCTTTATCGCCGAGGGGTCAGAACCCATAAGCATCGTAACTTTAGGTCATGTACTTTGTTTTGAATCTAATGTACTAATGTACTAAGTACTTTTTTTCAAAAATCATACAACATGGAATGAAATTTCATGAAATATAGCATGCTGAATCGATAACCCGCTTTAAGTATAAACACCAAAACATTAGAGGCGAATGAACTGCAAAGTTTAAAGCCTCTTAAAAAAAAGAAAGAAAGAAAGAACACCAAAACATTGTCCGTACAGTGCAAAGAATCCCGTGAATCGAATTCCTAATACCAAATCAATATGAAGAACCCATTTTTAGGTTGTTGCTGAAGCGATTTTTGGCCATTCATTCATTGGAACCTCGTTCAGATTGTGCTAAATCGAATGTTTCCGAATTTTTCGCTGAAGAAAACGCACATTTTCGGGGATTGGAAAGGATGTGGAAGCATTGGCGTTATAAAGCAGTCATTGTTGCTTTGGATCATTATTTAGAACAAAGTGAAAATTCGACCCGATACCCAATACAGTCACAGTGACATTGGCGCTGAACGCAGTCCATATCACGATTAGCTGTCGACTGCAGATGTTTCGGTCCCAATTCAGTGCTTGGTGTGAGCCACGCTTGAACTAGTCCAGTAAATCCAAAAGTATTGAATTTGCCCTCGTCCATGGATATGGCATTCTGCCAGAACTCTTCCGGCTCAATCGTGTGTTATTGGGCGTATTCCAGTCGCTCTTTTAGTAGATATTAATGGCTTCATTCGCGCAACGCATCATCGATACCTTTTATCATGGAAGACATTCTATACCAGTGCACAATGGTTCAGGAGGTGCATTCAAGTAGAAATTAGCATTCAGAGCTCGACAGTTATTCTCTAGACAAAAATTAAAACGACAAAGTTATAACATATAATAGAGCTCTCATTTTTATGTTATCAAAAATAGGGTGACCGAAATTGTCGATGAAATAAAAAATATAACTTTATATCTTTATAGATAGAGGTCACCATAGTTCAACAATGTTGTAGTCCCAGTCATTTGAGACATCTTTGTAGAACAAAGTTTTTTTTTCTATCTCTTGAAATAACCGATATAGCGCCTTTTTTCTAAGTTGCGTTAGGGTCACCATGAGAAAAACTGTTTTTTGCTTTAACATTTATACTTCAAATTCTACATACAAACTGTTTACTAATACAAACATTTTGCGATGCAGAACTTGTCATTATCTCAACTTCACTCAACGTTATTGATAATTCTTCCCAAAAAATACGCTCTTTGCAATTGATTGTCATTCAAACATACACAAAGTTTATTGGCGGCATTTGAAAGAGCATAGCTCACTCTACATGTTGTTTTATTTTCAAAACTATGTAATTTTTCGTGTTTGAGTAAATTAAAATTGAAATTATGAGTTTTTGGGTGAAAAACCATCAATAACTTTGAGTAGGATTTAGGAATTGACAAGTTCTGCATCGCAAAATGTTGGTCTTGATGAGCTCTAAAAGTTGTACGAAGACAGCTTTGATGTAGAATTTGAAATATAAAAGTTAGAGCAAATAGAACCCGCTTTTTCACCCTAATACAACTTAGGAAAAAAGCGCTAAATCGATTATATTAAAATATAGAATAGGGCTTTGTTCTACAAAGTTGTTGAAAATAATTGGGGCTACAACATTTTCGAACTATGTTTATCTCTATCTATAAAATTATATTTTTTAACAAAATTATATTTTTTATTTCAACAATTTTGGTCATCCTACTTTTGATAACATAAAAATGAGCGCTCTATCATATGTAACAACTTTGTCGAAGACAGTTTTTGTCTAAAGAATAAATATTTGCCACAAAGTTGTTTTTAACTAAATTGCATTAGGGTAACCATGAAAAAAAAACAATTTTTTTGCTCTAACTTTTATATTTAAAATTCTACATCAAAATTGTCTTCGTACCAATTTTAGAGCTTATCAATACCAATATTTTGCGATGCAGAATTCGTCAATATCTTAATCCTGCTCAATGTTATTGATGGGTTTTAGCCCAAAAACTCATGATTTCAATTTTAATTTACTCAAATACAAAAAAAAATAAAATATCTTTGAAAATCACATATTACAAAGAGTGAAATTTGTTTTGTCAAATTCCGTCAACAAACATTTTTTATGTATGCCCCAGAAAGAATGGCAAGAAATTGAAGAGTGTTTTTTTTTTGGGAAGAAATATCAATAACTTTGGGTGAAGTTGAGATATTGACAAGTTCTGCATCGCAAAATATTTGTATTAGTATGTTCTAAAAGTCTTTCGAAGACAGTTTGTATGTATAATTTGAAACATAAAAGTTAGAGCAAGAAAACAGTTTTTTTCATGGTGGCCCTAACGTAATAGAAAAAAAACTTTGTTCTACAAAGATGTTTCTAATAACTGGGACTACAACATTGTCGAACTATATTTACCTCTATCTACAAAGATAAGAAAGTTATATTTTTTATTTCATCGATAATTTTGGTCACCCTATTTTTGATAACATAAAAATGAGAGCTCTATTATATGTTACAAATTTGTCTAAGACAGTTTTTGTCTAAAGAATAACTGTCGAGCTCTAAATGCTAATTTCCACTTAAATACATCTTCTGGACTAGTGCAGTGCAGTCTCCTGGAGTGCAGTGGTACTCAACCTTTCTTCATTAGGGGCACGAACACGTGTTAGGCTTGGTGTCGCGGGCCGCAAAAATAATAATGCATAGTTCACAACGTGGCATGCGCTGAACCGGGCCCATATCTGCCGTGATCTCGCAAAGTGACGCAAGCGCCAAAATTGACATTTCACTTTTTATGTTAGAGAATACTTTTTATTATAAAGAATACCAAATCCTTTTAAACGACTGCAAAGTTTTACAGAAATGTGAAAAAATGACCCCGTAAAGCTTGAAAACGAAATGGCGCAAGCGCCATTACCACTGTGATGTGGCGCAAGCGCAATTGCCCTTATGATGTGACATAATTTGATTGTGATGCGATGTGATTTTCTGATCTGTTCGGATGGCATAGAATGAACGAGTAGGGACGGCAAATTTCACATAACAACATGTTCCGTAATGGACTTTTAGCCGAATGAGAATCACATGCCTTCTTTCTTGTAAAAAAACACTTTTCCGAAAAACTCGTCATGCCAAATATATAAATCAAAAACAGTCGATCCCCGTGCAGTGCTACATTTATAACAGCATTTTTGTTTTAGAACTACAAATCATGTACTTAGAAGCTCTTTTTGAAAGCCTCGTCAAATATTTAAATTCATGAAATCTAACTCACCTTGAAAGAAAGAAAAACCTAGATTGAAGCGTATTGTTGTTCTCACATATTGCACATAACGATTGTAACTAAATAGTTAAAACTCATCAATTCAATTGTTGATTACAAAGATTTCTCAATAGCGTCCTTTATCTTCAGGTATAAAAGGGACAAAGCTTCTTGACGATGTTTACTTACCTCACCTGCTCAATTTCTCTTTCGGATGAATTGAAGCTGAGTGTTGAACGCCAATCGGTTGTGGAAACAGCGATTAAATTTGTTGTTTCCACAACAAACTGGCGTTGGTAACATAGCTTTAATAAAACAGTTTTATTTTCAAAAATCAAGCCGGTGGCAATGTTTTTCCACAATTTGTACAGATCAGATTTTCGTAATGTACGCGTATGCTGATTATACATGTAATTTTGCGAAAAGTCTCGTACTGAAAATTCTTCCCTCTGTCGCTTGCATCACTTTGCAAGATTACGACAGATATAAGCTGAACTAAACAACAACCTCATACGTTTTAATGAAAAAAACATCTTCTACTGGGTTCCTGATTACTCCGGAATTCTCGGAAACACAGCCACTGACAAACAAGCTGGCTCGGGGAGAAGTGATGAACCTCAATATACAGTCAATCGCAAAATTGAGTTGATGCTACTTTACGTTACTTTCCATCTATTTGGTATAAAACACCTTTGTTACAATAATTATTTTGATGCAAATTAATTACTCACTCATTCAACTAGTTATACACGCAATACAATTTCGCGAAAAGTTATTTGGTGAATTATTTAATGATGACAAAACAGGATGCATTGGTGCACAGGTATATCTGTGGTATAACCGAAAGGTTGACGTAGGACTATCCTTTATTTAGTAATCATTTGTTTGAAGTTGAATCTAAATCCATTCTGAATGAATGAATAAATGAATATTTAGATGACTTCGAAAACGAGATCCGTACGTTGGAGACACAAGGTTTAATGCATCCAACATTGGATACGAAAATATGCTACTGATGGGGAAGAATAATCTTCAGAAGCTTTCCTGCTAATTGCACTTGATTGAAAAATCACAAAACCAAATGTATTTGGTCGCAGTATTATATGGATAGAAAACATTAAAATTAACTCTTTCGCTTGAATGTAATTTTCAATTCCAAGGGGAACTGGCAGATTAGTGTTCAGCAACGATGACATCTTTCCGGAATCTTCTCGATGCTGGATAACAACCAAACGAAAAGGGTTCCGCGCGTGTATGTGTGTGTGTGGCGGCAACTCCGGTGCCTCAAGCGGAAACAATTTTCGATGCTGGTACTCTCCTGGTCGCCTTTTCAGTGGCATCACTCTCCTCCTGATAGATTCCCTTCTGGCCTAAGGTGCACAAACAGGCTCTTGGTGACACCGTTCATCAGCGCTTTCATGATGAACGAAGTTAGCTTCACCACAATAGCGACAACATGCTCTAATCACTGTTCAATTATAACTGAGTGGATTTCCGAGCGACGCTCCCTTATATACCGATTTGGGATTTCAATAGCCTGTTTTCAAAGCAATTTCAAGGCTATTGAAACAAGTTTTTGGATCAAAAAGTAACAAGTAATGCGTAGACATTTTATCTTTCGAATGAAGTGTTTATCATACCATTTCGTTCAGTTGTTTAAGAGCTATTAACGCTTAAAATCTCGGTCTCCGGCGTAATGCTTTCGTTTTCGAAACTTTGATTTTACACCCCGGTATAGAAATGAAAAACGTAGTCCTACGTCAAAACCTCAATTTGAGGCATTACAAAATTTAGTGAACACCTCAAATTGCTTCAAACAAATCAAACTTGTATGTAAGATCATTGTCAATCAGGATACTTTTTTCGCCAATGTGTAATATCAACACCAAACAACTGCTTGGACAGTGTTGGGTTTTATTTTTTCTTGTTATTTAAAAAAGTTTTTATCAAAATGGCAAGTAAGAGGAAAGAAACCGATATTGTTACACGTACTATGACAACAAGTAGGACTTCTTCGACAAGTCGACATTGCAACCACTCTACAATAAAGAAAATCATAAACAAGTGGAAATACGAAGAAATCATGGAAAATCTCCCTAGTAAAGGACACAAACGGGTCCTGTTTTCCGATGATGAACGGATAATTGTGCGAACATTTCGAAAGAACCCTGAAACAAACAATCCTAAATTGGCTACCGAAGTAGCCGGCATCATTGAACGTCCTGTCAGCTCAAACACCGTCCGGAGAGTAGCATACAGGAAAAATCTGAGAGGTCGTGTTGCCCGTAAAAAGTATTTCATCCCAAAGGTGAATATAAGGCATAGGTAAACAGACCTAAGTAATTCTGTAACAAGGTCTTTTATACGGATGAGACGAAAACCAATCTTTTTGAATCGGATGGATGTGGAGGAAACCAGGATCGGTGCTCTAGATTCAGCATTTTGTTCCCACAGTAAATCATGGCGAAGACAGTCAGCTGATGGAAGATTTTTTGTTTGTTTTTTAAACATGAAGTAGAAATGTGACCATTTTGAATTATTTTCTTATCACTACGTAAGAGTAAAGGGGATCGATTTTACGATGAATATAAGTTGCTTTCGATTATTTACTTTTACTCAAGAATAAAAAACCAACACGGGGCACTCATTTGTTGAGGGTTGTATACCTTGTCATCCATCTGACATCATCCGTTGGATGAAACATCAGGTCCGCTTAAACTGGGATATAGCCTGTAGAAACATTCATCCCGCCCATCTTCACAAAATCAAAAACACCACTATTCCATAGTTTGAACGCAATGTCCTGGAAAAATGATAATGAAGATGGTGAAGTTCCGAGCGACATAGAATGCGCTGCCGTAACTATTTCTCAAATCGTGACGTCACTATTTGTGTTTATATTTGATTGCCTGATCCATGTGAAATTGCTATTTTTAGTAAGTGTTTTATCAATAAAAACATACATTTTATTGAAGTTCCGCGGATCATGAGTATAATGTGGACCTTGGACTTGGACTATGCAATACTTGCTCCATTTGTCTTATACACTTTCATCCACTTTTTCTTTAAATCCTTTCTTCCCTGTTATCCGGAGCTCACCCTTCATAATCGCCCAGAATTTTTCTATTGGGCAAAGCTCTGGCGAGTTTGACGGATTTGCCTTCTTCGGTACAAATCAACATCGTATCACGTAATGGCACAATGCCAGATCCGGTCGAAACAGAGTGTCACTTTCGTGGGACTGGAGGAAGGGCAGCAGGCGCTTCTGGAAGAATTCTTATTTATATATTTGACCGTTGATGGAGCCGTTCATTATGTACGACTTGCTGAATTTGTCGCCTCATAGTTCGCCTGCCACACCAAGTTCTATCTGGGAAATTTGTCGACCTTCTCCTTCCGGAACTTCTCCGGAACATCCAGGTGGGACTTGCCGGCGAAAAACTCCAGGTCGGATATCTGCTTCACTTCCTCTTTAATGTACGTCACGTCGTCCTTCAAGATGCATTTCGACTGCATCAACCACTCGTGGTTAGCTAGGCTAGGCTAGGCGCCTTCTTTACATTGAAGACATGAGGTCCGGCCAGCTTCATTGTCTGCAGACGAAAGAATTACCCTTCTTGGCCATGTCCCGAATCGAAAGATTCGGATTGCGCTTGAAGTAATCCCTCACCTACCTTGCCTTGACGGAGTCAGTCGTCTTCGCTTTTCTTCCGCTACCAGCTCACCGCTGGTCTCGTCTCGTCTGAGTCTCCATTATGGTGCCAATGAAAATGGTCATTTCAAATTCCAAAAAGTTACCCCGTAAAAAACTGTTCACCACCTCGAAAAAACACCCTATGCAAAATATCAGCTCAATCGGACTCGAGGGAGAGTGGTGCAAAGCGGTCAAAGTTTGAATAGTTTTTGAATATCGAAAAATCACCTAATCAATTATCTCGAATTTTTATCATAAAAAAAAATGTTTTTTTTTTAGCACTTGGTCATTTTTCCGCCTGAAAAAGCGATTTTGACTAAATTTTTTTTTGAGATAACTGTAAATCTCGACGTGTCATGCAATTTTAAGACATTTGACATCAATTTTTTTTTTTAAAGCCCGATTTCCGGTGATTTTTCGGTTTTCAGAAAGCTGAAATTTTAACGTCTGCGACACCAGTAAATGAAGTCCGAATGAGCTAAAATTTTACATAGGGTATATTATCGTGCAAATCAACCTTTTGCAGCAAGTTTCGAACGAAAAATCGAGATAACTATTTTTATTGGCACGCTAAACCATATTTTTCATTTCGTATTCCGAAAAAAAAACTGAGTCCCAGAGTGTCGGTTTTTGACATAAAATTTTTTTCGGGATGACACTATATCTCGATGTTTCATGCATTTTTAAGACATGTGGCATCAATTTTTTTTTCTCGAAAACCCCGATTTCCCTTCCTCGGGTGATTTTTCGATTTAAAAAAACTCAAACTTTGACCGCTTTGCACCACTCTCCCTTAAGTCCGATTGAGCTGAAATTTGGCATAGGGTGTTTTTTCGAGGTGGTAATAGGGTAACTTTTTGAAATTTTAGGGTCGATTTTTTCCCATACATTAATTGACACCCTAGTCCCCATGAACGATTTTACCACACGGGACACGGTCGAATGGTCTATTTCCAACTGTTTTGCGATCAACCTTTGGGACTTGTCTAGATTTTCAACCACCACACTCATATTTTTTGTCGAAGCACTTCTTGCTTGGAAGCCATCTCGATAACCACTTGAGATCGTGACGAAATTTTACACATGTAAACATTACACTCTGAACTAGTTTTACTCAAAAGTTCATCTATTTTTATCCATGCAATTAAAAATTATACACAAAAGAAAGTGTTTTTTTTCGAATACAATCTTTATCTTGGTACTCAGAACAATGTTACGTGATTTGTTATGTGTTATTTGGCAGAGGAATCTCAACTTAGTATTGATAAAGAAACAACCCAAGTGATACTTAAATGAGAAGGCATAGCTCCCCGAGGAACGTTAGTGCCATCGAAGAAGATGTTCTACTTTGAAACATTCAATAAAGGGCGACACGAAATTATGGTAACACAACAAATTTACTCTAAATTCTCTTGTATTTACCGCATAAAAACCAAATTCATATTGAAATTTTCAATGAAACCGGCCAAAATTATGGTTTTTCATTGTACTGCTCCAAAAGCACAAACGAAAAAGTTTTTGGGGGCACTCCGTTTTGTAAATTTAATCATTAATAGTTAATTTTCTAATTAAAGCTTACTTTGGTTGCCACAGGATAACCTGCCAATAAAGTGTTTCGCTGGGAAGCTTGCTCTTTTTTCTTAAAACAATCATCCAATTAGAAGTTATCTTTTACGGTTCAAAACTCCTGTCCTGGTATTTGTTGGAAGTCAGTGAAATGCTGAACATGCTGAAATATTGGAATTTCATAGGATATATGCAAGGCCATGGTACTCGCAAAGGAATGACCTTTACGATTTAAATTTTTAATAATAGAGATGGAATCATTACGATGTCTATGTCGACAAGTTAATAGTAGCTATGGTTCATAAACCTCACACAAAACTATGATTCCTGTAGCTCACTAAAAACAAGGCCTTAAGCATCTTACTAATGCCAAGTAAAACAATTACGAAGTGGAGGAATCGTAGTGGAATATCCGTTTCCTATGAGCAGCGTGCCAGACTGTAAAACATTTTGTCTATAATTAAGGTGAGGAAAGGTCGTCTTTCACTAACTCATCATGAAACTTGGCGGCGAGGGAACATATTTGTAGATCAGCAGATCTGCAACTGACGACGAACAAGTGCAGTATGAACTATCGCAGAAAACGACTTTAAATGATCAGATATACCAAAAACAAACCATTACAACAATGAAAAATGCAACATTATAAATTAAAAATATCGCCTATTTTCCTCGAATCAATAAGTAGATGCCTAAATGTGTCCAGCTGTGCTTAAGTAGTGTTTAATTTGCTGATGACGCTTGAAAATAAATCTCGTAAAGCAACCCCCCTTCCCGCAAATCTACAAAAGCCCATTAAATACTAGACGGTACTCTCTCGTACGCGTGCAGTCGACAAAACGACGAAAAACATAACATAATAATTATCAACCGAGTAGTTGAAACATCTAGATCAATTAACAAACGATGGGTCAGATTAAACTTTTTCGACAAATTGAATACGATTGAGTCCTTTCATAGAGACAATAATTTATAAATATAGAGATATAGTACACACCAGTGTAACCAGATCGCATTGTTTTAAGGCGCAAAAGCGAAGAAAAATTATTAGAAGATAGCCGATGTATCATATCTGCAAGAAGAAAATCGTTTTTATATACAACTAACATTTATACGAGATGGGAATCACTGTTAGCCATTGAAACAAAGTAGAATCATGCATATATAAATAGTAACAGCGCTTATGTACAGTTCAATTATTTATTTCTATAAATAGGCCACAATGGCACATGTAGCGTGTAAGTTATTTGGCTATAGCATAAACAACTATTTTTACAAGCCATGGTAGAAACTTAGTTTCAAGTTTCTGAGCTAATCAACGTTTAGACACAATGAGTGAGCATTTTATATCAAATCAAAAAACTGACAAGTTTGAGATAGCGAATATATAAAGAAGAAGAAAAACTACAAGAACTAATGGCTCCACTTGAACTCCCGGCGCGGCCGCACCTAATTTACGTATAGGAGCTGAATTCAAACGAATACAAAACAAAAAAAACGATGGTTTTAACCCGTAGTTCAACCTCACATATCGTGTACAGAATTGGCACAGCCCTTCGAGTCAGCCGAAGATGGTGGCACAACATCGCCAATCTTGTACATACACACACTATCCGACAAGTACAAAATTTAACTTGTATCATTTTAGTCTGGAAATATCAACTCATATCCTTTTTATCGATAGGCAAAGTTTTCCACTCGATTCCATTTTCCTGAGATAGCTAAAATGCACGTATCGATACTTACATACCTACACAGCACACTTCCTTGCGCGTAGCCCTAGTAGACTATCAGTCGATCTGATAGATGAAAGCGAGAAAATAACGACAATATTAGATGTGAATCAGAAGGGAAAAGATTACGATCAACACTGTCGTATCATGACAATAACTAGCGTCTAGCATTATTCCTAAGTCACCGATAGAATTGTATTATACCGAGGCAATGTACAATAACACAAAGATGGATTGTACTTCAACGCGAAAATAAAAATAGAACAGAAATTACGATAGAGAAAACAGTAGTGACTTTTTTACAATTTAGGGTAATGTACTATAATAATGGAATTAAAAACGAGTAACGAGAAAGTCGTTCGAACGCTTTAACATTGCTAGGTTATTTTTGCTAGAAACAAGTAAACGTTCATCTTTAGCTTTGCTAAAACCAATTGAGCCAACTCTCAGATTGAGATTGTATTGAAGTGTATAACAAAATCACGTATGCGCATAAACTATAGCTACTAAATAAGACGAACGAAAGCAAAAAAAAAAACAAAATCAAGTTTCCAAGATTCTAATTTTCATCTCAACTACTAAATATCTAAATACGGATGCGATGCAGCAGCAGCGAGTTCTTGTTAATCTTTTCTAGATTTTATTCCAAAATAAAGAATTAATTATGAACCAGTTTTAAACAACAACAAAAATCATTAGAAGTTACACAGTATTTTCCGCCAATTAGCAGCTTTTTGAGCAAGAACGAAATACTTATTGGGAGAAAAAAAAATCTCAACTATACCGAAAGGGAGGAAGAAACTATTCATCTCTGTGAAGTTATTACTGTGAAATACAGTAATAAATCAACGATTCAATAAAATTTTAGTTTTGCTATATGGTAATTTTCGTCGCGAGAGGATACTTTTGACACTTTTTGAAACATTTTTTCTTACTTTATATCTGCTGACAAATTCTTCCTGAAGTATGACATGTTCCTAAACATTGTACCCTGTACCCTGCTTAAAAATTCCCTTGAAAATTGTCCAGTAACGTTCGATTGGTCGCAGCTAGGGACAAACCGCTGGATTGATGTTTTTTCGTCGTACTTTTGCCATTGCTATCGGAAACATACTTGTTGGAATTTTTCTCGGTTGTTTTCATAGATTTATTTATTAGGTCCTCCTCCGTTTTCGCCACTAAATTGTTAGAGTAGACCGTCCGCTTCAGGCTTGCCCAAAATTTCTTGATGAGATGCAGCTAGGGGACGTTCGGAGGGTTGATGGATTTCGGAACAACGGGCCCTATTATGTAAATCGAGTCGATAAGAATCGACCATCTCTATCACTATTACATCGAGCAAAATTTCGTCTTTTATAAATCCAGATAATTCTATTTAGTCTAGTTCTTGCTAGAACTTTATCTAGAACGTAATCTTCCCGTTCACCGCAAGTTCCGAACGGAAGAAGAGCGGCTTTTACATCCCCTTTTCGCTGATGGTTAGCCACAGAAGCGCCTTCTTTGGGAACTTGGTGTAGGAGACGTACTTCTCGTCGGAACTTACCTACTTGGTGGGGGACGTAAAAGTGCTGATTCCCTGACAGTCGTTGCCATCCAGTATTAATTACGTCTCGTCGTCAATGACGACTGCGATACTCCGCTTCGTCGGAAAAATTTCATTCTCCATCTCTTTCAGCTATTGTTTATAGTTCACAGCTTGCTGTTCCGACATGACCGGTCTTGAATTACGTTTCCGCATGATGATTTCTATCTCCGCTAGATATTTCCTCAATGTCTGGCTCGTTGCTCCGACCTCCCGGCTCAAATCCTGGAATAATGTAGCCACCTTTCACTTCGTCTTCTGCTTTAGTTTTAGCTGTAGTTTACGATAACGTTGCATCGGCAATAATTCCAATGCAAGATACTGGACTATTGGTCGCACGACCCCTGAAGAATTGGGCAACAAGAAGTGGTTTGGTGTAAGGGATTACTCATTGCTGGAGCTTGAGCTTGGGTAGACAGTACACTTCGTAGTTGCTCTCCGTGATTGACCTGAACCAGTCTTGCTAGTGGTCACCATCGCATGACTATTCATGAAGACGTATGTGCTGTGTCATTAATGAACATAATAAAATTGACAGTCAAACGCCCGTCGAACTAAAAATGTCATATGACATTTTGACTTATTTTCGTCTGATTCATTAGATATTTATAGTCCTGTAATTAAACAACAGTGTTTACGGGGAACGCTCACCGCTTAGAACGATCGTTCAACACTTTCGCACTTGATAGGGCAGAGTTTGACGGTTGCTGTAATATAAGCAATCCGTCCAAATACCATCCATCGTGTGTGAGTGAGGAGGTGAATGTTTGTGTGCAGCTACGCTTGAAAGCAGAATGAAAAGAGAAAACGAATGCATACCACTGTAGTTTTAATGTCATTTGACATAAAATTTGTCATTTGACATTAAAATTACAGGCCAATTAGCCAGAATTAAAGGATGGTTATGACCACAATATTCCCAACATGAAAGCCAGGCAGTCCCTCACACCTAGCGGTGAACCTGGGACATACGAATACGACGTGTTCCGGTGTTTCCACCACATCGTCACACTCCGAACAGAGTGGCGAACGTACGTACCCGAACCGATGTGAATATTGCCTGAAGTAGACATGTCCTGACAGGAGCTGCGTGAAGCCAAAATTTGTCTCCCCGTGCTTCCTGTTCAATCAGATCGATAGTACCGGTATGAGCCTATACGATAACTGCCCTCTAGCTTCCTAAAAGTCTGCGCAGGTACCCAGGAACCGATTCGATTCGACGGGCGTCACTGGACTGGATCTTCACCATCACGACACGGCCCGCATCTCGGCACAACTTCTTCAAACAGTTCAATTTGATCAGTCTAGCTGGTCTAGCTCCTCGGTACATCGTACTATGATCCTCTCTGTCAACCGTTTTCTGCTCGTTGGACGCGTCTTCTGAGACTTCACATGCTCTCACCAGTAATTCTGTTAACTTTTCCGCGTTCCAGTTTGGAACGTCACCACCTTCATCCCATACTGAACGAGAAAGTTCGATCACACTGTATGGAATGTCATAATTAGTCCTAAGTTCCATGTATCATTGTAATGGCATTAGTATCTGGTTGCGGTAATTTAAAAGGTTCCACCTTACACCGCAATGATCAATATACTAAAATAAAAATAAATAATAAATGATCTGTCCGTCACCCATCTGTCCGTCACCCATCTGTCCGTCACCCATCTGCCGTTATCACGAGTTGCTCGATACGGCTCAGCTATGAATGTAACGTCGCATTTTTTGTCTGCTGTTGACTGACCCAAATAGTTGCTGAGTTGAGTTGCAATGATTGAGATTGATCTGGATTATCTTCATTACTGCGAATCTGCAACGCCTTCTTGTACGAGGGAAATTTGAAGCCTCTTGTCGTATGGTCACTATCGTTCTCTGTTTCACAGAGCATGCATCTCAGTTGCTTCGTGCAGTCTCTCTCCACATACAACCTTCCCCGCCACATTTCCTACACAGATCAGATCTGTCGGAGCCTGTGCAAATACTTGCCAGATGTCCGAAGCCCATCCGCTTGATCACCCGAGGCACAATCTTCAGCAATCACACCTACTATCTTACCCGGATCATTTTAATCCTTCCTCTTCCTTTTGCCCGATCGTGAGTTCCGGGAGACCTTCGGCGTCTCCTGTATCTCAATGGTCCCTATCCTCGACGAGTGCCTTTTCAGCAACCTCTGTTCTTAGCTGCAGCTCCTTTTGCTCGCGTTCAGCAAACATAACGGCGGATCTGATACTCGTCACTAGCTGTTTGATTTTCAAATAAACGTTTCTATTCTTTACGAAACCATAAAACTCGTCCACCTTCTTTCTGACGTCCGTGATGTTGGACCTCCAAAGTAGTAGCCCTTCTTAGGATGTAGTCAGCGTGGATACCTGGCTTTGTACATAGCCAAGATCTACCTGGAGTGCTTGCTGCTCTTCTTGTGGTTTTGTTATGCTGGTACTCGTTGAGGCCTCTCGTGGTGACTTTTGTGACAGGTGACTTTTGCATTCTTCCGCTTCTCGTTAACACATTTTCCTCTCCTTCGTTTGTTAGGGCGATTTTTGTAATTATCCAAGTTTTTAGGCCCCCGCTTCGGGCAGCTATTTCCATTCGTTGTACATAATCACTTGTTGTGACCCCGTGGTTATCTTTGCAAGCAGTGAAGCCTTTCTATGGCCCCCTTCACGGAGACCGTGATCAGAGCCGAATCAGCGTTAGTAAGGAATGTGGCATTTGAGCCTAGTACCTAGTGCTGAGCCTAGACGAGCTTCGAACGTACCCGGAGGCCTGCCAAAGTTTCACCGGGTCGATCAAAATTAGCTTCAAGTAGCGTCAAATGAACACTCAAAATATTACCTAACGAATTTCAAGCACGAGACAGCAGTTGTGCTGCCAACAAATGTTTTCCGGATTGCTTCGATACGATCTGTTATTGTGAACACTTTTATTCGTTACGTAAGCACTGGCCGATTAGCGATTTTTACATACCTTCTACTCCATTGCTTTTATTTGAATTTATTAGCTTTTAGTGATGATGGATTTTAAGATTTAAAAAATTCAAAATGTCTAATATATGAGATAAATATACATTTCTGGTAGAAAACTATAGAACACTGAAGTGTCGAAAGTATCCTTGCTCGACGAAGTATCCCCATACGACGGCACCATAATTTATAGTTGTTGATAACCAAAAACAAATACTAATGTTCGTTTCTGTTTTAGCTAATAAAAATCGATCCGAAATGTAACTTCCGATCATATTTTGATTGTGAATCAAAATAATTCATATTCAAACAATTTATCTTCCTAATCCCGTGCCTTTATACTTAATTAATGAAAAAAAACTTTTGTTCATTTTGACAATGTCAATCGTTGCAAACTAAGTTTATCCAATCTCCAAGCCTAACGATGGACCACGTCCAAGTCGAATACACACACAAGAAAAAAAATCATATAAATTTGGTTCCAATATAAAAACCGTATTCTAAATAATTTTAAAGTAAACCAACTGAGTAGAGACATAAAGAAAGCATAACATAAACAAAATAGAAAAACACCTAATTCACTGAAAACTCCAAAACAAATGTAGCTTTAAATGTGGACAATAAAATGATAGCCATTTTGATTACTAACCGATCAAACTACATACACATATATGATGAAATGAAAAAAAAACACAAACACATGTTGAAGTGAACTAAACAGAAACATAGTAGTGATGATAGAAACAAAACGAACTAAATCTAGAGAAACCTTTATAACCTGGAATAACGCCGAGTGTCAATTAAGTTGTTGAAACGTTGAAAAAAATTGTTTAATATTTATCTATTCTATTTTCTAAAGAACCGAAACAGTTTCAGTTCTAGATGCGGTTGGTTAACTTAGAGAAAGAGAACAAGTGTAAACATATATGGAAAAAATTGTAGATAATATATCGAGCTAGTTTCGTTCCGAACGGATTGTTCCATTTAAAAATAACTCATTTGCTTGGCAAAAGTTCAACTTTTAAAGAAAAAACAAATATAAAAAAAGCATTTAGTGGAGGGACATGAAGCCGTTTCGACCACATTTGTAAGATTAAACTAGAGAGAAGAATAAATCTATTTGCAGAAATCCTGCCAAGTGTTGTATACATGAACGAAAAGATACCTTAGATCACGCTCCATTTACTCGTCTATATTTTCGTTTGGTGGATTAGATTGATCCGTCCCATAATGTGCAACTGCTTCCTCCAACTGTTCCGAGAGACTGTCTTTTAGGGTCAGGAGTGATACGATATCGTTCCTCAACTTGTTGTTAGATTCCCGTTCCGAGTCGAGCTCCTCCTGGAGAGTCTTCAGATGATCTTCCAACTACGCAAAGAAAAGTATAATGAATACAAAATCTATAGATGAAATTCTTCAACAGTCAACATTCAAACCTTCTTATACAGATCCGAGCCTTTCTCCAAGCTTGTCCTGCCTTCTGACTCATTCGACCATGCCCTTGCTAAAACAGGAGAGCTGAAACAATAAAAAAACACCACCAACTCTATACTTACATTCCAAGTCCAAAATTATGCGATTCTTCTTGCTATTTTCTTCCTGTAGAGTTTTGATTTCATCTTTATAACTTCCAATAGCCATCGCAGCTTCTCCGGCAATTTTGTTCGAAGACTCTGCCGTTTGCACAAGAACTTTGTGCTCTGCTTCCAGTTTCTGCAAGTGACTACCAAACAAGAAGAGATATCTAACTTTCTAAAATCAGTAAGCTAAACAAAACTATTCCTAACCCATTGAGCGTATCCATTGCCTTCCACATTCGCTCGCTGGAATCCGACGGTTGACTGTGTGCTGCCTGCAAGGATTTCACCTGCTCCTGTAGCCGTTTGTTCTCCCGCGCAAGCTCCATTATCTTCACCTGGAACGACTGCAGCTTGGTGTTCAATCGCTCGTGATCATTCGTCTGGAAAAGTCTTTATAATATTATTCCATTGATAACATAAGAACAGTTCACGCTACCATCGCCTCCAGCTGCACATTATGCCGTGCGGCTTTCTCCAGTAAATCCGTGCGAATGGCATCCTTCTGATTGAGCGCATCCAGGGCTATTTTAAGTTGATCCCTTAGGTCGGCGATTTCTCGCTCATAGTTTTTTACGTCCTGTTCGAGAATGGATTTGGTCCGACTGGATTCCCCCAGGGCGGTTGCCAGCGTTGTGACTTCGTTCTTAGGAAAATCATTTGAACACATGGAAACTTTCTAGGAACAGACAAAACAACTTACCCGTTTCGATTGCAGTTCGCAAATGCACTTGATTAGATGGTTTCGAATGTTTTCTAGATCGAAGTCGTTTTTAACTAGAACAAAATCCTGATAATCCATGGCTGGAACAGTTTTTGAAACGCTGACAATTTGAGCAAAGCAAAATTATGACGTCTATGTTCATTTGACAGCAGGGCAAATAGCGTTTCATCACAGAATTGCATACCTTCGGGTGTTTGTTTTGTGAACTTTACAAATCAACGCCGGATCACAGAGTTGAATTTCTCAGGCAACTCAACAATTTAAATTGATGCATCAATGCAGTCGGCAAATGAAGTCATAAATCCTCTGATTTATTAAGATTTAGATGCGGTCATTGAAGATAAATGCGAAACAGATGAGTGGTTGGTACTTAAACAATTAAATAATATGCAAGTTGAGAATGCAAAACCACGTGTTCAGCATGAGTGTCGTTAAAGTCCGCACTATCGATGATGACTGAGAGAAGATCTAGGCGCAGCTAGAGCGTTAACATGACATCACCTTCGTTAACGGTGATCTCAGCCATCAGATCAGATCGATAATTAGAAGATTCAGCCCAAACCAACGAACCAGTGAAAACAGTACTAGATTCAAAGACTTCGTTGCGTTCAAGATCATGGCCGTACGTAGCAACCACGTGTAACGCAGCGTGCCATATCACGCTCACTTGAAATCACCACAGCGAAAAACAGAAACACATATCGAACACATTTTGATCGATAGTCGACATTCCTCGAGCACCATAGACGACAAATTGTTTTCTGTATTTCTGTATTATGTGATTTTCAACACTGTTTGGCTGGTTTGTCACTTTAATTTTAGACGACCAATATCTTTTAAACATTCGAGACAGGCGTACCCCATGGTATAATCTAAAGCGAAAGCTACAACCGAACCACGTTGCATCTCAAGAGCATAGGTTCGAAGTTGAGTTCCCGGTGAATGCACCGGTTATTAGCAGTTAAAGCAGCACCTATCAGCTAAGCGAAAACTGTCTCACGATTCGTAAATCGTACATAAGGATGGGTTTAGACTAGTGATATATTCATGTGAAGAAATATGATGAGATTTATAGAAATCGCATCAACCGTTTACACTAGCGTGAACTTCTATAATGAATATATTCATATTTTCGGTGAATTTATTCACCTGAAGTAGAACTACATCCAACTTTAGTGATTTCTCACCAGTGAGAAATTCACAAGCGTTTACATATGCTGAATTTATTCTAGTTGTGTATACTTCGAATAAATGTATCATATTTATTCTCACCCATTTACATCTATTTTCACGTGAATAAATCCATCTATAGCTATAGATCTCCCTAATGTAAGCCCGTCATAACGGAGCAGCTGGTGCGACAACGAATGTCAAGCAAATTTAAACAATTGAGAAATTGTGAAATTGTCTGCTTCTAGAGTAAGAGAGGATATCTTTTCTCAAAGAATGCTTGAATGCTCTTGAAAGGTCTCACACAACGTGTGCTTTGCTTATTAGTTTAAACTTTTCAATATATAATCAGTCCTGTAGTATAGGGATAGATCCAACAACATGTTATCTCATCCCTTTTTGCACCATCTGTTGTATTTTTGACGTAGGGCTACGTCTTTCATTACATTACTGGGGTGTAATTTCAAAGTTTCGAAAACGAGAGAGTGACGCTTGTAATGCAAGGTTTTGAACGTTAATATGTCTTTGGCGGCTGAACGGAGTGGTATGGTAATCACTCCATTCGAAAGACAAAATTTTGAAAATAACAATAAATCGGTGCTGGGACACAAGCTCGGCCAAGGATCGTGCGAGATCCTGGCGGCCGCATTCAGCGAAGACGCCAGTAGCCATCATATCGCGCCGAATATCGTCCAAGCGTGGTGTCGGGAGAATTTGACTGACTTTGTGCCCTCCCAGCACCCCGGACCTCGATCCCCTGGACTTTTTTATATGGTGGCTTAGCAGAGCTAACATAAAGTGAGCACTATGGACCATTTTAAGAAGCTCATTTCCAAGATCTGGGACGAGATGCCGATGGACCAGGTACGTGTCGCGTGCAATTCTTTTGAGAAACGTCTTAAGCTCGTCGCACATAACAAAGGGCTCCCAGCTAATATGTCGTAAAGGATCTCAATAAACACAGTGCCTCAATAAAAATTTACACAGAAAAAATATCTTGTATTCTAATGTGTTAATTTCTAAAGTGTATTCAAACTTATTGAGCACCCTGTACAACCAGGGCATTACATCTCCAATCCTGAGACGCTGTTTGAGCCAAAACTATTGTGAATGGTTCGAAATTTTGGCTGGTAAACGATTGAATGAAGCCGATGGTACCTTCGTATACCTGGAAATCATAAAGTAGACCCCATTCGTGGTACTTAACTTCTTGTCCGGCAAGACAAGAGGTTGGTGCAAATCTTTAAAGCTGTCCAAAAAAATGGAACACACAAGAAAATTCACAAAGAAATTCGAGACAGGGCAATCGGACTAGACCCACGCAAATAACACGATCTTGAGATTGGAAACTCCGGACATAGAATTGCAGGTCCCTCAATTTTCTTGCGAGTACCAGAATTCTTTCGGAAATATTGATAACCCGTAATATCAATATCGTAGCGCTGCAAAAGATTTGCTGAAAAAAGATTCGATAGTGTGATCGTTTCAAGGTGATTATATGTACCATTTACCAGAGGTGCGACAACACATACGAGCCAGGTACAGTGATGGGGGAGATGTAGAAGCGTGTGATGACGTGCTGGTGTCAATCAACGAAAAAATGTGCAGATTGAGGGTGTGAAGCCACTTTTTTAACATCAGCAGATAGCACCAATGACGATAGAGAAGAATTCTACGCACAGCTAGAACGTGAATACTATCGCTGCCCAAATCACGACATCAGAATCGTTATTTATGATTTCAACGCACACACATCTCTTACGGGAAAAAGCACCACCTGGAATAGAAAGAGTGTGAGGAGATTGAGCTGCTTTATCGTTCTCGAGAATCATGAAGGTTCTTCAAGAAACTAAACGCCTCGCACAAGGGTCTGTGCCTCGGGCAGAAATAACTAATAAATAACTACAAAGCTAAATAACTACAAAGCAGCTGGTAAGGAGGGCCTCGCAGCAGATTTTTTTCAAGAGAGGTCAGAGAAAACTTGTAGGTTGTATACACCGGTTAATAGTCAAAATCTGGGATATGGAACTACTCCGGAACAGTGGAAAGAAGGGATAACCGGCCCATCTGCAGGGTTTTCCATTTCGGGCTTCCGAAAGTATACAGTCCTGCGCTGACAACCGTTTGACATAGCTGTCAACCAAAGCGTCATATCGTTAGTTGAATGTCTGCCATTTAACAATATGGATCGTTTTAGCATCGCACAACGTGTTAATTTTGTTAAATTATACTATAAAAATGATGAAAAACCGGCAAATGTTTTTCGAGCATTACGGACGGATTTTGGTCGAGCGCACAATCGCTAATGTAGTGCGTAAATTCGAACAAACTGGATCCGTAGCGGATATTGTAAAAGTTGTGCATCATCGTAATGTGCATTCGGCCGAAAATATTGCTGCTGTTGCTGCCAGTGTGGAGTATGACCCGAATGTTTCGATTCCACGGCGTGCTCAGCAATTGGGCTTGTCAAACACATCATTGTGGCGAATTTTGCATTTGGACTTGCACCTACATCCATTTAAAGTCCAACTGGTACAAAAATTAGAGCGTGGTGACCATGGAATGCGTCGGGCATACGTCGATTGGGTGAACGAACAACAGCAGCAAAATGCTGAATTTTCGCATCAAATTTTTTTCAGCGATGAGGCACATTTCGGGCTCGGTGGCTATGTGAACACCCAAAATTACCGTATATGGGGCTCAGAAAATCCACACGTGATTGTTGAGAAGCCATTGCATCCGCCAAAAGTCGCTGTTTGGTGCGCATTATGGTCTGGTGGAGTCATCGGGCCGTATTTCTTTGAGAATGAGGACGGTGAGACGGTAACTGTGAATGGTGAGCGCTATGGCCGAATGTTAACCGATTTTTTTTGCCACAAATTGAAGATATGGATACGGATGACATGTGGTTTCAGCAGGACGGCGCCACGTGCCACACAACACGACCGAACATGGCCATATTGCGAACGAAATTTGAGGGACGCATAATTTCGCGTTTTGGTGATGCCAATGCCGTCCAGATCATGCGATTTGAACCCGCTAGCCTTTTTTTTGTGGGGTTATGCGAAAGACCGTGTCTATGCCAAATCTTCTTGAACATTTGAAAGACAACATTCGTGAAGTTATGACCGAGATACCGCCCCATATGTGCCGAAAAGTCATCGAAAATTACCTGTTCCGGATCAAGGTGTGCGAGGAAGTCCTAGGTGGACATTTGAATGATGTTGTATTTCACACATAATGGCATAAACCAAACTTTAATTTGAAATAAAAGTTTCATCGAAATTCGAATACTAAGCGTGTTTTATTTCAATTTACTTTCGGAATTTAAAGTTGGAAAACCCTGTATAAAGAACAAACAGGTTCCTGAATAGCCGTCTCCACAATGAAAGTAACAGTTCTGAAAAGAACTGGAAAAATACCTCCTTCTGCTTGGTGAACGGAGTAATTAAATACGTTGTGACAGAATAAAAGCAGATGATTCAGGTTGTGTAGGAAAATTGAAATTCGTTTACTGCTGCTACTGCAGACGACGTGTTTACTGATGTTAATGTTGTTGCGGGTCTCTCTTTTTGGTTGTTGTTGTTGTTGTTGTTAACTACTTCCCGGTTAGAAAATGAATTATCGCTTCGCAGAAGGCGCAGAAGCAGAAGGAGAATCACACAGGAGTAGGACCAGCGACGCAATGTTTGGCTTCTCTTCGAGCTTCAACTGTATTGAACAAAACCGTTGCATGTGACAGCATAAGGAAACATACAAACAGCATAAGGACTGTTGTCTGCTCGCTGGCAAGTGTGAGACTGTGTTTGAGGCCAATGTTTATATGGTGGCTTAGTTGTCTTATTTTGGGTATTCTCCGTGAATAGCATGATATGCACGGTGGATAGGCACGTTAACTCTTGTCGCTCTTTTTGGTCAGTACACAATGAGAAACACATATTTGGCCAATCAAAACAAGGGATTTAGCGCGTTTAAATAATGCTTGAAAATTGACAACTCAACTTATTTCCAGTCGATTTATGCACACATCTTTCCGATCTATTAAGAAATGGTCGAGCTATAAGCGTTTGAAATTTTTTATTGCTTCTTAAATGTTAAATTTTTAGATTTTCATTTCACCCCTTCTTTCTTCATACTAAACGTATTTCTATGTTTAAACGATGTTATAGAAGAAAATTGCTTGCTGATCCTCGGAAATTGACACAAAAAGCACGCGAGTGATTGAAAAAGAACTCCTCAACGTTTACAAGGCTCTGAAGGATCCAGGGAAATGCATGTCACTAGGCTACTCTCAAGTTGACACATCACATGTCATAAAAACGATTTTGCGTAATATGTATTTGAAATATTCCCAAATTTTCGCTACATTTTTAATTTTACCTAGTCAAACCCAAAAAATAACTTATTTACTCAGCACTCCACAATTGCGACAGTCGAAATAAGTTTTTCACAATCGCATTCACATAATCTGAGAAGTTCAAAGCATCCTTTGCACTCTTTATGCCATTATATTAATTCTACAGGATTTTGTGGACTGTTATCGAACAAAACACAGTAGTTCTTTACCCAAAAACAAACCGGCAAAATCGTCCGGTACTCCAGCCAATCGAAAAATACTGTATAATCAAGAAGCTTCTTCGTTTATACAAGATCTTGTAATATTTTCTAGTTTTTCATTACATAAGCTTGAATACATTGATGATTCTATTCTATTATATTTCCATGAAAACTCACAACTATTTCTTCAATTATAACACGTTAAGCCCCGGTCGAAATAGTGGACCGACAGTGAACTTTTCGTCTGGCCCACGTTGGTACCTGCACATCTATAGTGAACCTTTCTAAGAATCATTTTATAGCAATGTTGCTGTTGTTCCTAGTGCCGATACTCTCATAATGAATAGTTCACTGTTGGTCCTACGAGACCGGCGCGAAAAAGACGGAAAATTCAGTGTCTGTACCAAGGGACCGAATTTGATCCTTCAGTAATTTATATATTCACTGCATCATCAATTGGACTAATTGAAACGAAGTGAAACGCAGCGTGTTGATGTAGAATTAGCAAAAAATTCCAGCACGCTCATAATAATTTCATATTCAGGCATCGAATGATTTCGGTGAAAACAATATAGTGATACAAACTCCACCATGCAGATCTCTTTTCCCTTCTTTTGGAAGTCGAAAACACGGTTTCGCAACATCCCATTTAGATGAAGTCCTAGTGTCATATAAGAGTTAAAAGGTTTGCTATCTGTTTTCAGAATAATGGTTTTTATTTCTCTAAGAATTGTGAAAGTATGTGCGAATGTATGAAAATTGACTCAAATCCATAATCGTACTCTGGTTGAAATTTCAACTCGATTCATAAGGCGTTGATCAATTTCAGGATTCCATCATTAGTATGGTATCCCATGTTCATTCGTTAGCCGTTATCTACGAGTTTTTTGGTGTACTCGGAAGAAATATTTATCCATTTTTTGATCAAGTGGTTTTCAAAATCGTTATTTTTAAAAATTTGATGGTTTTTATAAATTTCCTACGCAGATAACTTTCATATTTTTTAACTGGGATTGATGCTGGGAGATTGAGGTATCAAGAACCTTTGAGCAATTTTAATGTAACCACGTGCGATCTATATACCTTATTTTTGACTTCCAAAAGAAGGGAAAAGAGATCTTCATGGTGGAGTACGACTACGAGTTTGTATCACTGTATATTTCCACAATACCCTAAATTCTGCGCTTCGCATACAACTCAACCGAATAGATGGAAAAGCCCACCGGTACTGCTCTTCGTCAACTGATAGTTCGTAGTTCATTTATATCGATTGTCACCACACTAATTATCCCATAAATAGCCTCATTTTTATACGGGTGACTGGAGCTTGCAAGTACATAACGGTTGTCATAATAATAAATTCTTAGATGTAGATGTTTTTGTACCACTTAAAAAATAATTCACAAAGGTGTAACATGGAGTCTTCAAACTGTTCTCCTGCCATATCATCATTACACTTACGGATTACCGTTCCGAAGGAAAAACGATTGTATAAGTTTAAAGTCGCGACCGCTAATATAGATCCGATAATGTCCCTCTGGCTCACAGTAGATGTAGCGTACGATAGCTGGCTATAATCGGATTAAAGGTAGAGCCTTTCTGTGGTTGCAGCGTGTCTAGGAAAGAGTTCATTATTGGTACTAGTTGCACCCTCAAGGTGTGTTAACATGTTACCAGGTAATCAATACCGACTTGTACTGAAACTGCAATGGAGGAACAAATCTTATGTAAACTCATGATTGCAGTTTACAAAAAATATGTACACAGAAAATGGCGCGTAAGGAAGATTCGATGATTTTAACAGCTGCGTTTTGATTGTCATAACTATACTCATGAACAATGATTAGCCATGTAATTCGATTATGATTGTAATACGTAGACGTGGCGACCAAGTGTCGGTAAATCATTCATCGAACTGCTTATCTAACTCAAGCGTAGCACTCCGACTAACGCTTCTTCTGTATTTGCGCGGAATTCTCAGCAACGTAACGTAACATTTTTTCTAATTTTACCATCATGGATGGACAACAACAAGATATGACAAAGAATTTGGTTAGCAATCACGCCTGCCTTTCTACCATACACATTCGTACACCGCAAACTGGACGTAAAATCCAATAAAGTCAAACGTTCAACAGGTTGTGTCCTTTTCCGACTGTCTGTCGCCGTATAAAAGCACGGTGCTGATAGGTGAAGACCTTCAGTAATTTCCCATGCGGTCTTCCTTTCGTTTCGTTGCCGGACATAATGGGAGCACCCACCCGGGTGATTAAATTCGCAAAGGAGAAAAGTCAGCAGTTTTTCGCGACCGAATCGGAACGGTTTTCCTACAGAATTGAGAAGTTCCTCACCGTATACCAGGGGTACAACCAGATTAAACCGAAGGTGTTTCCAAAGAGGTTGAGTACAATGTTCTCGGCCGATGTGGTCGCCACGGATATGGACGATAAGCACGAATGCTTCCAGTCAACCTTTGGTTCGACGACCGCCTCTCTGAGGAGACACCAGCGGGAGAAGGGAATTCTCGAGGGACAAACCGATACGAGTAGCAAAATTAAGATTGTTATTCCATCCACACCAAAAGGCCAAGCACAAATGACAACCAGCGGATCGAATACCCTCAATGCGAAACGCACAAGGCGGAGCAGGACACCGAAGACCCCGAACCGAGTTATACTGACATCTGCCGACGGGAACCGAGTGGTGGATGAGAATGGAATTCTCTGTTCGAGTGTGATGCTTACGTATCGGGAGCAACTGTTTTATACGGAAAAGGATATGGTCCGGAGAGAAACCGATGTGTGAAGTGTATCCTGTGTGTTATGCGGAAGTTAATCTGTAGATTTTAAGATAATAGCGAACGGAATCGAAACAAAATATAGTGAATATTCATATGGCGATAATTAGATTCATTGAAGCCATAAAGTTGGCGTTTGCGGGGGAAAAAAAGTCTAATCTTAATATTGATAGTGTTAGTCAAATAGTACATACATCGAATTGGGAATTAAGATAAAACTTTGTGATTGTTTCCTAATAAGTCTACGAGCTAATAAAATGATCCCAAATTGAAAAACTCGGATATATTCAGTTTTCTACCGAATTTGAAAACCAATCAGGAATACACAGTGCGCCAATTAGGTTTCGGGATGGGTAGTGAGAATGACAAAGACGCGATTTCGATCTGGTCGATTGGTCAAAGATATTTTGTTAAATTTTAATGGTATAAGACAATCAAAAAGACCGTTCGTCATATTTTGATTCATGTTTTGAGCATGAGAAAAGTCGCGAAACGACTAGTGCCAAAAAAGCTCAATTTTCATCGCACTCAAGTGCTTGAAGACATGCTTGAGCGATCAAATTATTATCCCACGTAATTCCAACGTATAATCACTGGCGACGAGACATGGGTGTGACATTTGCCTATTTTCGAAACTCAAATTATCTCTCGAAACAAACTCTTCGTGGAACCCGTTTCGACAGCATTGAAGACATAAAAACGAATTCGCTGCGTGAACTGATGACAATTCCTGAATACAGCTATTTTGAACATCGGATAAAATAAATTGATGTAGTAAATGAAGCATTTTCTTTAAAAACACAAGTTCCCGGTATATATTTGGCAGAATATATTTTAAAAACTGACACCAGGCCGAACCATCACGCGACATGCAGTGATATTCGATCATGACAGCATCTGGCCTCATGTAGGTGTAATGATTTGGAATCTTTTTGGAAGAAAGGATGATGGATAGTTTTTTTCATCCGCCGAGTCTTGATCAAAAGATGACTCTAATTCTAAATATTCGAAAACCGTTACTTGTCTACCGATGTATCAGTATTCGGCACTCAAATCACGGTCGGATAGCATTGAATACGTCACACGACACATTTCTAACTAGTACTCGGCCTCGTCATAAGTGTTTGTTCCATTCTAGCAGTATCAGTCAAATATCTCTGCTCTTTGTTCCCTAGAAGAACTCCTCTGTGAGAATCAACGAATTATGTTAAAATTGTAAGAGTTGAGTAAGTCGAAAGAAAGCCTTCTTTAAGAAAGAACGAATGTATAATTGTAAAGTAAAAAAGTGAACGAATCCAGACACCAAGCTATCCATTATTTCATTACTTTTTCATCTATCTTTTAACAATAAAACAAAAATTGAACGTAGAAAAAATATTCATAACTAGAATAGTTAAGAGCTGATGAAGTGAGAGGGTTAAAAAAAAGTTGTGCCATGGCGTACACGATTCCAGCCCTTCTGGTTATCTGAAACATGAAAATCGAACAGATTCAGTATAATCGCTGCTATCGTATAAACCTCGGACAACTCAAAAACATCGTTTTTGGCAAAATGGCAGCAGGTTGAAAAACAAAATGCGGTTTAAAACGTTTTTTCTTATGTTTCCCGATTTTGACGTAGAACTACGTCTTTCATTAAGGGTGCCAAATCAGAAAGCAGGTCACGTTTTTATGAAATAAAGTTAACGTAAATAACTATTTTTACCGTGAACGTATTCTGGCGATTTACATACCAAACGAATCGGAAATTCCCCAAGATTTGTTTGATATGCTATACATTACAATCCCATAGTCTGTATATGGTTTAAATTGATCAAAATTGGAAGCATTCCTATTTCCTCATACATTTGTTCTGTCCATTTGAGTGCTTTCCCGAACAGAGCTGTCACTAACGAACAACTTATCGATGAGCAACGAAGGGGAAATCGTAAGATGTGAAGTCTCCGTGAACAAAGAAAAGGAAGAAGAACGAAGGGGAATATTTGCCTAGAATATAAACAGTAGATCTTGCTGAGGCAAACTTCATTCTTCGTGAGGACACCGACTGGACAACACCGTTGCTGGGCGACCTGGACGGCGAGGGATCGAATGGTTTTCTCAAGGCAATGGGGGTGGTGGAGGAGGATATGAGGAAAGAGTAGAGTTTACTAAGGGCCTTTTTGAAGGTTAGAGACGAATGAACTGAAGAAGTTTAAAGTCTCTTCAATTCAACAAGGAAAGGAAAGAAAGGCAAACTTTCAGTATCGTTTTAGATACGAAACAATGAACATCGTTTGTTCTTCCTTGTTTTGCGCCATCACATGTCTTCGTTTCGGACTGAGCTGTGGACGCGACCAAATTACTCACTCGTTGATGTCTCTGGCATTGCAATCATTGCACCAAAACGACGCCATTGAATTAATGTTTTGAACTTCACAATTGTGTGGGGAATCATCAAGATAGGCTATCGTCAGTACACCAGGAAAATAAATGTTCTGGATATTGTCAGTGATTTGGTTTCGCATGACAGTAGGAAAACTTTCTCCACAAAGGATGACAGCTAAGCTGTTTTTAACTGGCAATATTAACAGAAAGGCTTCTGTTGAGAAGAGCGCGAAACAGAGATGAGTGTGTGTATATTTAGTTGCTTATCGATATATGAATATTTGTGTTCGTACGTGCGTGCTTCATAACCCGTACGTAAAAATAGTGCATCTTCGCTACGCTGAAACCTCATTTGCAATGATATATATAAACAAGGAGGGGAGATAGCGGGAGTGAATTATTTACGCTAGGGTATTGGTAATGAAACTCTGGTGAGACAAATATTCAGCCATTTTCCAAGCAGTTAACATTGTTTGTTTACTGTCATCATGAAGGCTTCGTTGGTGCCTTTGACATTGCATCAATGCATTGAACTGACGCTATGGTGGAGCAGGTATTAAGGTTGTGCACCAAAAAAATATTTGGGGAATATCAAGTTATACAATAAGTTATAATAAGTCATTAATGTTTTTGGGTTCGCATGCAGATAGAGTTTATTTCGCTTATTTAGTAATGTAAAGTAAATGTCGTTCTGGAATTTTGTATGTGATTTGGTTTTGCTTGCCAGTAGCAAAACTAAGGATGACAGCTGTGATTATCTCGAGCATGTATTGTTCTGCGAGCACAAGAATGAACCATCAAACAATTATCGTCAAATGATTCTACAATAAAAAAAAACATTTCAGGGCGACCAAACTGGTAGAATGGTTATTTCAAAATTTGCGTAGCATTATAAAATAATATCCGTATTTATAAACAAACGACTTGAATTAAACTACAGCGTAGTTCTACGTCAACAATGTGGTCGTGTCTTGAACACAACCTGTTATAATTTTTATTAAATGGTAAAATTTTAAAAAATATCATTTTTAGAAGTTCATGCGATAGAGAGATGCATGCAGTTTGTATTCATATAAATTCGACATGAATCGGTTCAGTAGAACTTGAGATATCGTGTACGCCAGTTTGAAAAAACTAGTTTCGAGAAAAATGCGTTTGCAGTTCATTGTTATTGTCGTACCAGGTTAGATACCGCATCACTAAAATGGCGGTAAATGGCTAACTTGCTAAATAAAAGGATTTTCGATAAGTCCTTTCTGGGGTATATTCTTGAATGCCTAAACTACATAAATATGAAGGAAAAAAATTTTGATTTTTTTCTAAATTTCTCCATTAAGCCTGAGAGCACCTTTTTCCGCTTCAAGTTGCACATATTGGTGCAGGGGTAGAAGGTGTAAAAGAGTATCTAGAGCTTTGGAAGGTGCACTGGGCATTGCTTCAGTTGATAGGCATGCCAGACATTGTAGTTCAGCAAGCTTTTTCAGAGCTGATATTTGTGTTGTTTTAGGCCACCACACTAACGAAGCATAGGTTAACTTGGGTTTCACAATTGCCGAGTCTATTCAGTAAAATATCCCGGTTTTAGACCCCACTTTTTTCCGAATATACTACTGCAAGCCCAAGGAGCAATTCGAGCTTTTGAAATTGCATACTCCAGATCAGTGGTACTCAACCATTTTTTCATAGGGGCCACAAACGCGTGTTAAGCCAGCGCTACACGATGCTACGAACACCCTCGAATGCTGGACGCTCGATGATTCGACGCATCGTGTAGTCGACTGACGAGCTACGAACCTCCAATGTCGAGTGTCGAATATTCGCGTTGGAAGGTAATCCGTTCGTTGTGGATTACTTTCCAACGCGAGTGACACGAGTCAAAGGATTTTTGTCATTCGTTGATTCGACACTCGATGTCATTCGATACACCGCTACACGATTCGTCCGAATCTATCTTTGACAGATTGGTATGTTTACAAGTTTTAGGTGAAGGAACTGTGAAATTGATTCTCAAAGTTCAAAATATTCGGCGAAATATTGCATTCTAATAATGTTGATTTGAAGCATTTTTAATTTACAGCCCGATATCAGTACAATTGCTACGGCAGCAATTTGAATACTCGCATCATCATTCAGTTTCCTAACGTTTTTGATGGTAAATAAAAAAAATAAACATTCGATCGAAATACTCGCCGATTGTTTGGACCGATTGCTTTGAATCGAACATTCACTTCACTGTGTTGCAGCACATTCGTCACAACATTTGACGATTCATCGAGTCAAATGTTTGAGTCCAACATTCAAGTGAAACGTTGGACGAATCGTGTAGCGCCCGCATAATCCGTTCGTTGTGGATTACCTTCCAACGCGAGTGGCACGAGTCAAATAATTTTTGTCATTCGTTGATTCGACACTCGATGGCATTCGATACACCGCTACACGATGCGTCCGAATCTATCTTTGACAGATTGGTTTGTTTACAAGTTTTAGATGAAGGAACTATGAAATTGGTTCATAAAATTCCAAATATTCGGCAAAATATTGCAGTTTAATAATGTTGATTTCAAGCATTTTTAATTTACAGCCCGATATCAGTACAATTGCTACGGCAGCAATTTCTATACTCGCATCGTCATTCAGTTTCCTAACGTTTTTGATGGTAAATAAAAACAATAAACATTCGATCCAAATACTCGCCGATTGTTTGGACCGATTGCATTGAATCGAACATTCACTTCACCGTGTAGCAGCACATTCGTCACAACATTTGTCGATTCATCGAGTCAAATGTTTGAGTCCAACATTCGAGTGAAACGTTGGACAAATCGTGTAGCGCCCGCATTAGTCATGGTGCCGTGAGCCGCATGACGACGGATGATGTTCAAGACACGACCGCACTGTTCACATAGAACTACGAAATAATTGCCGGCGAGCACAAACAATAAAGAAATTTCATAATAAAACTCCTTGATACAAATGTTTGATAGACAAATTTGAAGAATACCTTACGTCACTTTCAACCCGAAAACAATGAAATCACGAATGTTGAATGATCGATTGAAAAAAAAACACAAACCAGTCATTCACGATTTATCAGTCATTACACCAATAAATCCAAACACACTCCTGAATGTACACAAGGCAAACAAAAATATTACATAGATTTTTTAAAGGCATCGAAACTTCTTGAATAACTCTTTAGTCGAAAGTTTTAGTGGCCCTGAAAAGGACCGATGGGTTTGTGTTGTTTTGTACACGCAGCTGAAAATGGTTGATTCATGATTCATTCTTGTTCTCGCGAGAACAGTACACGCACTCAGGACAAAACACGTAACGCATTCAGTATGTGTCGCGGCATTTTTCCCATACTATATACAAGGCGCGTAGAAGCATATCCTAAGGTGGGCCAACTTGCTAAAACCACTCTTCAGCCATCTTGGAAGTCTACTGTGTTTTGTTTGTAAACAAAACACAATACGCTTGTGCCCAAGCTCGCTCATGATCAGTCTGTCTCTTTCACGCTTCAAGGAAAAAAATCCCCTTCTGCTTTCTTCCGTACTTTTTTATATACCGCTCCCCTAACCAACTTAGTGACGAAACGGCCTCACCTAGTACCATAGACCCGTCTTGACTACATACAGTGCGGTTGTCGCACAACGCATAACGTATAAAATCCACAATTCATACAATCTCCACGGTATGAAAAACCGACGACGTACCTTCCATTCAATATTTCTCTTCTGCTTTGATTCCACTCTACACTATGCTTGCTTCTTGCATATTCTGAAGATGCATTCTGTGACGAAAAAATTCTTCAACACAGTAGCAAAATAGAAACAGAGATTGACCAGGGCGAACACAATATTCAGGAAACTTTCGCTGACAGCCATCGACATGCATCGACAAGTCTTGACTAAGACGGACTTTCAAGCAGGTATTCACACACCTTTTATCTTTCGAATGAAGTGATTGACATACCATTTTGTACAACTGACAAAGAGGTGTTAACGCTCGAAACATTGCATCCCAAACGTAACGCTCTTGTTTCAGAAATTTTAAACTTACACCCCAGTACAGATTCAAATATGATGTGATGCAAAATAGGCACTCTTCACCAGACGGCATGCAATTCGACGCAGTGCCTCCACCGAACAAAATTGCACCATACAGTGCAAATCGAACAAAACCATTGTGTGTGACATCAGCATTGAGAAAGACCGCTGTTTGATAGCTGGAGCGAGACGACTTGAATGATGATGATGATGGTTTTGAATTATAGAGGCTTTTTTTTCATCAGTTCATTTGCCTCTAGCATTGAAAAAGACCAATTTGGAAAACTCAACTAAACACTCGGCATTGAGGAAGGTTATTAGAAAGACACGCTGTCGTCTGGTCGCTAGCTAGATGACAGATGAATTGTGAATACTGTGTTTTGAATTAGCGAGTGTCTTTTTTCTACTCAATGAATAGAATACGGGGGAGCTAGGATTGCAATATTATATCTATCCACATTGTCCTTAGAAAGAATGCTGCAATTGCACTCTTCGCGACCAATTTACGCCTGTCTTATTAACAGTTCAGTTCAGTTCAGTTCTTTGTTTTTAAGAGGCTTTAAACTTTGCAGTTCATTCGCCTCTGTTATTAACAGTGATATTTGAATATTGTACATCCCTCATACATACTCAGCCACAAGAACACGATAAGAAAATGTGTATTCTTCTAATTTTCCTTGATTGAAATCATTCATGGGTTAGGGAACCGTAATGTATACATTTAAAAATTTAAAGAATTTCCAATTCAATTGGAATGCAAACCATCGAAATTCATTCATAAATAAAACAAATATTAACGGTGAAACTATTCCATAGGAAACCGTTACCAGTTTTGGTACCATTACCGAAAGACGTAGTCTTATTTAAAAAAAAAGATAATGATTTTCATTCACTAATGTCGACAGGATTAGCCCTAATGATCGGATTAAATGTATTTAATAGATATTCAATCTACTAATATCACATAACTAGATAACTAACTATTGTGTAGATATGTAATGTGTAATGTTTTAAGCTCCGTTATTCTCATCTCATGTTTCCTGAATGATTTCATAAGTCTCCGTGACTGTTTCAATTACAAAATGATAACGGGCCAGGCGGACCAACCGAAACAGCCTGGTGGGCCGCAGGTTGAGTATAGCTGCTCTAGATGGTCATTCCAGTGTACCTTTTTGGCCAAGTATGACACCTAAATATTTTGTTCGATTGCAAAGCTCCAATTGTACACCTCCCAATCTAAGACTTGCAATCTTGTACTTTCTTTTCCTGGTGAATGGAGTAATGACTGTTTTTGAAGGATTGACGTTGAGTCCTTCCAATTTGCACCATTTGAGTGTGTAGTTTAGGGCTGTTTGCATTCTGTTTGAAATAGTATGGTCACATATACCCCTAACTAAAATAGTTATGTCATCAGCAAATTCAATGACTTCAATGAATTCAATGACTACCTATAGAATTGTGTGAAGCATTATCAAATGCTCCCTCAATATCAAGAAAATCTGTTAGTGAGATTTCTCTAGCGTCAACAGACTCTATTTTTGAAATTAGCGCATGAAGCGCTGTTTCAGTTGATTTATTCGCTTGGTAGGCAATTTAAATTTGTTTAATGGTCTCCTCTTCAAATATGATAATTTGATATGGAGATCAATAATCTTTTCCATCATTTTCACGATGACAGATCTCGTAGGCTATGTTAATTTGCAACATTGTGCCGCTTTTGTGGATTATCGAAATAGATGCAATCTTCCATGCCTTCGGAAACACTAACAACTCAGATAACGACTTATTAAAAAGAATCGACACAGGAAGTGATTTTTTTTTCAGTTATATTTTGGAAATTAAATTTTGCCTTATTTGCCTTTGCCTTATATTAATTTAAAAAAATGCCTTCACGCGTTTTCAATTTGTCCGTATTTGTTCAAGCCCAACCTTTAATCTGTTTGCCGTCTTGCATCCGCGTGCCGATTATCCGCGAAAGTGGGTTCCCCAGTAAATCTATAAACCTTCCCGAAATTTGTCAGTGAGTGGTAGAGTTTTGCTTTTTTGTTGTGTTCATGGCTTTCACATTATCTGATTACTGATGTACACGACCTTACAGATTGATAGTTCAATAATTTCTGTATTGATGAAACATAGTTTTCATGCTAAAATATATATTTTTCGTGTTTGTACCTCATTTTTAGTCTTATATTGCATTATCCGTGATTTTCGTTATACGCGATGGCCTAGCCCGACTATTTTGCGGATAATCGGGGTTCTACTGTATAATGGATTTTTATCCCACAACCTAATATAACTTTAGAAGGCACAATTTATTTACTGTACGAAGAAATCGCGTTGATTATTTCCGATTGTTGCCGATCAATTATTATGGTGCTCAAAATGTTCACTATGGTGTGATGATAATCGCATCGTTATCTGTTTATGCAGTCCAGATACGTTTAAAAAACCATCAAAATAATTCCCTTAAATCCACTCAATATTCAGCGCAACACTAGCCGACCATGTTGAAAAATAATAATTCATCAAAACCCAGAGTGACAGTAATTCAATTTTCTGAACCTGCCGCTCGGGCCAGACACAACAGAAACATGCTTAAACTGTTGCATTTTTCTATCCCACACAGCAAAAACACAAGAAGGATATGATAATCCAATCCAGCCGGAACCTTGCATATTTGTTGCTTGATGGGCGGTTTAAAAGGATGCTGCCAGTTCAAGCAGCCATCTAGTATCGCGTCAGAATTGAGAGAAGAAACATTTCATCGGTTAGTTCAACGTTCAAAAGGCTGCAATTTGAGTTATGGCCCGTCTCGCGGCATCAATTTTGCTAACAATCATCATCTATTTCGCATATCAAACGTTGATGAGTGATGCACTCTCGGTCAGTGGTTCAAAATCGTCGGATAGTAGTGACACGATGGAGAATCTGCTGAGTGATGACAACCTGGGGAAAATTCAAAACGCGCTGTTCAAAAGTGCATACAATCGACGATCGTTCATCAACACGAACAATGGTGCACGGCTGGGAACTTACTCCGCTCTCAGGAAGCTGCCATCGTTTGGAGTGGGAAATGGTGCCGCGTCCGAAAGGATTCCTCTGAGTTATCTAGCGGATATCAGTTTGACCGACGACGATGATATCGAGAAGCGATTTGACGATTACGGACACATGCGTTTCGGCAAGCGTGGTGGCGAAGGCGAACAGTTCGATGACTACGGCCACATGAGATTCGGGCGGTAAAGGAAAGTTAGCTCACTCTCCCTCTAAACGTGCAACTATTTATAGCGGCTAGTGACTTCTCTTCGTTTGGTTGACAATATTGTATGAAACACTTGTAAACAAAAGATAATAAATAACGGAAATGTGCTGAACCAGATTTGATTGACATAGGCTTTTGAATGGAAGATTCATTTGGTATCACAGACCACCATTGAAGGATCGTTCGGATGCATCTAAAACTGCACTATAACTCGATTCAAAAACATGTTTTTCTTCTTTTAAATAGATCGCTATAAGTTTTTTCTCATCGTTGTACATTGATTCTTTCAAAATATTTCTTAGTGTACTTTTTCACAAATTAATCAAAGACACGATGTTGGTTTCGTACGATATGGAACGAAGAAAAGCGTTGTTCGTATGGGGGTATCGATATTTATGCTTTGACACCTTATGGACTAGAATTAGATCGCGACGGAAAGAATTATTAAACATACCGCAAACAATGGTATTAGCCATGATGAATAACTCCAAAACATGTTAACATCTGTTTCGACAAAAAATGTTATTTCTAATTAATCAGAATATCGCGTTTTTTTTCGTGTATTCAAAATGAGCTTGAATGACTTTCAAACGAGTTGATCACGGAAATAATAATTTCAAAGTGGTATAAATTTCCAACATATTATAAACATAACTAGAGATGTTTGCTTTGTCTGTAAAGCGCACTCATAATTAATAGGTAGCCCTTAGAATGTAATATCACCTTCAGCGAAAAGAAGCTTATTCGTTCTTTTTGCGCGACTTGGAGCTCGTGCTCATCGAATCACTCTCGTCGTCACCTTCCTCGTTCTTGGGTCGGGTCCATTTGATCATTGTCTCCGGCGAGCGGTACAGGAAGATTAGTTTCGCGAACAAATCTTCCTCGAGGGTGAATTCGAGCGACTCTCGCACCAGGTAAATATCCAAACACAGCTGGACCACCCGATCGACGTACGGAAGATCCTCGAACATGATCTTTGAGCTGGCCCCGGAGAAGATGCTTGTGCGTAGCATCCGCGAGAAGACGAGAATGAGCGTCGAGTAGATACCGATGATTCTAAGTTTAAATAGGAATGATCCATGAGATGACCAATGCAAAATAAACTGTACGATACTTACCCTCCTGCGGCGATGGAACTGATGGTGCTGGGAAAGATCTTATCGTTGAACATGTACATCACCAAGTGCGATGCACAATCTGCATAAGGCATATTGATGAAGGTTCCGTCGGAGCAATTTTCTTTAACCTCCCACCAGAACAGTGGTATGGTATTGTTCGTATGGGTTTGGAACAACCGCAGCGTTATGTTGCGATAGTTGCGCTCACTTTCGTCGGCTGTGAAAATGGATAAAAAAATATAATGATTTTCGTGGTTCAACATTTGGTCTTCAAGCAAATAATGGAAACGCATGGTGAAATGTAATAAGGGGTTGTCCACATAACCTTCTCCACCGTCGTTAATCGTGAACGATTACTATACTCCTCCCTCTATTAACCACGTTGACATTCATCAATGTTTTCATTAAAAAATCATGGAAATAATTGTATTTCGCCTATGTTCCATTTTCAGATTTTTTTTTTATCCCATTTATTTATTTATTAGGCTCATTAGCATTTTTTAGCTGTAACAGAGCCGAGTTTTAATCGTGTACATGTACATATGTTTATGTTTCTATAAATTGTAAATTACACAGTAGCCATTTTTAGGCGTTAGGTTTTTCTGTTCCATTACATTATGGTAAATTACACAGTAGTAGCCATTTAGGCGTAAGGGTATTCTTTCTGTTCTTCCAATGTTCAGCAGACCGGACAGCGGAGACAGTTGATATTGATCATTGTTGGGTTATTTATAGAACAGCAGCCCGATGTTTCTTGCAGAGCAGAGCAGTTGTATGGATGAATCGATCTTATTTCGACCGTGGATCGATCTCCATCGCTGATGATGGTTGCTTGGACGTAGTTATTCTATAACAACACAAAGATGGTCAATTGAGGGTCCTGAGTTTGAACTCACGATCGATCGCTTAGTAAGCGAACGCGTAACCAAGTGGCTACGAAGACCCCCCTATTTTTCAGATTTGTAATGAAAAATAATTCAAGTAAAAAACTTGTAAGTTTGGAAGACAAAGACTCAATGGACCCACCCTCCTTTATTGCTTGGTTTTTATTTTTTGGTTTGGCTTTTTTGCAGGATAAAAAAAACTTTTCAGAAAACAGCAAAAAATATATTGAATTATCTATTCAACTCAAAAATTGAATTTGATGGCCATTCCGATTTCGGTTTCCGATTTTTTGAATCGATCTTTTGTATTCGAGAAAATCGATTTTTTTTTTTGCTTTCGATTTTTTTGATCTTAGAAAAACTTTTTGTAGATTTGTTTTTCATCATATATCGTTTTTAATCTAACCAAATACCACCTAACTATTCTTTTAAACATAATGTCAACATTTGGATCGCTTCTTCTACTACTTACTTCCGTCTGAATGCTGATAAAAACAGAACTAGCAGCAGCTACTGGGGGGATGCACTGTAACCAGTGGCTAATAGTGTCACCTAACTAAATGTTAACATGAATTCCAGCCGAAAGGTTGTTTTTTGAACTGGCGCCAATATCAAGAATCCGTTTCGACTAAATGACAGACGTATGGCACGATTGGCTTTCATTGGAACGTTGCCAGCTGAGTTCTGCGCAAATACCAGCTTTAATTATTTTTGTGGCCTTCATGCTGAAGAACAGAATGCTTTTGATGTTTGAATAGAAATATGTTTTTTTATATTCCCTGTTTAAAGAAAAAAACGACGTTCCCATGGAATAAGCAGGTAAATTGGAAAAGCTTTTGATTTGTCAAAGATCAATTCGACAAGGTTGAATCTTTAGTAGAGATTTAATCAGTGGATCGATCCCTACGCCGTGTGGAAAATCGATTCGACAATATCGATCATTTTATAAAGATCGCCCAATACTAGTTCCATAGACAATCTCAGAAGAATGAAGATATTAATTTTTTAAACTTGATTAATTAAAAAAAATTAGCATATCGTATTGTACAGCTCTTTTTTAACTTTCAACAATTCTTACCGAATTTACAACACGATTGGTATACAAATAATCAACGTCAGTTCGCATCAAAAACAGCTGTTAACATTAAAACTGTTTTTATGTGGAACCCTCAAAAAGTTGTTAAAAGAGTTAAAAGAGTTGTCCGTCAAAACTTGTTAATTCAGGTGAAATACAGGAGATTAAATCTCCAAAACTACTAAACCACTAACTTTGAGAACAAAAATCATCTGGTATGTTTCTGAAATTTACAGATAAGATGATGCGAGAGAAACTGTTGAGTGGAGAAAAATCTCAGTTTTCGAATGGAAGATTTGGAATTTTGCTTAGTAGCAGCTCATCCTATTCGGAGCAATTATGTGCATAGTTTGAAACAATAAAATTGTTTTAAATGTGTAATAGTTGAATTCAGGAGATCCTCGATAAGCAGCAGTACTTATTACCAGAGAAATTTGTAACGGAATAAATTAAAGTATGTCAACTTAGGTAAATTAAGTTTTATTCTACCCGGATGAAGCACCTGACAATTAGCGAAATCAATCATAGAACAATTCTACGCCAAATAAACCGATTGTTTTACAAAATTTCGGAATCTCTCAGATAGCTAAATCTTTTTATTGATAAATTCAAAGTATTCCTAAAGTTGTCAACGTGGTATGTGGACAGCCCCTAAGAGTAAAACAAATCTATAAAACAAGATAATACTCACTGTCTGCCGCTTGTATTAACTGATGAATCGGTTTCAGGGTACCACTACTTTTCACCTTCAAGAACTTTGGCATCATAAAAGGTAACTGTACCGATATATCCGTATCGGTTGCCAGCATTTGTACCAGAATTGGACGGGCCGGATCATTCGGTGTTAGTTCGTACGATTTTTCCTCCGACACAGTTCCAGGATTCTCCTTCGAGTGTGACTTCCGGCTGACCGTGTACCGGAAGCGACACGTTAAGGTCGCTGTGGTGTTGAGGTCATTCAACAATCGAGCTTTGTCCGGCGGGGAGATGTTCCAGATTGAGGTAGAATTAGCTCCTAGCTTCACGGCAGCCACATCTATCGGTTCATAGTTCGAGAGGAACGTAAGAGCCGTTTTATCCTTCGCATAAGGAGATATAAATTTCTCCCATTGATCATCATTCAGACCATGAATATTGCTATCCTGGGCAGACATAATGTACACTGGTTCATAGGGACCTATCCGCAGTGATACCGAAACGTCGTAGGGTAAATTTGGTTCACCAACGGCGTTACTGAACGCGAAGAGCGCAAGTGGGAACCAAATGAGTAGAATTATCCCAAACATCATGCCGCCTCCCATCAGATACTTCACCAGAGACCCCTTCTTTTGACCTCTGGGAGCGGGTAGATCTTCCTCCAGTTGTCGCATACACTTCAACTGATAAACATTAGCGAAAATATCTTCCATCTTGAGCCAATCGAACAGTGTCATGGACGTGTCGGTCCAGATCCAATCCATGAGAGTGCGCAACTCAAAGAGGAAGGGAATTGTCATGAACAGCTTGTACCCAGTGAAATTAATCATGGTGAACCCTTTGGTGACGAAATTGCCCAGAATTCTCGCCGGATAACCACAGCGGATCTGGTAGGCCGAAAATAGCAAATAGAAACACTTTATGAGGTAGTAATAAACTGGTGGATTAGTTGCGTTGAAACTTCGCTCCGTTGTGGCCGGTAGCACGAAGAACATCCAGATGTGCAAGCCAATGATGAGGAAGAACTGAAATAGAATTTTCCCAACCATATACTTTCGCAGATAAAGCGCACGATCCACTACGATCAGGAAGAACTGAATTATAAGCATCAGCAAAAACGTCATTGGCACTTTGTTTTCTTCGAAGTATGACAGCACTCCTCCGTCACCTTCCTGAGTCTGTAATATAAAAGTAATATTTTAATATTCTTATGCCACTCGCTTTCATCCATTAGCGCTCACCCCAAAAGCAGAAAATCCAAATAGTATCACAAAAAAGTTAATAAAATCGCACAAGAACAAATATCCGTATACATCGGCCGTCTTGCGGGACTGTCTGTCCAGCAGCTGGCTGAAGAATGCCTTCACCGAGCCGCAATACTTTTGGAAGGAGTGTTTCACCACATGTGGAAAATAATCGCCCGGAGCTTCGGCATGATGCGTGATACACACGAGAGCCGTTCCGTTGCCGGTCTCATCCGGGCCGTGGCGTTCGGCTGCTTCGTCCACTTTCACCATACTGAGCTCAGTTAGTTTGTCCTGCTGGATTATCAGCGACTCGCGACTGAAAAAAAGTTAATGAGCATGATTAATGGTTTCAGTTTGCAACTGAGAAATTTTAAATTAATTATTGTACGAAAATAATAGTGAAATTTACTTAGAGATAACTAAAAAGGAGATTTGGGAGCCATTGGTTGTTAATACAATGATCGTTCAACAATTCTTCCGTTCACATATTTTGGAAATTCGAGATAAATGAATTAAAAATGAGTAAGGCATCATGCCATACGTAAAGGGGTGACGGACGATCAGACTTATTCAATAAATTTACTTGCAACGGAGAACGTAATCTATCAGAATGCATGAATTGACCTAACATAGGATTTGTTCAAATTCTTTGCTTGCCAAGTAAATATGTTAAATTCGGAAATTGTTTCATTCAATCAATAGTTTAATCAATATAGCCAACGATTACTAAGCCAACGGTAGTCCCACGTCAACCTGCAGTTCTATCATAGATAAATCCCACCCGTTTTCCCCCACCAGACATTTTGTCAAATAGTAGTCCGAGAGAGCCAAGTCTAGAGAATAGGGGGGAATTTGAAACGAGTTGTAACCCTATTTCCATTATTTTGCGACCCGCTGAGGCATAAGGACAAACATGGACAAAACTCACTCGACTTCCTCGATTCAAAAAAAAATGCCAAAAACTATGTGGCTGAAACTTGGTGCGTGTTATTCCAAGAGATGCTAACAAAGAAATATTTTTTCCATGGGTATTCCGTATTCCAAAAATATCATCAATTGCACACAGGAGCTGACATCCGTTGTTCAATCAAGTTGGATTGCAAATGAAGTAGATTGCTCAATTTATAGGCTGCTTTGCGCTTCCACGACTTCGAGCACATCGTCGACTCGTTTTTTGCACTTTTTCACGGAGAATTGAAGCATTTCAACCACACTTGATTCAGCAGAAACCAAACCCACCTTTGTCGGCATTCCAGGCTTCATTGGTGTTTCTCTGATTGTGTGTAGCTCCTTCTAAGGCTCGAAACATTCAGAATCCGGAATCACAAAACCTGTTGTATCCCGGGATTGGTTAAAGGTGCATATTAAAATGTAGATAATTTATTGTTTTTTAGATAAAAAGTTCTAAAAAATCCGTTACAGTTTTGATGAATTTTCGTACTTTTCTTCGAATACCCTCCACCAAAGTTTGGACTCTCTGTTGGTCATTTTATTCCACGATATTTTCATGTCTGTAGCATTCCGAGCCACTTTGTACTTTTCTTCAATTGCCGCGTGGCGGAATTGGAAGCAATTGAGAGTATTGAGGTCTTTTTAAATGTAATCGACCTCATTGTCACTGTACCACTGAAGCACCTCTCCATTATAGTGGCAGTTTGTCAAACCTGGCCAAAGCCTTAATAAACGGAAGGAGGCATTTTTGCAGGAACTTTTCTCTATACATTTTCGAGTTCATTGTCTTGATTATGACGAGATCCATGGTTTTCTGTCCGCAGCTGCAAATTCCTTGCCAACTCAGGAGCTTCCTGGCAAGTTTATTAACGAAAACGAACTTCAATTTGCTGGGGACAGCTTCTCTGGCGGTGGCTTTATAGAATTTCCGGGCTGGGAGCTGTCCAAAATCCATCTTCACGTACCTTTCGTCGTTCATCAGTATGCATCCTTCGTAATTTGTCAAAACCTTCTTGTACAACCTTCGAGCTCTTGGCCTCCAGATTTTGCTTCAGCGTCCTGTTTGGCTCCTTGCAGGCAGGGAAACTACCTTAACCTTCGCGTATGATATAATTTTCGAAAGAGCGAACTAAATGCAAACGCTTCGGTGGGTCACGCATTGTGTAATTGCACTACTCTGCTGAGCGTCTTGGCGCCGTGAGATATGCGAGCGTTTATAAACAGATGTGACCATAACAGGGAAATCTCGCTTGGCTTGGGTAAACGGGTAGGCGAAAATATACAATTGTCTAAGCTAGCGATTGGTTAGCGATTATACAGTGGAAGTCAAATTTTTACCGGAGTAACGTCGTTTTACTCTAGCGATCCGAAAGCCCAGGCATAACATGGCGACCGTGAACAAGTCTTTGTCGAGGTCTGCCCGTTCGTTTAACAATTGCATAATATTATGTAATAGAGTATTACATTGGCACATTGGTTTGGGCCCTTTCGGTTTGAGAATCATTGAAAACACTATAATCAGGGTAAATAAGCTTGCAACTTCGACAACGCATGGGTGAAGTTCATTGGTAGAAATATCGAAGATCACTGTAGGATAAACGGCATTATTTTTAATCATTCTACACCATACTGATCACAGGTGAATACTTTAGTGGGACGTCAAAAACGTTCTCCTTTGAAGAGACTGCAAATTAGTTACCAACTCGGCAGAGACTGGAAGAAGGATTTGAAAATCTACATGATAATGTACTACACGACGACTCCACGTTCTACAACGGGGAAGACGTCGATGAAGTCTTTATTGGAAGGGCAATAAGGTTCAAGTTATTCTTCCATTTTCGGATTAGATCATACGGTTCTGACGGAGAACTTTACTCCATGGAACAAAATACACAGTTGTAACGGATGTTCAATAAAAAATGAGAATTTCTTCAGTGATACAGTAAAAAAAAATAATTCAAGCAATTCAGTATTTTTTGTTTAAAACATAACGGTTGTTTTTCAAAAAAAGGCAGTGAATGTTGTCAAAGGGGCCGTGCTTAGCCGTACGGCGCAACTTGGTGGAGATGCTCTCACAAGAGCGCTGGGCGGTACTGACATCCATCTTCCGGATGCAAATCCGAATCCTCGTGGTCAGCTGCTTGGTGTCCGTGGCCCGCCAATTATTCATGTACACCAGGGTACTGAGGGAGCCGAAAAAATCCTCGATCGGACGGCACTGGGGCAGTTGGTCGGGTTCCTTTTCTTTGGTACATACAGTATCTGTTTTTCCTCGAGGCACGCCATCGTCTTCTTGGCGTAATGGGAAGACGCCTTGTCCGGTCACAAGACGTACTTCCCATCAGAATCATACTCCTCTAAGAACGGAATCAGAATCTTCTCCAGGCATCCTCCTGGTATACCTTTGGTTGATGACAAGTCTGCTCGGCTTGTTAAAAAAGGACTTTGAAATCCCTTTGTAGGAGATTGTAATAAACAGCATAACTTTCCTCTCAAATTTATGCTTGTATTTATACTTCACCCCGCGGGTGTGGACGCCTTGTCGCAAGTATAGTACCGATCATTGTCGACTTTGACAGCGGAAAATAACTCTCGCCCCGCGATAATTCTTCGTCGTCCACCGGCACTGAGACTTCACGGTCGCTATTTGCTCGTCCGTGTACTCTGTGGCTTTTTCTTTTTCAGAGATTCCTTTTTCTTTTTCGTCATCATCTTCGCCGGACGGCGACTACCGGTCTTCCGCTCGAAGATCCGGGATGCCAGGATCCGGTAAACAGTGCTCACCAGCACATTTTCGTCCCGAAAGTGGTCTACTGTAAACTTTTTTCCTTTACTTCCATGGCGCTCGCGGAGTGCTTGTTGTTTCGACGCCATATTTGATCGAACTGACCACCCGAGCGAAAAGAAACGAGCAATCCGTTTCTAGGGAGTTCAAATAGCAATTCTCTCGGTGAGAACAAAAATTACGCTTTTTGTTTTATTTACAGAAAGGTATTGAAATCATTCTCATTTTTTATTGAACACCCGTTAGTTCGATCGGGCCCTACACCCAAAATTAATATTTTGCACATTTTTTGACACATTATATTAAATGATCTTAAAAAATTCATTAAACGTGTTATCCACACATACTGGTACACCATTGACTCAAGCGAAAGGCGAGCTTGAGTATAATATATATGCCATATAAATAATCTCTCTTTTACATGGAAGGTGTTTTCTGTGAGTAAAAGAAGATCCAATTGTATTTTATAATGTGGTGTAACATTCTCCTACATTGATACGACAGCACCATTGCTTATAAGGATAGTGTGGTTCTGTGGAACAGCCTTGCAACCCAGCCGGGCTTGGTTGATTATCTGCTTAGCACCGTTTGGGTTTCTTTTGACGTGGGACTACGTCTAACCGGATTATATGGGGGGTGAAATGAAAACCTAAACACATAACATGCAGGAAAAAATGAAAGATTCCAAATGCTTATAACTCGAACATATCTTGCTGGATCGGAAAGATATTTGCATCAATTGATACAGAATATTTCTACGCTTCTATCGCAATTAAAAAAATGTTATTTTTCATTAGATAAACAATTGAATAACTGTAAAATGTTAAGCGTTATCTAAACGCCCTAACTACCTAGTTTTGATTGGCCCGATTTACGGTTTCCCCAACACAGCCATCAAAACCAAGCAGCCTTGGGGAAATCGCATTGCAAATACATGAAAGTATGGGGACTTTTGTTCTCACCGAAATGTGTTCCCTAACACAGACTTCAAACCTATGGAGCGAAGCAAAAATTGGCATTGCAAATTCATGCAGGTCGGGGGTATTTTTATTCCAACTGAAATATATTTCACTAACACAGACTTTAAGTCTATGGAGCGTGGGGATATTGTCATTGCAAATACATGCAAGTCGGGGGCTTTTTTGTTCCGACTAAAATGTGTTTCCCCAACACAGTCTTCAAAACCAAGGTGTCTGGGGAAATTGGTATTGAAAATTCATGCAGGTCGGGTGTATTTTTCTTCCATTAGTTCAAAACTAAGCAGTGTTAGAGAAATCGGCATTGCAAATACATGAAAGTCAGGGGCATTTTTGTTCCGACTGAAATGTGTTTCCCTAACACAGGCTTCAAATCCAAGGAGCGTGGAGAAGTTGGCGTTGCAAATACATGTAAGTCGGGGACATTTTTGTTCAGACTGAAATATGTTTGTCTAACACAGACTTCAAAACCAAGATGATCATACCAAACGTAAAAGGACTGTCATTGAATTTGCTCGTAACGAAGAACATAATCTATCATGATGCATGAATTGACCTTACATGGCATTATACAGTCTTTTTATCCACAAAACAAATATATTGAACTCAATTGAATTCGAAAATTGTTTCATTCAATCAAACATTTAATCAGTGAAAAAAATTATTGCTAAGCTAAGGTAGACCCACGTCAACCTTGCGGTTATATCATAGATATAACCCACCCATTTTTTGGATTCAATTCCAAGCAATTCCAATTCCAAGTCATTCAGTCTGAGAGAATGAAGAATCCGCATACAAACATTTCAACACTTTTCAAAACAAGTGCTTCCATTTGTGCATTTGGTGTATTGGATCTGAATGTTGACTTGAACATCCTGAAGGAAAATATGAAGCAAGGTATCAACAAAATGTGATGGAATCAAGGATTCAAGTTTTGCCAAGACAATGACTCAGAGCTCAAGACATATAAGGTTCGCACATGGTTACATCACAATTACTCAAAAGTTATTGATATTCCTCCAAAATCTTCCGACATGAATCCCACTAAAAAACTGAGGAAGTTATATGTGTAGGGAATTTAGAAACCATTAAATTTCTAAAAAGAACGATTTTAGAAATCACATTGATAAATATTCCTTCCGAATACACCAAAAAACACGTATATAAGGCCAATAACAGCTAAAGATAGTTGCAATGAACAAGGGATACCATACTAAGAGATTTCAACCAGCGTATGATTATGAGTTTGAGTCACATACATCAGCATACACATTCGCCATTTTTAGAGAAATAAAAACCATTATTCTGAAAACAGATATCAAACCTTTTAACTCTCCTATGACACTATGACTTTATCTAAATAGAATGTTCCGAAAGTTTGTTTTCGACTTTCAAAAGAAAGGAAAAGAGATCTGCATGGTTCAGTACGAGCCAGTTTGAGCCACTATATAATCAATATTAGAACTGTTCCGTGGCGTTGCTCATAGTGAGGATTTGATCTCATTAAGAATACAACTATAAGAAAAGGAAGGAACTAACTACGAGTCATGAACACAGGAAGAACTATCAAAACAAATATCGATATTTAAATTCAAATGACCACACGAAAGACACGAAAATCTCGAGTTACCCATATTTATCACGCGTCTTCGAAACATCAACCGACTTATAGTGGAGTTTATGGAAGTCTTCAACCAATGTGTGTATTTCTTGCTTCAATTGGGCAGATTTCTTCGTTTTGAGCAGGGGCATATGTTTTGCAAGGAAGGCCTTCAAATTTGAACGCCGGTCGCTACTTTCTCTTGATTTTGACTCGGTTTCTTTTGGGAGAAATAGAAACGAATTAGATTGCATGAAATGTAACAGTTTTGAATACTACCGGATTCCGCTAGGTTTGAATCCGAATATTCTAAACCGCCAATAAGCGCATCCTCAAGACTGGTTAGAAATTGGAACCTGCTATATCTAAGGGCGTAAAAATCATAACAGATGAAATAATATCTCTGGTACTAAGAACATTTCTCGTTTACTTACTCCTTCTCCACTTCTACGGCGGCTTTGATCAACGATTTCGTTTTATCATCGGCAGTATCCAACCGGTACAATCCCTCAGCGAACTCCGGTTCTTCGATGAAGTCCGATTTCCACAATCCGAGCGATTTTAGAATGAACCGATGACAGAACAGTACCAGCAGCAGGGCCAAATCATACGTGGCGTAACCCTTTTTCTGCTCAATTCCAATGATCCTAGCCGGGTTGAATGGTTGATTGGGCGGGATTGGATTCTCATTCCACCACAACATATCAAACTGACAGATGCACTTCAACAGCACTACAGTCTGGGTGTAGGCAATCAACGTGACCCAAAAATTTTTCGAAGGCCGTGGGAACGTCAGCGTTCCCCAGAGGGTCACCATCAGTGGCAGCGGGAGCGATAGAAGACTAGCTGATTTGATCTGAAATATTTGCAAAATCGAGAAAGTTGATAACAAATGCTAAAATTGTAGACTGATTACCTGATTCAGAAACACCAAAAAGTAACATATGAAATCCGTATGCGAAAGAATGGCATACCAAGCGGCCTGCAAAAATTCCACAACCACCGAGTGTTCCTGACTGGCGAAATCTTCTTCCGAGGCCTCTGGTTCTGGCAATTTATCAATAGCCACCACGCTTTCCGTCGATCTGCTGTTCGAACATGGGGAAATATTATTTGCCTGAAGCTTCTAGTGTCTCGAAAAAATGTTTATAATGTGTGGTGTATGTTTGTGTAATTTTTCGATATATTTACAGTGCAACCCATCTTAAATTAAACGTGAAGTGCGGAAGATAGTCAGAGAAAGAATGTCACATTTAACAGTAAAGCTATATAGTATTCGTTTTCGTGTTTTTTTCTAGTACCTGTCCAGTGTGTTGCTCGAGACAAACTTGTATGGGACACCTTCATCTAGTCCACGCTCGAGCGAAGGAGCCAATATAAGAATCTCGGGCAGTAAACTTCTATTGCGTCTACATTACAATGGCGGGTTGATAAGCATATACAAAAAGAAGAAATACTACAATTCGCATCTATGAGAATACTTAACTACAAGGCGAAATGAAACATAAACTGAGTGAACTAGATATTCGATATTCTAGCCAGGAACGAAACAAAAATAAACAGGATCCATCAATGCTACATATCATTGCATAGATCAACAACGCCATCGCTAGTTGCATTGAAACTGTGTACCACTTGAAATACTTTTTTTCTACTGAGATTATAGTTACAATGATTGTACTAATCGTTGACTCTGTATTTTGTTTTAAATGACTCACTCTTCCTTCGACTGATGCTCTTTCCGTGCCATCATCGCCAGTGCTGCTCCGAGTCCACTCACCTGGTGGAGTCGACTGGTAGTAAGGCATGTAATGGGGCGAGTAAAAAAATGTAAGACAACATACGTTCACGTCTCAAGATTCTGTGGACGGTAATTTTAGCCGATAACAGTGAATGGTCGCTTTGGGGAACTATTTTACTGCGTAAAGCATTTAAATTAAGACAGAAACTGATCGAAAAAATAATATAAAAAAACGAGGAAAATAGAATTTGAAACATAATTTACGTCTGTACAAAATAGTTATAAATTTAAATCACGACTATTGTTTGTGACATTGACTGAACCACGAGTTGCACCGGTTATGGTAAAGGCAATATTTTTAAATTCTGTAGAGTGGATTCAGTTGAAATAAACGTTTAAAGTATAATACATTTTAGTAAACCAAAGACACACGTTCAGTTCAGATCTTACCCACAATATTGACTTTTCAATGCTTGCCAGGGAAGATTTCCCATTTCACGTCACCGTGCGACCGTTTCAATTTTCTCATCTTTGTCAATGATCAAATCAGTTCCTTCCCTGATCTCATCGGAGAAGGACGTGTTTATTCTATTAACATCGTCACCTTCATGCAGATAGTTACCCAGCTTGTTAGAGTTACTCTTCGGAAACAGGTAGACTAAGTACTGCTTTCTGCTTCCCCTTTTTTGCTTTTTCCTTTCTGTTTTTACGTTTATGAGGACAAAACCAGTAATTTATTTCCTGCCTTCGGAATGAAAGCGGATGTTACGGAACATTACTACCCCTCCCATTTATAATCGAATTATCTTGGAGTCGTAAAACCCTGCGGTAATTGTTGAAGGCCGCAAGCTAGTCACTGAAATTACTCAAACTTTTTACGGTGGAGTATTTTGTTTATATTTTTTCAAGAGACATTGAAATTGATGGCATCATCACTGACCTCCGCCTAACTAGTGATGAAATATAACACAAAGGAGAAGGTTGGCTTAATCCACTGACGATACTCGCTTGTGAGAAATTGTATTCGGTGTCTTATTCAATAAAAGGGAAAGAGTATTCCGAATCTGGTTCCCTTCGGATACCTGAATTGATGAGCTTTCTGAAATGCCAACAATTGGGGCATTATTATTATATTCACTGGAGGAAGGGAAAAACGCATGGTTTCTCTTTGGTGAGAGAAAACGCATGGTTTCTCTTTAGCTCAGATGCAGAAATGATGTGGTGCAAAAATACAGAAACACTTTCCATCAGACGGAATGAAAATCGACGCGATGCCTCTACCGAAGGAAATTGCACCACTGAGTGCGCTATCTACCTTCCATTCTTCTTTTGTATCGAGCAAACAGCTATGTCTGACATCAGCATTGAGAAAGACTGCTGTCTGCTAGCTGAAGCGAGACTGTGTGCCTAATCACCAACGCCTCTTCAAGGTGAAAACGAAATGAAGTGATATGCCTTGCATATCATTAATTTAGTTTTCACGTGGCGTGAAGTGAATTTTTTATGTTGTGAAATCGCGAACAACTTGTTTATTTCCACTATCCGTTGCTACTTACAGCAGAAGTAGCAATATTTCATAAAAATGTGCCGTTTTCTTATTTGACACCATTATTGAAAGAAGTAGTCTTACACTAAACATTATGTAATGATTTCTAGCGTTTTTGTTATTGTTACAAATACATAATAATTTATATTAGTTTATCTCGCGAGATTTCGCTTTTGTTCCTCGTTGCTGTTTCATCGACTTCGATTCGTTTGACATAAGAGCTTCATTCTTCCTGCATTCCTTACATTCGATATAAAAAGAGTGGTGATATCGAACTCGTTGAATAATTTTTTTTTTTAAATATGTGTTGATGCTATCGCTCCAAAGAGAAATATAGTACAGTCGATGGGGGTTAAAATGGGTTATGGGGGTGAAATTGGGTCAAAAATGGAGAAAGTTACTATTAGTAATATTTTGACAAATATTGCGAATATATTTGAAAACTGTGAGCCGTTTAATAGAAGACATATTTCTACAACTTCCAATGCATTATCCTTAACAAATAGTTATTATTTAATAATTCATCAAAGTTTGATGAGTAATTAGTCATCAAATAACACCTCAGAAAAAAATCTCATGCCCAACATTATACAAAACTACTAAAATTGTAAATATTGGATAGAATTATTCTTTAAAGTCTTGCCTGATTAGTCGTTACTGATTTTGAACATAAATTTGTTTTTCCATTCGAATTTCAATATTTTCGAAATAATCTCTTATTTACACTGAGAGGGGGTGTGAATGGGTCAAGCACAAAATTGAATTCCATGCCAAACCGATATAGTGATTGTCAGATTTTCATGAAAATTGGTAGTTTTGTTCCTTATCGTAAAATATTAGACCCGTTCAATATTCCTATGCGACTAGAATCCATTTTCTGTGCATAGGTGGTATTTCATGTGGCTTCAAATTGGTATATCGCTCTTTCATGAATCGACCCGGTAGCTTAAAAGTTTTGAATTTAAAAAAAAGTCATTTTTGGAAAAAACAATAAAAAAGGGAAAAATGATTTTTCGGACCATCGGTTAATTTTGAAAAATCATAACTCAATAACAAAAAATAACGTATCTCTGAATTTTTGATATGTTATTAAAAACAATCTTAGCTTTCAAGAAAAAATATCAAAAATACAGCGCCCTTGGTCCCGAGACAATGTAAACTATAAAAAAAAATACAATCAATAATTACAAGACCAAAATCCAAAATTTCTGCAAGTATAGTATTTTTCGGAAAAAGACTAGCTAATTGGCTTTAATTTTATATGTCGATCATCCGAATCGGTACAGTAGTTCAAAAGTTATGAATTTAAAAAATGGGTGGGTTATATCTATGATATAACCGCAAGGCTTACGTGGGACTTCCTTAGCTTAGTAATCATTTGTTTGTATTGATTAAATTTTTGATTGAATGAAACAATTTCCAAATTCAAATGAATCCAATATATTTGCTATGTGGGTAAAAAGATTGTGTAATGCCATGTAAGGTCAATTCATGAATTGTGATAGATTTATTTATTCATTTTCGTCAAACAAATGTAGACTACATACTTATATATTAATGTTACAATGTTTTCTTAAGTTAAATATTATTCCTACGATACATTTTTCATGATTATGTTCTTCGTTACAAGTAAATTTAATGACAGTCCTGTTACGTTTGGTATGATGACACATTGGTTTAGAAGTCTATATTAGGTAAACACATTTCAGTGTGAACAAAAATGCCCCCGACTTGCATGTATTTGCAATGCCAATTTCCTCACGCTCCATGGATTTGAAGTCTGTGTTAGGGAAACACATTTCAGTCGGAACAAAAATACCCTCGACGTACATGTATTTGCAATGCAAATTTCCCCACGCTCCATGAATTTCAAGTCTGTGTTAGGGAAACACATTTCAGTCGGAACAAAAATGTCCCCGACCTGCATGTATTTGCAATGCCAATATCCCCAGACACCTTGGTTCTGAAGCCTCTTTTGGGGAAACGTATTTAAGTCGGAACAAAAATGTCCCCGAGCTGCATGTATTTGCAATGCCGATTTCTCCAACACTGCTTCGTTTTGAAGTCTGTGTTAGGGAACACATTTCGGTGAGAACAAAAATCCCCATACTTCCATGTAATTGCGATGCCAATTTCCCTTGGTTATTGATGATGCTTGGTTATGATGACTGTGTTGGGGAAACCGTAAATCGGGCCAATCAAAACCTGGCAGTTAGGGCGTTTAGATAACGCTTAACGTTTCACAGTTATTCAATTGTTTATCTTATGAAAAATAACATTTTATTAATTGCGATAGAAGCGTAGAAATACTCCCTATCAGTTGATGCAAACATCTTTCCGATCCAGTAAGAAATGTTCGAGTTATAAGCATTCGGAATCTTCCATTTTGTCCTGCATGTTCTGTGTTTAGGTTTTCATTTTACCCCCCATATACTCCGGTTAGACGTAGTCCCACGTCAAAAAAATCATTTTCGGAAAAAATGATTTTTTGGGCAACCTTAAAATGAAAATGATTACCCTAATGATACAAAATACGGGTCTGATGTTTTGCGATAAAGAACAAAACTACCACTTTTCACGAAAATCTGAGAAAAACTATATCGGTTTGACATGGACATGTATATAAACATTTCCATCGCACTTCTAGGTGGATTGACACTATTTTCGTAACTCAAATAGTCATTTAATACATTTACATTGGGTAAACTTTCATTTAATCGTAGTTCAGTGAAACCTTAATATTATTCAACAATCCCTTGAACACTTACGAGTGTTTCTCATTTCTACGTAATCAGAATTGTGTTTTACTCTAATTTACGATAGTTATTCAACAAAATGTTCGAAAACTACCTTTTTTGACCCATTTTCCCACCCATCGATGGTATCATATACTTCTCTTTTAGCTACAATCGATTCCTCACGCATGTTTTCATAAAAACATTAGGCGTTAATAATCAAGCCCTTCTCAACGTTGGCGTTTCCATGCGAGACAGCAGATCATTTTTGTGATAGTAAACCCCCTCCCCCAACTTTTCACCCGATTGCAATCCCTACAAAAATTGATCCAGTGGTGAATAATTTGAGCCATAGTGGCAAATCCGTTGCGTTCTTTGTTCGCAACTAATTTAGAATATTGTTTCAGTTCAAAGTCTGCTTAAAATTCGCTGAGAAGCTCAAAATCCGTCCATATATTTAAAAGGTTTTCGAATAGTTTTTCGACCAACTGTTGATCGGAATCAATGATGACCGAGTCATCAGAGGTTGCAGCGATCAGAAGCCTCCTACTTTCCCGCTGTTTACTCTTTTGAGGTCTTAATTCCCTGATATTAACTCATTTTTTCATGTATTTGACTCCCTTCATTCGCATAAAATTCTCTTGTGACAAGAAACAATTTGTAGTGCTTTATCCAGACGCTGTTATGTCATTACCTTTGTCTGGGTCCCTTCACATTGCTCAATTCCGGGTAATGAGAGGGCTGACTCATTGGCAAAGGTAGGTGCAATTGAAGGCGATATTTATCAGCGTCAAATCGCCTTCAATGAATTTTATTCTTTAGTTCGCAAAAATACCATCGCTAACTGGCAACGCAAGTGGAATGAAGATGAATTGGGCCGGTGGTTTCACTCGATTATCCCTAAGGTTAGCCTCAAACCGTGGTTCAAAAGTCTAGACTTGAGTCGGGACTTTATCCGCACCTTCTCCCGACTCATGTCCAATCACTGTTCGTTAGATGCACTACTCTTTCGTTTCAATCTTGCCAGCAGCAATCTCTGCGTTTGTGGCCAAGGTTATCACGACATCGAGCACATTGTTTGGTCGTGCGAGGTGTATCTGGTCGCCAGATCGAATTTAGAAAACTCCCTTCGGGCCCGAGGAAGACAGCCCAATGTGCCGGTGAGAGATGTGTTGGCTCGGTTAGACCTTGATTACATGTCCCATATATATGTTTTCCTTAAAGCTATAGATCTTCGTGTGTGATTGTCCCTACATCCTTATACCCTCCTTTCCTTCCTTTGCGGGTAATTCGTCCCCTTGCTATAAATAGTAGAATAAGTTGAAATGTAAATAAACTATAGATATACGAATAGATTTAAGAATTGAGTGCTCATCAACATTGTTACAATTTCCTTATATCCCATCCTTCTCCTAAAAATATGTCACCCTTCTAAACTCGAGTACACCGCGAGTAATCGGTTTTCCACCTTACTAACCATAGATGTAAGAAAATTGTTTCTATATATATATAGTTTTAAAAATATATTTAAGAATTCGGCTCCTTTAAACTTAAGTAACTGATCCTGTAAAAATAAACGAATTAAAAAAAAAAAAAAAGAAACAATTTGTTCAACCATGCGTTGGAACTAAAATTTAAAAACTGGCCGAATTATACAGAATTCCCAGGAAAGATTGAGTAGCGCGATCGTTTTATTTTGACACTCTTTGTGAAAAAAATATTCGCTCTACATCTATAAGGTCCAGGAAAGGGGCCGAATGATGAGGGTGTCTTCGTAACCAAATGTGTAACTTACTAAGCGAACGGATTCAATCCCGTTCATTAACAATCTTCTAAATTGTCTTTCTCAAGACTACCTGTGAATGAACTTGAAAGTTTAAAGCCTCTATAGTACAAAATGAAGAGAAAAAAGAAGGACCATTGAAGACAATTTTTCTTTGTCAGAACTCAGAACTTTATCAGTTTAGAACAAAAGCATCAAATCGGCATGCTTATTGTTTATGCTCCTTATTCTCACCAACGCGAACTTTTCTGCTGAATAGAACAGATCACAACAATAAGATGGATTGGACGCAAACCAAAATCAGAATATGTTTTCAATATGAATTGAATAATAATACGTAATATTTGATTAACACTAATTGTTAGTGACCAACATGGTGCGATAATGATGAAGGGCGAGGTGCGGGTTTGAGAGAAAAAACATTTACCCTTCATCCGGAATGTGCTGCTCGGTGGCATGGGTGGCAGGGGCTGTTGTCAGTTCTTGGCTGCGCGTACTAGTGGCACCTTTGTGCGAACTAGCCGATGAGGGGTGTGAGGGTGGCAATTGTGATTGTGTCTGTTGCGAATCGAACGGTGGTGCTGCCAGAGGCAGTGAGGTTTTACTACTATGTACGGAACTACGGGAAAATGATACTCTACTGAGGACCGGGGTGCCGGCACGGGATTTTACACTACTGGTACTAACACCGGATCGAGAACCGGAGTGTGAACTACTAAAAAGATAGCAAGATACACGTACAGAGAAAAGCGACATTTGAGGATAATTGTTACTACAACATTATTTACAATACAAGGATAACAATGAAAGTACTTCCTAGTAATGAAGCAATATGTATAATCAAGTGATCTGATTTTGAAAACTCCACATTGATACAACACGTACCTTCCGGATCGAATGGAACCTTGTATGGGTGTCCATACCATACTGGATCCTGTTCTCATTCCAGCTCCAAATCCAGGCGTTTCCTTGAAAAAGGTATCGATGTTACATTCATGCACAAAAAAACGAACAAAAGCACCACCTACCTTCAATATTTTCTTCTCCTTCGCCAGCACTTTCATCACGTACCGATAGCTCCTCGATACGCGATGTAATCGCAACGTTAAGGACCCTATGGCTCCGGCCAAGAAGGCTGTGATGAGGTTGAGCCCAGAGAATGAAAATTTAGACTTCTTCGGTTCACCGACGGTTTCCTCTTCCTCTTCGTCGTCGCTAAGCAGCCTAACTTCCTCTTCCGTGGTAAACTGATGCCGTGAAGTGTCCCTGCTGGTACCCGGCCTTTGACCATCCGGTTCCTCGCTATCGTCCGCGTCTTTCTTCTTTTCACCGTCGCTATCCTATAGAATTTGATGGTTTACATTAAGGTTCGATAAGAATTTCAATGATTTCTAAACAACATATAAACAAAGCCGAATTGAAATAATTTAGAATGATTCGAATGATGGGTGCGCTATTGACGGTGCTGCAAAATTTGGTAGGAAAACAGTGCAACATACGCAACTCCAGATACACCAGTACACTTACGCGACACCAGTCGATAGCACCGATATGATAGGAGATTGCCGCAGATATCAGCGGTGATACAGAAGCTACCAGATAAAGTTGGGAAAAGCAATAGATGTGCGAATTTATTTACATATACTAAGATGCTTCCTACGGAAGTGCGGATGTAGAAGTATGTTACAAAATATGGGATATTTAGTTCAGATGATATGATTGGTTTCGACAAGTTTTGTATCCTTTTGGATATAGCAGTGAAGGGAGGTCAATACACTTGTATCCGTCAGTCCATTCCTACTGTCATTACTCAAAATAGATCAAGGGTCAATTTCAAAACATCAACAACAAAAAGCTGGTTTGAAATAGGGTGTCAATCATACGTCCAAAGACAAAAAAATAATTTTCGCTGGATGAAAGTGAGTGACGTAGGACTATACAAAGGGGACAGCTTTTGTTAAATATATTGTTTTATTTTCTTCTCCTACGTGAATACCTACCTATCTACCTGAAAAATGTATTAGTTTACTGTTTACTCTTTATGAATATGTTGATGGTTCTGAAAAGAACCTTTGGTGTTGTGTTTTTGTTATCACTCGATATTCCCATCTTGTTCGGTTAAACCTTCCTGTTTAGCTATTGCGTTTGCCACTCGCCACAGCTTTCACAGTTGGAAAATTTCTTCCTATCCAGCTTGTGACATGTTGTTCAGTAAATTACATTTAATGCGACGTGCCGGAGAAACACTTTGCCACTCACTGAAACTAATTGTTGCCTTGATGAGCGCCGAACCGAAGCTGCTCTGTTCTTGATGCGGGTTTTCTGATTGTCGTGAGCAGCTTTGCAAGCCAACTCGAGCACTCCGACGGCCGAAACTCTATAATCGCTGTTAGGTATACTGGTGCTCCGGCACCAATCCGTTCGGCCTAGTTACCATTGCGGAGCAATCAGTGAATGCGACCAACAGGGAACTGGAGACCTGCATGGTTCGAGTGAGACTTTGCCTTTCCCTTAACATGTCCTCCTTTGTTACGTCCACGATGCCGATGCCGTACAACCACACGGGTTTACGGTTTCAAAGAAAATAATATATTTTTTTGGGGTCCGCGTGTTTTATACTCTAGCGGTACACACTCACAGGATAGAGACAAATCGGCAGACTCAGCCAGAGGGGCGAGTCCAACGAGACGAACGAATGAGCGTTAAAAGGGAGCGATGGCAAAAAAATACATTCATAGAGGCGAATGAACTGAAAAGTTTAAACCCTCTTAAAGCCAAAAAGAAGAAGAAGAAAATACATTCATTACGATTTGTTCGCTCGTTGGATTCACATGCAGGCTAAAAAGGGTCCTTTTCAGGATCACAAAATTATCTTCAATCTAAAGAGTTTATTGTTTTGTTATCACTCGATATCCCCATCTTGTTCGGCTAAACCTTTCTGTTTAGAGATTGCATTTGCTCATCATATCCATATCATCATATCCTGGCAAACAAATTATGAAAAAATCTATTTGTGTTTTATTATTATTTTGGATATTGTTTTAGGAAGCATTGGTTTCATTGGTGGTTTTGAAAAAAACCATTTCGAACGCCCTCGATGCCGCCTTGTTCTGGATTTGCCACCAAAGCAGTTTGTATAAAGAACAAACTTTTTTCTTCTGCTACCTGATGCCGTTTTGCGATTGCGTTTGCCACTCGCCACTCGCTGCAACTGCCTGTTGTCTTGATGTCCACCGAACCGAATGTGGTCTGTTCCAAATGCGGGTTTTCTTATTGCCGCGAGCAGCTTTGCCAGCTAACTCGATCACTTCGGCGGCCGAAACTATATAACGCCGGCTAGGTGGACTGCTGCACTGGTACTAACGCGCTCGGCCTAGCTACCCTTGCGGGGAACTCCAGATCAACACGGTTCGAGCGGGATTTTGCCTTTCCCTTCACTTTTCCTCCTTTACCATGTCCAGACATGGCTGCTTGGGTTGGTTTGTTGATGTGTTGTGATGCGAACCGATGTGGTGTACGGTTTGAATGAGAATGATCGTTGCGGCAGCGGAGCGGGGATTTTTAAGCTGACTGGCTGGCTCGAGAATTACGCATGTGTGAGACTGCGACCAATGTTTCGTTCATTTTTTTCTTTTTCCTTTCCAATCGTGCTTCATTCTATTTCGCTGCTGCTCTGGTTGCCCGTTTTGGTCGGTACGATTTGAGGAGCACAAAATGGACCAATCAAAAATGGGCACATAGTGCATTTGGACAATGCTTGATATTTCACAATTATTCAATTATTTATCTCAAGAAAAATGAAATGTTATTCGTTATGATAGATGCGTAAATATATTTCCTATCAATTGATGCAAAAACCTTTGCGATCTATTGAGAAATGCTCGAGTTCTAAGCGTTCCAAATCTTGCATTTTTTCCTACTTGTTCAATGCCTAGATTTCCATTTCACCCCCTATATCTTCCGGTTAGACGTAGTCCTACGTCAAAAGTCGACGAAATCGTTTCGAAATTATTGGGAGTACAAACGTTTTTAATTTATTGAGAGTACAAACCAGTACGATGCGTGTTTCGAAAATTGCTTTTGTTGTTTTGTTGGGGGCGGAGGAGCGGTCCGACCCGGGTGTCACCCTTAGAAGGGTGACATCCATGACCATGACAAGTTTCAATATAATATATATTGAAAAAAAATCATAATTTTGAATGAAGGTAACCGGTTATTACTTATGGTATTAACTAACAAAACAAGTTACTATGGGAAAGTCCATGTTATAGAATTTTCCCTTGGTTATGGATCAAGTGCACGGTCCCTCCTTCCAGAAGTTTGATATTCAATACTTCTGATGCGTTGTACCGCATGAAGTAGATCTAGCACAGAATATTTGCAAACCAAAGGACCATCTCTGAGCAACGTGACAAGACTCAATGCACTGGTAATTCGCTGTAGAAAGGAACAGCCTAGTCGAAATGGCAATTAAAAGGGTTCAATAAATCCATTGATGAAAAATTTGCTACTGAAAGGAGAATTCACAATATACTTCTATATAGCTAGATAATATAAAATGAGCAAACAAGGCAAAAGATCATCCGGATCCGGTTTAATGATGGAAGGGGGAATGTTTTTTATTATTAAATCGTTTTTTTTTACAGGCTCAGTTACATAAGTTTAAAGGAGCCAAACTCTTAACTATATTTTAACAAGAATATATTTACATGTTTCCTTAATTATATGGAAGAGGGAATGTTGGAGTTGGAGATTTTCACCGGGTATTACAAGAACGGTCGAAATCGCCTAAAAAGAAGCCGAAACCTTTGAAGCAATTCAAGCTCAACACATGTTATGAGTACCTGACAGCGAACTGAAAAAGTCGATTTGACAAACTGGCAACTACGATGTTTCGGAAAGACAGCTTTTGCTAGAGATACCAGGACTCCGTAGTCATTTGAAAGCCGCTGGAATTCATTCTAATGATGTCATTAATGTGATTGCATTGGATGTGTTACAGTTCAACATGAAGTGGGACTTCCGTAATTCGGTTCAAAATTCTACAGTGAATTTGAAACTGTTTCTAACCATGTACGTTTCTGTGGCATATTGTGGAAAGGCTAATCAGGGTTGAAATTATTTAAAAATTTGCGATCAACGATGGGGCAGATATGTTTAACACGTTGAGCCTCGTACTGTTATTGCTGCGCATTCATTGAGCCCGCAACAAGAGAGCGGAATCGCTCTTAACGGGAAGCACTTGTACAATATCAGTGTCGGTCTCAGCTCCCAAAAATATTTATTTGAGTCGCATTCCGGTATGCAAAATAAACCATATTTTATTTATCTCTTATTTTATAACTATCAATTCCAGTGACCAACGCGTGAAGATTTCGTGATTTCTTGTTCGCCCTATCTAATATTATAATAAACACGTCTCATGTTTAGATAAGATTGGAGGGGTTACACCCGCTCCGGGTGTCACCCGGTCACGCTACGCCACTGGTTTCAAAATTGTTAATGAAACGTCGAGATCTACTGTAATCTTTTTTTTTTTGTCAAAGATCGACACTCTGGGACTTCCGAATGAAAATTCGAGATAACTATTTTTTTTGGCACCCAAAACCATAGCTTTTACCTCGTATTCCGAAAAAAGACCATAGTGTCGATTTTTGACAAGAAATTTTTTTTCGAGATGACAGTAGATCTCGACGTTTCATACAATTTTAAGATATTTGGCATCAAAACATTTTTTTAAAAACCTCGATTTCCTTTTCCCACTCTCCTCTCCCTTGGATGATTTTTCGATTTTCAAAAAACTCAAATTTTGACCGCTTTGCACCACTCTTTGATTGAGCCGAAATTTCGCATAGGGTATTTTTTTTTTGAGATGTCGAACATTTTGTATGGGGTAACTTTTTGAAATTTTACCCTAGGCACCCAAGGGTAGCCGTAATCGTAACGTAACAAAATTCCATTTTAATACCTGAATAAATCAATATATATGCTTGAGCACCTGGTTTCGATTCTGGAACCGAATAAGGTATGTTTCTGAGCCAAGGTGATAGAACACATGTTGTAATGGGTTTAACAGCAGTCAATATACAAACACTGTCAATAATGTAACTCAAATATCGCGTTAATCTTCCGTAGATGCAGTAGATGCAGCTTACAAGCAGTATGACTGATTTGAAGAGCCTAAGCGAGGAATATCCTCTGCGTAGAACGAGATGCACACTACAACATGACGCAGCTTGGTCGTAACCACCCCGATTGGGTTATTTGAACTGATTGAGAACTAAGGATGACCTACAAATTAGAAACTTATCGTAATTCATGTTAAATTGGCGTTAATTTTGTGAAGGAGTGAGAGTTTTTACATCTGGTTCTATAGTTATGAACCACTGAAATTTTAGTTTTTTGAATATTTCTCGCCTGAACACAACAATAAAGTTGAAATGACCAGTCTTATAAATGAAAATAGTTATTGTATTCTACACTAACGGGAGTTAAATAAAAAATGAGAATTTTTTCAATCACATAAAAAAAATATTTATTTTCATCGATTTCAGTATTTTTTATTAATAACATAATGTGTTTTCTTCAAAAAAATGTCAGTGAATGTTTGAGTAAGGTCCGCTGTTCGACGTAACTTTGTCGCGATACTCTCACAAGAACGTTGTACGGCACTTGTCGCTGAAGTAGTAATTATCATTTCCTGGAATATGCGTTTTGGACAGCGGAAAATAGCTTTTGTCGTCCAGAACGAAAGACGTCCCTCGGTATTTTTTGGTCATTTACCGACACTGTGATTTAACCGTCTCAATTTGCTCCTCCGTGTACTCCGGCGACCTCGTCTTCTTCCTGCAGACGATTCCTTCCATCTTGAGGGTCCGATGGATCAATACGTAGGAGCAGCCATATTTCCGACCAGCGTCACGCAGGCTGGTTGCGTCCTTGTTGTCAAACAGCTTCTTTAACGATGTCTTCCTCTGCTTCGTCATTATCGTCACCGGACGACCACTTCCGACCTTCCGCTCTACGTTCAGGGAATCCAGGATACGATATACCGTACTGACAGGTACATCTTCTTCCTTAAAATGTCCCACCGTGAACTTTTTTCCTTGCTGGAAATGCCTTTCGAAGAACCGTACAATGCGTTCGCGGAGCACGTACTGTTTCGACGCCATCTTTGCTTTGACTAAATTCAAACTAGCAAAACCAAACACGCTAACTGTTTCTAGAGAGCCCAAAGAGTAATTTTCTTGGAGAAAGAAAATTTTACGCTCTTTATTTGAGTTACTGAAAGGTATCGAAAAAATTCTCATTTTTTATTTAACACCCGTTATTTACGGTTGATCTTTAAATATCTCTGGAAACTCAAAAAAATGAGTGGTTCTATAGTTGTGAAACGCAGTGTATTTAGAACCTTGCATATGTTTATCATTCCACTCCAAGGTTCAATGCATCTAAAAAAAAAACCTCATACAAAGAGTGGTGATCTTTTCTAGACTCCTCGTTGAGGTTCCTCGAAAGTTGTATTTTGGTGCGATTTTGGATTTCAGTCAATTCGACCGGAAGAAGGTGTATGTAAAGGTCATCTGTTCAATAAAACAACAATCAATAAAAACATTGTTTATTGTTTGAAACTAAATGGAAATTCAAACTGAAAGGTTACTATATTGCAAAGAAATCTATGTTCATTTTTAGATTTCTCGATTATATTATTCGAATGTTGCATTCTATTGAGATTTTCATATTAGAGTATTAGAGATTTTCAAAATAGCAATTTCAATGAAAATTTTTGACGATCGTAAACTAATTTACGTAAAAGTTGAATTGAACAACATGTAGGATATCGTTTACGTTTTCACGACCACATTCAAAGCGCAAAACACAGATAAACACCCCTCATCAACACCAACAGCATTGATTGTTTATGATTTAGATTATTTACAAGTTTGGACAGAACACAAGGAATTGATAAACGATAAACAAGCGTGAACAGTGAAGCGTCATAGAAGCTTTTTGATGCAACAGACTAGTTAGAACTGAAATTCAGAGAATAAAGCTTCAATAACAATGCGAACGTAAAAAACCAGAAACTATCTATTAGCGCGCAAAAGATTGCGTATAATCCATGAAACCTACACGCATGTAGAAATGAAGTCCGAAGTACATTGGAAGCACGAAATGTTAATGTTACGTTTTTTTTTTTGTTATAGAAAGATGGCTAGTGGAACAGTCGTGTCGGTCGGTGTGCAAGCCCAGATAGGAGACTGTGTAACAACAGAAAAAAAATAAATACAAATCTACCAAAAAACAAAACTCACAAAATGAGTATGGCGTGGAATTGGTTCGGAAATTGCGGAACGATCCGTGGCCGTTGTCCCGGTCCGGTCCGTCGTTCCAGTAGGTTCGTGCTCGCGTACGAAAGACGCACGCCGTAACACTGGTGACGAGCTACGCCTGACGACGTGCCGGTCGGCACTTTTTCGGCCCATTGCACCGACATCCTGGTCCTGCGCTTCCAGCTCGTTTTTCTCTTTGATTTTCGCTATCAACTACACGCGGCGGGATGTGCGGGGAAGTTAGGAATCGGAGAGATCGAAGGAGACATTCACGTTGGAGGGGGGAGCGGCAAGGGAAGAAGTTCAGTTGATTTTGTAGAAATTAGATCGAGGCGAAATCGTGCAGGTGAGAAAAGTGATATTTTTGATGTGCGTGTCGATTGGGGTGAAATTCAAATTATCGATTAAGAATTTTGTATCAAAGAGAAAAAAAATCCAATAAAAACATACAGATCAACAAAAATCACTAGAAAAAACGAAATGCGTGTTCAAACCTGAACAAAAGAGGAAAAGTAAACTATTCACGCACACGCTCGCACACGAATTGATACGTTACCTTTCCTAGGGTGAGATGCCGTCGGCTGAGGCGGCGCTCCGCTGCACCCTTTTTATCAAACTCTTCGTCCGAATCACGAGGCTGCATCAGGTCTAGCTCGAATTCGTGCTCGGTGTCCTCGAACATGTAGTAGTCACCGGATCGAATGGCTATATTGGTACAGTGGATGTAAAAACATTTCAATTGATTAAAATGGCGCAAAAAAGTGTTTCTTTGTTGTTTAAAATATCACTGGAAAAAAATCTGAACACATATTCTTGATAGTGTGTATCAAACAGAGCTATTTCATTGGTGCAAACACAACATTTATATTTTGTTGATACGATAAATTTAAATTGTACGAAAATATTGGGTGTTTGGAATGAAATGTTAGAAAGAAGAACAAAAAAGTTTCAATAATAAAATTGCTAATGGTGTCGAAAAAAAGACTTTTACTTATTAGGTCTATAGATATCGTGGAACTGTTTCAGTAGCACAATATCTGAAATATAATAATGGAAATTTAGAACTGTGATAATTAAAAAAAACATAAATAAATGTTATTTAATTCGAAATAGGAAACTCTTCATCTCTCGGCGGATTCTTACAAAAAAACCTTTTCCTCGATGTACTCGATGAAGACACATTTTTCGATTACTTTTGTTGTTCTCCACTGCGATTGGTCCACAAGCGTGGACCAATCATGTCTTAAATATAGCTACATTCAGTACAGGTGTATTTTTTTTTTTTATCCAAAATATATATTTTTATTAAGGCTCATATGGCGTCAACCTGACGGGGCCGGCAGGGCCATTAAAGCAGTACAGGTGTAGTCAAACAATTTTATCAAAAATTCGTTGATGCATTTTCTTGAATCTCACGTTTCATCTCAGGATAGTAATATGACACCAATAAAACACGATTCCAAAGCGTTCTTTTGACATTAGATTTTGCAACAAAATGAATATTTGGTTTGGTGCTTACATTATTAACAGACAGGGTTACCTTTCATTACATGGGGTCTGGCATTGTCATGCTGGAAAATTATCTTGAGATGACTATCATAGGTCATTTTTTCTTTGTATTTGATATCGTTCACCAGCCATTTTTTAAATTATATATCAAACGTTTTTGATGGCTTTCCGTGTTTTTACCATCCATATCGAAATCAATGATTCCCCTTTTTTTTTAAATCATTTTCACAAATGTTCACGATAGAACCCATTTTTTGTAAATCTCGACAAACAAACTATGACTATTGGCTACACTTCTCATTTAAAAATAAAGATATATATGAGCAGATGAAGTAGTATTGAACATCTCAAGAGAGAAATTCTGTAATTCCGTAGATGTTCTTAAAGCAGCTTCAAATTTTAGGTCAAAAATCCAGTTTTTTTTTCATTTCGACTAGAAGGTTTAGATTATAAATACCGCAGAACCTCGTAACTGATTCTAAATTAGACAAACAGATTTCAGGTTTCAAACCTCAGGTCTCAACTCGCAGATTGTACCCACGAAGATCCCAATTTCATATCAGTACTCTAACCCACTTTCAAATTCTAGATTCGAATTTCAGACTCTGATTCATCACTTTTGAATTTTTGAATCAATTTTGATCATGGTGATTTTAGATATAAACTTTAGGACTCGGTTCGAAGAACAAATTTAGATTTGTAATAAAGATCCATATAAATTCAGAGTCCAGTTATCGAGTTCCAGACGCAGAAATTATCATATTCCAGATTGATTCCAGATTGACTTGGCGAATTTCGGGTTCTTATTCTGGATAAAGACACCATTCTTAAATATCAGACTCAGATCCAGCATCAAGCTACCAATTACAAAATATATTATAAATCCAAATTATAGATATCATCTTCTTCTTCTTGAATGGCGTTAACGTTCCCTTGTGGAACTTTTGCCGTCTCAACGTATGTATTAACTAGCGTCATTTATTAACACTTAGTTGAGATTTCTTAAGCCAAATAACACGCCTTGAATGTATTCCGAGGGGCAAGGTTTGGTTTTAAATACAACATATGTATTCCAGATGCTAACTATATATTCATAATCTCAGAACCAAATTTCGGCTCTCAAATTCAAGACACCAATAGATTCATATTATCCATTCCTCTATGATATTCCATCTCAGGTACAAGCCTTCTTATTTCGATTTAGATTTCAGTTTTCGATTCAAGATTCGTGATACTATTTTCTAGATACGCACACATTGTAGATAATTTGGAATTTATAGAAGGTAATTATGCCTCCACCGTCAAACTTCTACCAAAATCCGTCAACGGGTCACGATCACGATCGGTCACCTAATTTTATTTAATTTATTTAGAGACTATCTGAAATTGAACGTTGATGACAATCGTCGCAGGATCTTCGCTCGTAATATTCATTGGGCTGACGCTAACATACCAATCGATATGCCTGAACGATGAGATGAACGAAATTTTTGAGATTGATAAATGCATTGTATTGACAATCAAACAGACTGGTATCGTCTTTAAAAATGAGCCGAGATGATCCTCCAAAATGATAAAAAAAAACGCATTACTGAATCAACTAGCTTCCAAAACATTCTGGTTGAAACGAAGAACTCGTGCACCTGTTTTATAGAATTTTGAATTTTGATATACCGTTCTGAATCAAATTTCGGAGAACATCATATTTCGGACACTTTGTTCTAATATCCTGAAATTCTTAATGCACTGATGATATAACTATAAAATTAATATCACAATTACTTCTTTAGAGTAATCCCTTGGTTTCACTATCATTTCATATGAGAACTAAAGGGTGTGTCACAACAAATTGCATCACGGAAAAAACGCTGTAGAAATTCGCCCAGTAGACCGATCCTTTTGAAAATTTTAGACAGTAAAATAAAAACTATTAAACAACTTTTGGCATTTTCTTTTTATTCATACTTCGAGCCCAAGCCCGTATGCTCGCACCTTCCTCTTTACCCCGTCCATAAGGTTCTGTACAACGTCAGGTTGTAGTTTTTTTTGAACAGAAATCCATTTTCTCTTGAAGTCCGCCTCCGATTTGACAACTTTTGGGTTCTTCCGGAGGGCCTGCTTCATAATCGCCCAATATTTCTCTATTGGGCGAAGCTCCGGCGCGTTGGGCGGGTTCATTTCCTTTGTAACGAAGGTGACCCCGTTGGCTTCGTACCACTCCAACACGTCCTTTGAATAGTGGCACGAATCGAGATCCGGCCAGAAGATGGTCGGGCCCTCGTGCTGCTTCAATAGTGGTAGTAAGCGCTTCTGTAGGCACTCCTTAAGGTAAACCTGCCCGTTTACCGTGCCGGTCATCACGAAGGGGGCGCTCCGCTTTCCGCAAGAGCAGATCGCTTGCCACACCATGTACTTTTTGGCAAACTTGGATAGTTTCTGCTTGCGAATCTCCTCCGGAACGCTGAATTTGTCCTCTGCGGAGAAGAACAACAGACCCGGCAGCTGACGAAAGTCTGCTTTGACGCAGGTTTCGTCGTCCATTACCAGGCAATGCGGCTTCGTCAGCATTTCGGTGTACAGCTTCCGGGCTCGCGTCTTCCCCACCATGTTTTGCCTTTCGTCGCGGTTAGGAGCCTTCTGAACCTTGTATGTACGCAGGCCTTCCCGCTGCTTGGTCCGCTGGACGAATGAACTTGACAAATTCAGCTTATTGGCGACATCCCGGACCGAACTTCTCGGATCACGTCTAAACTGTTTAACTACGCGCTTGTGATCTTTTTCACTGACGGAGCATCCATTTTTGCCGTTCTTCACCTTCCGGTCGATGGTTAGGTTCTCGAAGTATCGTTTTAGTACTCTGCTGACCGTGGATTGGACGATTCCCCACATCTTACCGATGTCCCGATGTGACAACTCCGGATTCTCGAAATGAGTGCACAGGATTAATTCACGACGCTCTTTTTCGTTCGACGATATTTTTCCAAATTTACGAAAAATTGACAGTGAAGCATGGCCAACGTGATCTATACACTCTTATCTGATTATAAGCGAAAGCAGAAGATATAATTCCTAAAAATTAAATTTCTACAGCGTTTTTTCCGTGATGCAATTTGATGTGACACACCCTTTACATTTGATAACGTAATCGGCAAAAATCTGACAACACTACTCATTATCGTTTGTGTTTGATGTTTGCTTAGCGTGATCACGTAGAATTTACCCGTTCATTAATATTTAAATTTCTCCCATGTTTTGCTTGGTAAGTGTATCGCAGTTGACTATAAAATATAATCAAGTGTAATGTAATTTTCGTCCAAAAAATAACAAAATAAAGTGTCCGAAATTTGTTTTTTTTATAAATGATGTCCGAAGTTTGGTTCTTATTCGCTTCATTTGAAAAGCATTTTGTTCGATTATTTTTCTATGTTTTCAATCAAATAGGTACCAAATTAGAAAGCTTAAAAGCATATTGAACTAATTTATTTAAAATATCAACCAAATAATACCTGTGCATAAAGTTTAGATCTGTTTTCTAAAGCATCCGAAATATGATTCAGAACGGTACTCATAAATTGAAACCCAATTTTAAAGCTAATAGTGTGAGTTCAACCAACGGATATCGAAACATGTCTGGAGATTTAATTGTTCTGGACTTTTATTTCCGTAGAGTTGATTAGTCCATGCCACGATTACATGCAATTTGCCGCGTGTGACCTGTTCATTATATATCATGCAACTAGGATAAAACTGTAATGTTTCCGATGAAGTAATGTATTTTCCGCCCTGATGTGCCACCCACCTGAGGCGTTTATTATCAGCATGATATCGAAAATGGCTTCCATTCCTGACATTTTGGCATTTGTCGATGTCAATCGAAATTTATATATATAAAAATCTCGTGTCACGATGTTCGTGGTCGAACTCCTTCGAAACGGCTCGACCGATTTTTATGAAATTATGCTCAAAAAACATGGTAGGGATGAGAATAGGTCGTAAACTATATATGATACCTAAACTATATAGGATACCGATTACCGTATGTTTAATATCGAATAGGATGGTCCTATGCAGAAAAAGAGGATTTCTCTGAGTATTTTTTCTTCCTAAATTTGTTATAAAAATGCATGTAACCTTCAATTTTCACTGCCATCACCTGTTTTTAATAGCGACTTTAGTATTTTGGTATAAACTATGTCCAAATAATTGATCCGTAGTTTTCCAAACAGAACAAATATATATTTACGTTGTTCAATGACAGATAGCTACGTCAGCTTCATCGAACTATCATCCACACATTCTCCAGTAACATCAGTTGCATCGTCGGCGAACTGGGAGCCTTTTTGAATGAGCACAATTCATTATTTACATTCTTCATATTATGCATGCTCGGATTCCAAGGTGACAACCAATCATCAATTCTGATAAAACAACTGGAGAACATGTGTCTAGATGCGCATGTTGTTGAAGACTTTGCTGGAATCCTGGTAGAAGACTGCACAGCGACTCGAGTAATCGTGATTCGAAGAAGAAACAATAACCGACCAATAAGCGACCGACTGCGATTCCTACGACACAATAAACAGTGAGGAAAAATACATTCACTTGCGAGACGCTATCATGAGCAACGCCGACCCTGCCTTTGCTATTACCATCACGTTTGTTCAAACAAAAAATGAAGTCTTCGATGACCAGTTACAACATCAACCCGATCGCCATATTATATAATCGGGCTATGCAAATATAGCAACCATGTAACGCAATTCGATATGGATATCATTGAGCTTCGGGTTTCGTGTTCCGTGCGAAAAAGGAAGAGATATTCCGGGTGAAATAAACACGCTTTAAAACAACAAGTACAATGATAATAGACCCTACCGAAAAAACGAAAATATGCTCTAATATGAGTTCTATGTAAGAGAATAACACATTCTCTGCAAATGGGGAAAAATCATGAACGAAAATTGTCTCTGATAATGATTTCATATTATGAATAATGTTTTTGCAGAAATGCAAGGAGATCTATAGAAAAATACTTAAGTCTATACTATAGGGACTATAGTATAGACTATGTCCCTATAGTATGTAAACAACATCGAGTAATAATTTCCATTCAATTTTTAACAATTTAAAATTATTTTCGATTCTGCTAATGATGGATTATGAGTGACTGTACGATACTGTCACCACAAACATGATTCATGGCCCGATGTTGATCTAAAACTTTTATCGCCTTGATGAAAAATGTACAAAGCGTTTTCCCAACGACACGAACGCAAGCGTAGGAAGATGTCCAATATATCAACGAAGAAGTACTGATAATGGCAGACAACCATGCACAAATATCAACAACGCAGCACATTCACAATCGTTGGGTAGTACCATACTCGCCTCAGCTGAGCAAAACATTCAATGCTCATACTAATGTTGAGTTCTGCAAATCAATGAAGAGCAATAAATACAATTTCAAGTCCGTGAGCAAATGAAGCAATATGGCTGTTTTTCAAATTCAGAATACCGATGTGAATTCTCCTCGATTAAATGACAACGACGGAATAAGGCGCTACCAAATTCGTCGGTACATCACCTCTAATGAAGTTGTCTGGCGTATCTTTGGTTTTCCAATTAATAAACGGGTTCTAGCAGTTATAAATTTAGCCGTCCATCTTGAAAACAGCAAACGTATATTTTTTACCAAATAATGTTTATGGCAGAACAACGTTTGCCGGGTCAGCTAGTATTTATATAAAAAATTCCAAATTCCTATCCTTTAGAATAAAGAGTCCGTATAGGGTCTGCAGATGTGTATTTGTCTCTGTATTTTCAAGTTTGGATTTCCCAATCAAAGCATCAGATCGAGGTTTCAGATACACACAGGTGCTCAATTAAGGTTTTCGAGTCCGCATTAAGATTCAAATTTCAGAATTGAAATACAGGAACAAGATTCATGTGACAAATTTGAATTTCAAAGGTGGACTGAAAATTCATCTCATAGAACTTATAGATTTAAATCCAGATTTGTTTTCTGATCCATATACTAACTAAAAGCGAACAAAGTTGTCAGATGGTTTAACCTAGTAGCAGGCTGCTGATTTTCGAACCATGACCAACCTATCGGACTTATTCACGAAAAGTGCTGAAGCCCAAGAAATGGAAGAAATATAAAGCTAAAACTGAAGCATTGCTAAAAATAAAATTCATTACGGCATATATACTGTAAATCATGAAATTCCAATAAATTACCATTTACCGTTGACTGGGAAATATCTCATAGTTAAGTTGAGAATATTCAAAAAAATATATATATACGCACAAAGCACCATGTGAAAGCCACTGAATAAAATTACAAAGCTAACACACCAGGATAAAACTGAAACACATTGCAACCAAAATGAGGACTACGTGATGTGAATGTTAGATGAGTGAATTTTTAACAAATGATCGCGTTGTATGTGTGTATGTGTGTGTGTGTGATTTGGTTAGTTACCGTAAGCAACATGGTCATGACTGCGCAACCGATGAAATGAAACCTTACTTTCCTCTGATCTCAAGAAAACTTTTAGTCACAGATGATCTTCGATGAGAACAGTCAGGTACTACGGAAGGGGACGAACATTCTCTCTCCCAAGTGGAACGATTCAATTGCTATCTGGAAGGAACATTTGAAGTTCACTTCCAGAGAGTCTCCATCGCGGGCGGAATGCGCACTGGAAATAAGGCGGGAAGTGGCGGATGTCGGTACTTTGCTCTGACGTGCACAGTAAATGCGTTTTACTCATTAACCACATCTTTTTTTTCTTACATTTACCAACACATCAGATTCTACTGCCATCAAGTCCTTCAACCTCTGCCGGGGAGTTATTATTGGAGATCTACACAGAATGCCACACAAAGACAGTGGGCGACTTTACAAAGAAGCGCATTTTGGGTAAGAGAGATTTTGTTGGTGTTATTTTTGAGAAAAAAGAGCGCAACACCGGAAGGTAAGTTGGGGCGAAAAAAACGGTTTGTTCTTTACCCGCTGATCTGTTCTCCACGAGCTTGCGCCATAATAAGCTCGGTCTTCGTCGGGAATCTATAGGGAAACATAAGGCATAAAATTTCAGAGCGGTTGACTAGAATGTGTAACAAATATAAAAATTGAAATTGAAATAAACGTTATGAATAACTTAATATACGGTGCGATAAAATAAGCCAGAAGCAATTCTTTGGGTGTACTCGGCGTTACGCATGTATTACCCGTATCGATACAGCATTGTTTGCGTGCTGAATTATGATTATACAGGGTGCTTGGACTTTCGGAAACAATGTTTTATCACAAACCAAAAAAGTATTACAGAAACGAAGATTCTTCTTTTTTCTCAAAATTATAAATTTATTTAAATTTCTGTCGTTATTCACAAAACATAACCTAAAGTACATACATACCATTTCTAGGAGCCGTCTGACGAACATCACAGAGAGTTATTTACAGAAGTTAACTGTCGTCTTCAGAACAGTAATTTATATTTACAAGGAACGGACACAGAAGAGGAAGCTTGCTTGAGGTTAGGAAGCGAAAATACAGCGAAGAAATATCAGGTTGTTATAATTACACTCGTGGTGGGAAACCGGTGAACGCGATACGGCCGAACGTATAGAGTCCCGTAGTGCGGATTCCCCGACCGGACCCCAGTAGCTTCGGGTACGAGAACGCTTCCGGGTTACACCCGTTGTAGTCACATCATCATATCGAGTGGTATCGTCATCTACAAAAAGTGAAACCAGAAAACTCGACCGTCTCCTACTGGGATCAACGGTCAGTTCATCCGGTGCGACCGAAGTGCCCATGCTGGACTGTCTTCTGTGCCGGTGCTGTGTGATCGAACGGGGCGATCGAGGTGAACGTGGGCTTGGCTGCTGTTGGTCGGTAATATCCTGAAATAAGGAACTTGTTTTCTCGTTTTCCGCACGAAATTTATAGATTGCAAAGGATTACTTCCGCCGGAGCAAGATTATTGGACAAACGGCGCGGTCTAGCGGGGCTTACGGTCAGTTCATTGGGGCTAGGCCAGGAAACAGCATTCAAACTAGATTGCCTACGGTGTTGGCGTGTTTGCATGGCCGTTTTAGTTGGTGGCATTAGTGCGCTTAGCGTTTGAACTACTGGAGCTGGTTGTTCTTTCTAAAAATGAATAACGTCCAGAAGGATTTTATTTTTATTGGACAATAATATACACTATCGAATGTTTGAAAACAGAAATAAAAACCCAAGTACCGTAACTCCACCTAACTCTGCGCACTTTCGTGTTTTTTAGACTAAATACACCGATTGACCATTGGTTGTGCATATTAATACTGTTGAATAGTTAGATTGTTCTTTCGTGATATCGAAGACCCGATAACTCACCGAAATGGAGCCGATCTGGCGTAGTGGTAACATCCATACCTCTCACGCTGAAGATCACGAGTTCAATTCTCACTCCCAACATTCTTCCAAAATTGGAAGTAAAAAGTGACGAACCAGCCAAAAGTGTTGAAAGTCACTATAATACAGATATAAAAAAAAAAAAACTCACCGAAAAAAATGAGTTGAACAGAAAAAAATATTTAAAACAAATCTGACATCACTGAAAATATTTTATTTTTGTTCCTGTTAGCATTGACACTAAGACGCAACGAATCCTTTTTTCAATTTAACGAAACAAATTTTGCAAATCCCAAATTTATCCGAAATCAGTAAGCTTTAGCTGTTCTGTATCAGAGTGTGACTTATAGCGAATTCGTTTTTGTTCAGTTTCAACCCCAGTGCCGCACTAACTGCTGTCAAAACGTTTTTTTATTCACTCAGTTGCGCACTCAGTGTCGCACTAGTTCGCCCCGAAAGCTGCTAGTTTCGCACTGAGATGCTTCACGGGTTGGCACTCGGGTTCACCAATACAACTATACTGAACTGTCAAGTTCCGAGTATTGTTTTGGAAAATCTAGAAATGAAGACTATGAATATGGAAAAGCTACTGCTCTTGCTTTTGTATTATTGAAATCGTAATCCAATTCGGATTCTGATTTTGAAGAGTATAGTCGTGTAGACGGTATTAAGCTCCGTGTGCTTTCATTGGGAGGCGAAAATTATTATGGATATTCAGGAGGAATAAACATGCTCTCAAAATCAAAATTATGAATGAAAATTTACTTTAACGTATCGAATATTTATTTTATGTGATGAAATAAGAGGGTTTTTTCCGATATCGCAGAAACATTGAACGAAAACTGTGTCTAACGATGATTTTATATTATAATAGTAATTATTTGTGGAACAAACAGGAAATGCATCGACAAATGGTTAAGTGAGTGTCAGGACTACATGTGTTAGAGAATCAAACAATATGTAGTAAAAAATGTCATTCAAACTTTTATATTTTTACACTGCACTTGGCCCTTCTTATCTGATAGAGAATTTACATTTGTCGTCGCAAATATAAACAAATCAGACTATATAACGCACACCAACAAACCACCGCATTCGTGAAACTGAAAACGTTTTTTTATTACAGAGTCAGTGTGGCACTGACTCAGTTTTAAAAACGAATTCGCTATTAGTTGAAGTGGTTAAAATGAACTTTCAGTAGAAGAAGATTTGTAACGCGCAGAATTAGGCTCTTAATGTTTTGTTTATGTTCCTTACTCTGCGCTATTTTTATACTAATCCCAGGTCCTTGGCAACCCTATACCAACTAACACAAATTGAGTGTAGGCACATAGAGCTCACGCTTAAGACTCGCGCACATGTCGTCGTTGTCAAGTTTATATTGATACAAATATTAGGTTGGTGAAAACAGTAATCCATTATTTTACGTGAAATTCAAAACTTTGTTTAAGATATTTAGGATTGTCCGATTTGGGTCAAATATGAACCGTTTTGTTATATAGTTTGCTCCCATTTTGAAAATAGCTTCATAATGCCTCCCTCATGTCTCATGTCAATTTTTTATCACTCAGGAAGTTTTGCAATGGGAGAAAAAGGTGATAATCACTTGGTGCCAGGTTCGGACTATATGATGGATGAAAAACTCCCCTACCAAGCTCCCGGAGTGTCTGGCGTTAGTGACTAAAGACGTGTGTGGCCTTGCGTTGTCCTGATTGAACACAGCGCCTCTTCTGTTGGCCAATTCTGGCCGTTTCTGGTCAATCGCTGGATCTACTGTCAACAACTGGACCGTTTGAGGTCCAGTTGTTGACAGTAGAGATCTAAATTTAGTGTTTGGACATATGAAAGTATCTCATAATAAATGATTCCTTTTAAGTCCCTAGTCCCCAGTCCCATACACAATAAAACCATCCTGCCATCCTGTCAGCCTTTTTTTGGACACTGTTTGAGCTGCTTCACCACGCTTTGACCACGATTGTTTTCATACAATATTGTGGTATGCGACCCATTTTTCATCCCCAGTCACTGTCCGTTTGAGAAATGAATCGATTTCATTTCGTTTGGACAAGACAAGACGAAAATTCGATCCATCGTTTTTTGGTGTTAATATGTGTGGCACCCAAACACCGAGATTCTTTGTGAATCAGGCTTTGCAAAAATGGTTTAAAGCTGTCGATCTTTATTTACATTTATTTATTAGTGCACAAAACTATTAAGAAGAAATAAAAAATCGAATTATTGCTTTTTTCTCAAAAATGTTGTGGACCAACACAATTTTCCGCTAACTAAGTCAATAGCGAATCCGTTTAACCTTATCAACCAGCTTTCATTGTATCCCCATAATGTTTATGTAGGAATTTTTCAAAACAGATATTTTCATTCGAAGGAAAAATAAATTGCATTTGTAACGAAGCGTTTGCTGTAATAATGGAGCTCGAAACATGAGCCAAACACATTGTTGCGAAAAAAAAGGCTGCCCGAACAAAGACTTTGAAGGATGGTGAATTTATAAAGGAGTGTGTGGAAGCTGTGGCTCAAATAGTATGCCTCTAAAACGAAGAGTGGATGGCAGATCTAGCTTTCTTGATAGATATCACGAGATATCTGAACGATTCAAACTTGGGTATGTAAGGTAAAAGTAAATTGGTGTACAACATGCTCTGCCAGGGCAAAACATTCGAAAGCAAACTTATGTTGCTTCAAGAACAAATGGGATTTTTTTTAGTGTTGCCCATTTTCGGACACTGAGAATTTCCTCAATATCGTCAATTAGGAAATACGTTGACGCACTCCAAGCGATGAAGGCTTTAAGCTCTCAAATCTTTCAGTTCTCCAAGAATTCTCTAAATTCGTTCTACCCCTTTCAGTTTGATGATGAACATGCTCCTGAGAACAAACAGAAGAAACTCATTGAAATGCAGTGTGATTCAGAGGCTACATGATGTGCATGAAAACTTCCTTTTTGATGATCTTTAAAATTCCTACTCCAAATTTGCTCCAGAAGCGCGATCCCCACAACTAAGAAACGAAACGCTGTGATAGCGCGTCTAGCAATCGATAAGAACGTTTCCATATGCAACATCGTATTTTGCTTGATTGGAGCGACGTGTGAGCCATTTTTTGTCGCCCAGATTCGAATAAACGCGATTGGACGCAAAAGCTTGGCTAGTAACAAATCTACCAGACTTCATCTCCGCAAATGATTGGCCATCCGCTAGCTCAGGTCTCAATCCATTGAATTCTTCACTTTCAACCAAGTTGGAGGAGCTGCCGGTGAACGCTCTCATCGAAATTTGTAATCGTTGAAGAATCCTATCGAGAAGTTGTGCCGCTCTTTACTTTTTTTCTGAAAGGTATTGAAATCATTCTCATTTTTTATTGAACACCCATTATAGTAGAAAAAAATAATTGCGATCCGCAACCGTACCATGCGTATACTTGGGTACCAGCTAGTCTCTAGCTAGTGGGTAACCGCGGCATCCAGAGCCAGGCTTCCGATTGATACGAAATGTATGAAGACGTTCGGGGCATATTTTCGGCGAACCATCAGAAGGGGAACCAATTTAAGGGAGATGTTACAGGATACAAGTGGCTTAACTAAGACAGTTCGGAGAAAACTTCCTGCATGTCACTAGGCCCGGTCCTGTAAGCGATATAAATCTCTTTTATACACGGCAACAGATAAAATGTGAGGCAACATCAAATCAGGACGTTTCCGAAGCGTTCTATAGATTTATCGAACCAAATATAAATGGTGATGGTTTATACAGCATTCATAATCATTCTATTACCTTTTTCAGATCAATGTAATCGTATCGAGTCAGCATTTAGTAATACACAAAGAAATTACTAAATGCTAATTAAAAAAAATGAAAAATCAATAAATATAGCATCAGTTTCGAAATCAAGTTTGAAGTTTCCAAAAGCGAAAAATGTCAGTCGGTAAACTAGCGGTGAATAAAACATTATAGTTACACGGCCTTGTGATGAAGTAATCCAGTTCAGATTGTGTAAATTATTGTGGCAGCTTCTCAATAATAATGTCCTCCAGAAACGGACAACGCTTACTCTGTCGCTAAGGTTTCGAGCCTTTCAAAGATGTTTGTTTACGGTAATGGAGTCGCTTTGCATTTCAAATGTTCGAAAACAACGAATGATAATGCGCCTCCACCTCAAGTTGCAAGGTTTGTTTTAGTAGGATACTAGTATTATGTTGCGACCGGAGCTCGGCAAAGAATTCAAGAGAAATTCCGAAGCACTCCTTGCCAGCTCAAAATCCAAGCAGAATTAAATCTCGTTCACCGGCATTCGTTGTGGTCAGTAGTGAAGCATACAAGAAGTATTACAACGAATTGGAAGCTGAAAATTAGAATCAAGAACATCAATGAAAAAAAACTGATGAACGAAAAATTCAAGGCCCAATTCCAGAAAAATAGCAAACAAAGAAACAAAATCATTGCAGATAATTTTTTATCACCTAGTAAATGTATAATAATTTGAATAATTTTAATAAATAACGTTTGTTTTCTTTTTGTTTTTCGTTTTCTTATCTTTTTGTGGGTCATAAAACATAAAACATAAAATGCAAATATTGGTGATGTTATTCAACAATGTTTGCCAATAAATAAGAAAAATAACCCATTTTATAGGTGCGCAGAATTAGCAATAACACAATTTGAGTGCGCGGAATTAGGCACACATCATATGTTAAAGAAAAAAATTAAATGGTTTTCTAAATAATTATTTGCAGTTTTTATTTTGTATACCGCTATATACCGCATTGACTGTTTCGTGATATTGTACATATAATTTGATTACAGAACGGTTTAAGCTTTGAAAAGACTTAACTGCGCAGGAAAATGGTGGAGTTACGGTACATTCCATAGCACACATTACGAACCCAATCTACCTCACAAGGTGGCGGTGAAAACACAGGGAACGTGTCGTCGGGACTACAAACCCTTGCCAGCATTTCATTTGGTGATTCGAACGACATCCGCTGGGGATCCAGATAGGCATCCAATGAAACCGTCATCAAAGCAGAACTGGGCGAGGGTGCCTGGAATAACAAAACGCGAGCCGACGAACATTGAGAGGCACATCGCTAGAAAACCTAAAAAACACATGCATCACAGACACATACCTGCGTGTGGTAGGACCCTCGACCAACGGCCAAGCCACCATTGTCGGATGGTATATCCGAAACCCCTTCGCCCTCAATTATCAACGAGCCACCTGCGATTTCATCCTCGATAGGCGTGTGATATCCTGCATATGATGACAAACTATGAGTGTGTAGCACACGCTGGCCATCGTGTTCTGACCACAATTGAATCAACGGAAAAGAAAGTGGAACGAAAAATCTCGCTCGTTAGTGACATTCGGATGTGCTCCACTCTATGCTTGCAGTCTACTCTAACGGAAGGGTACACTACCATATGCTTTCTCTTTCAGCACTATAGGTCACTAAATCTACGAGGTTGAAGCAAGCTCAAAATCAAACCGAAAAATATTGTTGTACTTACGTCCCAACAACAAGGAAAGAATACTTACGCAAGAAATCACAAATTCTTTTTTGCTCACGAAACGAAGATCAAAAATCAAAATGCTTTCATTTCGTTTTTCACTTGAACACGATTTTCGCGGAACAGAATATAATAAATCGCACAAACAGGTACGTTTCGCTACATTCGATAAAAATTTACCTTTCGCATGACTGGTTGGTTCATGCACCGGTTCCAAAATCTTCTGCTGCGTCGCCTTGATACGATCCATCTTCATTTTAATCTTCTGCAGAATCTGACTCTCCCTTTCGGCCTCCTGCTTAACATCCTTAATGCGTAATTCCTCGATCAATTCGGCACCCCTGCAACAGCGGGACGATCGAATGTTGAAGAAACACCACTCATTTTCACGAAATTCGACTTACCGGGAAGCCAGAATCGTGCTGGCCTTCGTCTCGTTGATTATGTGACAGAAATAGTGACTGGCGAAGATTCGCCGCTGCAGGAGGAGAAACGCGAAGCACACACCGTCCCAGAACAGTCCGGAGTCATCGTAAGGCACATTGCACTCGGTGGTGTCACTGTCCGGGATGGTCGCACTCGCCGCACTCGGTGGTTGTTCTCCTTCGGACGAGAGACAGGAAATTCCGAGCAGCTGCACGAGCCAACAGATGTTCGTTGTGAGCTGATTTAGCCAGAGACAACCGACCATCTGGAGCAGAGTTTTGGTCGTTATCACGAACACGTTGTAGCCAATGAGCATGTTCCAGCTGTGTAGAAAAATATTGTTTCGATTGAATTGATAAACATCCGAAATATACGTTACAAAGTTTTTATGAGTTCTACATGTAATATAATTGCATTCCTTTCATTTTGGCAACACTGTTTATTTGTTTTAGTTTTCTTGAGAATACCTAAGTTAGTAGATCGTTAGTAATTAAATTTTTATATGTTATAGCGGTGTCTTAATTCTAAAATCTGATACTTATAAGAGCATAATAAAAAAAAAACTAGAAAAGATAATTTAACACGTTCACGCCGGCGCGTACGATCGGCGGCCCGCCGTAAAGTGCAGCAGAGCTGTTCACGAAAAAGATCCTTCTGTGGCTGACGATCAGCAAGGAATGTGAAAGCCGCTGTTCTTTCCCTCGGGGCTTGCGATGAATAGGGAGATTCACAGTACGAAATGCCTGCCGGAAGATGCCGCTTTCAACAAGAGGGACCTAACCTTGGCCTATTATGTAAGGTGATGAATCGACTGAAAATAAAGGGTTTTAACTGAGACCACCAACCCTCCCAACGTTCTCCAGCTACAACCGATAGAAATTTTTTTGGGCAAACCCGAAACGGAACCTCTCTAATATGGTAGCTAAAACGGAGCAGCTGATCGCCAAAGCCACGGAATAAATAAAGAACATTCTGAAATACATCTTTTCATCGAGCATGGCTATAGTTCCGCCGTACTGCCGTAAAGCCACCCGGCAGGCCGTCGAATGATTGATGTAGAAAGCTTAATAAACATGAGACTTAAGGTCATTCAAATAATGTTTTGAGTTTTTTATAATGCTCATTTTATTTTAAAGTATTTCCGCAGATGATCGAATATAAATAGAATAACAAATAATGAATTTAAACATCGATAACCTCGTAGTTAATGAAAGTAATGTCTCGTTCCGTAGATGAGCGCTCCCAAAATAGTGTAAACATATTGGGCCCTATTATAGAAATCGAGGCGATAAGAATTTTGCTCGTTAGCTCTATTTTACTATTATAGAAATCGAGCAATTCGATAGCACCGAGCGAGTGATAACTATCGATGCATGTGTCAGAAATGTTCAAGTTGTTTGGTTCACTTGTTGCATATCTTCAGAGAATTATTTTGTTTTGGCTTGCATCCCTTTGGGAAACATTTCAGAAACGCTTCATTATATGCAATTTGCAACACATGTTCGTTTGTTTTGATCAGCATTTGTTTTACGGTGCTGCCAGAATAGTCTATACAAAGTAAGTGTTCAATCCAGCATTATTTACATTAATCATGTTATAACTTACAATGCAGAATTTACTTCCAGCGCATATTTCAGTGGCTGAAAATGAGTGGTGGAAGAAAAAAACCAAATCACCACCAGTTTGAACGGCTCCTTGAAACAATGGAAGCGAATGTAGACATTGTTCGAGGTTTTTGTGGAGGCAGTTCTAATATAATCCCGGTGTAGGAAAAGTTGGAGGAATTCAGAGAGGAGCTTAATGCACTGAGACCACCAATGCATCTAGGTTCAGAATGGCAGAAAGTAAGTATTTCTTTTACGATACACATAACTTTCATAAGTAAATTTTATCATACTCTTTGAATTTCTTTCAACCGAATTTCCTACCTAAAAATTGTTCACTTCTACTAGCATACATCAGCACGTTATTTTTGGCAGCAATTTTCTTTTTTATTGCTATACTATGCCAAACTATACCACTTTCACTACAATAGATCAAACTAATGATCGGAGTGGTATAATGCTCTATACCATATGCTAAAGCTTATCCTGCAAAACAATAATGATTTTATTTAAATTACAGGTTTGGACTCACATGAGGGGAAAGGTAAAGAAAACACTAGCACACAACAAGCGAGAATTTAGAGCAACAGGTGGTGCTAAAAAAAGTGAAATTCGTGTATGACTCTTTACGGAATTCCATAGATTTTCTTAAAATTATATTTTTTGTACAGCAAATTGTTCTACGCTGTCGTTTTTATTACAAATGCATGCGTGCCTTACGCCTATTAAGCTTTATTCTTTAAGGAAATATCAATTTACTCCAAAACATAACCATATTAACACTTTTGGAAATACATTTTCATAGCAGATGCCTCAAAAAAATATTTGGCATCCTTTTTATAGTGCTTCATGAAACATTTCAAACTTGTTTCAAAATATTTTATCACAACCGTTGACAGTCGAGCTTGCTAACGAATCGTGCAGTTTTCCTCGATTTCTATAATTCCAGATTTTACTCGGTATGATAGTGATAGTGATTGTATCGAATCCTCGATTCGATTTCTATAATAGGGCCCATTATTCAGTAGTTAGCTTTTCATTCCTTTTCAGCACCGTTCTTTCGAAGCCACCTATCTTCTTTACATTTTTAGTCAAAACACTCAACAAAAGAACGTCACCTCCTCAGCTTCAAATTGATTGAATGGTGTTAACTAGCGTCAATCATTAACCCGACCAGAACGGGAATCGAACCCGAACACCCGGCATGTTAGTTATGACGCTAACCACTCGGCCACGGGAGCACAACACACCAAAGTGTTAAAATGGCTAAATTCTGCAGTTATGATTTTTGTCCCACATTCCTATGTATTCTACGAACTGTGCGTTGTCTTGTGTGGGTGAATACTTTGTTTGATACAGAGTACCGTTATCTATTACACATAGAAGCACCGTATTGATTCGTGGACAGGTTCACTAGACATCAAGCTTCGTTTAGGAATAGCATAAACTGATACTTGGTTGAGTAGAATATAAGATTAGCATGGTTTCTTGCTGTGATGGCTGAGAGCAGACAAACGATCAGAACGGTAAAAAAGGTATGGTGGCTGAGAGCAAACAAACGACCACAAAGAGTTAAATATCAATAAGTATCGAAAAAAAATTATCGTTTATGTGTTATGTGAAAATCTCCATGCTTCCTATGTAAATATATATAAACAAACTCTGGATAACTCAAAAAGCATAAAAAAACAAAGATGTTACCCAAGAACAACAATCGGGTGCTATATAATGCGGTTTATGAAAAAATATCTAAATATCTTTCATTCGTTGTGAAATTCGATACTGATTCTGAAATCGATTAAGCGGTTCAAAGAATACAAAATTTGAAAGTTAAGTATATTAACAAAAAAAACAATTTCTCCAGATTCTTCATGAAAATGAATGAAAAAAAATGAATTTTAAAAAATGGATCCAGAATTGCACCATCACCAATACTCACGTTCTCAAAATCGCCTTGATCGGCCGCAGATAGAAGTCCGTACCTTGCCATAGGAAGGTAAACGATCCAATCAGATACCCGATCGAGAACAGCGTCACTCGGCTAGACCCCGTCAGAAAAACGATCGCCAAAGTGAACCAAAAGAACACCAGGAAAACACCCCGCTTCAACACGTCCAGCCAGTTTCGCACCTTGGCAATAAAATCAGGCGTTGGATTGATGAACGGCACCGTTCCCAGCTTATCGATGTCCTCCAGCACGGATTTGTTGCTACCCCCTCCGAAATCATCCGGACAGGAGGAATATCTCGTTTCAATTCGAAACACCAGTGTTTGTCGGCACAGAAACATCAGCAGTAGAAAATCGGCAACCATTTTGGATGCCTGCGCTCGGAATTCTACCGTATTCTCTGGCAGCATAGCCCATATCCGGAAATGCTGCAGGGCTTCAATATCCCACGGATAATCCAAGCACAAGACGGGCGGCAGACCGACGAAAATGATGTACTGAATCGGTATGAGAACCACTGTAAACCAGGTTATTACTATCCAAACCTTTCGCAGACCATCGCGAGTCATATGGAACAGAATGCAAACCCACGCCGCATAGAAGCAGGAGAACACATCCATTCTTGAGGAGATCACCACGATCAGAGATACCAGGGATATTTCCACTCCAAACTTGTAGAAGCCATAGTTGAACAGATATTTCACCATCCGAGGAATATCCATATCTGCGTCCATTCGGGTAACCTCTGGGAACATAAGCGGGGGTGTGCGTGGAGATTGTCCTAGTCGTATCCTTCGAATTGTCTGTCTCAAGACCACGACGGCATGGATGGTTACCACAATGATATAGACCAGGTACGGCCTCACAAGATCCGCTAAGCTTCCGTTCGTTTTCTGAAAACCAAACCATTTGGCGTTGTTCATCTCCCAGTGGGTGCTATTCGTGTCTATCGCCGGACATTCGCTTATGTACGTTTTCTCGTCAATGTAATCCACCTGATAGATCATGGTCGTGATCAACAGTATCGATGAGATCAGGGACATTATGCGAGTTATCAACACCAACGAGTTGGTGTGCGATTTAACCGCGAATACCGTCATGAAGACGTACAGCAAATGCAGGAAACTGACAGTTTCAACGCTGAGTGAAAACGCCACTATCAGGATAATTTTCAGGAGATGAATTTCGAAGAATAACCAGACGATTTCGGCTAGCTTCGATATCTGGTTAATCAACTTCTGAGCAAATCCTTTGATCTCTTGCTTGGACAGTTTCCGGAAGCGCAAATCGTCTAAGATCTCGGATGTATTGTCAGCGTCTTCTTCCTTTGTGGGTTTGCCATTCAACCCTTCGCCCGCTTCAGGATCTTTTTCCAAAGGTGGCGCATCGGCCGTGCTGCTGTGCTTTTTGCGTTTGGTGAAGGTTCCGTACGCTGAACTGGTTTCCGAAACCACTGGGATCTCGGTTTCTTGGCTGCAATAGAGGAATTACTGAGTTAGTTGGATATATTGATTGTAGGAGAGTTACTGACATAACGGGGATCTCTGAAATCTCCAAGAACTTTCTGTGGCAATAATGGAGCTGAATGACTGTGATGATGACTATCATGGTAGGATTCACCAGGTGAAGGAAGAGCTGTTTGGTCTCGTACGTTTGAAGACCGATATCTTTTTGCCTGTAAGAATTTTTTCTCATCGTAATCTGAGGTTCATGAATAAGTTAATTTGTGCAACACTTACAAGGTATCGGAAATCTTAAGATATTCTTTCCAGTACAATGGAAATTTATCGAACTGATAGGTGTACACCAGAACCAATATGGCCATGGAGTATACAATGACCGTCAACCAGAAGGCGTACATCATTTTACGCCAAACTTTGAACGAGAACTGAAACGACCAAGTAGCCTTAGTAAATTCTCGCCAACCTCAAACATTCAATTCACCATACCTGGAATGATAACACAAATATCAAAAACAGCGCCATGTACATTATCCGAAAACCGGTCATCCGCTGTCCCGTCATTCCGGACAGGAAGAGCGTTATCGCAACCACCCAAATCCAAAATTTTATTAAAAACGAGTTGATTAACATGCCCGCGTGAGTGATAAATGCAGAGGATTTCTGTTCCGTTGGACGTTCACCCGCTGATCCCGATGCGGCCGTTGTGGCAGCAGTCACCGTAACCTGCAGCGGAGCTGCCAGATCGGCAATCGCGGACGTACGCCGTTCCATCTGTCGTTCCTGTATCATCTGGCGGAGTGATATCCAAAACATGGTTGTGAAGAGGGATTTTATTAGCAGCGGCCAGCAAGGATAGTCCGGGTACTTCAGTAGCCCAATCTGTGCGAGATTGATACCGGTGATCTAGAACAAAGGTTGTGTTAGTTGTCCTTTCGAACAGTATATATTTTTGAACGCTGATACATTGACGGTGGACGGCAGCTCATCGTCGGTGAGCTTCATCCCATACAGGTACTGGGCTAGGAGCAGCAACTCGGCATAGATCACAAGGAAGGGGCTGGAGTTCAGCATGTTCTTGCGCTGATTTGGCATGATCCAAATCAAATTGGCCCAAATCAGTAGCACAAATGTCAACCAGCTGTGGTACATGATACTCCAGGTCTGAAACAAATCGCGTGTGGGAGTATATCAATCTGATCATATTGAGCAATTCCACGCCAAACCAGCCGCTGACCCGACCATCTTCCGATTTTTTTTAAAACTTGGTACACATGATGGCAACTACCTAAAATCACAATTTTCATTTCCATATGACCAATTTAAATTACGACTGATTTTTTAAAAGGGCGCATTGAAAATTATTGGATCCAGAAAAATTATGTTTTAAATATACTGTTAAAAAATCTTACTCAAAGATCCAATTTAATAATAAAACATTTTTATCTCAAAAAAACTATATTTCTTGTATATATATACATATGTTTTTTTAAACCCCTCCCAATTAAACAAAGTTTGCATACAGTGGTGTCGTGCAAACTCACCAAATTGGAGATATGAATTTTTGAAAATTTATGAAATTTCAAATCCTTTGTGAAATCGTAACCATTTAAGAAAGGTAACATAGAAAATGGACTCCTTCAGGGAGGGTAGGGGATACGAAAATATCCAAGCTTGTCCATGATGAGGGGGGAAGGAGGTTTAGATGATTTCTACGTGGACACGTTATTCCTTTATAAGGCCATGGAAACTATACAAGGAAAAGACTCAAACTTCTGTAAAACACAACAGTAATTTCATGCCAAACCGATAGAGTAGTTCTCAGATTTTCCTATGAGCCGCTGGTTACAGTACATCCCCTCAGTAACCGCCGCTGGTTATGCCTCTGTCAGCATTTGCCCGGAAGTTAATCGTTGATTGTAATTGTTTGTCATGAAGAATGAGTCTGCAAAATTTAAGCCAAAAAAAAGACGGGTGGGTAATGTCGGGGACATAACCGGAGTGACGTAGGACTATACAAAGGGGACAGCTTTTGTTAAATATATATTTTAAATATATTGTTTTATTTTCTCCTCCTACGTGAATACCTACCTATCTACCTGAAAAATGGATTAGTTTACTGTTTACTCTTTATGAACATGTTGATGGTTCTGAAAAGAACCTTTGGTGTTGTGTTTTTGTTATCACTCGATATTCCCATCTTGTTCGGTTAAACCTTCCTGTTTAGCTATTGCGTTTGCCACTCGCCACAACTTTCACGGTTGGAAAATTTCTTCCCATCCAGCTTGTGACATGTTGTTCAGTAAATTACATTTAATGCGACGTGCCGGAGAAACACTTTTCCACTCACTGAAACTAATTGTTGCCTTGATGAGCATGCAGGCTAAAAAGGGTCCCTTTCAGGATCACAAAATTATCTTCAATCTAAAGAGTTTATTGTTTTGTTATCACTCGATATCCCCATCTTTTTCGGCTAAACCTTCCTGTTTAGCGATTTGTTGCCACTCGCCACAGCTTTCACAGTTGGAAAATTTCGTCCCATCCAGCTTTGTGACATGTTGTACAGTAAATTACATTCAATGCGACGTGCCGAAGCGCCACTCAGTGTCGCATTGGAGGCGATTTTAACCTGCAATTGAACATTTGCGATGACAGTGGTACAGTGTCGACTTTCAATGTGGGGTCATAATTTGGATCTCTATGTTTACAAAAATGTCCAACTAAATAAGTCGCATTACATGTCCGTCCAATTAGCTAAATGTCGAACTAATTGTAAATTACTGTACTTTCAATCTGGAAACAATTTAAGAATTGGTGAAAATTGAATAATCAGGAAAGTCCCCAACTATCAATAAGCTCAGAACAACTGCCAAATTCACATACTCATCAGATCCTGGCAAACAAATTATGAAAAAATCAATTTGTGTTTTATTATTATTTTGGATAATGTTTTAGAAAGCATTGAACTGTATTTCCTAAACTCTTTTTTGGAAGGTTTAATGGCCCTTAAAAGCGCCTTGTTTTATGGGATGGTTCCAATTTAGAAAACTTAGTACTCGTGGTTTTGAAAAAAACCATTTCGAACGCCCTCGATGCCGCCTTATTCTGGATTTGCCACCAAAGCAGTTTGTATAAAGAACAAACTTTTTTCTTCTGCTACCTGATGCCGTTTTGCGATTGCGTTTGCCACTCGCCACTCGCTGCAACTGCCTGTTGTCTTGATGTCCACCGAACCGAATGTGTTCTGTTCTGAATGCGGGGTTTCTTATCGTCGCGAGCAGCTTTGCCTGCTAACTCGATCACTTCGGCGGCCGAAACTATATAACGCCGGCTAGGTGGACTGGTGCATTGGTACTAACGCGCTCGGCCTAGCTACCCTTGCGGGGAACTCCAGATCAACACGGTTCGAGCGGGATTTTGCCTTTCCCTTCACTTTTCCTCCTTTACCATGTCCAGACATGGCTGCTTGGGTTGACTTGTTTATGTGTTGTGATGCGAACCGATGTGGTGTACGGTTTGAATGAGAATGATCGTTACGGCAGCGGAGCGGGGATTTTTAAGCTGACTAGCTGGCTCGAGAATTACGCATGTGTGAGACTGCGACCAATGTTTCGTTCATTTTTTTCTTTTTCCTTTCCAATCGTGCTTCATTCTATTTCGCTGCTGCTCTGGTTGCCCGTTTTGGTCGGTACGATTTGAGGAGCACAAAATGGACCAATCAAAAATGGGCACATAGTGCATTTTGACAATGCTTGATATTTGACAATTATTCAATTATTTATCTCAAGAAAAATGAAATGTTATTCGTTATGATAGATGCGTAGATATATTTCCTATCAATTGATGCAAAAACCTTTGCGATCTATTGAGAAATGCTTGCATTTTTTCCTACTTGTTCAGTGCCTAGATTTCCATTTCACCCCCTATATCTTCCGGTTAGACGTAGTCCTACGTCAACAAAAAAAATCAAATGCATTACATGGTGATTGCATTTGATTTTTTTATATTTTTTGTTTTGGCTTAAATTTTGCAGACTCATTCTTCATGACCAAAAAGAACAACTTGCATCATCGGTTTTCGATTTAAGTGCGATTCACATACAACATACACGTCACGTTCACGTCCCGTCACGTCATGATACGTCAATGATTCTACCATGCAATTCTCATGAAAACATTCACATACACCAGCAACGTAACGACCCGTCAGCATACGTTCAACGAAAACGACCGGCAGGGTTTGTAGAAAAGAATAATTGACGGAGACGGACGGCTCGTTTGGTTTTTGTCTGGGCTTTGTGTCTCGGCTTTTGTTTTGATTTGGTTATACAGTAATTTACATCTACATCGACATAAGGCTAATTGAACAGATCCGTGATGCAACACGTTTAATTAGACATTTTTACCTCTAGTTGGACATTTTTGTAAACATTGAGTTCGGGGCCCAAATTATAGCCCCACATTGAAAGTCGCCACCAGTCGCAAATGTCCAATTACTGGTCAAAACCGACTCCAATGCGACACTGAGTGGTGCCTCAGCATATCGCTTTATAAGTAACTAACTGTACTTTTTATGCCAACATATCTCTTAGCTCCAAATTTCGGAGTGAAAATCATTCGCGATTAGTTGAAAGAATTATTCTATGTATTATTGTTATTGCATAAGGGTCGGACTACGGGGTTTAAGCTTTTAAATAATTGAATTCAATGATTCACATTGAATTTTTCAAAATTTAGAACTGATTCTAGGCATGCTGATTTGAAAGAGGGCATTGCAATTTAAAATTGTTGTAGGTGGCGACACCATGAATAAAATTAAATAAATCATTCGTTTGGCATTTGACGTGACGGTGCTGGTGGAAGCATTGACTGCATGTGTGAATTGGTGGAGACGTTGACGGAACGTAGACGTTCTTCTCCGTAACGTGCTATGTGAATCGCACATTAGACTCCAAAGGCTTACCTTTAAGAAGGGCCTAAACAACAATTGCTCGAAAAATTCCAAAATAATATAGCTCAGAAACGGCCGGTCCGATTGAGTTGGTGTCTTCCACAATGTTTTAGGTTATTAGAGAGGCTATATGGAGAAAGTATGCACTGTTGAAAAAAAGTTTTATTTTCATTCTATTTCGAAAATAACACTTAAAACTCATTTTTTTCCAAAAAAAGATGTTTTACATTTTTTTATTATTTGTTGCAGCGGACAACTGATGAAGTTTATTGCACAGATTGCCAGGTGAAAAAATAATGGACAAAAAAGATACAATTTAACACTAGACTGCCCAAGCAAGTCATTAAATTATGATACAATTTCTAAAAAAGGTGTGACTTTTTGTACAACCTATTAATACGTTGATTAATAAGTTGTACGAAAATTCACAAAGTTAGTACAAAACACAAGGTGAGTTTCGTAATCTACGTTTTATTTTCTAATTTTCTACATAATCGCCTTAACGTTCGAGGCATTTTCCATAGCCAGGCACAAGTTTTTCTATTCCGAGCGCTAAGTGCGTATCGTCCAACTTTTTGAAGTAGGATGTAACTGCGTCACGAATTTCTTCAGTGTTATCTAATCGTTGACCGCCGAACGCCTGTTTCATGACCGTACTATTGTGAAGTTTTGGACCGATTAAGAAACGCGATTAATAACAAAAGGCCAGGTTTATTGACGAAAGGAGTGTTACTCATCCACGATAATGCGCGGCCCCATTCTGCTCGCGTAACTCAAGAGCAATTGAAAAAAATTCAAATTAGAGATGGGCGAGCGTTCACGAGCGCTCATTTGAGCCGGGACGCCAGAAAGAGCGTACGATCCACGATTCAAAAGAGAACTGCGGTTCATAAAAGAGCCGTGTTTCTTTTAAGAGCCGGCTTATTGATAAAGAACCGTGGATCGCACGCTCATTCTGATGAACCGTGGCTTGCGGCAGTGCGGAAGAAATGTATGTTTTCCATGCTGCTTTTCAAACGATTTTATTTAGCTGTTTGTATGTTTGTAAACTTTGGCGGATTACATATTTTCTCGGAACCCCATCAATATGGGTATCTAATGAAAGAGCTTGACTAGTAGGACACAGTTATTCATGTAAAATTGGAATCCAAGATGGCGGCCGTTACAAAATGGCAGACAACAAATTTCTTGACTAGTAGATTGACTTGACTAGTAGAACACAGTTTCTTATGAAAAATGTAAACCCAAAATGGCCGCCACCTCAAAATGCCGGAATATGTTTTTTTTTTAAATCCCATTAATATGGGTCTCTGATGAAAAAACATGACTAGTAGGACACAGTTATTAATGTAAAATGGAAATCCAAGATAGCGGCGGTTACAAAATTGCAGACAACAAATTTCGTCAAAATCCCATCAATATGGATATCAAATGGAAGGGCTTGACTAGTAGAACACAGTTATTCAGAAAAATGCAAATGCAAAATGGCCGCCACCCCAAAATGGCGAAATATGTTTTTTGCAAAACCCAGGACACAGTTATTTATGTAAAATGGAAATCCAAGATGGCGGCCGTTGTGAAATGACAAACTACATTTTTTGCCAAAATCCCATCAATATGAGCATCAAATGAAAGGACTTGAATAGTGGAACACAGTTATTTATGAAAAATTTAAATCCCAAATGGCGACCGTTGCAAAATGGCAGACTACATTTTTTCTGAAAACCCCATCATATTATCAGATGAAAGGGCTTGACTAGTAGAGCATAGTTATGATTGATAAATCCAACTACAAGAGGCCAATCACTTTTTTCATGCAACTCCCGCATATGAGTATCAAATGAAATGATTTGACTAATATAATACAGTAAATCATGAAAACATTCCATTCGCGACATTTTAAAGATGTTTGGGGTATAAAACGGGGAGAAAACTATGTCGTTATCGAAAACTGCTATAATCTCCCGACTGATAATTCGACATGATCAACATTATATGGATAAAGAGAAATCAGTTCTTGTGATTATAAAAAACTCTGTAATGAATTGAATTCGGAGCTGGTAAAGTGATTTACTAATCTTGAGTCAGACTAATTAGTAGTCTAACCAATAATGCTAGATCCTCACTTCAAGCAGAAAGATTTTGGGGATAACAGAAAGTACGACTATGTACACCAGTCGTTGATAAGGACGCTAAAAATGACATCCATAGAATACACACCTACGAAACTACCACAAATCGTTGGTGATGAAGCGCGGTCATCTGTATGGGAGAATTTTGATGCATTGGTTGGCAATCTTCGATCCTCACATGATGCAAAAGCTGCTGCAATATCTATTGTAGATAAATATTTAGTAGAACCACATTTGTTGAGAATACGCGACCCTTTGATTTAGTGGTATGAAAGAAAATCTATCTCTCCGCGGCTCTACAATTTTTTTTTGAAAATATTATGTATTCCGGCGACTTCAATACCATGTACCATGAGCAAGTTTTTCCGAAAGCAGGACAAGTTTGCAGTGAAAGATGTAGTAGACTTTCATCGGATAACATTGAAAAGATAATGTTTATAAATAAAAAAAAAGTAAAGCAGATTATTGTGATGGAAATATATCAGATAAAACCTTGAGTAAAGTAATATTTTTACTATTCTCTGCACTGATTATTGTTTTAAACCTTATTTTTCATGTCTTCCATTCTTTACATATCCCAATAAACCAGTTTTTGAAAAGAGCCGTTGAGCCGCTTAAATGAGCCGGCTCTTTCCATCAAGCGCACGGCTCTGAGCCGCTCACTCAAGTGAACCGTTTTGCCCATCTCTAATTCAAATGGACTGTGTTCGAGCATCCTCCTTACTTCCCAGACCTCGTCACTGGCGACGATCACTTATTCCCGGTGATGAAACCAGCCCAGGAGGCTGAAAGTCTCAAAAATAAAGAATAATAAAAAATGGGTATAAGACAACCTGTGATACCGTGCGCGAGTACCGTTCTGAATCATATTTCGGACACTTTGTTCTAATATCTTGAAATGCTTAATGCACTGATGATATAACCATATTATTATTATCACAATTACTTCTTTAGAGTATTTCATTGGTTTCACTATCACTTTATTAGAGAATGGCATTTGAATTATTACATAATAGGAAAAAAAACCATCCAAAATCCAAAATCCACTCATTATCGTTTGTGTTTGACGTTTGTTTAGCGTGAGCACGCAGAATTTACCCCTTCATCAATATTTAAATTTCTCTCTTGTTTCATCAGTTCTCATCATCGTTATCAGGTTACTGTGATTGCTTGGTAAGTGTTTCGCAGTTGATTATAAAATGTAATCAAGTGTAATGTAATTTTCGTTCAAAAAATTACAACATAAAGTGTCCGAAATTTGAACTCAATCTGTCGAAAATTTGATTATTTTATAAATGGTGTCCAAAGTTTGATTTTTATTCGCTTGATTTGAAAAGCATTTTATTCGATGATTTTTCTATGTTTTTGATCAAATAAGTACCAAAGTAGAAAGCTTAAAAGCATATTTAACTAATTTATTGAAAATATCAACCAAATAATACCTGTGCATAAAGTTTAGATCTGTTTTCTGCATCATATGCCTTAAGCGTCCAAAGTATGATTCAGAACGGTATACGAGATATGAATTTGCGCGTTGGATGTCCAAACCAAAATACCTATAATTAACCGGACAATCGTTATGCACCAGGCAATCGTATGCCGTCCAACACTCGCTAATGCTAGGTCGGACCCTGCTAAGGGTTCGTACCCTATGTTTCTAACTATCCGAGCATTAGGATTGCGTGCGAAGACCGTTACTTCCGACGGCGGGTCGGCGGTCGACTCGGATCGCGTCATCTTGGCCCCCTTGAGCACCTCGATTCCTTATCCTCATTAAATGACCCCAGAATAAATTAGAAGTATAAATAACGCTTCCTCTCTGTGACATGTGCAATTGCTGTGGATAAATAATTGTTTGTTGACTTACTGAAACACTATAAGAAGGCACTGAAATTCGTTTGAATGAATTTTCCACAACGTGGAATGGAAAATAATAACAACTCTAAATTGGATTTTAAGCGCAATTCAGATATTCTGATGACTTTTTTGTTGTTACAAAAACAGAAGGATTGTCCATGTTTTGTTTTGAGATATAAAAGCTTTTAATATTGAATTCAGTTTTTGGATATGATTTTTTAACAGTGCATTTAGGATGCTATTTTTGCTAAATAGTTCTAAAAAGAAAGATCAAAGATTTTGAATATGCCCTTTTCAAAAATCTGTCGTGATATAAATTGGTCATATGATAATTAAAATTGCCATTATAGGTAGTTTTCATTCTAAGTACCAAGTTTTAAAAAACCGAAAGGGGTCGAGGCAAAATTTGCAGTTTATGGCTAATTTGACGTGGATTTGCTCTATTATTCTAACCCGAATAGAAATGCTACCCACCATCATGATGACGTTGGTGAAAATATAGCTGTTCTTGTAGATAAAACCGGCCACATTGCCGGTCGCCAGCATAATCTGCTCGAAAAAGCTCGTTGAATCATCCTCTTCTGAAACGTTTTTACGGCCTTCGGTTAAAAGGTGATTTCGAGTGTAATGTAAGGTAAGGGTTTATATGCAAGCATTATCGTTATTATAAACAAACGTGTGCCCGACAGAGCGGCATTAAACATCAATTGATGGTGCAAATAGTACAGGGAAACATCGTTTTATTTACACATGTGTAGTCGGTGGTTATAGATATTTCGAAGAATTAAAAAAAAGTGTATTTACAGAGTAGTTGGTGAGTGGTCAGTGTTTATGTAGATTCGGTCATTTCACGGAAACAAATGAAAAGAAAAGAAAGTGAACAAAAAAATCAAGTTTGTACAAATATCACTCGTGTCTTTCACAGTAACAAAACAATTTGTCAAATCAAATGACGTTGCAACATACCTATCGTTTGCATGGCTATGCTATCATTCTGGATGGTATTTTGTGCATCGGCTGCGGAAGCATCCCGCACCCTTCGCGTTCCGCCACGCATCAGCTGTAAGTACACACGAAAACTCGTTTTAGAATCGTCATCCTGCCATCCGATGACATACGATTAATTGAAAGCCTTTACCCTTTTAAGCGCGAATCACAATGGAGTAAAGATTTCCATTAATTACATAAGACTTGCGATTTAGTAGATTGACTCCACACAGACAAAGACACAGACAGACAAACGCGTAATAAAATGTAGTTACACAATTAAGGAGAAGAACAAAATATTTAGTGAAAAAAAAAGAAATACGTACAGGTGTTGTTTCGTCCGGCGATTCGGACACATCGGGGATCGGCTTGACGACGGGAAAGACACGGCTCCTGGTTTTATCCGGTGAAAGGTGGGATCGTTTCGCGGGCAGTTTGTGCTAAATAGTGGCAGTTCAAAGCGTGCATTTTTTATCAAATATTTTGTAGCGTCGGATCCGTCACGTCGTTCAGCAGAACCAGTTACGATAATATTCATTGGAAGTTGCGAGATATGTGTTATGGGAGTATGATTTAAACGCAACCCGACGCGTGAAACGCCATTATATAGTAATGAAAATGATTGTTTTGGTTTGGTATAAGTTTAATCAATGAAAAATGCACCACCATTCGCGAAAGCGTTATGACGATTGAGCAAAACGATATCAAAATCAAACGTACCACAAAAGATTGGCAGATTGAGCGGTTATTATTGATTGGAAACATAGAAATAAAAGAAAAGAAACGAAAAGGGCAAATAAATCGTTAGAAATAAAACTAAGCAAACGTGACAAAGAGATGGCAATTTTGGAGTTACAAATTATTTGTAAAAATATTACGAGTGTTACAACTGATTTAATTCTAGTCTTAGGCATGCTAGCTTGTCGTGTTAGTAACTATTAAAATGCAGGCACAAGCAACAGTCAATCCTATTTTGTTTCGTAACCGGTGGTACAGAATGCACTATTCGTATCGTCGGAAGATCTACAATTAATTAGCATATTGAGATGTCATTCCACCGAGGTCAATGCGGATTGAGTTTTATTCTCCGTTTCATTAGGAATCCTACGAAAATTCGGTTTGAAAATTAAGATATCATCGAATTCTGCTACTCCTTCAGTGTCCTCGAACATGACAGAGTATACGAAGTTTTCATTCTTTTAGTGTCGGCAAGGCGCCCAACCTGAAGTAGTGGTTAAAGCACGCACTCAGTCGTATGGAATGGCTGCATACCAAGGGTGCGAGTCGAATTTGTTCGGGTTTCTCTCAGGCAATTTGTGGTTTCCTTTCCAATGCTTTTTTCGACCGAAACGATTTGGCTTCGCAGTAGATGGACCAACTTCTCCAGGATGAAGCTATGATTCTTTGCTTTGTCACAAATGGCATGTTTTGGGTTCTCGAAATAAATTAATTTTTCATCGCCAGTAACAGTGCGATGTTATTGGATTGGTTCGACAACTCGCAAGCAGATCGGACAAGTTTTTAATCGATCCAACAAAGGTGTTTTTTTCACATCGAATAATAGTGTTCTTTTTCACCGGTTGCGCTTGCGAGTGGAGCGAAGTTTAAAGTGGTGCGCGCTGAGGATCCAAATCAGACACATTCATCACACACGCCACACAGCCGCGGCAAGTAGAAATTTATTTTTCTTTTGTTTCCCTATCATTCCTTCTACCTTCTGTGCACGATTTACACCATTGTTCAACTTTGTGTTAACCAAATCGGCAAACGTTGGCATTAGGGGTGATCATTATTTCTTATATACCGTTGAACTTTTTTTGGAATTTTTTTTTCATTTTATCATTTTATTTAACATAAAATAAATTGATTTTAATATTCGCATCATAACCCTATAAACAATTTTTTTTTCACTTATTTATTTATTTTGATTATCATTATATTCTGTTCATATCGAACAGTTGACCGATTTTTTTGATATGGCTAAGGGCGGGAAGGATCCCCCATCGACGCTATTGAATATTTCCGATACCGATCCTCCTCCTGAAGAGCAGGAAGATGAAGCAGAAATTGAGGAAGAAACTTCTGTATATGAAGTTGGAAGTTCCGAAGATGAGGACATTGAAGAAAAACAGGATTTTCGTCCAAAAGAATACCCTAGAGGCTCCAAAGGCCCATTCATTGTATACTTTAGACGAAAATCTAAACCTCTCAATGTCATTCGTATCTCAAAGGAACTTACTCAGAAGTTTTCCGAAGTTACCGAGATTACACGGATGGGGCCAGACAAACTACGAGTTGTCGTCTCAAGCAGGACCCAAGCGAACGAAATCACGCGCTGCGACCTCTTTGCGATTGAGTATCGCGTATACGTGCCCTGTTGCAACGTCGAAATAGACGGCGTAATAACCGAAAAGGGTTTGACTCGAAAAGAGATTATCGATGGTGTCGGTCGCTTCAAGAACTCTTCACTAAAAACTGTGAAGATTCTTGCATGCGATCGACTGAAATCTGTGTCACAAAAAAATTACAAAAGGGTTCTCAATCGGACAAACTCTTTTCGTGTGACTTTTGAGGGTTCCGCCCTTCCAAACTACGTTGCAATAGGTGCACTTCGTTTACCTGTTCGGTTGTTTGTACCCCGGGTAATGAAATGCAACAAATGTATGCAACTCGGTCACACGGCCGCCTATTGTTGCAATAAAAAACGTTGCGCAGATTGTGGAGAGAGCCATGATGAGAATCCTTGCGCGAAAGAGCACAAGTGTCTTCATTGAGGCGGGACTTCTCATGATATTATTCAATGCCCGGTGTACAAACAATGAGGGGAAAAAATCAAGCGTTCCTTAAAGGAACGTTCCAAGCGGACTTATGCAGAAATGCTTAAGAGTTCCGTTCCAACGACTCAGGACAATCCCTACTCCATTCTGCAGAACGACGAGCCTGTTGCTGACGCTCCCAATGCAGGAAGTTCCGGTACATCGCAGGGTGCCGTCAAGAAAAGAAAAATTACTTCTTTTCCTTCACTCCCCAGAAAGACGACCGAAACTTCCCAAGTTGGAATGAAAACTCGAATTGAACGTGGTGAGAATAAACCGAAGCAAGTACCTCCTGGTTTAAGCGGTTTTTCTACGCACCAGGGGTCCTCAGCACTGCCCGGAGCAGCACCCACCCCGTCTGTTCCATTTTCGCGGTCGAGGCAACAGCCACAATCTGGTTTGCTTGCGCTTTCTGACCTGGTGGACAACATTTTAAATGCTCTAAATATAAATGACCCTCTTAAAAGCATAGTATTATGTTTGCTTCCGATTGTGAGAACATTTTTGAAAGAAAAATGTGGTTTTTTAGCAGCGTTCATTTCCCTCGATGCCTGATTCAGTGCAAGAGGTCAAGGATTTGACCACTGTAATACAGTGGAATTGCAGAAGCATCATCCCTAAACTAGATCAATTTAAATTTTTAGTTCATAGTTCTAACTGTGATGTATTTTCCCTCTGTGAAACATGGCTTTCTTCAGCCGACGAGCTGAATTTCCACGATTTCAACATTATTCGCCTCGATCGAAATGACTCGTTTGGTGGCGTACTATTGGGGATCAAAAAATGTCACTCCTTCTATAGAGTCACTCTCCCATCGATGACAGGCATTGAAGTTGTCGCTTGCCAGACACAAATCAATGGCAAAGACTTCTGCATTGCCTCGATATATATTCCTCCAAGAACCATGGTCGGCCGCCATCAGTTTTTTGATATCATCGCGGCATTGCCGGAGCCGCGGCTAATCTTAGGTGACCTCAACTCCCATGGAACAGCATGGGGGTCACACTATGATGACAGCCGTGCCACGTTGATTTATGATCTGTGCGACAACTTCAACATGACAGTTTTAAATACAGGGGAAGCAACTAGGATAGCCAACCCTCCTGCACGGGCAAGTATGCTAGACATATCACTTTGCTCTTCTTCATTATCCCTGGATTGCACGTGGAAGGTAATCCAAGATCCCCACGGTAGTGATCACCTGCCAATAATTTTATCGATCGCCAATTAATCAGGTTCTCGTGAGTCAGTCGATATTGCGTATGACCTCACGAAAAATATTGACTGGAGAAAATTTGCAGAAATAATATCTGAAGCACTTGTTTCAATGCATGAACTTCCTCCACTCGAAGAGTATAACTTTATATCGAGTTTGATTTACGAAAGCGCACTTCAAGCTCAAAAGAAACGTGTTCCTGCTACCACTTTCCGACGTCGTCCTCCATCACTTTGGTGGGACAAGGAGTGTTCAAAGGTCTACCTTGAAAAATCATCCGCTTTCAAAAAATTCAGGAAAACTGGATTAGTGGAATGGTTTCGAAAGTACCAAGCTCTAGAAGCCAAACTAAAAGGTCTGATTAAAGCAAAAAAGCGTGGATATTGGCGGAAGTTCGTCAATGGTTTGTCAAGGGAGACAGCTATGAGCACTCTTTGGAATACGGCTAGGAGAATGCGTGGCTGGCCATACAAATGAAAGTGAGGAATACTCTGACCGTTGGATTTTCAAATTTGCAAGAAAGGTTTGTCCCGATTCCGTTCCTGCACAAAACGTCGTACGCGACATTCCGCTCCAAGGCGATTATGAGAATTTTTCGATGGTAGAATTCTCAATTGCACTTCTCTCATGTAACAATTCAGCTCCGGGGTCGGACAAGATTAAATTCAACTTATTGAAGAATCTTCCCGACTTGGCAAAACAGCGTTTGCTGAACTTGTTCAACAAGTTTCTGGGGCTGAATATAGTCCCGCATGACTGGAGACAAGTGAGAGTGATAGCCATACGAAAACCCAACAAGCCGGCTTGCGATCACAATTCGTATAGGCCGATTGCAATGTTATCCTGTATTCGTAAATTGTTAGAGAAAATGATTCTACTTCGTTTGGACAAGTGGGTTGAAACGAACAATTTGCTGTCAAATACGCAGTTTGGCTTCCGCCGAGGTAAAGAGACGAACGATTGTCTCGCGCTGCTATCTTCTGAAATCCAAATCGCATTTGCTCGCAAAGAACAAATGGCTTCCGTTTTATTCGATATCAAAGGGGCATTTGATTCAGTTTCCATGGAAATTCTCTCAGAGAAACTTCATAATCGTGGACTTTCGCCAATTCTGAATAATTTTCTGTACAATTTACTCTCAGAAAAGCACATGTTTTTCAATCATGGCAGCTTGAAATCTTCTCGATACAGTTTTATGGGCCTGCCACAAGGCTCCTGCCTAAGCCCCCTCTTGTACAGTTTTTACGTCAATGATATAGATGATTGTCTAACTAGAGATTGCACGTTGAGACAACTTGCAGACGATGGAGTTATTTCCATCACGGGTACTAATCCCGCCGTTCTGCAAAAATCCTTACAAGATACCCTGAACAATCTGTTCACGTGGGCTCTCAAGCTGGGTATCGAATTCTCTACGGAGAAAACCGAAATGGTCGTTTTTTCTAGGAAGCACGAACCCGCCCAATTCCAGCTTCACCTATCCGGTAAAGCGATCAGGCATTCGATGTTTTTCAAATACCTTGGAGTGTATTTTGACTCTAAATGTACCTGGGGAATACACATTGCGTATTTGAAACAGAAATGCCAGCAAAGAATCAATTTTCTCCAAACAATAACCGGAACATGGTGGTCCCATCCAGGAGACCTCATTCAGTTGTACAAAACAACGACATTATCAGTGTTAGAATATGGCAGTTTTTGCTTCCGATCAGCTGCCAGGATTCATATTCTCAAGCTGGAGAGAATACAATATCGTTGCTTGCGTATAGCAATGGGGTGTTTGCATTCGACACATACGATGAGTCTCGAAGTTTTGGCAGGATTACCCCCGCTTACTCTTCGGTTCACAGAATTATCCTACAGATTTCTCATCCGTTGCAAGATCATGAATCCATTGGTGATTGATAACTTCGAAAATCTACTCCAACTGACTCCTCAGTCAAGTTTTATGTCTTTATACCATGAGTACCTTACCCATGAAGTGCACCCTTCACCGGGCATCTCCAACCAAGTTTGCTTCCCATACTTTTGCAATTCCTCTGTCAATTTTGATCTGTCTATGCGACAAAAGATCCATGGAATCCCAGATCATCTACGCTCCGATTATATTCCGGAGATATTTTCGGCAGAATATAGGAAAGTTAGATCTGATAAAATGTTCTTTACTGACGGTTCATGCATAAACGGGTCCACTGGCTTAGGCATCTTCAATGAAAATTCCAGTGCCTCTTTCAAACTCAAAGATCCTTGTTCCGTGTATGTCACTGAACTGGATGCGATATACTACGCTTTAGGGATCATTGAAACATTGCCCATCGATCATTATTTTATTTTTTCAGACAGTCTCAGCTCAATAGAGGCAATCCGCTCAATGAAAGTTGATAAACGCTCATCTTATTTCCTAACAAGAATAAGACATCTATTGAGTGTTTTGGTCGAAAAATTATTCAAGATTACCTTAGCATGGGTTCCCTCTCATTGCTCGATTCCGGGGAATGAGAAAGCGGACTTGCTAGCTAAGGTGGGCGCTTCAGAAGGCACACTTTTTGAAAAGCAAATTGCTTATAACGAATTTTTTCACATTCCTCGTCAGGACACACTCGTTAGTTGGCAGCGCATGTGGAGTGAAGATGAATTCGGTCGTTGGTTACACACGATTATCCCTAAGGTTTCGACGAAAGCTTGGTTTAAGGGATTGAATGTCGGTCGTGATTTCATTCGCGTGATATCTCGGCTTATGTCCAATCACTACAACCTAAACGCGCATCTCTATCGCATTGGGCTCGCAGCAAACAATCTTTGTGATTGTGGCGATGGCTACCACGACATCGAGCATATTGTCTTGTCGTGTATCCGGTTCCATGCTGCTCGCTCTCAGCTCTCTAGAGCACTGAGAGCAAAAGGCAGACAATCGGATATCCCCGTCCGGGATATCTTAGGTAGCCGTGATCCTGATCTTCTGCTTCATCTATACCTGTTCCTCAGAAACGCCGATGTCAACGTTTAATGATGTTTCCTTCGTTGTGTCCCTGTTTCGTATCCCTCCTATTCGATCTATAAACTTTTACTTAGTCGCGGCAATACATACACACACTCTTTACAGATACACGGGCCAAAGGTTGTGCAGTCCACTGATGATTCAACAAAAGCCAAAGGTTGTACCGCTCATGACAACTCTACACGAGCTGATGATTGCGCCGGCTAGTGATCATTCTATCCTGGATTCCTCGAGAAGACATAGTTATAAGGCAAACATTGTCGAAATATTGAACTCCCGGCCCCGTCAGGTTGACGCCATGTGAGCCTTAATAAAAATATATATTTTGGATAAAAAAAAAAACAGTGCGATGCGAAACCAACTTCCCTCGATGCCGTTGAAGAAGCAATTCACAAATGATTTTGATATGCTCCATTCACCTTTCGCTCAATTCTTTCAAACGATGACCGATTGCCTTTCGGGAAACATCCAGTTTTCAGCCAACTTTTGTTGGGTTTAGATCGGGTTTGCATCCGAAAACAACTCCTTCTCCTCGTCTTTAAATGGAAGAATCATTCCCTGCGCTAATTATCAAATTTCATTTCATCTTGAAATGATATCCAAAGTTATTATAAAAACGAATTGAAAAATCATATTTCGAGGTCAACCTTGCGGCCGTGAAAACACCCTCAATAATTCCTTCAACCAGACTATGCCGCGATCAATTCGGAAGGGTGCAGTCCATAAATTCATCTCTTTGGTAGCCTTTTAAAAGGCAATTTAACAATTTAAAATTTAAAGAATAGCGAATATTGGCTGAAAATAAACACTTCAACGAACGATTTCGGGGTTCAGTTCGTGTATCATTCGCATTTGTGGACTCACGTGGTACATTCGGCTAATATCCGTCGTGTACATAAGTAGTTCACTGGGTTCAATTTTGAAATTTTGTGTGATTCTGAAATAATACCCGAAGAGATGAACAACCGGATCGAATGATTTTTCTTTAATAACGTCTAGGTCCTACGTCAACAATTCGATCATGACAACACCCTTTATAATTTTCCTGAGTTCCAACCACACAATGTTAATTAAAAATGTTCATTCCCACGAAAAATTACCCTATGCAAAAACAATTACCCTCAACTCAATCGGAGTTCATTTACTAGTGTAACACAGCCTTCGAAGCTTGAGTTTTTTGAAAACCGAAAAATCAGGAGTGAAGGAAATCGGGATTTTTGAAAAAAAAATTGTTGATGCGAAATGTCTTCAAATTGCATGAAATGTCGAAATCTACTGTCATCTCAAAAATTTTTTTTTGTCAAAAATCGACACTGGTTTTTTCGGAATACGAGAAAAAACGTATGGTTTTGGGTGCCAAGAAAATATAGTTATCTCGATTTTTCATTCAGAACTTGCTGTGAAATAATGGTTTTATACGATAATATACCCAATGCGAAATATTGGCTCAATCGGACTCAATCGCAGACGATAAAATTTGAGTTTTTTGAGAACTGAAAATAACCCAAGGGAAATCGGAGTTTCAAAAAAAAAATGTCAAAAATCGAGATTTTCGACATTTTCAAAAAACTCAAACTGTGACGGCTGTGCGACACTAGTAAATAAAGTCCGATTGAGCAGATATTTTGCATAGGGTAATTTTTCGTGGGAATCAACATTTTTATTCAATTTTTTATGAACAAGTGAATCGAATGATTTTTTTTAATAACGTCTAGGTCCTAGGTCAACAATTCAATCACGACAACACCTTTTATAATTTTCCTGAGTTTCAACCAACCACATGTCACAATCAATTCGTATATATACAGTATAGTGCGAATGAAAAGTCAAAAAAAAAATTGCCAGTCAAAATCAGAAAACATCTACAGTAGAACCCCGATTATCCGCGGAATAGTCTAGCTAGCTCACCGCGAATAACGAAAATCGCGGATAACACAGTAAAGACTAAAAATGAGTTCCAAACACGAAAAAAATGAATTTCATCATGAAAACTATGTTTTATCAATACAGAAACCATCAAACTATCCCTCTAGAAGATCGTGTACACCAGTAGTCAGATAATGTGAAAGCCATGTTCGAAACAAAAGCGCGTGAGGCCTATGGAACTCGCTGTCGCGCATAATCCGCACCGCTCGCGGATAATCGGGGTTCCACTGTATATGAATAACAATGGAAGGCCAAATGTGTTGGTAAGCGCAAAACCCGAGTAAGGGATGGTCCGATTTGAGCCGTCTTTATTTTGTTGTATTCGTGTCTTCCCGTAGATCAATATTAAGAAGAGAAAAATCGGAAAATTTTCAGAAAACTATGAACGAAGGATGGAAAATTCGGAGAATTGAACTCCTATATGTTCTGCAATTACATCATGGTAAGCGTTGTTAGTCCATTCGATGTTTGCGCTAACGAAATAACTTTTGTTCGAAAGTGGAAATGGATTTTAGACAATATAACGCACTCCTATATCTATTTAGCATCTATTTAGTACGTCACGCAGTTTTTTATCGAAATTCAACCCCTTGTCACGTTTTGTCACAAATTTATTCTATTCAATCAATTCATATAAAAGGATATAATAACAAGAAAAAAAGCTACAAGTTCATCTAACTCATTCTTCATCGATATATGGATCCTGAAGATGATTTCCGATTACTACGATTGGATAAGCTTCCGTAGCTTAAATGATCTTTTTTCATCCTTTCCATTCATCCTTTCGAGCTCTTTAGATCCATTTGAAAGAATCAGGACTTCCTATTGACATCTGACATCAATTCGGCTTCAAATGTGAATGTGAAATATTATCTGCAAATAGCCCAAACTCTGTCCTTCAAAGTATTTTTTTCGAGTGAGGGAAACTAAAAATCATACAAAGGACCTAGAAACCAGCCATGGACTTCGGTATAATTTTATGCGCGTCAATTTAGTTTAGCACGAGCACCGATGGGAAGCATTGAAGTTGGTCTCTGAGGTTTGTGAAACAGGGGTGGCAAAAATCTCTTCGACAAAACGATACTCAGAGAGCTCCTCAATAATGAACAGCATGTTCTGTGAACAAAATAAGGCGTGGTGTAAAATTTACGTAACGCTAAAAATTCGAATCTTTGACCCACGTATTCTTGGATCATTTTTGGTTTTTTGTCATCGCATTTTACGATTTGCCGAAAATATTTATTGGTCTTGATGTGTGCATCACACCAGCTTTGATAACGACATTCAAGTGTAGCTGGATCTACTTCGGAATCATTCGGATCTACATACTCAACAACCGTAGAGAAACCATGGATAAATAGATCAACCCAATCCAATACCAATCCTGCAAACTTGGAATTCTTCCGATCCGAAATGATTCCGTGAGCGATGATCAGGCCTGCAAGCTCTCTGCTAAGAGATGACGTCCTTTGTTCCACGCGATTTAATGCACTTTTTTTTGAAGCAACGTTGCAATGAGAATAGCGTGTAAGTTGGTCTCAAAAAAATGGTGGACAGTAACTTAAATAACTTCAATGTAGCGCGAATTTTCATCCAGACCAGCATCGACTATAATCATGACAATGGGTTTCACCAAATCATTCGCTTTCAATATAGAGCCAAATCCTCCAATTTCCAGCAACCGCAGCAGGGACCACATGCGAATAAACGGTGGAAGATGCATGTTTCCCGGGTCGATTAGCTATGTTAGTTGGACCTGAGTATCCAACAGCTCCAATTTGGCCCAATCTATTACGCCTTATCTTGATGCCCGCTGTGACCGACGAGATCAGCTCATGACGCTGAGCCACATCCCAGTCGGGACACGGGAGACTGATTTTTTACTCAACATGCATGAGCATGGGAGCCTGCTTGTCACGAATTTTGCACTGGATGAACGTTTCCTGCTTTTCAACAGATTCCTTGCCTTTCGCTTCATTCCAAAACAAACGTCTTAATTACACAAACTTGAATTATAGAGACCTTAAACTTTTGCAGTTCATTCTTCTCTAGCCCTAAGATGGGCCCTTGTGGAAGTAAACTCTGCTCCAAACTCCTTCTTCGCCTGCCTTGGTAAAGACACTTCATTGTCGTTCGACGCTCCTCAGCAAACCATGTCCGCTTTCAACAACATCAAACGACGTTCTTTCTCTGTCACCGCTGTACCATGTTCGCGATGACAGTGCACTAGTGTGGACGTCTGGTGGCGACTTCCAATCAGGGGCATAATTTGGGTCCCAAACTCGTTAGTGTAATCTCTATTAGATTAGAAGAGACGGAGCCAGTTTTCAAATGTAAAAATTTGAATGAAATTTTCCACATAATGTTATTTATTTACTTGAAACACGTGTTTCTGATTATTATTCAACCATTTGTCTACACATTTCCAACATTCTAACTGAATCTTTCATTATAATTTAAAGTTGTCTTCAAAAACAATCTTTGTATGAAATTTTTTCACCACCTGCAAAAAAAAGTGTTTCTCATTCAAATAGAATACTAATTTGAAACGGAGAAGTTAATTTTCATTCATAATTTTAATTTTAAAAACGTGTTCATTCCACTCGAAAATAAATTATCCATTAACGCTCCCCTAAACTAGTAAACGAAGCTCAATGCCGTCAACGCGGATTAGTCTGCTTTTCCATGAAAGAGGGGAACAGTGGGAGTGCCTTTTCTATCTTTCAACTGTCAATAATAAACAAGTGCCTTTGGGAGTGTTCACTTTTGGAGATAAATAAATTCCATCGAAAATATAGTTATATTTGTTCATAAATATTATTTGATTATAAAAAAAGATAAAACAATTTTCCAAATAATTTTTTTTAAGTTTTTTAAATATTCTTCAAGTGACGTCAGCGATCTTTAAACCCTCTCCTCCTCCCCACATCACAAGTCGTCACGATTTACATTACCCCCTCCCCTACATGCGTGACGTCCTTAATGGATCCCCCTGAATAAATAAAAATGGAAGACCAAATGTGATTGTAAGCGTAAAACCCGAGGAAGGAGCCGTTCGATTTGAGCCGTCTATATTGTGTTGTGTTCGTTTCTTCCCGTAGACCAATATAGATGAAGGGAGGTCGGAAGATTCGTAAAATCCAATTTCCATATGTTTTACAATTACATCATGATAAGCGTTGCTAGTCCATTCGATGTTTTCGCCAACTGAATTGATCTTTGTTTAAAAGTGTTTTATTAATTGCATTTTCTCCTACGCCTTTTATGAAGGGTAGCTGCGATGCGATTTATTTCTAGATTAGGTGCAGCAGTGAAAAAAGTTGTAGTGTTTGATAAAAAAAAATGAAGCACTCTTAACAGCGAATAGAATCAAATCTAGTTCAAACTAAAAGCCTTGATTATGTTTTTTTTACTACTGAGAGAAGGAAGTATAAAAAATTACAATAGATTGTTTAATAAATGTTGACGTTCGATATGGGATGTCGCTATCAAGTTCGTGATTTTGTCTTTATCTAAATGGTACAACCTTTTCATAAACACTTGTAAAGTTTCATGTGTCTTTTCTTTCGTTTTGATTATTTTTTTCACAACGAAACAAATCAAATTGATATTGGTCGATATAATATCAATATGAAATTATTTTTTGATTTTTTTTCAGATATTGTTTATCAGAAATTGAATTTTCATAATTTAATATTTCTATTTTTATATTTCTAATAAATTTATAAATTCTATAAAATAGATTTGAAGCATTAAGCAATTTTAGAAATTTTTATAAGTTCGAAACTAGTCAGAACTAGTACATAAACGATCGTTAAATGTGCATAAAGACTTCAAATAGACCAACAAAATGATGAACAAGGTACTTCCTTGAAGGGAGAAATTATAGCAAAAAAAGGATATAAATTCAAACAATGTCGATCAACTAAAGAATAATTACAGGGTGTCGACTCAAAATCCGAAATTTCCCTGGTATTCCCTGATTTTCCAGTAATTTTTCAGAAAAATTCCAGGTGTAGACTAGTAATTAAATTCTCTAAATGTATTTTAGCTGTAGCTCCTAAAACATTTAGTTAGCTTTTAATGAAATTTAAGAACGTCTGTCGATTTTTTTTTGTGATTTTTAATTGAGTTTAACGACGACTGATAGGTGTCTTAAAAGATTTTTAAAAATGGATATACTAATACTGTTCAAGTGCTCCCTTGGCCGAGTGGTTAGCGTCACAACTAACATGCCGGGTGTTCGGGTTCGATTCCCGTTCTGGTCGGGGGAATTTTTCGTCAAAGAAATTTCCTCCGACTTGCACTGTGATCACGCGTATTTTAGAGCTTGCCACTCAGAATGCATTCAAGGCGTGTTATTTGGCATAGAAATCTCAACTAAGTACTAATAAAAATGACGCAAGTAATACTACGTTGAGACGGCGAAGTTCCTCTAGGAACGTTAGTGCCATTGAAGAAGAAGAAGAATACTGTTCAAAGTTATTTTGAAGAAGTCTCAAATACTAGTACAGAATGAAACATTTTCATTTTGATTCGGATCAATTTCATGTAACTGTTACGATTTTAACGAAATTCTTTATCTCGTAATCTCGGCCCCCGTCTGTACGTTTTGCAAAATTTTCCCCGTTTTACCTCCAGAGATTCTACTTCTGTTTCCCGTAGCCGTTTTATTAAATTTGATTTATATGACGATAAAAAGAGCTCAACGTCTTTATTGATGCTATCTTTCAAAAGTGAAGTATAGCATCATAAACTTGTCGCATAGCACAACCGTTTCCTCCCACATTTTTTTTTCATAAAACATTCGATAATGGAAAAGCCCTCTCAACGTTGAGGTTTCTAACGAGAGACAGAAGATCATATTGGGTAAAAACTTCCGTAAAACTGTCCTTTTCAAAAATGGTCCAGTCGTTCATTTTTCGGATCATAGTGAGCAAACTTGTTTATGTTGCTAGCAATATTCTTTCAATGGTTAATCTGCTGGAGCTCCACTGATACGACCAAAATCCGTCAAATATCAAAAAGCCAGTAGTCAAAAGCTTCTTGAATCGTTTTCCCTCCATTTTCTATCGGAATCAATGATGGAAACATAAACATCAACGCAGTGCTTCACATCTCAGACGAAATTTCAAGATTTGTCAGTCGTAAAATTTTGGAGAGTTTTTTTAATCCTTTGATGAATCGGGTAAAATATGCAATCCGAAGCTACACAAATTCAAGAGCTTTTTTTCTTCATTTCGAAAAACCAGTAGCGGCTCGCGTAATATGACAAATTCACGATTCACGTTTATACCGTCCATCGACACAAACAAAGTTTGTTCTAATATATAATTCCCATGCATTCTTCAAAAGCTGCAAGTTCATTCCTGATACATGAGAATATCCCAAGAACATTGACGTCATGTAACGATTCACCAAACCCAACCTCTTCTTCATCCCAAAATCTGACACTCAGATCCATCTGTAGCCTCTTTGTAGTCTCGCTCAAAGACTCTTGTTCAAAGTTTCATCGAACCAAAAATCATCATAAAGGTCATTTCATCACGCCCTAGATAGACCTTCTCAGCTTCCTGGTTGTCATGGAACATTCTTCTCAATACAACCATGTATTTTTTCAGCAGTGTGGAGTGATTTGTGCTACATAACTGTTTCAAGGCACCACAGGAGCTCAGCTATCATAGTATGATTTTCAAGCATTAATTTATCGATAGTTTTCGAAGAAGAAAAGGGAGGGAAATGGTTGAAGCTGAACGGCAGATACTGAAGCCAAAAATGCCAGGAAAACATCGCGAATGTAAAAGTCGTCTACTTTTGCGCTGTTTACCCTTCGGAAGGACTAAGTTCACCTACAGGCAAAAGCAAACTGAAAAACCTACAGAGAGTCAAACTAGTCAAATACAACTTCTTTAGTATCATTAACTTTTAATTACTGCAATAATCAAAATTCTAATTGACGAAATTTGTTTTTCCAGATTGGTGACGAACTTCCCTGATATTCCCTGACTTTCCCTGACATTGTTTGAATTCCCTGATATTCCCTGATTTTCAAGGATTTTCAAGGTAGTCGACACCCTCAATTAACCCAGAAGCCCTAAGGATGTCGTTGGGAAGTATAAGCAATCAGCTGGATGTAAACATTCGTATGAACTGGTTTACGATTTTCATTGAACAAAGAGATAATAAGCAGCTGTGGAAGCATGTTTCGATAATCTTCCCGATTACCTCTTCAGGGACGAAATACTTAAATCAAAAATCACTGGAATAAATAAATTAAAGTTCAGGGTGGTTATACAGAATATGACGACTTGTTTCAAACCTCACAATCATATCGAACGACAACATTTATTCAAGAACATGCTACTTCCAAAAATAAATAAGGAAAATTTGCTATTACTACTGCTACTACCAAGCAAAGGAAAAATCTAGCAAAAGAAACTAATTCCACAGAAAAACACACTGAAGCTTACTTTCACCTTGCGCGCAGCTCCACGCCACCGATCGCTGGTGAGCGTCTTGCGGAGGATATTTTTTCTATGCATGCGAAACGAGATTTGGCGCTGGAGCCGAACTCCGCTTTCGAGCTGGTAGAAAAGCTCCTGACGCTTGAGCTCTTTCTCCGTCATCTACGAGGCGGGGTGTGTTGGAGAACGAGCAATTTGCAAAGCAGCGTTGCAAAAATCAGCATTAGTAGCGGCAGCCAGCAGCGGCGGCAGGTGTCGTGTCAATTTGGGGAATAAATTGATGGCCGTTATTTCGACGAGGCAATTTTGAAGATATGGTAAAATCAGTTGTTTGTTTTTTGAGCCAAGCGCGCATGATTTTGGGGGATTCGTAAGAAGAGCATTAGTTCAGAATGTTAGCAACTGGTTGTCAAGGCAATTCTAGCAAACTCTAGCTAGTTGTTAGTAACATTCCAAGGGTTAGAACTGGAACCGGTAAAACTAATGTGTGTTTTAACTACTGCTGTTTTGGTTAGTCTTGCCTAGTGTAACTCCTTTCAAAGCAAATGTCGCCAGTTTTATACTTACTCTTGGTCTCATAAGTAGTGTCGAAGTGATTGATATACAATAGTAACATAACATCAGTACAACCGGATTGAGGTAGTAATCGGAACCTAGATCGCTATCAAAGTACACATATCGAATATCGGTCAAATTGTCACACGTGGACGACAAAATGGGCGTCAATGCAAATATCCGAGCAAGCGTTTCGTTCGCCGGCAGAAGTTCCTGGGGCCACGGGTTCTGGTAGGCCAAGAAACCGGTGATGTGTACAATTAAAAACACTAAAGTTATCCTTAAAACTATTCCGAATGCCCTGTTAAAGAAGAATGATTTTGTGATTATTTTTGTAGAATGTGATTCGAACGCAACTATACCTATCCAATTCTTTATAACACGCCCACCAGGTGGTGGAGCCCAAAAATATTACAAAATAGATCCCACTGGGCACGGATGGTTGCAGCACAGCCGCCAAACAAAGCATGGCCACACTCAGCAATACACCCAGCTTTGTCAGGAACGCAAGTCTGTCCCGACTCACTGGATTAACGTCAGCTCTCAGCGAAAGCACTTCTGGTGCTTCCAGCGAGTTGGGACTGGTAGGCTGTTCGGTTCCACTGTTTCCAGCTGACAGTTTCCTCAAAATCACATACACGATGATCGCAGTGAAACTCATAATGATCTCCGGTGAAATCCAGTATACCACCATCGCCGGATAAAGATCCTCGAACTTCACCAGACCGATATGACGCAGGAGAAGTTCCAAAAATTGGCACGAATCTATCAGCTGATAACCCAGCACGATAAAAACTATCTGAAAGGCTATCTGACCCACCAGCAGCAATATACTTATCGTAATGTAGATCTTAAAATAAATCCCTGTGGAACCTGAAAGAATGACAGATGATGACAGCGAATAGAAACCATTATTTGTATACCCAAAGTTACCTTTTATGCTCCTTGGGGTCGCTACTGGCACAAACGGTAGACCGAATAGGAAGAGCAAATACGGAAGGGATAATCCCACCGGTCTCATAAGGCAACCTGCGAATAGAATTGAAATAAGCATTAGATAGTCTGAGGAAACACTGAAGGTGTCGTATTAATATCCTGTGTGCCGTATGCGTGATAAAATTAACATACAAGTTGCTCTCCTGAGATTGGAAGACCCAGGAGAGATGACACAAACAAAACCCACATGAGGAAATAGTTGAATCAGGTGAAAGACCTGTCCATGCGTGGCAATCAACAGATTGCATAGATTCATATATGATACTCTACAATCTACCCGGGTAATCACGTGACCGGATACGAGATAGTGCAAGTCACTGGTGCCACACGTGGGCACATTTTCTCCACAAAGTGACGTCCGCTGTCCATTCATGAAATTTATACACAGCTGCGCGCAAGGGAATAGGAACAAGCGAAGGAAGGTTGAGGTGTAAAAGAGCTTCCAGTTATATATTTTCTCCGTACGATAGAATCGCTAATCGCGAAGGCATGGCGAACATGTTGTTGCACGCACAGGATCGTTAATTTAGGGGTTTGGTTACATAGGTCGCGGTCGCATCGCAGGTGTTATGATAGCAAATATTGAATGTTTTGGTGGAAGCCAGAAAAGGGATGACCGATCGATCTGACTCAACTATCTTCGATTTGGGTAGAACTTTACACACCAGTAATTTTTGAAGAGGGTACATGGGTTTTAGGATATCCAAAATTTCTCGATTGTATAGAACGATTGTCAATAATTGGTAGAAGAAACTAAAGTGTACCAGCCTATGACTAAAAATCTATTCAACAGAAAGATGACGTTTATCTCCATGCAATGTTTCCATGAAAAAAATCTATTTTCTTCAGTTAATCAGGTCTTCTCTAGCGAAATTTGCAGCTGCTTCAAAGACTAAAAGAATAAACTGAGTTTCTGCTTTAGGAGCCTTGAACCACTGCGACCAATGGATCACATTGTAATGTTAAGCTGAGTTTACAGAGTCGGTTCTTTTATTTGAAGATTATGATATTAGACTTTAGCATTATCCATTGTGACGAAGCGACGCACAAAATCATCATTTTCAAAACGTTTCAAATATTGCCGAGAATTTCACATTATATTATGATATTCATATGTTATACTAGCTGACCCGGCAAACTTCGTCCCGCCCAAAATTCACCATAGGAACGTTTCGTGCCCCCTAAAATCTTCACATGCCAAATGCCATTGAATTTACCTTTTACTATAAAATTCCTAGTACTTCTACCAAAGCTCATCGTTATAATATCCGATTATTTTCAGACACAATTCTCGTTCAATATTTTTCAACCACTTGCAAATAACATGTTTCTCCGTTACATGGACTAAATGTTTGATACAGATAATATGATAGAATAAAGACAGACCCCTCCCCTCTTCTCCCCTTAGAGAGGGGGGAGGATTGTCTCTTCACCATAGGAACATTTCATGGCCCCTAAAATCTTCACAAATTTGGCTCCATTTCCTTGATTAGTTTTCGAGTTATGCAAGAATGTGTGTTTCTCAGAGCGACGGGAGGAGTGTCTCAAACTATCATAAAAACCAACCCGGCCCCAAAAACCCCTACATACCAATTTTCATGTCGAACGGGATCGGTTCAGTAGTTTCCGAGTCCATAAGAATCAGACAGACAGACAGACAGACAGACAGAAATCCATTTTTGTATATATACCCTACAAACCCTAGCCTAATCTTGCTAACACTGTCTTGCGAGATGCCTAAGACATGCCGACGACGACGACGACTCATATTTCTACTGCTTGTCTGTATTAATTAGAAGTTAAAAATTAAAATTCGTTCATGAATTTGTGTTGTCGCAAAACTAAGAATTTTATCTCTTTAATAGTTGACGCAGGACTACGTTTTTCATTGAGGAGACTGAATCAGAAGTCATGTTTTTGTCATGTTTTTATGGAATTGTTTTTAACTTGAAAAACTTTTAACTGCGAACAGATTTTGATGGTTTACATACAAATCGAACCTTACTTTCTTCAACATACCATAAACTACGATTCCTTAGTGTCTAAATAGTCTAATCTGACGAAAAGTGGAAGAATCAAGTCAAACTGTAGCGACCCTAGTTTTCAAAAACAATTAGGAATCTGAGAACAGCTAGAGCAACGCTAAAACTTAAGCTTCCCTACCCTCTCCTAAGCGATTGGATTTTTTCGCTTGAGGAAGTTCACTCGACTTCGCCCCGCAATCTTCCTTTACGATCTCCTATGCCGTAAAGACATAACATTTTCCTCATTGAACGCACTGGATTGCACAATTTGTGCGTGCGAAAAATCACGAATACGCTGCCACTTCGTCAAGGAGCAATTGTCAAACTGAAGAACACGGCTTCTTTTACTCGCAGCCTATTATGATATGAATGATAGCTTACGTGCCAAAGTATTGTATGCACAGGTGAAACGGGAACCTTATTTGTACGATAGTGCAAACATTATCACGCATACGGTACAGAGAACCTAGGGGAGTGCGATGAGGACACATGATTTCTCATCCATTCCTATAGCTTTCTGGATGTGGATTTCCACCGGTTGGTTCTGTTGAAGAAGCGATAGTAATGCAGCGCAGCCTTTTCCCGACGGTTTTGGTGCGACAGGTTTCCTATTGTGTTTTACCTATTGTAGAGGCTTTATTGCTCGTTCACAATAACTGAGCGTTTGTTTAATAAGACGGAACAGTGCTCACACTGTCATTATTGCATTGAAAAATGGACAAATTTCTAATGGCGATGAAAAAAAAAACAACAAAACAAAAAAAAACAAAATAATTTAATGGACTTCCACTTAAATCATACGTTCATTAAAACTTTTGCGAATAAGCTTTGACGCCCATATTAATTAATTTGCAGCAGCTTTGGCGAACTCAGACAATCAACTACGCTCAATGCAATTCGTACTGCCAACTACATCCCGGAACGAGGAAATTGGGCATCGTGAGGCACTTCGTGTTCACTTGAATACAGCTGCTGCGCGACCATAGAGTGGCCTCAACGTTCGCTATATTGAGGCCTGAGGTCGAGATAACCGACCAAACGATAAATTGAACCGACCAAAATGGGCATTTTTGTGCGGAAGCGTCAGTCGAGGCCGGCGTGTCTGAGCAGCAGGCAATCATCCAGATAGAGCGGCTGAAGGTGTTAAACATCTTTCCGGCGAAGCACGACGTTGTACTCATAATAGATGACGAGATTTACTTGCGGTTAGACAATAATGACTGACAGAACATCCACTGAGCCATTACGCACCTAAACTATTTCTGGAGTTTCTGGAGACTTCACATAGAAATGTATAGTATAACTCTTTAACTGTGTTTTCAAATAGTCTGTGGGTTTAATGATTGTACAATGCTTGGACAAATGGGAAATCTCTTTTTTCGATACGTGTAAAAATGGTGACTCAAGCTGATCTCCAACCACAAAGACGAGATGCTACGACAAAACACTTTTTTTGTTATTACCATTATTTCTTTATTAAATTATTTGGTTTTACATTTGTACTAAATTGTTTGATTAAAAGTAGGAACAATAAGAGTTTTTTCTTTGTCTTGCGTTGTGTTTTGGGTAGTGCCGTGAAGTACACTGGAGTCGCTTTTCATGCGGGAGCCGCGTAAACAAAAACCGCGTAAATTCCAAAATTCGCGAAAAAATAAACCAGGTAAATTTCAAAATCCGTGTGAAAATCTAACAAACAGTGAATTATTAGTTTAAAATGTAACCCATATTCTAACAATTGATTAACTGAATTTTTTTGCATGTTACAATCATAATATCTGTTTCTCCTTTTATTTAGAAGTTACTAATCAGTGATACAATACAAACTTATTTTGTGAAAATTCACATCATTTTATTTTTTTTTTCATGAAAAGCATATTAATTTTTTACGCGGTTGATACGTGCCGCGTAAATTTCTAAATACGCGTCAAAAATCGTGTAAATTCCTTAATCTGTGTAAGGCCTTCAGTGTAATCCAAATAATATATGACCCCCACCCCCCTGGTTCTAAACCGCCGCCCTATTGACGCAGAGCTGCGTCTCCCATTGCTATACTAGGGTGTTAGTTAAAAGCTTCGAAAACGAGAGCGTTACGCCGGAATAATAAGATTTTGAGCGTTAATACCACCTAACTAACTAAACGAAATTGTATGAAAACCACTTCATTCGAAAGATAAAAAAATACGTGTTATAAAAATATAATATAGAACCACTAATTTTTCCGAGTTTCCAGAGATATGTAAGAAGTCGGTTGAATTGAAATATATAGTGTAGCATATAACAACTATCTTCACTTAAAAGACTGGCCAAAACAACAAAAAACTCCTTTGCTAAATTAACCTCAATTTCACATGAATGACAATAAGTTCCTAATTCATATGTCATCTTTAGTTCTCAATCAGTGTAAATAACCCATTCAGGATGGTTTTGACCAAGCTGCACCATGTTGTAGTGAGTACCTCGTTCTACGCAGAGGATACTGCTCGTTTAAGTTCTTTAAATCACGTATACTGCTTGTAAGCTGCATCTACTATTCGTACAATTACTCCTCTTAAGTTCTTGATATGGTGTTGATCTGGTAAACAAGCTGACCAGTCCAAAATCTGAAGCCCCTATTCAATAAACTATGCCTGGATTTTCCGGATGTTATGAATTGATGCCAAATTACCCAATCATAACATTTGTTACTTATTGGTCCAAAAACTTGTTACACTAGCTCAAAAATTGCTTTGAAAGCAATCTATTACAAAGATCTATGTAGAAGCGGATGCCAGCTCGGAAATCCACTCAGTTTTTATCGCTACTACATTTCTACTACAAGATTGTATGGTGAAGCTAACATCATGTCATCAAAAGCCTGTTTGTGCAAACAAACGGCATTGGTGCGTCGGGTTCGTTAAAGATTCCCCCTAAAGCCAAAAGGGAATCAACCTTGGAGAAGAATGGTACCGCTAAGATGGCGACAAAGAAAGCACCAGCATCGAAAAAGGTTTCCACTCGAGACGATAACGGCTAGGCATTGAAAAGAGTCGCCGCACACACACCTTCCCTCACACCGCCAGGTATACAATCATAGAAGCAATGATTCAGACCCATCGCCAGAAATACAACCATAGAAGCAATGTTTCTTCCCGGATATAAAAATGTGAAATGATCATCTATTCATTGAGAATTGATTCTGATACAACTTCAAACAAATAATCACTGAACCAATAGTTGTCCTACGTCAATCTTGCGGTTATAACACAGACACAACCCACTCTCGGCGAATCCACTCCCAATTGCCCAGAGATGACGTACACTCCCAATTAGAGTGGTCAAACGGTCCAACCGTGTGTAGTGCAAGCTGAGTTGAAAGATTGACCCGTTTGGGACTAACTCACTGTAGATGGTAGCCTGCCATTCCCACCAAATATGCAGCCAAACTTTTCTAGTCGTCAACCAAGCTTGAGGCTTGGTTGCACCACCTCACCACGGCCGTTTCGCTCGACGTTGTCGTGAGAGACCTTCTTTTCATCACAATCTACTTCAGGAATTCTTCGTGCCAGCGGGGACTCTAAAAAGAGCTGTGCGCGTCGGTCCTCCGGCGAGACAGGAGATTGGGGCCGGCCCAACAAGGCGCCCTATAAAAACAATAAGTTACAAGTAACATGAATCGGAACCATCGGCAACGACCTAGGCGACGAAATAAGGACTACGATTGGAAACTCGGAACATGGAACTGTGAATCGCTATGCTTCGCAGGTTGTGACAGGATAATATACGACGAACTCCAACCCCGTAACTTCGGAGTCGTAGCGCTGCAGGATCTTCGCTGGACAGGACAGAGGGTATGGAAAAGCGGGCATCGTGCGGCTACTTTCTACCAGAGTTGTTGTAAAAAATCTAAGGGAATTACTCCCCTAGATGCTTGCCTGGCAAGACTTTTTTCCTTTAATGGGACAAGCCCCTGTTTATGCGAACAAGTCCCGGCTAGGGCAGCCACAAAACTTCGAACTCAAACGGCTCCAGTGCGGTCCGTCGAGTCGATGCAAGTAGTCTGCTTTCGGATTTGGGACCCGTTCGTTTATATTTACCTTGAACTCCTTCCCTGTTAGAAGTTCGACTTAGGGTGGCTTCGGTTCTCAATTGAACTGAGCGTTCGAAATTGAATAGTTGTAGTACAACCAACGAGCTTGGAACTAGATTTGTAGTGCTGGGTAAAATACGTCTACGCGTATTCTGCTGGCTGCCAATCGGCGCAAGGACAAGTAGACTGAGGATTAAAGGCCGTTTTTTCAACTACGTTCTAAGCGCAGCTGGAGCAAGTGTAAGACAGCTACCCACAGAGGGACGTGAAAATTGTCATCGGAGACATGAATCCTCGAATAGAACGTGAGGACCACTACCTAGTTGCAGTATGCGCTCAAAACTCTCAACAGTGTACAACGCGAGACGAAGACGAACGCTGCGACTCAACACTGAGCAGCGCTACCAACGGAAGAGCAGCTAAGTGCTGCTACTCTTGAAGATGGCTGGAGAGATATTCATACAGCCATAGGTTGCACTGCCTTGGCGGTGCTAGGTACGACGGCCCCGAACCGGAGGAATGACCGGTTTGACGGCGAATGCAAGCAGGTAGTTGAGGAGAATGCAGAATGTTGAATGCAGCGATAGCGAAAAAGCTACAGCACCGCACAAAAGCTAACGTGGAACGATACAGACAGGCGAGAAACAGGCAAAACTCAATCTTCCGCACGAAAAAGCACCAGCAGGAAGAGAGGGATCGCGAAGCAATGGAACACCTGTACCACGCAAACGACGCACAGAAGTTTTACGATAAGCTGATATTTTCTTTTGCTGGTTCTTTCGACGCAGCTTGGGTCGTTTGCTGAGGGATCTCGGCGAAAACTTCAGACACACTTTCAACGCGGAACACTACACAAAATGGTGGAAACAATGGCGGAAAACAAGATTTACACTACAAAATCTAACAGAAAAACGAAGAAATCTGAAATGAATACTTAATAAATAAATCGTTTTCTCTGTACATGTATTTTTTTATTATAAATTTTTGATTTTATGGCTCAAGCTCACCGGTTACATTGCGACCGATCGCTGCGTTGGTCGACTTCCGGGACGATGGCTGGAAACGGGCGATGTCAGGAACAGAACGGACGGCTGGACAATCAGTCACACGACGGGAACAAACTTCTCACGTGGCACGGCCGTATATAATGTGAGCCGGCGTCACTGGTTAGCCAGAGGGTCGAGTTGGCTAAATTGCTCGCACTCACTGTCTCGCGAACACACACGGTTGAATTTCTCTGTGAAGCTTTTTTCTAGCTTTTTTACGTGGCTAGTTCATACACGGAGGACGTGAACGCTTTTGACGTAGGACTACGTCTAACCGGAAGATATAGGGGGTGAAATGGAAATCTAGACACTGAACAAGTAGGAAAAAATGCAAGATTTGGAACGCTTATAACTCGAGCATTTCTCAATAGATCGCAAAGGTTTTTGCATCAATTGATAGGAAATATATCTACGCATCTATCATAACGAATAACATTTCATTTTTCTTGAGATAAATAATTGAATAATTGTGAAATATCAAGCATTGTCAAAATGCACTATGTGCCCATTTTTGATTGGTCCATTTTGTGCTCCTCAAATCGTACCGACCAAAACGGGCAACCAGAGCAGCAGCGAAATAGAATGAAGCACGATTGGGAAGGAAAAAGAAAAAAATGAACGAAACATTGGTCGCAGCCTCACACATGCGTAACTCTCGAGCCAGCCAGTCAGCTTAAAAATCCCCGCTCCGCTGCCGTAACGATCATCCATTGTGTGGACACCGACTGGACAACATCGTTGCTGGACGAGCTGGACGGCGAGGGATCGAGTGCCTTTCTCAAGGCAAGAGGGCGGAGGTGGTAGCGCTGGAGTAGAGTAATAGAGTAGAGTAGAGTTTTCAAAGGGCCTTTCTCAAGGCTAGAGACGAATGAACTGCAAAAGTTTAAAGTCTCTATAATACAAGACCTTCCTTCCTTCCGTAACGATCATTCTCATTCAAACCGTACACCACATCGGTTCGCATCACAACACATCAACAAACCAACCCAAGCAGCCATGTCTGGACATGGTAAAGGATAAAAAGTGAAGGGAAAGGCAAAATCCCGCTCGAACCGTGTTGATCTGGAGTTCCCCGCAAGGGTAGCTAGGCCGAGCGCGTTAGTACCAGTGCGCCAGTCCACCTAGCCGGCGTTATATAGTTTCGGCCGCCGAAGTGATCGAGTTAGCTGGCAAAGCTGCTCGCGACGATAAGAAAACCCGCATTCGGAACAGAACACATTCAGTTCGGTGGACATCAAGACAACAGGCAGTTGCAGCGAGTGGCGAGTGGCAAACGCAATCGCAAAACGGCAGCAGGTAGCAGAAGAAAAAAGTTTGTTCTTTATACAAACTGCTTTGGTGGCAAATCCAGAACAAGGCGGCATCGAGGGCGTTTGAAATGGTTTTCTTCACAACCACGAGTACTAAGTTTTCTAAATTGAAACCATTCCATAAAACAAGGCGCTTTTCAGGGTCATTAAACCTTCCAAAAAAGAGTTTAGGAAATACAGTTCAATGCTTTCTAAAACATTATCCAAAATAATAATAAAACACAAATTGATTTTTTTATAATTTGTTTGCCAGGATCTGATGAGTATGTGAATTTGGCAGTTGTTCTGAGCTTATTGATTTTCACCAATTCTTAAATTGCTTCTAGATTGAAAGTACAGTAATTTACACTTATCTCGACATTTAGCTAATTGGACGGACATGTAATGCGACATATTTAAATGGACATTTTTGTAAACATAGAGTTCGGGGTCCAAATTATGACCCCACATTGAAAGTCGACACTGTACCACTGTCATCGCAAATGTTCAATTACAGGTTAAAATTACCTCCAATCCGATACTGAGTGGTGGTAATGCTACGTGCCATTGAATGTAATTTACGGTAAAATATGTCACAAGCTGGTTGGGAAGAAATTTTCCAACTGTGAAAGCTGTGGCGAGTGGAAAATGCAATCGCTAAACAGAAAAGTTTAGCCGAACAAGTTGGGGATATCGAGTGATAACAAAACAATAAACTCTTTAGATTGAAGATAATTTTGTGATCCTGAAAAGGACCCTTTTTAGCCTGCATGTGAATCCAACGAGCGGACAAATCGTAATGAATGTATTTTTTTGCCATCGCTCCCTTTTAACGCTCATTCGTTCGTCTCGTTGGACTCGCCCCTCTGGCTGAGTCTGCCGATTTTTCTCTATCCTGTGAGTGTGTACCGCTAGAGTATAAAACACGCGGACCCCAAAAAATATCTTATTTTCTTTCAAACCGTAAACCCGTGTGGTGGTACGGCATCGGCATCGTGGACGTAACAAAGGAGGACAAGTTAAGGGAAAGGCAAAGTCTCACTCGAACCGTGCAGGTCTCCAGTTCCCTGTTGGTCGCATTCACTGATTGCTCCGCAAAGGTAACTAGGCCGAACGGATTGGTGCCGGAGCACCAGTATACCTAACAGCGATTATAGAGTTTCGGCCGTCGGAGTGCTCGAGTTGGCTTGCAAAGCTACTCACGACAATCAGAAAACCCGCATTAAGAACAGAGCAGCTTCGGTTCGGCGCTCATCAAGGCAACAATTAGTTTCAGTGAGTGGCAAACGCAATCGCAAAACGGCAGCTGGTAGAAGAAGGTAAAAGATTGTCTATACAGACTGCTTTGGTGGCAAAAGCAGCCACCATAAACCACGGCGCTTTTCAGGTCCATTAAACCTTTCAAAAAAGAGTGTACGAAATACAGTTCAATGCTTTCTAAAATAATATCCAAAATAATAATAAAACACAAATTGATTTTTTCATAATTTGTTTGCCAGGATATGATGAGTATGAGAATTTGGCAGTTGTGCTGAGATTATTGAAGGTTGGGGACTTTCCCGATTATTCAATTTTCACCAATTCTTAAATTGATTCTAGATTGAAAGTACAGTAATTTATATTTAGCTCGACATTTATATAATTGGATGGACCTGTAATGCGACATTTTTGTGACCATAGAGTTCGGGGTACAAATTATGACCCCACATTGAAAGTCGACACTGTACCACTGTCATCGGAAATGTTCAATTACAGGTTAAAATCGCCTCCAATGCGACACTGAGTGTTTCTCCGGCACGTCGCATTTAATGTAATTTACTGAACAACATGACACAAGCTGGATGGGAAGAAATTTTCCAACTGTGAAAGCTGTGGCGAATGGCAAACGCAATAGCTAAACAGGAAGGTTTAACCGAACAAGATGGGAATATCGAGTGATAACAAAAACACAACATCAAAGGTTCTTTTCAGAACCATCAACATGTTCATAAAGAGTAAACAGTAAACTAATCCATTTTTCAGGTAGATAGGTAGGTATTCACGTAGGAGAAGAAAATAAAACAATATATTTAAAATATATATTTAACAAAAGCTGTCCCCTTTGTATAGTCCTACGTCACTCCGGTTATGTCCCCGACATTACCCACCCGTCTTTTTTTAATTTAGGGATAACTTCTAGTTAAGTTTTGCAGTAATAGCAACTGCGTCCGTCCGTGACCATATCTTCGCCAAGACTCCTTGATTTTTCGACTTTGCTATCATTCCTTCAATATTTCTCTTTTTTGTTCCAATGCTTCAATTTATTGAAACAATTGAAGCTCTCGGCCCTATTCAACTTTTTTGCTAAATTTCCATTAAGGGCCGTTTCCAGTCCACCCAAGCCATCCCACTTTCGCTGCGACGACAGAGAACATGATGATCACTCCGACAAACACACACAACTTAAGTATATTGGTTTCGGTTGGAGTCACGACTATCATCTAAACATTTAAGGTAGCATGCTATACCTTGACACTAAACCTAACACTTGCTTTCCGCGAGAATAAATAAATGAATCAATAAATAAATAAGAAATCTTTGAACAAACAAAACAAGCAATTGTAAATAAACTTTGAATTAAATAAATAAGTGAATAAATAAATATGTAAATAAATATATTCCTTTTCCTACTACTAAATAAATACAACTAAACTAGACTACGAAAAAATTACTCTTTGTGAAACACCAAGTCTGTGATTAACTGTTTTATTTAGATTTAACCTAACACTACATTTCTCTTTTTGTCAAATTGTGGACATCGACTGCTGGTTTCTCATATGACAATACAACACAAACAAATATTTTACATTTTTTTGTACAATATTGATAAGGTCCAAACCAACGGTTGACCTTTCCACCAAATTCCATATTGTAACACAACATTTGGTTAAAAAGCTTAACCGTTCTCCCAAAGGCTCTGTGCCACACGTCGATATATGTCGAGATTTGCAGGGTAATCTTCTCACTAACGAGTGTGAGGTGCAACTGCAATGGTTTGCTTTGGTATTTCGCTCCAAAACACCACACAGGTTTCAAAATTAATTAAATCATCCAAGAATCATCCAATCCATTAGATAGTGACCAGGCGGCTTCGAAAGGGGGTTGATTCGCTAGAAGGAAGGCTCTAGCAGCTCTTATTTTTAAATTCCGTCTTTGAGCAACAATTTCATCATTGAAGCTCATCCTTAAATTAACATAAGTGCCCTTTTCCTAAAATTACTCTTGTATCATAATGATTATTTCCATTTGTAATGTTTCCTATATCAAAAGTATCAAAACTCCATCCAAATCGGAAATGTTCGAATAAAATTTTGAATGTTTCAGGTCTGTCTGCGTAACGTTGAATGTTTCGCCAGAAAATAGAGCAAACCAAAGTGTGTCAAAATCAATTGCATTCTCTTTCCCATCCATCAAGAAATCGTCTCTCCCACCCACGCCAGAGACAAACTAGCGAAAATCCCCGTTTACGCCAACAAGGAAAGGACAACAACATCGCCGCCAACTCATAAACCGCACGGTGAAACTCATTATGTAAGTCGTCTGAAGCATAACAGCGGAAGAACATTGTTTTCCCGGATTTTACGACCCATTCCCGTGTCCGCACACCAATCATTTTCCGTTGTCCTTCCCGGGAATGGCACAGGAGCACGTATATTGCAACATGCCAACGAATGGCCGTAACTGTCCTACCGAAACATCGGTCGAGTTTTCCTATCCCCTTGTAACTGTGGAAATCCCACTGAATAGGATTTTAATAGCACTAGGTGTGACACAGTGACAGTGATCGCACCTTTATGCTGCAGACTACATTTCCGTTTTGGGGAACAAGTACAAGCCAAAAACTCTGAGGGTAAATCGTGCACATAAATGGGTTTATGGCAAGAATAATATTTGATACCGTGATCGTCCCTTACGCAGGGGTGTGGCGGTCATTCGCTCATTCATACTTACATATTGCCAAAATGAGTGGTAGTATCAGCCTTTGGATCACCAAACAGACGAAGTAGTTCGCCATCCTGTCCCAAGTGTGTGTTACGCTGAAAGTGAAAAAAGGAAACAAAATTGATTACTAAATTGAAGCTGAAATAATTGTAAGCGAAGAGAAAGTGTATGAATCTTCAATCGGCGAAGGTACCTCGTTAATAACGACACTGACCACGCGTCCACGAATAATGAGTTTTACAACAACCATACAACGACACCATGAAGGTTTCAATTAATTAATGCATATTAGAGCGTTGAAAATTACCGTGATGGATAGGGATAACTCGCACACGCCATGGTTCACACACACCGCACCTGTCCGGCAGGTTATCGTGCAACGTTGACGAGTCCATAAGAAAGCCAGCAGGACAAAATTTGATTAAATTAATCACCTTCAACAGAAGCTTACAAGATTGTGATAAATGCTCGAGTGGCGCGGTTTCGCGGTACGCAAATATGATTTGTAGTTGGATGAGTGAACCCGTTTGGCACAGTCCACGAGAAGGGTACCTCGTTGCGTGATTATACGCCATTGGCTCGTTGAAAAGTTGGGAGCAATTCGGATGAATTAATTTCGACAAGATATAGGCAAAAAAAAAGTGCAAACAAAAAATCGCTGCTGCTACACCTGCTGTTGTGCTCGAGTTATTTGGTAATATTTTTAGCAAGTCGGTTAGGATACAGGTAGGGCAGTTTTTCCATCCCATTACGATTGCACGCCGTGTATATCCCGTAATTTCGTCGCCGCACCTGTTTGTTTTACTATACTTCGTTACTCGTAGAGGAGACTAATCACTCGTCGCTGCTATAGGGATTGTACAAAAAAAATCTTTGTCGTGAGCGTACCGATTCATGATGCACGAATCGTATTCTGTCAAATCTCGAAAAGAATCGCATCCATCATGGGTCAAAGGTGAATAGGAAAAATGCTCAAATTTCATTTACAAAATACATAAATTATATGATTTAATCATTCGCTCGAATTACTTTCGACCAAACTGGTCAGCATTCCTAAACGAAACTAGGCTAAGCTTGGAGAGCTGAAATGGTGAATAACAAAATGGAGGAAAACATACTATCCTTGAAGATAATTTTTCTTTTCGCGGTAAATCCTTACGCCAAGAGTTTTTTAAATTTTTTTTTAATTAAAATCTAAACACTGAACATGTAGGAAATAAAGATTCTGAACGCTTTTACCTCGGGCATTTATCAATAAGGTTTAATTTTGTTAGAATCCGGAATCACTGATCATTTCATAGCAGCGGTGGTAGTAGGCGTATCTGAATTTTTTTGACAGCAAATTGTTTGGAGAATCTGTATCTTTCGACGGTAAAAATTTGATCCGTTTTGTTTAAAAAAAAATGTGCAGGAAGCCTAAAGAAGTTTGACTTTGAACACCCACATATAAAAATCTGGCGTGGTCAAGTACTAGAATCGCGAAGTCGCTGAAAGTGGCTAAATCGACCGTGTATGAAGAGCTGAAACGTTTTCGTGAACGTACAACTGCTGTTCGGATGAATCAGAGGACGCGTCGTAGTAGAACTTATGATCGGAAGCTGAGGTTGAAGGTATTGAGAACAATTAGGGCAACCGCGGTACTCTCGGACTACGACATCGCCAAAAACACAACTCTAACCAAAGTACCATCCAGTGAAACTATATGCGAGAAGGTTATCGTAATTTCGCTCAATCGAAAAATATTGAGCAAATTCCAAGCGAAGATGGAAGTAAGGTACCAAAAATGACTTGGGATGCTGCAGACATGAAGAGATCGTGGAATAATAAGGCAACTGGAGTGACCAACAAAACTTTGATTTCCGAAAGGAAATTGAAATAAAAAAAAATGGCATAAAAATCGAAAACACCATTTCCCTGTTCTATAACTGTCCTGAAATTTTCCCGAAATATTTGAATGCTATTTTAATGGATTTTAAATCTTAAGTACGCAACACTTTACTAGGGTGACCCTAATTGATAAACATGGTCACTGGTCACAATTATGTTGAAACTGTTTATATTTTAATTTAATATTAATTTCACGGTTATCTGATATTTGATGATGCACTATGATGGTTTAATTTGTGTATAGGGGAGAGTGAGGCAAGTTGGCGATGGAGGCGAGATGACGAATCGGTTATTTGACCCGTTGTAATGAAGGTAGCGCCACCTACTTTTTACTGAAGATGCATCATAACAAGGCCAAACTTTGTACTCGGTAACTCTGCCGAAAATGTTATCACAAAAAAGTGAAAAATTAAAAAAATTACAAAACAATTTTATACATGATAAAGGTACTCTATTGTACATAATCGGTTTGTTTCCGACGAGTTTCAATTATGATTTTTTTCAGCTAATTTTTTTAATGAAAAAGTCTCTAGGGGGCAAGTTGGCGAACTGCAACATTATGTTAATTTTTGGTTTTTTTATTCCAGATGGTTAGAACTTATAAACGAAAAAGAGACCAATGTTGGTTGAACACCAGTTTGGAGAATGTTATGAAAGCTATAGAAGAAGGTTCGTCTGTTCTGGGTGCTTCAAAACAGTTCGGTGTGCCAGAATCAACTTTGAGACGCTATCGACAGAAATATCCAGACATGGAGGTTAGATTTTCAATTCAGCATTTGCGTTTCCATGTTCTTTAAGCAAAAAATATTAAATCTGTATCAATTTCAGGATACGTCGTCCAAAAAAAGGCCGCTTCAAAGCCACATTCAGCGACGCTCAACTAAAAGAGCTGTATGATTTTGTGGTTACTGTTGAATAGTGTGCGTTTGGTCTTACAAAGGTCCAGCTTGGAAGAATTGTCTATTCGTTTGCGGTTAAAAATGGCATAGAGCACCCTTTCAAAGGAACATACGCTTAACAGACATGGGTTGAAATGTAAATGAAGGCTCATAAGCTATCTTTGAGAAAGCCAGAAAATACCTCAGCGGCTCGATTAACGGCATTCAATAAAGAAAATTGCGACTCATTTTTTCGAACTTTGGGAGATGTACGAGCTCAGTATCGTTTTCCTTCGTGTGACATTTACAATGTTGATGAAACTGGCGTTTCCACTGTTCCAACCAAGAATAAATAAACAATTGTTATTACATTTTGTTGATTTTTAGGTGATCAAACCATATTCGCCAACTTGCCCCCAGGCATACAAAACGTGGAGGCAAGATGGCGAATTCGACGCTTTTTGCGCAAAGTTTTTTGGTGGACAAGTTTTTTAGTTTTTTTGCCCATCCATTGCCCATTGCCCAATAATATGATAGAAATCAGGCTATAAAAATCAGCATCAACATTAAAAAAATAATAATTCCAAGATCCAGGGCTCGCCAAAGCATAACGTCGCCAACTTGCCTCCCTCTCCCCTACTAGTGTGGTCCAAATAGTGAAAAAACAGGTAAGTATATGGAAAAGAAATTGACTTAGTTAGAAAAGTGTTGAATTCTTGTTCATATTCTTTTTTTTTTCAACTCTTTATGCGTTTTGAATTTTAATCATGAGGATTCTGGTGAGTAGATGTTCATTTTAATACAATCCTACTGTAAAAATTTTATAGTACCTATTAAATAAAATTAGTATGTTTCTACAAAGTAAAACTGTTACAGCAAATTGAATGTAACAAATTAACATGGCATTGCATGTAAAAGTGAGACTCACACTGACTGGAATCCGATAATTTTAATTCAAGAAATTAGATGAAGAAAACTCCAATGCAAAAATGCAAATATCTAAAAACCGAAGATCTAAATTTAAAAATCCAGAAAATCCACAAATATGAAATTCTAAGAGGCAAAATTCAAAAAAACTTGTATCCAAATTCTGAAAACAGAATATTAAATTTAAATTTAAATAATTTGAAATTATTGAAAGTTATTTACAGTAGAGTAGAAATAGTTATTTTTGATATTTTAATTGTATGAATACCAGGAATTGTTGATAATGATGTTGCATCAAATTTAAGAAAGATAGAATATGGGTGTCAAAATCAAATTATGAAGCGGTTGAAAAGCTTCAATTTTATTGATAGAAACAATTATGTTTATAACATTTAACTTAGATGTGACACAACTATATTCTGTACTTTTTTCTACATCTTTTGAGTGGAAGCAACAGAATCCTCCTACGTAACGTACTTATTGAACTAGAGTCAGTTTAAGGCAAACATAGTCCAAAAACAAAAAAAAGAAGTTCAATAACTCTGTCATTGCTGAAATTTGAACATATACGTAGAAGGGTGTTTTTCATAAAATATGATCCTCAATCACCATTTGAAAGATTGCAGATACAGTAAAACCTTTTTTTATGCGGAAGATATCGACCACACAAAAAAATCGCATAAAAAATCGTACAAAACTTCACCAGTAGCTTTAGAAAATCGTGTTCGGTACACAATTTGAAAAAAAATGTGGTAGATTGGGACCGCATAAAAAAAGGTTCCCCAAGAAAATAACTCAAATCGAAGCCGTTCACCGTTCGATACCCTTTTGTTTTCCTGCTTTGTGATGGGTCTTTGTTTGTCTAGAGCGTGGCTGTGTTGTGCTTTTAGTGGCATGTCGAAACTTGTTGCTATTAGAAATCATGCAATGCGCCAGTTTTGAACATTTGATGGAAGAATGGGAATGATTGAATTAGTGAATTTTAGACGCAAACATGCTTTTTTTGCACTGAAATGCATATAAAGCATCGAAAAAACTAAATGAACGACAACTTCGTCAAATATGCTTCTTTTCATATTACGCACAAAAAAATCGCACAAAAAAACCACGCAAGAACAGAAAATCGCACAAAAAAAAAATTGTACCAAAGAAGGTTTGCCTGCATATGTAATTTTTTATGGAAGAAAGATATTTTTTGAGAAAGATATATGTGCAATTCCAAATGAAATCGAACTAAAAATGCAGATTTTAAAAACATGTATCTTTTGATTCGAACGAAAGTTTGTATTCCGTTTGAGTTGGAGGAAATATGAGTTTTCCGCAGCATTTGGGAATTTTTTGACTCAAGCGTAACTTTTGAAAAGGGCGTATCGATTTTAGTGAAAGAAATCTTTGATAATTCATATCTCAAAAACTATGAGTCCTACCGAAGTAGTGTCTTAGAAACTCACAAACGACTTAACCAAACAAAACACTGTCAAGGACTATATTATAGCGCGCGCGCAAAAATACCTTTCCAACGAGCTATAGTATGACTCGATACAATGAATACAACTAGAACTACGGGCTTACAACGACACCTCGCGGAAATACCGCAGGACTTTTTTGATAGCCTAATATACTGAGAAAAAAAAGTAGTACTCGTTTTAATTTACAGAAAAAAAAACCTTAATTTACATATTTTTTAATTTTTTTTTAATTTTTTTCATATAAAATAGAAGTCATATAGAAAATTTAAAAAATGAGTCCAATATGGTGAAACTATTTTTGACGAACTTTGTGGAACAACAAAATTTTTTATTAATTTTCGAAACTGCGAAATTTTGTATGCTAACAATCATACAATAATTTTTAGCCACAAATTATGAATCCTGATGTGATTTAAAAATAAAAAAGCTCTTTATCGACCTCCTTCTAAATGCAGCCATTCTCGAGATATTTGGTAAAACATTTCTAATTTATTGTTTTTTTATAATTTAATTTTTTTTTTAAATTTATATATGTATTTTTTTATTTTTACATATGAAATAGAAATCATGGAGAAAATTCAAATAAAATAGTCTAAGATGGTAAAACAATTTTTGACAAACGTAGAACATCGAGTTTTTATGATTTTTTGAAATTTTGAATTTTTGTATGTTAACAATGATTTTAAGTCACAAATCATGAATTCTGATGTGATTTTGAAACAAAAAAGCTCTTCATCAATCTCCTTCTAAATGCAGCCATTCTCGAGATATTTAAAAAACTATTTCTAATTTATTGTCTTTTTTATAGTAAATATGCTCTTTTAATACGTTTGTCGTGGTATACCGGCATGTTTATGAAATTTTATGAATTTGCATATAATTTCCAACAACTTTTCCAAATACATCATTATGGTAAAACTATATTATTAGGAGCTACGTTGAAAAACATTATCCCTACGTTTTGTAGTAACCCACATGTCTTCAAATGTTCTTCAACAAGAGAGTGCGCTCGATGAGTGTACGATGTCGTGAGCTGTGCCAACAATTTATGGTCAACCTGTAGCGCGAGGAAGAATACATTCACTAGCGAGACGCTATCATGAGTAAAGCCGACACAGCCTTTGCTTTTCCCATACCAAAACGCAATTTATTGTCATGACATTACAGCGCATGTGTTCAAATTAAAAATGAACTTCGATCGGATTCGGTTGGTTAGTCAACAAAATACACCCTGAGGAAATCGATAGCGTAATCTCCTCAGGAAATCAGATCTGTCTACTAATCTATTATTCACCCGTATTCTGGAATCCGATCAAGTCAGAATTACCCGAAGGAATCGCAATCGTGATCGCAAGTGAGAAAAAGTGACTCTGCAAGTGAATGAAAATGGTATCTGATGATTATATATTATGGATAAAGTTTTGATGGAAATGCAGGAAAAGTTATACAGTTAAGTTAGGGTTAGAATAAGTCTTTTAAGTATTCACATGACATCGAGTACGAATTTTCATTCAAACTTCAACAGATTAAAATTGCTTCCTCACGCTCGAGTTTCACACCAAATGAATCCCGGAATATGAGTGACTGTTCGATACTGTTATCACAAGCATGGTTCATGACCCATGCGATGATCTGCATCTTTTATCGCATTGCATAGCAGATGGAATATGTACAAAGCGTTTAGCTAGAAATTTCACCAAGATCACAAGCGTAGGCAGATATGCAATATACCTACGAAAAATATAAAATACCGATGTGAATACTCCTCGATTGAATGACAATCACGAAAAAGTGCGGTGCCGAATAGGCCGGTACAGCAGCTCGCAATTTATGAACGAGACCCAGTAGTCATAATTTTTTTTCTCATTCTAAATCGGCCAATATATATTGCGCAATAATACTGAACGTCTATAGGTCGCATTACGACAAAAATATATTATTTTTTTTCTCTTTACAATAAACTTTTAAGATCAAAAATGTGAATTACGTTAGTAAAATACATTAAATCAAGAAACATCATACAAACTTTCGTTCAAATCGTTTCATTCGTTCGTTTAATCGATCAAATTCGATTAATATTATTAATCGGTGAAACATTGAAAGATACACAATACATTAGCTATGTTTTTTTAAAATTCACTACTAGTAATGTTATGGCAGAACAACGTTTAGTTATTCTATAAAAACTGATTAAGAAAACTATATTTATCCTCCACAAGATCGTGCACACCAGTTTTCGTTGATAAATTTCAATGTTAGGGATTACTTCCCTTGTTGTTGGCGCTTGTATTAACCCTTTGCGGTCGGAATTAATTCCCCTTGAGAGAGACCCTCTTATCTTTCCACGCTAATAATATTTTGTTTATGCCGAGTACCGTTACCTATTGTTCATAGAAACTCCGTATACATTCGTAAAAAAGTACACGATACATCAAAATTTGTTTAGAAGGAATGTACAAGGTTCGAGGTTTAGAATTTTCACGGGTGACGTATATTCGATTCGATTTTTTTTGTGGCATTATGTTGGTACTTGTGTCTCTCACTTATGCTGACAAGTACGACTATTTTGAATGTTCAGATAATTTTTGACAACTGCTTTTCTTACACGTGTTTTGGTTCATCTTCAATTTTTGCCAATTGCCTATCTCTAGAGAAATCCTTTCGTAGTGCTGAAGCAAAATCGGCTATGTCTATGGAAATGCCACTCTATCTACAAGAGCTGTTCTAAAAATATCACGATTTTTGTATACCCACGGATTACTTATATTTGATTTCAGTTGTTGACGTGCTTGGGCTTCCGGCACGATTTGCGTCGTTTTCATCTTTTCGACTCCCCAAGAACATTTTTTTCGAACTCCGATAAACGTTGTTTCGCTCCAAGGTAGCTTCACAATCAACATTCGGAATGTGTTCGCGCACTTAATTTTGTTTTTCACACAAAATTTCTTACAGATTCCTTTCTGATCCTTGTTTTGCAATAGGCAAAAATCGAAGGTGAACCAAATCACTGGTAAGAAAAACAGCTGTCAAAAATTAACTGAACATTCAAAATAGCCGTACTTGTCAGCATAAATGAGAGACATGAGTACCAACATACTGCCACAAAAAATCTAGAATCGAATATACGTCACCCGCGTAAATTCGAAAGTAGCGATACTTTTTGAACAGACCTCTTAAACTATTATTATCGTTGAATAAAGTATTTAATATGATTCCTTGCTTTGGTGACTGAGAGAAGACAAACGACCGCAAAAGCTTAAAATGGTTTCTTTAAGAGTCGTATTTTTTTATTGTTTTCATGAAATCCGCGTTCTCGGGTAATCGATGTATGTATCTATGTTGCAATAGATTGTTAAGGAGTATCGAAATCGATTGGTGTAAAAATCTTGAAATTGGACTTTTTCTATCGATTTGTGCCCCCAATATTTTTTTAGAAAAATGTAATCATATGCCAAAAACTAATAAATGTCCAACTATAATGTTTGTGTATATTAAATTTCAAACAACTTGCTAACTTGAGTTCAGTTGACAAGCATTCTAATGTTCTATGTTTTTTATTATCTTGAGTTTTTTTTTTTAATTTGGCAATCTCTGCTATTAGGCCCAAATGTTTCACATTTGAAGCAACGCATAACATCAACTACCGTGCACTTATTCCCTCCAATGCTAACATTGCGAGTAATCATAAAATATTCATAAGTGTCATGATCGACTTGAAAAATTACATTGTATTTTTTATAATTTTTTCATATTTAAACATGGATTTTCATATATTGCAATAACTTTTACGTCCCGAAATACAATATCTTTATTTCTATGGAACATCGACTACTCATTCATAATATTTTTAATTTAAATTTCACTGGTTTAGGTACAGATTGGGTAAACTTATTTCCCAGATTACTTTCATTGCTATTTTTCACAATTTCAATGTTGTGAAATCTCACACACTCATCACTCAATTTAATCGACCCGTCCTTTAACAAAAATCCTCCGAAAATTTAAGTTTTTGTCGCGCAAGCCTGCCTAAATTTCTACGAACAAAGTTTATTTTGTACAACCCGAGTCCCGCGAACGCGTGTGTCACATTATCAAGTGGAATCTACGTGCAATAAGTCCCTAATTACGAATTTCAGCGACTTGTTTACACCACTCCGAGTGAAACACTCTGCCATCGTTGATCTCAAATCGACATATCGAACAATAAATATCTACGCAGTGATTTGTTTTCACTTGTTTTGTGCTACAATGGCTAAAAGATGTGAAGCTAACCCGTGCTTTACGGCCTCGGCTCGCAGTGCCAGAATTGCCTGCTGGAAGTGCGACAAATTATTTCACATCAAGTGTGCTGGTGTTTCGGGCAATCAACACAAAATAATACGGGATTGTTCTGGTGCAGTATGGTTAGGCGCACTTTGCTTGAATTCCAAAGAATCTGCTTCAGCGATATGTTTGATTAACGAACGCCTCTCATCAATTGTTCGACTTGTCGAGGCCCAAATTGATGTTACCCGTTCGCTGTGCCGTGCATACGGCCAAATTCTGCCGCGCTCAAGTTGCTGTAGACTCACTGCTCCCGAGAATGCCCCAGGAGATGCTCAAAACTTTGCAGTTAGAATTCAGCAATGTTTTCAACTCGTCCTTTAATGGTGCTGGCCATCTTGTTGAAGTAAACATGAATAAAAGGAACCGAACTAGTAGTGTATCATCTCCACATTTAGCAGCATCCAGGATAGGAAAACGAATAAGAGTTGATGCTTCCGGGGATAAGTCTGATCTGGACAACTCGATATTACTTTTACCAGGTAATGCTGAGAATAGTATATGCCCAGCCGCTGGGTCCAATGAGGCTTCACAATGTAAATGGCTCTCCCATTCGGTTCCAGTACACATCTCCTCTGTCAAGGAGAAAAGTCCAGTTCCGGAAACTTCGAGCAACCACTCAGTCATTCCAATTCTGCCTGGTGCAAAGGCTGCTCCACCAACTTCAACACGTCCATCTAACACGAATAGTGCGCAGCATCTCTCACATGTGCCAGCTACATCTTCTTCTTTCACAGGTAATATTAACAATGGTATATGTCCAGCCGCAGCTGGGCTTGATGCTACTCATCTGATCCTTTCCTCACTGACGCCAGATACCACCAACATGAACAACACCTGTACCACAAAGGACGACCGACAGGAATATACCGCAGCTACCACATTAGTACCATCGCAACCGGGGGTAACCGGTAACAACCCGCGCTCAATGGCGCCTACGAACTCAATTATGTTATCATCAACAACACAACGATCTCAACAGAGAAGAAACCTCACCGCTCCGAATGATCGCCCTATTGTGTCTCAATCGGTAAACACATCTGGGTCGGTAGTTAGAACAACATATTTATCTGGCTATAATTCTGCTATTGTGAATACTACACCCGCGTCCTCCCTGCCTGCACTTTCTGTCGCTCCTTCCGGGAAACGCTCTAAATGGTCGAAAATATAGCTTTGTATATTTCTGCAAAATGTAAATGCGATCCAGCCTTGATCAGGTGCTATAAACTAGTTCGTCAAAATAGGGAGGATAGTAGACCGATAACTTTTATATCGTTCAAATTGAATGTGCCTGAATCGTTGGAAAGCTTGATAAATTCCAAGAATTTCTGGCCATCCGGTATTTCGATTAGTCCTTTTTAGAGCATCCGCCAGTGCGTGCTCGCAGAAATCTAACGACTCCTCAAACTCAACATCAAATCAATGTCCAACATGTCCGTCGGTTGAGCCCGAACAGTACCCCAGCGCATTCGGAACCATTGGCCAATCTAGACCCGCAACGCGCTCTCCCTCGAAGAGTACCACCCCCTCCACCGCAACTGAACATTTTGAGAGTAACGAGAACGAGTCTGGTGTGAGCTATCAACTTCTGATTTATTATCAGAATGTAGGTGGTATGAATACTTCAACGGCTGATTACTATCTCGCCTGCTCCGATACCTTATTTGATGTATTCGCTTTCACTGAAACGTGGCTCAACGATAACACGCTGTCGCAACAAATTTTTGATTCTTCGTACATGGTATACCGTTCAGATCGATCTGCTGAGAACAGCAAGAAAGTAACTGGGGGTGGAGTTCTGCTGGCAGTCCGCTCGAATATAAAATCCCGTGAATTATTCCCCCCCGATTGGACACAGAGCGCCTCGGATTACTTGTATCCAGTTCATTCACATTCTACTCTGAATCGTTTGTCGGAACGGCTTCTTGATAGTGTCAGCACGGCCAGTTTATGTCAGAAGAATCATATCTTCAATAACAACAACCACATTCTTGATTTGTGTTTCATCAGTTCAGAACTCGCGGTAGTCATTGAAGCACCCGCTCCTCTGGTGAAATTATGTCGACATCATCCCCCACTTCTGATATCTATATCTATTTCGCCACCGCTCGTCTTCGCCAACACTGCTGAATCAACTTATTACAATTATCGAAAAGCTGATTACTCGTCAATGAACCGTTATTTTCTTGGTATCAACTGGAATGATATTTTGGAGAACCAGGATATAGACAACGCCACGTCATCAATGTCCAATGTTTTACTTTACGCGATTGAACAGTTTGTTCCCAAGAAGAAGGCTAAGAAGTCGCTCAACCCTCCGTGGACATATGGTAATCTCAAACGCTTGAAGTCACTGAAAAGATCATACCTTCGAAAATTTGCTAAGTGTCGCAATGATTTTTGGAGAAGTCAGTATTCTTTTGTGAACAGAACCTACAAACGCCTGAACAAAGTTTTACACGCCGACTATTTAAATGGCATTCAAACGAATCTGCGTGCCCACCCAAGTGGGTTCTGGAAATACGTCGATAAACAAAGGAAAGAGTTTGGTTTACCCACCGTGATGACACGTAACGATACTGAAGCTTCCACCAGTGAAAGCATTTGCGAGTTGTTTCGTAAGCAATTCAGTGGTGTTTTTGTCAGTGAAAGTTTTGATAGTGATCAAGTCTCTGCAACCGTTAAAAATGTACCCAGCCTGTCATCGGTCGGAGCCTGCCCTACGATTAATCGTAATGTTGTACAAGATGCCTGCTCTAGATTGAAGAAATCTACGTATGCTGGACCCGACAGCATTCCATCTATCGTACTGAAGATCCGAAGTTCCACCGCTCCATCCTGAGTGGGACTTTCCCGACTGCTTGGAAAAATTCTTTTGTTTTCCCTGTCTTCAAAAAAGGCTCTAGGAAGGATGTAACTAATTATAGAGGAATCGCGTGCCTTTGTGCCATCTCCAAGCTATTCGAATCATCGTATTGGATTTTATCACCCATGCTTGCAACAATTACATCGTCGAGGAACAACATGGTTTCGTGTCTAAACGGTCGACTTCCACGAATCTTCTTCTGTACACATCATACATCGCTCGTTCACTTGAACTGCGACAACAAATCGATGCGGTATATACCGATTTCTCCGCAGCATTCGACAAAATCAACCACAACATCGCTGTAGCTAAGCTTCAACGTCTTGGTTTTAAAGGTCCCTTCTTATTCTGGCTACGGTCTTATCTCACTGATCGTATTATGTCGGTGAAAATTGGAGACACTATATCTTCTCCTTTTCGTGTAACGTCTGGTGTTCCGCAAGGGAGCCACATCGCCCCATATATTTTTCTGCTATACCTTAATGACATTAATTTTCGTCTGAAGTGCCTGAAGCTCTCCTACGCCGATAACTTCAAGTTGTATTTCCGTGTGAATTCCACTGAAGATGCGGAGTTTCTGCAAGAGCAGCTGAATATTTTTGCTGAATGGTGCGCAACGAATAGAATGATTTTAAATCCATCCAAATGTTCGGTTATTTCGTTTTCTCGAAAGCGCACATTGATATGCTTTGAATATAGACTGCACGGTGAAATTTTGAAACGTGTGGACATTATTAAAGACCTTGGAGTTATGTTAGACTCTAAACTAACCTTTTGTGATCATATAGCTTACATTACTTCTAAAGCATCCAAAGTCCTCGGCTTTATTTTCCGTGTCACGAAGCAATTCACAGATGTACATTGCATCAAGGCCATATATTGTGCATTGGTTCGATCCGTTCTAGAATATGCTTGCGTTGTATGGTCACCATATTACCAATATAGTGTACAACGTATTGAGTCGATTCAGCGAAAATTTGTTCGATTTTCCTTGCGTAATCAGCCATGGAATGACCCATTTAATCTGCCCAGCTACGAGGATCGCTGTAGTCTCATAGGATTGGATTCATTGGGCTCTCGAAGGAATGTTACCAAAGCGCTTTTTGTATCTGATATTATTTTATCAAATATCGATTGCCCCGAATTGCTATACTTAATTAATTTTAACATTAGTCGTCGCAATTTGCGTACCCGTAACTACTTGTACCTTCCACCATCTCGAACAAATTACGGCTACAATGAACCCGTAACCAGTATGTGTCGTGTGTTCAATCTTTGTAGTTCGTCTTTTGATTATCACCTTTCCCGTTCGTCCCTCAAAGCGCTCTATTCTGCTATTCTTAAGTAGTTATAATTGTTATAGGTTTAATATTTAGTTCTATAGTTTTATTATTAGTTTTATTATTTAATAATTAATTCTCGGTCATTAGGGCAAACATGTTAAGCCTGTTGATGTTTGTAAAAAAAAAAAATAATCCACTTGTTTACCACTTCGAATATTATTTTAGAATGCATCGAAATTTTTGTAATAGATTATGTTCTTCGTTACAAATAAATTTGATGAACGTCCTTTTACGTTGGATATGATGCCCAGGACTACCAAAATATGTGAACGGAAGAATTGTCAAACAATCATTGTATTCTACATTTCCCTCTGAAATTATTGCACATCTCATGCATACGTAGCTCTCGAATCGCGAAACTTCATTCACCTCTAGTACCTGAAATGACGATTTTCTCAGGCTTCTCCGTTCAAAAGTATGTTTTAGGAAAACATTCCGGTCTGTATAACGACAAGCGATTACTAAAGTACTCAATTCCGAAAAATACCCCCGACTTGCATGTATTTGCAAAGCAGATTCCCCCAGGCATATTGATTTTGAAGTTCGTGTTAGGGGAACACAGCTCGGTGGAAGCAAAAATATCCCCGACTTGCATGTTTTGACAAAGCGGGTTCCCCCAGGTACATTGATTTTGAAGTCAGTGATAGAGAAACACAGTTCGGTGGGAATAAAAATACCCCCTACTTGCATGTATATTTGCAAAGCGAATTTCCACAGGTACATCGATCTTGAAGTCTGTGTTGGGGAAACCCTAAATCGCGATAACGCCCGATTGATGTTAATTGTGATAGACGCGTAGAAATATTTCCTATCAATTGATGCAAACATCTTCCCGATCTATTAAGAAATGTTCGAGTTATAGGCATTCGAAATACGGGTAGGGTTAGCACACAAATCGGCAGAACAAATGTATGGGAAAAAGGAAATTCTTCCAGTTTTCATGAATTTAAACCGTTTAGAGATTAGCGAATTGTAATGTAATCAAACAAATCTTAGAGAATTTCCGATTCGATTGGTATGCAAATCATGAGAATTCGTTCACAGTGAAAACAGTTATTAACGTTAATATAAAAACGTAAACCTGTTTTCTGATTTCCCCTCCTGAAAGACGTAGTTCTACATTAAAAACCGATCTCTTGAATTCCTCTTTTTAAACGCATATACATTACTTGTACACATTTTAGGACGCTATTTGTGTGGCTTACACAGAGATGAGCGCATGTGTTACTGAAGTTCTCAGCTTTTTCACTTTTTCCCATTATCTTACAATCACATCGAATCGTTTTCGCGAATCTTTTTTTTGTGCAAACCATTGCGAACGCACGCGTATTCTTCTTAACAGTGGGCGCGATAATTTGACCCACTGACACAACACAAGGCTGGTAATCGGAGAATCAGAGAGAACCGATGACATCAGCGCACGAGCGGTACAGCATCGGGATGGAATAGTACTATAATATATAAAAATATCACGTTGATGCGTTTTTTTTGTTTAGATTCACGATGAGTGAACCGGTTCGCTTGCCACCAACAACATGACAAACAAACACTTGTTATACTTTGACCACAACGAATGAATGATAAGCCCCAAAGAGATCTGCCGCTCAACGATTTGTGGTGATTTATGGATTCAATTTATAATTCTTGGCCAAGAAACAGGCTTTCGGATCCGTATGAGATGTACAATCTAGAAACAAAATCAATCATCTGCGTCTCTTACTTGCTACTCATAGCCACCGAGGTTGATTGAAGGGTTTCCATCATCATGAGAAAACAAATTATATATTATTCTAATTGTGTATTATTTACCTATTTAGATCTCAGGAAGTCATTCGTTTGTCGTTCCAGTCGATCTTTACTTAGATAAAATTAAATTATTTTTTGGGATCATGTCATATCAGTAATTTGTCAATGGATAACGTAAAATACCGTCTAGCTGAATTTTTTTCACCATTCGACAGTCGGCTTATGAAAGCTAAGCCAAAGTATTACATCAAAACGATGGAGCGGTGGTCGACATCGTTTCGCTCTTCGGGATAGTTCCACACAATGTATTACAGTGTGTGGAATATTCTACGCGATACTGGTGCTGTATTTTTCTGCTGGTTGACTGAACTCGTTCCGCCGCTTTTAGATTTGCGAAACCGTTTAGCTTCTGAGGTTACCAAACTACGGTTTCTGTTCATTGAATGTGTGTACACCCTGGGGACACTCCTATTTCTATCCAGTATTCGATTTATTACACACGAAACATCATTTACACTACACAAGCAATCGACGTCGTATTATCGAAATGTATTTTTATATCAGCCAAAATATGACATCAGCACCGACGGTAACAACAGTATCAGTATTCTCCTTTCGATTACCAACGCAAACGCAATCCATTGGTTCCAATCTGCTGTTGATATCTGCGGAATACCAATCGGATGAAACATACCTCCCTTATTCTGAAATAATTGTGCTACCGATTCCCCGATCTAGCTCTCCCTCTTAGCGGCTTCCATCCACAGGTCGTTGCACAGCAACAATTCATCGCCGATAAATACCCCGCAATTATTTGCTGCCGGTCGGTCAGCCGTCGCCGGTTCATTTTTTTTAGCGCTTCATTGTAGCACGAAATGCCACCCTCTCTAGCTAATGCATGCAGCTATTATACTTAAAAATGATTCACAACAAAAGGCCGGCGGACAAATTGCTATTGAATGGAACGAAAAGGTGAAAAAAGTGAAAACAAAGACTCTATAAGGCGGGAGTGGTGGACAGCAATTCACAATCAATAGTATCGATTTCCCTCTTGATTTACACTCGTAAATACGTCGTAGTTTAATTGGTGAGTTCATTGTGACTCAACGATTGTGGTTCATTTGTTTCATTCATAAAAATCAACAAGAAAAAGTTCTCTCGACTTTGGTCGTTTTCATTTGAATTGAAAACATATAATGGATAAAATTCAACTTTATCTTGAAGTCTTTACTGCCTATGTTTGCATAGGAGACGTAATCACCAACACCATTAGTGTTGGGGAAACGCATTCTTGTTTTTTGGCCTACAAGCGTAACCATGCAAATTTCCAATGAAATGATATGTCCAGTTGAAAGATATTATCGACAAAAAGAGAGCCTAGGAGATTTTGCGGATTAAAACATATTTTTGCCTCTTAGAAAACGCTTGTATCTATTCATGCGGACAATCAATCGTTTCAATGAACTTTGGTTATTTTGAGTCTGATTTGTTTACTTACATCAGCGCTATGAGTGAATGTTGAGTAGGGGAAGTGGGGGCATAGTGGTCACCCTAAGGAATATGCCCATTTCCAGCGTCCACATACCGCTTCAATTCCCGTTTTTTGAAGAATATTATAGTTCAACTCATTGTTGTTCAAGATAACATTCGGCTTTTACTATAAAAATTCAGAATAGTACATTTTTCATCATTAGAAAAAAAGTTGAAGAATCGAACTTTTTTTTTTGCTTGGAGGTAAAGTGGTCACCTAGTGGGGGCAAAGTGGTAACTCGCACATATCAGGCTAAATGGGGTAGATTTATGTGTTTTTTTCGTCCAAATTTGCTCAAATCATACTTGATATAGTAGGTTCATGTACAAAATAAGCTTGGCCTATTCACCTAGAGTCTCAATTTAATTTTTCTCATGCATACAAAAATGTAGTAAGAAACACAAAACGTTTCACATAATAAGGGTTCGTTTAGTTGGAGTGGCATATTTTTCCAGGCTCAATGCCACAAAAGAAACCTCTTCAAGAGCAACATGTGACGAGGAATATCAGCTTTAGTAAACAGAACATTGTAAGTGAATAACACCTATGACCACTTTGCCCCCAAGCACGAAGGAAATCTCTATGCTAATTAATCGCTGAGATTGAACAAAATATCTGTTCACCTCTCCTAGAATAGGTGAACAGTTGTCCAAACTGATGATTTGTCCAACATATTGGATTGAATATACTAAATTTCACGTGAAATTCCTTATATATCATGCGCACAGAACTACGGCCCAATGGCTATCGAGAGAGCAATTTTTGTTTTTATTCATATTTTGACATTTTGACAGCTCTACTGAAGTACAGGGTGACTCAAAAGTCATTAAATTCTTCAAACATAAGGTGATTATTAATACGGCATCTATAGTCAATAGTTATACTACCAAGCAAGCAGGTGACCACTTTGCCCCCACTACCCCTACTTTGAATTATTCGATGTCGAATTTGATGAGTGATAATGCTAAGAACCAATATTATATGTATTTTTCTACTGATTTAATTGTTTAATTATCTACTTGAAAGTTTAAATGCAGAGATTTAAGTAATTAGAATATAAAAAAAAAATTGCTTCTCTACATTCATCGCAGTGCAGTGAAAAGAGAATAGTAACTACATGAGCAGCTAGTGCAGTTCAGATAGGTATTTACGAGTGAGCAGTCTGAGGATCTGCAGGCCACTGGACAAAGTTTTCTATGATATGACTCTCAAAGATTTACGGCCCATGGCATTCGATTTTTCGGAAGCCAACAACCTCCAGCACGAATTCAATAAAGTTGCAAAACTAGCAGGAAGAGATTGGGCTTCTAGCTTCATGTGGAACCACCGTCTGTCTCTTAGAACCCCACAACAGCGCAACGAAGCTACAGCGCTCTAAGGCAAAGCGTCGGAATCCTCAGAACCGAAATCCATTTCGGTGCCCATTCCTCACGATTTAATTCAAGAAAGGGGCCACGTATTTAAACAGTCAGTATCAGGATTGATGCGTCTTAGTCTGCCTCAGGTTTATATGTCAAAAAAGAAATTATATACCGCGAGTATAGATAACGTACATAAAAATAATTTCTGTGGGAACTTGAGTGTTCGAAATGATTTATATCAATATATTAATTATGGGTGGGACGAAGTTCGTTCGGTCAGCTAGTTTGTTAATAAAAACGAATTCTGTTTCAAATGTTGGCCATTTTCTGATATCTTATATTGTCAGTCTCCTTCCTCCCAAAAATTTCCACGTGGTATGTTCGACTATAACACCCACTCTTCTCCACCCATAAAAAAACAGAACACATAAATAAGGCATTTATTTTTGGTATAAGTTATCTCAGAAGTTCAATTCAATTAGTGCGCACCTTTGCCCCCACTATGGGGCAAAGGTGCGCATTTGTCTTTTTGTATTAAAATACGTATTTGTCCAATTACAAACACAACTCGAGAAAAGCTTGTACTACGTCTCGAAGGTAATATTTATAGTTACAATTTGGTAAGCAAACGGAATTTTATTTGCTTTTATTTCAAGAGTTATTGGACGACAACACTGAGGAGCGTACCTTTGCCCCGCATTACTATATAGATTTAGCTCATAGCACATAATACTGAATTGTTGATTTTCGAACGATGTATGAAGCTGTATGGAACTAGGTCTGTTATGCGGACAAACATGTTGAGCATACGTATTACATTGTGTAGAATGCGAAACAGCGAAAAAGTCGATTTTGTTCATTTTGTCGTTTACGTTCCCTATACAAACACAAACATAGACAGTTTAGTCGTTCATTGAAAAAAATCAAAATTATTGGATGGTATAAAATAGATGAATAGAAATATGAACAGGAATAGTAAATAGGAAGCGGGAAGTAGGAAATAGGAAGTAGGAAATAGGAAATAGGAAATAGGAAATAGGACATAGGAAATAGGAAATAGGAAATAGGAAATAGGAAATAGGAAATAAGAAATAGGAAATAGGAAATAGGAAATAGGAAATAGGAAATAGGAAATAGGAAATAGGAAATAGGAAATAGGAAATAGGAAATAGTAAATAGGAAATAGGAAATAGGAAATAGGAAATAGGAAATGGGAAAGAGTAAATAGGAAATAGGAAATAGGAAATAGGAAATAGGAAATAGGAAATAGGAAATAGGAAATAGGAAATAGGAAATAGGAAATAGGAAATAGGAAATAGGAAATAGTAAATAGGAAATAGAAAATAGGAAATAGGAAATAGGAAATAGGAAATAGGAAATAGAAAATAGGAAATAGGAAATAGGAAATAGGAAATAGGAAATAGGAAATAGGAAATAGGAAATAGGAAATAGGAAATAGAAAGTGATTTAATCCGCCAGCGTTTACAAAGCGGAAACGTCAGTAAAGTTACATAAGAAAACATCATAATATGATGTTGAGTATTTCTCTTTATTTCCGGGTGCCACACATGACATGCGCTATCGACAAATATTTTTGAAGTTGAAGTTGAAGTTGAAGTTGTTTTTCTGGATTTACACCTTTCAGAAACACCAATCATGAAACACATTTTCAGATTAGCTTGTGGAGACGTTATTGGCTCCAAAAATACAGGACAAAACGTAAGCACTTATTTCAGGTACTGGTCATGAGAGCGATGAGACAATGTGTTTATAAAAGACGTCTCGAAGACATTATCCACATGAAGCGTGCAATGCTGTCTTAAGAAGCGAACAAAAATATACACTTTGCGAACCGGAATCGTATGCTTTTGACATAGAACTACGAGTTTCATTAAGGGTGTCAAATCATAAAACAGGTCACGTTTTTATGAAATAATAACTATTAATAACTATTTTTAATACCTATTTTTGCCGCGAACGGATTTTGACAATTTACATACAAAAACGAATCGGAAATTCCCTAAGATTTGTTTTTTATGCTGTATATTACTTTGTGTGTAAACTGTTTAAAATGATGAAAACTAGAAGCATGTCCATTTTCCCGTACATTTGTGAGCTTCCCAACCCGTGCCGTCAATAACGAGCAACTTATCGGCGAGCAGCAAAGAGAAATGATTTAAAATCTCAGTTAACAAAGAAAAGAAGAAGATTAAGAACGAAGGGGAATGTTTGCCTAGAGCATAAATATTGGATTTCGCTGAGGTAAACTCTCAGTATCGTTCTAGATACGAAGCAATGAACATCGCTTGTTCTTTCTTGTTTTGCACTGATGCCATTCCATTAAGGTTCTGAACTACAGAATTGTGTGGAGAATCATCAAACTAGGCTATCATCGGCTCACCAAGAAAATAATTGTTCAGGAATTTTGTTTGTGATTTGGTTTCGAATGACAGTAGCAAAACTATCTCCACCAAGGATGACAGCTAAGCTAATCGAGACCGGAAATAATAATAGAAAGGGCTTCCGCTAAGAAGAGCGCAAAGTGGAGATAAGTGTATGTGGCTTTGTGTGCGTACGTGCGTGCTTCATAATCCATACGTAAAAATGGTGCATCTTCACTACGCCGAAATCCCATTTGTATCTGCTCCCGTGTGCATTGGCCCTGTTGCAATGTAACAAGCGCTTAATTTTGTTTATGCTCTGATGGACGATTGTTCGGTGGTGCAAATTATGCAGCCGTGATGATAAATATAAACAATAGCGGAGGTAGCGGGAGGGAAAATTTGCGCTAGGGTATGAGTAATGAATCTCTGCTGAGGCAAATATTCTGTCTTTTTCATTACTCCAAGTAGTTAACATCGCTTGTTTTCCGTCGTCATAAGGGCTCCATTGGTGCCTTTGACATTGCATTAATGCATTGAACTGATGCTATGGCGAAGCAGCCGTTAAGGTTGTGCGCCAAATAATTATCAGGAGAAAACCAAGCCATATCATCGTGAATGCTGCGCTGGAATGTTATGTGTTATTTGGGTTCACGTACCAATCGCAAAACTGCCTTCAACTAGGATTGCATTTGCGCTGATCTTGATCATAATGAAGCAATGTTACTCTTTCCGAGGTTATTGAGATTAACAGAAAGAGTTTATTTCGTTTATTTAGTCACCAAGAAAGTAAATATCATTCTCTATTTTGTATGTGATTTAGTTTCGCTTGCCAATAGCAAAACTTTCACCACTAAGGATGACAGTTGCGCTTATCTCGAGCATGAACAAGAAATACAATTTTTTTCGAGTAATATTCACAGAAGCGTTTTTTTATTTGAGAATAGCGCAAAATGTTGAGAAGTGTTTATATTCCTAGTCGCTTCGAGCCACCAAAGTATGGCTCTGTATGCATGCTATGTTGAACGCTTGTTTGGTACTGGTTGGTTTACGTTGTACGAACGATGTCTGTCATTGTTGTTGTTTCCATGCGGTGCCAAAGATAGATTGATGTAGTGATGAGATGTGCAATAATGGTGCTAGTGCAACAAGTATATAATCGACTGTAGCCTGTCAATTGCGAAAGAGGCCACCGGAATAGCTGAATAGCGGAATAGGTAAATTTTCAGTGCATTGACATGAAACAAGTTGCGACATAAATTACAATCAGCTAGTATATTGTTATTTGGCGCATGAATCATCAATCAATTATCGTCAACTGATTCAACAATAAAGAAAACCATTTCAAGGCGACCAATTCTACCATTCTACTAATCATTTATTTTTAAAATTTCGCAGCACAATATATAATATCCAAAGCGACTTGAAAAAAATAACAGTGCAGTTCTACGTCAACAATGCGGTCGTGTCTTGGACACAATATCCTATAATTTTTTTAATTGAAGAAAAAGTGGTTCATATACCGTGGTATATGTTTACCACCGATCTAATTTATGAGAGTGTGTACACCAGGTGCGCGAGTTGAAATTATCCGTTTCTTTCAATGAAGAAAACATGATTTACAGAAGAACATCAACACTTTTGTGTGTGAATTAATCCCCGAATTAATACACATTTCGCCCATCTCTCAGAAAATTGTGGATTGTTTTTGTTCATTTCAGCAAAAACCATGGATGGATAGACCGGCTTCCCGAAAAATGCAATGATATTCTCTGCGCTTAGGGTTCCCGAAATAATTTAATTTTTCGTTGCCAGTAACGATCCTATGCAAATTCGATTTCCTTGGATGCCTTTGAAAAAGCATTTCACAGAATGATTTGCGATGCTCCATTTACATTTCGCTCAACTTGTGTTGCGTCCATTTTCCGTGCTTCTGAACTCTTCTCATGGTTTTCAAATGACAGCCAATTTCTTTTCAGGACACCATTTTCTGTAAATGTTTTGTCCATTTGTAAAAAAATTTTTTTTTTGACGATGGACTAAGTCTATCCTACCAATATAGGGAGCCATTTCAATGTTTCAGGTGCAAAAACTAAAAGATTACGAACATTAACACTTAATCGATTGCCAATAATTCAACTGCATGCACATGAACGATCGACCGCTCAGTCACATATCGTGCTCAGCCGGCTTTATAAATAAAAAATAAAATTGTCTGCTATATATTGCCGTTGGAATACATCTAACAGGAAGATATGGGGCTAAAATGAAAATCTAAACACTGAAAATGTAGGAAATGATGAAAGATTTGGATTACTTATAACTTGGCCATTTCATAAAAGATCGCAAAGATTATTACATCAATTGATTAGAAACATTTCTACGCATCTATCAAAATACTTTTTTTTAAATTAACAATTGAATAATTGTAAAATATGGCGAATCACATATTAGTATCAAAAATTCTACGTTCGTGTTGGCTCAATTTGTGCTTCTCCAATTGTTAAGACTAAAAAAACAACTAAAATAATGGCGGAATACAATATTACTGCGAGAACAAACATAGCTATCCAGCAATATATCGCATCGCAAGCCCCACTCCTCTGTGTTTCTACAGCCAGTTAACACGCGTATATTTCACTTTTCTGTTTCGAACCGATAACTTTCTGTTAGGTGATTATCAAACCAAAGCTTGCCGTCAGCGAGCGTTAAGCGTCGAGAGGTAAGCGGCATGCTTCAGTTTTCTGCACAAACTGAAATTTTTAATTCACGCAAGCGGAAATAGTTCTATATCCGCTTTTTTGCACTCCGTAATGTGATTTTCTAACACGAACTACAAATCCGACTACGAACAAAACACTTTGACCCGGTCATTCAAGACTGCATTGGAAGATATGCCATCATATCTTCTGCTCACTGAATTTCTACGCATACCGTTTAATGGTTAGGCAAAATGCTGATAACCATTTGCTGCGATAACGTCAATTGATTCAACAAAATGCGTTGGATGTGCATGTCGAAACGGAGTGTTTGAAGTTCATCAAATCAAGCAAACTCGCGGTTCGAGAAGTACTTACACATGAGAGATACAATAATTCCAGAGGGGAAAGTAAAATACAATGATCGTTTGATAATTCTTCCGTTCACATATTTTGGTATCATACCAAACTAGGCATCATACCAAACGCAAAATGACAGTCATTAAATTGACTTGTATTCTTCGTGTATAATCTAACAAAATGCAATGAATTGACATTACATGGCATTTGTTCAAACTCTTTACTTGCAAAGCAAATATGTTGAATTCAATTGATTCGGAAATTGTTTCATTCAATCAATAATTTATTCAATACAAACAAATGAATACTAAGCCAACGGTAGTCCTGCGTCAACCTTGCGGTTATATCATAGATATTTTGGATTTTCTGTTACCATTCAGCGAAAGGTGCTGTATGAAATAGTTTGTGAATTATTTCATTGAGAATGATGTTTTTGGGAGCATTGGAGATGTAATTTTGCTGTGAGATACAGAAGAACAAAATTGACATTCGATAAGTTATTTAAGTTGACAGCCCTTGGTGTAGTCCTACGCCTCCCGGTTATTTTCCCGACATTACCTCCAAGATTTTTTTGCTGTATCACTTCAGCCTTTTGGCACTCGGACCAATGCCTTTATTCCGTTGGAAGAATGTCGAGAGTGAGAATAGAAATTGTGATCTTCAGCGTGATAAGCTCTTAACCCTTAACTTTTTGTGGAAACTAACATCAGAAAATTCCAATAAAAACATCATTTTTACCATCAAGTGTTTAGCGCTACAAGGGCAGGTGGCAACTATATTGCTACCATCATTTTACGCTAGCCGGGCAGGTGGCATCTATATTGTGACCAACAGTTCACGTTAGCCCTTTTACGGGTAGGTAGCAGCAATATCACCACCAATATTTTGCGCTAGACGAGCAGTGGCAACTATATTGCCACCAATTTTGTCAATGTTCCTAATTGTTTCATATGATGAAAAACAAAATGTTTTGTGTATTTTAGCATGTAAACATGTCGTTGTATTGTAGTTTGCGTTGATAACATGCCTAGTTCTCACGGCCCGTTAAAGGGTTGAAGGTGTTCCAAAAGCTAATATATAATTTATTTTATCCATTTTTGAACATGAGTTGTACTTTCGCGTATATTTGTTTCCTTCTAATTATTTAACACGTTGAGCCCCTCACTGTTTTTTGTCCCTAGAGTCCAACGCGGGGCTCAACGTGTTAAGAGAGGGAAAGAGAAAGAGAGGAAGAAATAGAGAGAGAAATAAAAAAAGAAAGAGACAGAGGGAGGGAAAGAAATACAGAGAGAAAAAAAGGGAGAAAGAGATAGAGAGAGAGAGGGAGAGAAAGAAATAGAGAGACAACAAAAATTGAGAGGAAAAGAAAGCTTGAGCTTGAGCTTGGGTAGACTGTACAATTCGTAGTTGCTCTCCGTGATTGACCTGAACCAACCAAATTGCACAAAGAACACACAGAATGACGCTTGGGACTAGCAAATCATTCTCGTTGTGCAATTTTCGGTGATTCGAGCTTTAAATTGTCAATAACGACACCGGCCACGTCCTTACAGTCACCAGGGGAAGGGAAGGAATGTTAGTATGATAACCGCCGCCCGAATGCCAGAAGGGTCGCCTCTATAGCGTGGTTCCCTAGCGATTATCATGGAAGGGATAGTTGTTAGTGGGAGGAGGTAAGAATCAGGATTCACTGTGGTAAGTGATGTGATTATGTAAACGCGAATTATCAGCCACTCGACGAAATGAAATTCTGAAAATACTATTTGTCACAACACGCGGTAAAGATTATCTTTAGGTATCCTGATAAGGAAAGCCTGTGTTGTTAATATTTATCGCACGTACTTTGAGAATTTTAGACAATTTGAAAAAAAAATCTATGATCATTCTATGAGTTTCTACGAGTTTCTACGAGTGAATATCGCACAATTATATCCACATATACCATAAATAGCTACAGGTAAACACACAAATCGATGACCGTCCGAAAGGAAATATGAGATTTGGGAACACAATATAAAAAAACAGAATTAGGAAACTGAAGTCTGAATAAGGATCTAGAATCATTGACAGAACTCCAAAAGAATATGAATCGAATATCTCACAAACTTTCATAAAAGTCGTTATGGGATGGAACTCAATTGAAAAACATTTTACCTGCAAACAAATCTAAAGTAAATAATGATATTTATATCCGACGATGAGCCTTTTCGAAGATAAAGGCAAATTAAAAATACTAACTCACCAAAAAGACTGGCAACCATGAACATCGCTAAATGGAGCTCATGCCTGTATTTGTGAAATTTAGCTTAAATCACTCGTCTCGCGCGACACATGGGCCACATTAGCCGCTCAGAGAAACGCATAACACATACAGAACAGAGCATGATCAGATAATTCTAAAGGTACGACCGAAACAAAAGAGCACGAGTCTTCCACACACTGAAAAATTACTTGATGGCCTATAGACTCACTATGGAACTCACTTTCGCGAATTACACAGCAGATCATTCAATCCCGAACTCCCATACCGGCGAATGATACAATACTGAAACTAAGCTAGTTCACCTGAACTAAAAGGACTATCTGTGGGTTAATGTATTCATTTCGTTAATAACAGGAGTTTCTAAAACCTTTATATACACAAACACACGAAATAAAACGAACGATCTGTCTTTACAGTAAGTTCCCAGAATGAAGCTCGTCACGACACATCGCCTCCTTCCATTCGGCGGTGGACGCCCGGCAATGTAACACAATGCAGAACATTTTCGAAGTTTCCTCATAAACTACAAAAATGCTCCATACTGCATCACACCATCAAGCAACCACCGAAATACAAGAAATGGTACATCGTGACGCATCTCACTTCGAAAACTTACTGTTAATACATTACAAAATAAGTGAAGTCATTTACAGATTTCCTGTTTGTAAAACGATTAATATTTAAAAAAAAATCATCTGGCATCTCTGAACATCAAACGCACGAACACCTAAACACCTATGGAGGAGAAACCAAATCTTCCGACCTGAACCAAACACAGGGCGCAGCGATACAACCAGATTACTATTCCATATGAACGCAGCAAGCGCCCTATAGTGTCATATAGTACCACTGCCACTATAGTTTACGTGTTTACACACAAACACAACCCACGCCTTTTTCTGTGCGCTGATCATGCCCCCTGCTCAACACTCAAATGCGATATTTTCACTGCAGCAAAAACTTCCTATTGAATATGGATCAACACTTAAAACACCTTTTGGAATGAGCGAACCAACTTTATTCCATGTCATCGTCTGCCATTAACCATACACTCGCGATTCAAAAACACGTCACAACATGAGAGCCAGACAAACGCCGAAATGAAATTCACAGACAGAAACAAAATACATGTCTTCGCTTCTTTCCAAGATTGATTCAGTAAAATTAATTTGGATTTTGGATTACAATTGGATTTAATATGGATGCGGGAAACACTGATTTTCACAATTTCAAATCGTTTTCTACACATGAAAATTAACACTTGGTAATGAAAAATTGAAGAGTAGAAAATAACGAAAGTGAACACGGAGCAACGAAAAACACAACCACACTCGACGCCTGCTCGATCAGATCTCTAGAGAGGAAAAGAAAGTGAGAGAGAGGAAGAAAAAGAAAGAGAGAAAGCTTGAACTTGGGTAGACTGTACACTTTGTAGTTGCTCTCCGGGATTGACCTGAACCAGCAAAAATACACAAAGAACACAACGAATGACGCTTGAGAGTAGCAAATCATTCTCATTGTGCAAGTTCCGGTTAAGAGAGAGAGAGAAAGAGAGAGAGAGAGATAGAGAGGAAGAAAGAGAGAGAGAGAGAGAGAGAGAGAGAGGAAGAAAGAGAAAGAAAGAAAGAAAGAGAGAGAGAGAGAAAGAGAGAGAAAAGAGAGAGAGAGAGAGAGAGAGAGAGAGAGAGAAAGAGAGAGAAAAAGAGAGAGAGAAAGAGAGAGAAAAAGAGAGAGAGAAAGAGAGAGAAAAAGAGAGAGAGATAGAAAAAAAAGGATGAAAGAGAAAAAGAATGGGAAAGAAAAAGAGAGAAAAACGAAAAATAGAAAGAGAATATACAGAAAATAGAGAATAGAAAATAGAGAATAGAGAAAAAGAAAGAGAAAGAAGTTTCAAGTTTTCTCACTACAAACCCTATCTAAGCCTATCTATGCTATGAATGTCCGAAATTAATTTCCAACACTGTCTCCCTAAAAATAGAATACCTTTCCAAACAGTCTGCGGTCAAAACATGTAAGATCCGGCAAATGAAGATATATTTGTTTCCAAATTGCGTTTGAATAGTGAATCAAACTGGCCGTCGGGACACGTGTTTACTTTCAAGCAGCTAATAGCTATCTACATGTATACACGTGTTTGCCAATAATCGATCGACAGCAAAATCGAACATATTGTTGTGCATAAACAGACAAAAAACTGTATTCACTAGATAACATGTTTCTCTAGTGCAACAACAGTAGCATTCACAGAGCACACTGCTGCTGTCGAACGAAGTAATGGACACCCTTTTTTGTGCCCCATTTGGCGAAAATCGCGTGACCACAAGGTTAACTGTCTCCGAATATAGCTTGGACTGACTCGTTATGCTCGGCTCTGGATAGTAAAAATTGATTTCTTGTTTGCTTCGTTACTGACCACCACCCAACATAGAGCAAAGTCAGCTGACATCCAGTGAACAGACATGATATTAAAATCTATTACAATTATTCACTGATTTTCATTTACAATTCCCCACAATGGTGGATAGCTATCTTTTTCCTGCAGTTAAAATCCACAGTTACCATCGATTACCCGTTGAGAAGACAGTTCGACATTCACACTCCCATAAAGCATTGCATCGTGCCATCCAAGGCTGCCCTTGCAGTAGCAGGTTAAATCGAAGACCACACCACAAAAGGGTAACGACGTTTCATCGCGCTGAGAGTCGTGCATCACCAATATCTTAATTATGCCCGCCAAGGTGTGCTTCGAGATGCGAATGTAAAATGAGTGGCACAAACAAGGCGAACGGACATTCTCCAACGCGTACCCGTAATTTTTTTTTTTAAATCCTACCACATAATATATCGTGACCGTTTTTGAACAAGCGCAACACTTTATGTAGCCACCGAACTGAGGAAGAAGACCTAGTAACTCCCTTTTAAGGTTTTCAGCCTGTCCGAGAGTGTATATATGTTATGTGCCAGCAAACAGAGCGTACGAAACCGCCAAGAAGCTACGCGGCGTCTCAGTCGATATGTGTCATGTTCTTGCCCAGTTGCTGAGGGCGTAGGAAGCAGTAGACGACAAGGAAACCCGTCGAGGTCGTTTGGGCCGTCTCGCGGCTCGTAACGTAGCATCAGCATTGCAATCAAGGGTATAATGTTACGTGATTCAAGCATTCTTTACACATAGCTTGACACACGATAACACGATAATCGTACATGAATCACACACGTACAGTTGAGAACAACCGGAGACCGGCGGTGCGGATCGCAAAATCAATTAGCATCGGAAGAGTGCCGGCGGGTACGCTACAAACAACCATAACTCATTGCTAGATTTATCGCTAGATATTATGCAAAAAATAGAATTTCTGTTTGTTCAGATTCGAAGCGGCGATGCAGATTCAAGGGCTGTTCCCGATAACCCATTGTTAAATCGGATGTTCTAACCGCAATCATTTCAGTGCGTTTTTTCATGTACGAACAGAAGCTTGATTAAACCTTGAATGCAAATTTAATTAAGAAAGACAAACAGATAACCGAAGAAATTGTTTTTCTGTCATGTGCATCGAACCTCAACCGTACAACTGTAAACACTACACTACATTGTTCGATCTTGTGTTCCACATGTGGGAAACATACAAACTGATTTCGTCCGTCCGGAGGCGACTTAATGGATAAATATTTATTCGCATGTCTGGTTGTTCACTTTCTAGCATTTCTTTTTTTTTCATTTTGTTGTATATGGCCCATGTGCAATGGGGCTAAGTGAGACAGCATCAATTCTAATGTTTATAAACCATTATGAACAACAACGAATTCCTCGGAGAAAATCTATTTTTGTGAATACGTGCGTACCCCATAAAAGCGAAGCTACAATACTTTTGCTGATTAGAATTGTGGATCTCTCATATTTATGTGACATGGAAAATTAACGATGCACTCTCGTTCAAAATTCCAAACTATGAAGTGAATGATGATTTAAACCCTTCGAGAGATTCGAAAACTTTGCTAGCTCATAAATATCAAATACAGCTTAAAATCGCGTGTAATGCATTGGAATACAAAATAAGCGGAATACATTTGACAAATTAAATGTATCGAAAAAATAGACATGAACATTTCAATATAAAGATAAAAACAAAAACGTTTTGAAAAATATATAAAACGATCTTTTTGCTAAATTCTATTTCAAATGGCTGAGCAACGTAAAGTAACAATGAGCCGCGTTAAGGAATGAGGATAAGCCTTTGTAAGTATAATACACAAAAGTCTGTAGATCCGTTAAAGCTAGATACATGAAAGTAAACATACTAGGGACGTTCAAAAAATAAGTTTCGAGCCTCAGAAATCGCGGAAAAATAAAATTAGGACAGAAAACAAGATGATTTTCGTAATCTACGTTTTATTTTCTATTTTTCTACATAATCGCCGTAACGTTCGAAGCCTTTTTCATAGCGTGGCACGAGTTTTTCTATTACGAGCGCGAAGTGCGTAGCATCCAATTTTTTGAAGTACGATGTAACTGCGTCACGAATTTCTTCAGTGTTATCGAATCGTTGACCACCGAACGCCTGTTTTATCACCGTACTATTGTGAAGTTTTGGACCGATTAAGAACCGCGATTAAGAACAAAAGGCCAGGTTTATTGACGAAAGGAGTGTTCCTCATTCACGATAATGCGTGGCCCCATTCTGCTCGCGTAACTCAAGAGCAATTGAAAAAAATTCAAATGGACTGTGTTCGAGCATCCTCCTTACTTCCCGGATCTCGCCCCTAGCGACTATCATAAAACAGGCGTTCGGCGGTCAACGATTCAATAACACTGAAGAAATTCGTGACGCAGTTACATCGTACTTCAAAAAGTTGAACGCTACGCACTCGTGCCACGCTATGAAAAATGCCACGAACGACTATGTAGAAAAATAGACAATTAAACGGAGATTACGTAAATCACCTTGTTTTTTGTCCTAACTTCATTTTTCCGCGATTTCTGAGGAACTGAAACTTGTTTTTTGAACGACTCTCGTAATAAGAGTAAAATTTTGTTTTGACGAGGTCAATATGTCTATATCTTGACAGAAATATCGCAGGTGTCACTAACAAACGGTAATGATCTGGAATACTATACTCAGAGTATTTCATGGACAAGATATTAGTAATATAGGGATTGAACAAATTCGAAGGAATGGCCAGGAAACCAGATAAATCAGATAGACTTTCCAGCGACATAATATGAGGCTCATTTTTTTTTTTTTTTTTTTTTTTTTTTTTTTTTTTTTTTTTCTCCCACGAATTTAGGTTATATTCACATCTATATTACATACGAAATCATCACAACAAATAACGAAAAATAATGGTTACAAAATTTATTTCACTAAATCCTCATATGGGTTTCGAACACCGGACCCTGGAATTCAAGCCCAGCGATCTTACTATCGAGTCTAATTCTCCATCTTGTGTGAACCCTTCTTGCTAGCGAGCAGCATGTGCACGCTGACGGTATTGCTCTATGCTTCTAAATTGTGTGGCATTTTTTTTGTGTGGCGTTGTTAATTTGTGTGTGGTTTTTATTTTTGATCTTAACCCTACATGCGCATGTTATTTTTAGGGTGAAAGAAGTTTTGTACTCACACTACCTAGGCTTTACGTGCATCTACTTTACCGCCGTTCCACGGTAGGCGATGAATGACGAGTCCGTAGGCGTAGATGATGGGACGTAGACGTTGAATGCGCATCCGACGTGTAGTGGTGCCGTGCTGCGCCTTCCCTTGATTCGAGTGACGATTCGCGCTTCGCGCGGCCACCTGGTTTGACTGATGTGGTGGCGAAGATCCAATCTTCGATCATGGGGTCAGGATACGGCTCCTTCCTACACACAACAAAGATTAAAACACCACACATATGCCACAATTAATTTTAGCATCAGCCACATGTCTTGGAGCTCTAAGCTTACCTTTGATTTCGCTAAACGGGAACACAAGCGAAGAATTACACTTTTCGATTTCTCGGAAAAACTTATTTTAAACTAACTAAACATGAAACAAAGAGACAAAAAAAACAGAAAAAAACCAAAAAAACTTTAGTCTACTGACTAGCACGTGTAGCCTTTCACCTACGGTACCTTTTTACCGTCCACTCGCGATGCAAAAAAAACTGGTCCGCCCTGCCTATTCCACGGTCGAAGTCGGAATGGGCAAGCATATCTCAAGATCCTCAGATCAGCGAGACATTCATTGGAACCGGAATTACGTAATAGTTCTTCGCCTTCGCCGTAATAGTTTCGCCTTCGAAAATTTGATTGGTGCAGGCCAATCAAATTTTCGAAAATTAAGCAGGGAATGATGTAGCACGGTACTGATTTCGACTTTTGGAAGCCCCTCGTTTCGTTATTTTGAATTTCAGATCCAACACAATCTCTCCTGTGTGGATCTGGGATTCTCTCTTCTTTCTATGTATTGGATGTTTGGCAACGCGAGTGCCGCTCCCGATTTTAGATTTGAGCAACTAGCCATAATGGGTGCTGGATGTGACTGGGCGGCTGTTTTAGCCAAGACACCCACATACCAACACTCCGAAAGACACATGCTTTCTTTTTTTTTTGCTATTTTTTCATTTGGATATTTCCCCCAAATAGCAGAGTCTTTCGGCGGGGTTTTCTTGTTCTTCAAATTTCAAAACCCGGCGAGCGCTTCGACTTGAACTCTGCTCGGGAGGTTAAAGGGTATCGCCCGCGAATGCTTGAATGCGCGACCAATGAAAGCGCAGGGGAATTTCGGTGTGAATACGGAATAGTTAACATCGTTAACTATTACGTAATTCCGGTTCCAATGAATGTCTCGCTGATCTGAGGATCTTGAGATATGCTTGCCCATTCCGACTTCGACCGTGGAATAGGCAGGGCGGACCAGTTTTTTTTGCATCGCGAGTGGACGGTAAAAAGGTACCGTAGGTGAAAGGCTACACGTGCTAGTCAGTAGACTAAAGTTTTTTTGGTTTTTTTCTGTTTTTTTTGTCTCTTTGTTTCATGTTTAGTTAGTTTAAAATAAGTTTTTCCGAGAAATCGAAAAGTGTAATTCTTCGCTTGTGTTCCCGTTTAGCGAAATCAAAGGTAAGCTTAGAGCTCCAAGACATGTGGCTGATGCTAAAATTAATTGTGGCATATGTGTGGTGTTTTAATCTTTGTTGTGTGTAGGAAGGAGCCGTATCCTGACCCCATGATCGAAGATTGGATCTTCGCCACCACATCAGTCAAACCAGGTGGCCGCGCGAAGCGCGAATCGTCACTCGAATCAAGGGAAGGCGCAGCACGGCACCACTACACGTCGGATGCGCATTCAACGTCTACGTCCCATCATCTACGCCTACGGACTCGTCATTCATCGCCTACCGTGGAACGGCGGTAAAGTAGATGCACGTAAAGCCTAGGTAGTGTGAGTACAAAACTTCTTTCACCCTAAAAATAACATGCGCATGTAGGGTTAAGATTGGTTCTCAAATGGGGATCAACATAGGGTAGGAGCCTGCCTGTTGGTCTCAAATGTTCCTATCTCACGCCTCCACGAAGATCATATGACGACATTTTTAGATCGGGCGTGAACTGGAAACACACACCTGGTCTTGGCTCCGAGAACGGGTGTCGAAAGTGGCTAAGTGAGGGGGTGCGAGCGAGTCAGAGCGCTATATCTCTCCCGGGGAAGGCCTCCCGGGTCATGGAGGCCTTGCCAACCCGCTGTCTCCCGGGCAAAGGAGATACACCCAATAAAATGGAGCTACGATCACGAAGAATAATTAGAATGCGATCACCCGAGGAGGGTCCCCGAACTGGAGCTGGTCCTGGAACGGGCGTAAGAGCGAGCGGCCAGCGGCTGGAGGGCGATGTGCAAGAGCGGGCCACCAGCCGGGTTCAACCCGAAGAGCTACCGCCACACGGAAACAGCAGCCATCGACATCACCCAAGAAACGCTGCGCCTACGAGACGTGTTGCGACTGCCAGACGACAGTCGTCCACACTTGTGGGTACCACTAGGCGCCGGATCATGTGGACACACGAAATGAATGAATTCGTGATCCGCGCCTATTACATCTGCACTGCTTTGGAGACGGACATGAGCGGTCGCCCTCGAATACTAACAATGTTCGAGGAAGCGTATCCAGAGTTCGTCGGGAGGCTTGATCAGAACGCGATGAACGCGAGGCGTAGAGCGATAGTACGCAACAACATGCTCTCCCAAACGCAAATCGACGAGATCAAGCAGCAGGTGCAGAGAGAAATAAGCTCCAGGAACAACAGAGCAAGCGATGTGTCGAGACGAAGTTCAGTACGGCTGAGCAATTCATTCGCGAGTGGGGCACGCGAATCAGCACCAGTGGAGGCCACAGTACAACAACCCCCTGAGCCGGAAGACCCACAGCCAGATCAACAACTACTACGCGATCTGGTCTTCCACTACGACGAGGCGATCTCACAGTTCCGCGACACAGACCCATTGTCGCGCCCCAGGATCCCGAAGTTGCAGCATTCCCGCAGGCTGACAAGTGCAGTAAAGCTCATGAACGAGCACGTTCTTCCGCTGCACTTGGTTGATGCTGAGAACATGGAGGAGCTGCAACTGAAAGTGTACTGTGCTGCTGTGGCGACCGCCAAAAGTTTAGGATACCGTATTAGGCCAAGAGGCGGACTGCTCCAACATCTCCGTGAAAGGCGTGAGCCTCCATGGCGAAGGAGATTGGAGCAACGGATCCTAAACAAGCGCGCCGCAATTGGAAGACTGATGGCGTACAAAAGAGGCAGCAGATCGGCGAAATTATGTCGCCAAGTTGCTGTGATCGTGCGGCCTACTGAACTTCGCCAGCTGGGAGCTCACCAGCTGACGGAAAAACTCGACACACTGGTACAGCAATTGAGCGTCCTAACTAAACGGCTGAAACGTTACTCTGACTCTGCAAAGCGCCAGGAACAAAATCGGATGTTCAGAGATAACGAAAAAGCGTTCTACGACCACATTAGCGACGAGAAGCCCGACTACCGCGAAGGTTTGCCAGATATTAGCGATGTGACGAACTTCTGGGCTGGTATTTGGGAGACCCCAGTAGAACATCGCGACGGGCAAATGTGGTTAAGACGGGAGGAGGAGAGTTGTGGTGAAATTGGAGAGATGCCAGCTATCATCGTCGGAGAGAACGATGTCCGCGAAGCCTCGCGGTACCTGAGGAACTGGGCAGCACCGGGCCCCGATGGTGTCCAGAACTTTTGGCACAAGAAGCTGACCGTCGCACATCCAAAGATAGCTGAGTGCTTCAACAAGGTGCTACGTGACCCACACAACCTTCCTGAATTCGCCACCCGTGGCGTCACCTTCCTCCTCCCGAAAGACAGCAACACATTGAACCCATCAAAGTACAGACCGATAACGTGCCTATCGAGTCTGTACAAAATACTGAGCAGCATAATTACCGCCAAAGTTTCTGCTCACTGCGAACAGCATCACATCATCGCAGAAGAGCAGAAAGGATGCAGGAAAAATACGCATGGCTGCAAAGACCAGGCCATCATCGACGCAGCCATAGTCGGCCAGGCGGTATATAACCAGCGGAACCTAAGTATGGCCTACATCGATTACAGGAAGGCTTATGACTCCATACCTCACTCGTTTCTCGTCCGGGTATTGGGGCTATACAAGATTGATCCCGTCGTCGTTAGGTTCCTGCAGCATGCGATGAGGCAGTGGAGCACGTCTCTGCACCTCAGTGATGGGGAAAATGTGTTGCAGTCTAGAACGCTGCAGATAAAGAGGGGGATATTCCAAGGCGACTCTTTCAGCCCGCTTTGGTTTTGTCTGGCACTGAACCCCCTCAGTAGGACGCTCAATAGAAACGGTCATGGCTATAAAATAAGGTATGGCGACGGCGCCCACGAAGAAGTGACCCATACCTTCTACATGGATGATCTCAAGGTCTACGCTGATTCACGTCAGCGTCTAGGTGTAGCTATCCGGGTTGTCGAAGACATAAGCAGGGACATCTGCATGGAGTTCGGCCTCGACAAGTGCCGCTGTGTCCATCTGCTGAAAGGGCAGCTTACCGAATCCGGAGGTTACGAGGTCTATGACGGCGAGTTCATAAGAGACATGGTTCGTGGCGAATCCTATAAATATCTTGGATTCCGACAGCTCACCGGGATTCGCCACTCCGACATCAAGACGGAGCTGCGAGACAAGTTCTTGAGTCGAGTGAACTGTGTCCTGAGGACTTTCCTCAACGCGGGGAACAAGGTACGCGCGATCAACACATTCGCGGTTCCCCTGCTGACCTTCAGTTTTGGTGTAGTCAAATGGAGCAAAACTGACCTAGAGGACCTTGAGAGGAGGATGAGGAAAGCATTTAAAGAGGCCGGAATGCACCATCCTCAATCGGCACTGGAGAGAGTTTCACTGCCACGCAAAGAAGGGGGACTTGGAATCGTCGACATTTCTGCACTGTGTGTTGCCCAGGTACGACAACTGCGCGAGTACTTCGCAGAACGCCCCAACCAAAACGCGCTATACCGGGCTGTCTGCGCCGCCGACAGAGGATACAGCGCTCTGCACTTGGCGCAAGCGGAGTACCAACTCAACTGCAATCTGCAGACAGTGGAGGAGAAGATTGCAGCTTGGAAGCAGAAGGCAGTGCATGGTGCCCACCCCCATCAACTGGACCGGCCACACGTCGACAAGGCCGCATCTAATCTGTGGCTAACGCGTGGTGAACTCTCTTCAGTAGTAGAAGCCGACATGATAGCCATCCAGGACAGGATAATGCCGACGAGAAACTGCAGGCGGTACGTCTGGAATCAAGACGTTGATGACATTTGCCGGATGTGTCATCAACCAGGTGAAAACATAGAGCACATTATGGGAGGCTGTCCCGTTTTGGCCAACGCAGCCTACACCGAGCGCCACAACAACGTGGCCCGTATTGTTCATCGACAACTGGCGCTCCAATGTGCTCTACTGGAAGACAACGTACCAAACTACCGGTACCTGCCTGCACCTGTCCTGGAAAATGACCGTTTCAAGCTGTACTGGGATCGCACTGTTCTGACCGACCTCTCGATCCACCACAACCGCCCAGATATAATGGTTTACGACAAGAGCGACCGCAAAGTCACCATCATCGATGTCGCTATTCCACTGAACCAGAATCTGGAGGAGACCCACGGTCGCAAAATCTGCAAGTACCGACCATTGGCCGTGGAGCTCAAGGAACTGTGGGGGCTAAGGGAGGTCCCAAGAATTGTTCCAGTCGTTCTCTCTGGAACTGGAATTATCCCGAAGACACTTCTGGAAGCGCTAAAGGTGTTGAACATGGAGAAGGAATTGGCCGGCATCCAAAAGTCGGTCATCCTTAGCACCTGCGCGATTGTCCGACAATTCCTCGGTCAGGACTAAAACAGCACGAGCATGCAGATACGTGCATTCCGCAGAGCCTAGTCCCCCTTTGGCATTCAGTAGCCCGGGGGCAGGTGAAAATTCTGGCTAGGTTCGCCTAGTTAAGAAGTGAGATAAGTCTGCCAAAAAAAAAAAAAAAAAAAGAAAGCATGAGTCTTTCGGAGTGTTGGTATGTGGGTGTCTTGGCTAAACCAGCCGCCCAGTCACATCCAGCACATATAAACATGGCGTTGGCTTTGGAACAAGCGCTTTTTAACATGAATGATTTCTGTCCTTTCAAATAAAACTGTGTTTGTAGGTGGACTCTGTGGTGATCTACAATGACTGGTTCAATGAAGTTGAGGGTGTACTGTACATTTTTGATCCTGGGTATCTTCAGTATGTACATGAAAATTTCGTTGTTTAATACTGCGTAGGCATTGGCAGTACTAAGTATGCTATCGACCGAGTTAAGCCCGAAACCGTCATTAATGAGGGAATGATGAATGGTTTCCAATTCGTCGAGGTGAATGATGCGGCTGCTTGGGATACTCCGTCTCGCTAGTGTGATCGCCTCTTCGATTATGTCTAAGTAGTATAATAGCTCATCAATTTTGAATATTAATTCTAATACATCAAAGCCCTCTAAGGAATGTATTACATTTTCCTCAATTTCCAGTATGACGTTAATTGCTTTTGTAATGTTGCTCATTCGTGAATCGAAAGCACTATTGATTCTTATTTGCTTGTTATTCTCGCTAATTAATGAATTTAATGACGAATTTATAATCTTAAGGTCGTCTGCATCAGGGCTTCCCGATACGTATTTCCAGGCCTTTCCGAGAGATTCCCATCGTTTTCTCCTACGTAGTGGTTTTATTCGGTTGTAACTCAAGTTTATTTTGTCTAATTTTGCTTTAACTATTGACTTAAAAGGCGTTTGATTCGACAATCTCTCCATAGAAACGGCGTTAAAGTTTTCTACAATTGTTCCAATTGAGGTCAAGTTTATGGGGTGCACACTTCGCAGAGAACTAGTGCTTATTTTAGCGGGTCCTAACGGAACTATAATGATCGGACTCTGATCCAGGGTATGAATTCTCAAGTCTGAAGTGGCCATCCCTACCAGCGTAAGGAGCCACAGTATTCTGCAAGAAAATATAAAGTGTTGTTTTAGTTAGCTCTTTTCATATCTAATTTGTGAATTTTGATAGCCTTTTCATCTGTTACAGTTTTGCTGGTTTGACTTTGGATTTTAATTGGCCTAAATCTATTGGTGTAAGGGGTCGGCTTTCCTTTCCCTTTTACTAAAGCTTCACTGATGGTGAGGTTTTCATATTCTTTATTGTTTTGACTTTCATTTTTCTGATTGTGTGTCCTCGCTTCTAACGCAATATTTTCCCTGGCAGTTAGTATTATTTTTGCTTTCTGTGTATTTATATCCTCCGGGTTCAATGAATGAGAATTTCCAAAAATTATATCCCTAGGTCTTAATTTCGTAGTTGAATGTTTGGTATCGTTATATAGGGCAGTTACTATGGAGAGCCCTTCGTATAAGGTTAGTTCTTCAAGTTTTCTCCTGTTTGACATGTACATTTCTAAAAGCGTGTTGTGGTATCTCTCGACAATGCCATTGCTGTTACTAGTACTGGCAAAGTGTATATCAATATTTTGATTTTGGAGAAAGGTTTTGAATTTTGAGCTTCTGAAAGATGTGGCTTGATCACATGTTATAGTTTTTGGTAGGCCGAAAATTTTAAAGTATTTTGTAATTACTTCGATCAGCTCATCCGCCGTTTCATTCTGGATTTTGAAAATTTGGGCAAATTTGGAAAATGCGTCAACAAGGGTAAGGAATTTTTCACCCTCCTTGACGTATACGTCAATGAAAATGTTCTCTAATGGTTTGTCGTATGCTCTTCGAGTTATTGGAATTTTGAAGGGACGTCGTTCGTATTTCGCGAACTTGCAGTCCTCACAATTTTTTGCGAATGATTTGATCTTCGTAATCATATCGGGGAAGAAAACTGACTGACGAATCTCCTCGTATGTGAGCTTCCAACTTCTGTGGTTAAAATTATGGCTCTTACGAATAAATTCCTCTTGATCAGTTTTAGAAATAAGATCAGGGAGTTTTAGATTGCAAAATTGTACTTTCATGCCTTTGAATTGATCTTTCATTATTTTAGAACACAATTGTGCAATCTCTAGGGGAGCGAATATACCATTGGATATGGTCGGGGAAAGATAACTTTTAAGAATGTTTCGGATTTCATCTTCGGAATATTCTCCACGGTTGAAAGTATGCCTGCTGTAACCTGAAAATATAGAATAAAATATGTGAGCCGATTTTCTAGGATCGTTTGACACATTAATTATCAGCTGATTCCTAAACTTGTTAATTATTTCTGGTCCATATATCGGGTCATTTTCATAAAGCTCGTTTTGCAAAACGGTTTGAATATTTAGTTCAGATTCGTCAGCTCGTGGTATCCGGGATAAACCATCGGCCACTACATTTTGTTTTCCTTTTTTGTAAACCAACTGGAAATCGAATTGCTCCAGGTATAGCCGTTGGCGAGTCACTCGTCCTGTAGCATCTGTTAACTTGATTTCCTTAGTAAGAGGCTCATGATCTGTGTATATGGTAAACTGCCTACCATACAGATATGGCCGGAACTTTTTAGCTGCAAAATAGATAGCTAACAGTTCCTTGGCGGTGGCAGAATATTTCTCTTCCGCCTTTGTCAATGTTCTTGATAGATAGGCAATGGGTTTTTCACCTCCATTCACTATCTGTGTGAGGACCGCCCCGATCGCAAAGTTTGACGCGTCCGTAGTCAAAACGAACGGCTCGTCAAAATTGGGGTAGTGCAATAAGAGATCCGAACTCATTATATTTTTCAATTCAGTAAAGGCTTTTTCATATTCCGGAGTAATTTCTATGGATTTGGTTTTTCGACGAAGCACACTTGTCATCGGCTTTGCGATTTTAGCAAAGTCGGGAATGAATCTTCTATAGTATGAAATTGTTCCAAGGAAGGATTTTAGTTCCTTCGGGGTTTTCGGAAGAGGCCAGTTTTTCACTGCTTCAACCTTCTTGAGATTAGGTTTAACCCCTTCCGTAGTAACCACGTGACCGAGGAATTCAACTTCTTTACGAAGGAATTCCGACTTGTCACACTGAACTCTAAGGTTTGCTTCCTATAGAGTTTTTAAAACCTTTTGAATGTCTTTCATGTGCTCTTCCAAAGAGCTGGAAAAAATTATGATGTCGTCCATATAGACGAAACATCTAATACCTAAATGTTTCCGTAATACCGAATCCATCAGGCGTTGGAATGTTGCGGGCGCATTCTTCAATCCGAACGGCATCCGCACAAATTCGTATTTCCCATGATCGACGTTAAACGCCGTTTTTGGGATGTCAGCTGGGTCTACCTCTATTTGGTGGAACCCGCTGGCCAGGTCGAGCACAGAGAAATACTGCGCATTTCCTAGACGATCCAAAATTTCGCTGATTTCCGGTATTGGATACCGATCAGACGGTGTGATTTTATTTAATTTTCTGTAATCTACCACTATGCGGTACTTTTTCGCACCTGAGTTGTCGACCTTCTTAGGTACGACCCAAATAGGAGAAGTCCAGGCAGATGAAGACTCTCTAATAATGCCTGTATCCAACATCTTTTGGATTTGTTCACTCACTATTTCTCTTAGATGGTACGGATATTTATATGTCTTTTGGTGTATTGGCTTGTTATCGGTGGTCTCTATTCTATGCTTTACTTGATGTGTAAAGGCAAGTTTTTGACCTTCCTGGAAGAAGATGCTTTTGAATGGCTGTAAGGTCTTTGCAAGAAGTTTGACCTCCCCTTTATTTAGATGATCCGCAGGGAAATTCAAATTCTCTTTTGGATTATCGGTTTTTATAAGAAAGTCTTTATTTTCGAATGGTTTCGACAATATAGGCTTCGGTAGGCCTTTTGAATGTACATGAACCATCGCACTATTATTCTTTGCCAAGTAAAGTCCCGGTTGGACTGAAACATTTGCAGTAATGTTAAGCTCATCTTCGATTAGAAACGTTCCATCTTGTAAAGTTGGAATCTTCATGAAAGTTTCGAAATTTTCGTGAAAATTCATGGAAGAAGGGAAATACCGGTAAAATTGGTACGTAGATTTCCCAATAATCAACTCGTGTTTATCTGTATTGATCACGGCTTTCAAGGCTGCTAAGTTTTCGTACCCTATGAGCCCGTCAAAAAATTTATGAAATTTAAACACATGAAATGGTAGTGCTCTGTTGACATCTTTCGGAAAAAGATTCGCGTGCACCACTTTATCCAAAATAAATTTTCCATTTTTGTTCGTGACGATGGCTGGCTGATCAGTCACTTTTGCGTTTGCCACATGTTCTGGATTCATATACGATTTGTTCGCACCTGTGTCTATCAAGAATTTTAAGATTCCCTTGTTAGATCGGTAGCGAATGTAAGGAATGAAATTGTTCAAGTTATTGTCTGGTCTTCCTCTCCTCTGTGAAAATTTACTTCGCGTGTATTTTGCACTTCGCACTCGGTCGCGTTATTGTCATCATCGTCATCATCATCATCACTATCCACGTCAACCTCGTTGGTGTTATGTTCCACGCGCGGTTTAAATTGCTGAATCGGTCGTTTGAATGCAGTTTTTGCGTTCGTTTCTTTGGCATATGCTCTGTAAGAGCTGTTGCTGTTGTTGTTATTATTATAGCCACCAGAACCACTGCTACTAGGGTTACTGTGCTGTTTGAAAATTTGTTTTGCGGGTTTCGTTCTACTTTCCGCGTTTTGATTAGTGCATACAGCCTGGTATGCCTCTTCTAAAGATTTTGGTTTCGATTGCCTGATAATGGAGGCCAGGGGCTCTCCGATGTTGTCCAAATATCGTGTGATTGTTATCACATCAACTACCTCTCGAGCCGATAACGGGTTCGAGGATAGATTGGCTTTTAGCCTAGTGTTAATTTCTTTGATTTCATTAAAGAATCTCAAATGATTCTTATCTCCTTTCTTCAAATGGAACATCGCCGACAAATTAGTGGCGAAGTCCTTCTGGTCCCCATATTGTTCGATGAGAACCGATTTGATACCGTGAATGGTATCGGGATCACCATTTGCGCATAATATCACGCGAGCGTCCCCTTTGATTTTATTTTTTATTGCCCGCAAATATATCGAGCTAAGCGAGTCGGGTTGCCCGTTCTCGCCTTTTATTTTAAACATTTCGTAAAGCTCGTTGACTTCCTTGAGCCAACTTGCCAATTCCTTTTTATTTCCGGAAAATTCCGACATATTTTTAATAGGGTCGGGGATGGCATATTTGTTGCCCTCCCTGGCCACTACCAATGCTCGGAGCTGTTCAAGCTCTGTTTTGAGTGCTTCAAGTTCACTGGCTCTTGTTTCCGGCATGATTGATAATAGAGTTTTAGATGTTGAAAAGTAATTCACTTACGGTTGTGTTTGCAGCATCCGGGTGATCCTTCGACGGCTGGTTACTCGTGCGGCGGGATCTTCCACTATTTTAACACCTCACGATCCCACTTCTGACACCACTTATGGGAATCGTGATATGCAAACACTTTTAAAAACTAACTACTTTCAACAATTTATTCACTTATCACTAATCACACGGCACCACCGGTGCTCCACAAGAACTGTACAGCGAAAAAGAGAGCGAGCCATGCGCTCGCGGCCCTCTTATGACCGCATACTGCTGACGCTGCACGCTCCACGTTGTCGACCGTAGGTTGGCGGACCCGAGTGGCGTGATGTACCAAACGGTTCCGTAACGCTAAAAATCTAGAAATCTTAAAAAATCTAAAAATTTAAAATATAGAAATCTAGAAATCTGAGAATTTAGAAAAATAGAGATCTAAAAATCTAAGAATGTAAAAATCTAGAAATCTAAAAATCTTAAAATCTAGTCATCTAAAATCTAAAAATTTAAAAATCTAAAAAACCAAAAATCCGGAGATCTAAAAATCTAATAATCTAAAAATCTAATAATCTGAAAATTCAAAAAATCAGAATTGAAAAAATCAAAAAATCAAAAACTCTAAAAATCTAAAAAAGTCAAAATATCTAAAAATTTAAAAATCTAGAAATCTAAAAATCTAAAGATCTAGAAACATAGAAATCAAACAATCAAAAAATCTAAAATCCTAATATTCAAAAATCTAAATATAAAAATCTAAAAATCTAAAAATGTAGAGATCTAAAACTTCAATAAACATATTCTTTTTCGACAGCTATCAACGTGACGGCAATTGGAAGGCTGAAGTTCATTCATAACAATTAGTATCATATTTTCTAGTAATAGTAATAGTAATACAGTCAACTCTCCCAAACTCGATGATCTGTAGCTCGATATTTTCCGTAGCTCGATGAATTTCATGGCACCTTCGATTGATTTTACAAGCATTCTCCACTCCATAACTCGGTACCTCCCTAACTCGACGGTCCCACGGATATCGAGCTAGAGAGAGTTGACTGTAGTAATAGTAATAGTAATAGTAATAGTAATAGTAATAGTAATAGTAATAGTAATAGTAATAGTAATAGTAATAGTAATAGTAATAGTAATAGTAATAGTAATAGTAATAGTAATAGTAATAGTAATAGTAATAGTAATAGTAATAGTAATAGTAATAGTAATAGTAATAGTAATAGTAATAGTAATAGTAATAGTAATAGTAATAGTAATAGTAATAGTAATAGTAATAGTAATAGTAATAATAATAACAATAGTAAACATAACATGCGCCAATAACACCGGCTGAGTGTATCCTATGGCTCACCTCCCCTACTAATACATTCCTAAATTCCCGAGACATTTATGAGAGGTCGTAGAGTTCTCTGCATCTCTCTTAAGTAAATGTCGAACTAACATTCCTTCCCTTTCCTTAGCAGTTGCAAGGACGTGGCCAGGACAATTCTTAACTGTTGGAGAAAGCATGCCTTCATCTAAGAGATATTACCAATCATCAGCAACGGATGAGGGCTAGTTTTTGACTTAACAGTTCTGAATTCGTACCACCTACGATGCAACTTGCTCAATGCTAATGCTAATGCTGGTGATGTTTTGCACTATTTTTTCTATGCGACTTTTTTTGTGCGGTCCCTATGCCCCGCACAAAAAAAAGGTTTGCCTGTACTTCAATGAGTACTGAAAAGCGGAACGATAATTCTAAAAAGGGTACATAAAGACGTAGTATGTATTAACTTCATGTAACTTAGCGCCATACGCAAACAGCGATGTTGGATTCATACCAGAAGCAAAGTATGAGTAAGGCCATTGAATGCAAGAACTTCCATACTCCAAATAATAATAGTTCAAGTAGTTTACAACATATAAAATTCAAAGTATCAAGCTGATTCTTGAATTCTGTGCGAGGACCACTGACTTCCCGTGCTATCAATATGTAGTGGTCAGCAGTATGAAATGTTCTATGGCAAAACATACTCTATATGTATACTCTTTATGTTTTTGCCCTAAGGTATCAGTATATGGGTTGAGCCTATTTTAGAAGCGGCGTAAAACTTATTCACTTCAGATCAGATCAGAGAGTCCTGAAGAGATTTCCGCGAGAGCTCCCTAATATGCTGCTTCTTGATCGTGAAAGCTGGAATGCGATATTTCAAAACTAGAATGAGACGGCCAGTTTTAGTCTTGGATTTCCGAGTGCGGCCGAAAGGTTTTCGGGAACAACTTACTCTTACTCGCATATTCTACTCCTGATTGCATAAAACGGTTGAAGTGCATAATTTACTTGTCCCGTCTCGAATATTAAATGTATGGTAGTTATAATGTTAATTGTTTTTCCCACACTTCGCTTTACCAGATGCACGCAACTTGTATGCAGCAAATTGTTTCGATGACTCGAAATCATGATAAATTGATTGAAGTAGGTGATTATAATCTGCCAAATTTATGCTGGCAATATGACGGGGACATGAACTGTTTTTTGCCAATAAATGCGTCTACTGAGCCGGAGTTGGCTTTAGTTGAATCTATGACTGCAGCACCAAAGTCTTTCGGTAATGACAATGGCAGGCTACTCGACCTGGTTTTTTACTAGTAGTGTAGCAAGCGGCATCACAACGTCGATCCAATTTTTTAAACAGGAGTTTCTTCTTAGGTTACCCTTAATATCCTCCGTCGCCGTGTGTTGAAATGAAAGACTATTACACGTGATTATTAACGATCATCGATTCGCTTCATTGTAAGGAAATTTTCTCGATAGTTTTCTCAGGTACTCTCTGAATCATCCTCCGCCGCGTATTGAATAATTTATTTTCGAGATCTCGATTTGTCGAGTGGTTCAGGGTACACTTTTATAGAAATCCATGTAAGTGATGGATTTCTATAGTACAATCACAGAAAACTACTACGAAGTTTACCCCAGCCCAAATTTTAATTTTATTGAAACATCTTATGAAATAAGAACAAACGATTCTGAGGTACAGGGTCTTTCAGATTGAACGCTCACGCAGGAAATTTCAATCACTTCTACAAAAGTGAACCAATTTTTATCGGTGTGACCACCCCATTTTTCGATAACGCGTTTTAAAGGGGAACAAAATTCTTCATGCACAACTCTAACATTACGACTTCGAAACTGTTGAAAATCCGAGTTATTTCTTCTTCAAGTTCCTCCAAATTTTGTGGCTTATTAACATAGCAACGGTCCATCACGTACCCTCAGAGGAAGTAATCGACGACGAGAAATGTTGAAATTCTTACCATAAGAGGACAAAGTTTCATTAAGGCTTCGGTTGCTCGAGTAATACGATTTCGATTCTTTTTTGCGCGAGCGTTTAATTTCAAAGACCCTGTAAAACACGTTGTGAAGACATGCCACGAAAAATATGCACTTATCTATGAGAAATATATTGTCAAATATTTGTACCTACTTTTAGATTCACTAATAATGTAAGGTCAAACTAAAATATTAGTTTCATATGATTTGAGTTCTCATATCATCAAAAGTCAGATCATTTTTTTTTTGTTAGAACTTTTTTCATGGATTTGCTGACTTAACATAATTCTAACGCTTCCATTCAAAACCTGAGGAATGACTCAATGAACAGTTTAAACCAGACAACCGACTTTTGTTTGAAATATATAAACTATTATGAATACATCCATACATCCAGTCATCAATAAAATAGGTCATATGATAGTTACAAACAGTGTTGTCCCATTTTCATCTGTACCAGAGGGGTTAAAAATCTTCCTCATCTGTACTTTTTCTTCCAAAAATCTGTACCATCGGAAATATTCGTTGTAGACAAAATTTATTTTATCAGAACGAAAAAATACTCATTCATTTACTACAAAAACATTTACATTTGCAAGTCATTCGTGTGTTTGATGATGCTTATAAATAATTGAATCTAGATTGTATACTATTATTTATTAAAATTTTCGAGCTGCCACCACGATATTTTGAGCCGATTTCAAAGGATATTTTTAATCTGATTATACGCTGGACAGTTGCCGAGGAGTGAGGGATAGTGAGAACGTTACAAACAAGGCATCGAAGCACTGAAAATGTGAGCGAACCATCAATTTTTTTAGACATTTAATTTTTGTCCATCAATCTTGCATATGCTCGTTTTCTGAAACTGTGATTTTTTTACCGAGTAATTTTAGCTTTAGGGTGCGGAATTCATTCTCCAGATCTTGTATAGTCACATCCCTGATCCCTGGAAACGCCTTCAGCACAATGAATTTCATCCTTATGAAACTGATGAATTATTGCATTGTAAATGCTTTCATGATCAGCAGTATCGAGCGATACTGCGATATAAAAGTCACCATGTACCTTAATGTTGCTTTGTTCAAATGTAAGTAATTTCACTAATTACAAGTCTGTACCAATCTGTACTTTTAGACGAAAATCTGTACCCTGTTCCGTACAGAATCTGTACCAAAAAATAACGAAAACTATGTACTTTTCCAGATAAATCTGTACGTATGGCAACACTGGTTACAAATTTTGACGTGGGCAGCATCCATGCTCGAAGTATATAAAAAAGAGTGAGTCGGGCAACGATCAGTTAATTTGGCGTGGAATTTATCGAAATAATCTTGAAAAAGGAATGATTGCCGAAACAGGAGCGTGGAATTATTCTTTTTGAAATTGTCGCAACAGCTTGGATTCAGTAATTATGACATAAATTTTCGCACATCCGTTTATATTTTCAAACAACTGAGTGACTCACTGTTGAAGCCCTTGACAAGGTTCAGAAAGGCTTATCAGCATCGGTCGCCCATTTGCATGAGTAAATTATTAATCAATCCCAATTTTCGCTCGATGGCTTATCACGCAAACCATGATAATATTCTCACTTCCAATTGAAGCGGCTCCCTCCTTTCGTTCGATCAGATTTCATCGTTAACAAGCATTCAATTCGTTGTTGAATGACCATTCCGATAATAATTGGGTTAGCTATAATTCAATCACGCTGATGTTTGATGCCTTATTATGACAAGTTGACCTTGTAGTGATACTCTGTTCGAAGATGAAGTCATCCTTCCAGTTCCAAACGATGTTTCGTTAGAATGGTGCGAAAAGAGGAAACAACAATCACTTTTTGACGATCATTTTTTTAGACAGGGGTTAAATCAATTATGTCTTCTTATATGCGAAATATGTTGCAAGGTGGGCAACTAGTAACAATTCGAATATGATAATTCGTTTACAATAAATGAAAATAAGAAAAAGTTGGAATCATTTAGAACTTACCAGAACAATCAATCACACGAAACCTGCTATTCCATTTGTCGTTCGTTGCACGAATTTCTTCGAAGGAATATCTTATCACACTTTGTCAAGAAAACAATTCCCTCAACTACGTTTTTTTTTCTTTCCTCGCTGGCTTAAAACATCGAAGTACACCTCTTGCACTTAAGTATCATCAACGCGGAGATCACCCACAGATAGTGCCACAACTTCTCGATACATTATGAATCATATGTTTCACGGACGCCAACAACAACCAACTCCAACAAGCGCTCGTGCCGCTGAACTTGAATGGAACCCAGGCGGGTCTCACTGATCTGCAAAAAGAGGTGAAAACGAAACATTATTGCTTGCTCTCGCACATATATGTCTGAACATGTGTTTTGTGAAAAAAGCAATATTACGCCCATCAAATCGATAGGGCAGAGGAGAGGCGTTTCGATCTCTAAGCTCTAAGATCTCTAAGAGCGGCGATAAAGGAGTGAACCAACATGTTGAGATCTATCAATCAAAATTGGGATTCCAAACAAACTTTATTCTAATAGCGTTTCCACGCAATCCGATAGTTTTGAAAAAAATGAATAATGGAATCCGCAAATCACTTCCCGAGTGGCTCTTATAATGTCATGCTTTCCTGGTTCTCTAGTCTCTCTCGACAGCATCATATTAGAATAAATGAGCAGATGAATACCCTACTCTGAGTGCTTTATTCTTAAGCTTCAACGGCATAACATTCCTGAAAGTACCGACTATTTCCAGACGAAGGTGACGCAAGCAGCAAATAATCCGACGTCGTTAGAACTCGACGCCACTTCATCCTCATCTCAATCATGAATACCGACATTATCAACAAAATATACAATATGTGAATGTTGCTAGTTCTCATCGGTTTGGAAGCTACAAAATGCTCATACGGAGAACAATCAAATAAACGCTCAAGATGCCTTGCATTAGCGAAGTTCGCCAAAAATGGGAGCTTATTGTGGAAGTCCATGAAGTTCTCGTTGACCTGTACCAATCAAAAGTGACCCATGCCGTGCTCCGCCTTTTAAAGTAGCGTATAGCCACCGCTTTTTTAGTTCAATTACGAACGCGCATTTTTTTTTTGTTGTTGTCACTTTTCGGATTCATGCTTCATGATTAGTGAAGGCTGAGAGATCGCGGAAGCAAAGATTTCAAGAAGAAACCCAGGTGACAAGTGACTTGTCATAACTTCCTAGTCTCACAATCTGCTGATTTACTTTTATTCGGAAATTGAGTAACAATTAGGTGATCAGTAAAAACTCATGTTCGAATGTGCACTGAAATCAGATATATTGAAGTATTCCAATCGAAATATAGGAGACGGATCATTTTGTGGTGTACAATTGTCAATTTGCAAAACTTGTTTAACATTAAGTAACACATTTCAGGGCGAATCTAGTCTTTTCGAAGACAAGAGAAAATAATTTTAACCGTTTTAGGATACCCTGATACGCACACCGATATGCAAGGTACGTTTCAAAATTTGTAATTTTTTTATGGGACTGTGAAATCAGTTATTCTTTTTCGAAAATGCAACGCCATTTAGAGCAACATGATTCATCAATAATGTTCAGATTTACAATGATTTTGTTTTATCAAAATGACTGTCACAAGTCAGAATTCCAGGGAGCCTTTGCACAATGGAAAAGCGCTAGCAGCATATATATATATATATATATATATATATATATATATATATATATATATATATACATATATATATATATATATATATATATATACATATATATTATATATATTATATATATATATATATATGTATATATATATATATATATATATATATATATATATATATATATATATATATATATATATATATACATATATATTATATATATATATATATATATATATATATATATATATATATATATATATATATATATATATATCTTCTTCTATATATAAAGGGTGTGTCACATCAAATTGCATCACGGAAAAAACGCTGTAGAAATTCGCCCAGTAGACCGATCCTTTTGAAAATTTTAGACAGTAAAATAAAAACTATTAAACAACTTTTGGCATTTTCTTTTTATTCATACTTCGAGCCCAGGCCCGTATGCTCGCACCTTCCTCTTTACCCCGTCCATAAGGTTCTGTACAACGTCAGGTTGTAGTTTTTTTTTAACAGAAATCCATTTTCTCTTGAAGTCCGCCTCCGAATTAACAACTTTTGAGTTCTTCCGGAGGGCCTGCTTCATAATCGCCCAATATTTCTCTATTGGGCGAAGCTCCGGCGCGTTGGGCGGGTTCATTTCCTTTGGCACGAAGGTGACCCCGTTGGCTTCGTACCACTCCAACACGTCCTTTGAATAGTGGCACGAAGCGAGATCCGGCCAGAAGATGGTCGGGTCCTCGTGCTGCTTTAATAGTGGTAGTAAGCGCTTCTGTAGGCACTCCTTAAGGTAAACCTGCCCGTTTACCGTGCCGGTCATCACGAAGGGGGCGGAGCTTCCGCAAGAGCAGATCGCTTGCCACACCATGTACTTTTTGGCAAACTTGGATAGTTTCTGCTTGCGAATCTCCTCCGGAACGCTGAATTTGTCCTCTGCGGAGAAGAACAACAGGCCCGGCAGCTGACGAAAGTCCGCTTTGACGTAGGTTTCGTCGTCCATTACAAGGCAATGCGACTTCGTCAGCATTTCGGTGTACAGCTTCCGGGCTCGCGTCTTCCCCACCATGTTTTGCTTTTCGTCGCGGTTAGGAGCCTTTTGAACCTTGTATATACGCAGGCCCTCCCGCTGCTTGGTCCGCTGGACGAATGAACTTGACAAATTCAGCTTATTGGCGACATCCCAGCATCTTACCGATGTCCCGATGTGACAACTCCGGATTCTCGAAATGAGTGCACAGGATTAATTCACGACGCTCTTTTTCGTTTGACGACATTTTTCCAAATTTACGAAAAATTGACAGTGAAGCATGGCCAACGTGATCTATACACTCTTATCTGATTATAAGCGAATACTGAAGATATAATTCCTAAAAATTGAATTTCTACAGCGTTTTTTCCGTGATGCAATTTGATGTGACACACCCTTTATATATAAAAATCTCGTGTCACGGTGTTTGTTACCGAACTCCTCCGAAACGGATCGACCGATTTTGATGGAATTATACTCAAAATACTTGGTAGGTATGAGAATAGGTTGTAAACTATATATGATACCGGTAGGATACGGTAACCATACATTTAATACCGAATAGGGTGGCTCTATGCAGAAAAAAAGATCTGGATATTTTTTTTCAAAAATTTGACTTCATACCATACATATAACCTTGAATTTTGACCCCAATTCCCTATTTTTAATTGCGATTTTATTATTTTTGTGTCAAAAATATTCTAATAATTTAACCGTTGTTCGTTTTTTCAACAGAACGAATTCATTTAAGTTGTTCAATTACTGATGGCGTAACGCCCGCTTCATTGAACATCCGCAAATACACAAGTAACATCAATTCATCTAAAGCAGGGAGCATCTCCGACGAGCTGGAAGCCTTTTTGAATGAGCACAATGAGTTATCGAAATTCTTCAAATCACATTTGCTCGGATTACAAAATGACAATCACGCTATTGCCATCAACCCTGATAAAACATCAGCTGGAGAGCACGTGTGTAGATCCAAAGCACAAACGCTGCTGGAAACATGATAGCACGGTGACACGAGAAATTTAATGCGAAGAAAAAACAATAATCTGGAATTGCGTTCATACGACCCTCGCTATGTTCTTCTTCAATGGCACTAACGTTCCCAAGGTTTGCCTTCTCAACGTAGTACTACTTGCGTCATTTTTATTAGTAAATAGTTGAGATTTCTATGACGAACAATACGCCGTGAATGTATTCTGGAGTGGCAAGCTCAAGAATACGCGTGACTACAGTGCAAGTCAGAAGGGTTTCTTTAACGAAAAATCTCTTGCATAAACATCAGACCAACGAGACCCCGTCACAGATACTTAATTCATTATGAGCGTCAATTCTCATTTTTATTTAATATTTATGAACATGCGACGAAACCAACAGAGGGCGCGCTCGAAGGATTTTTATGTTTATCATATGGTGATTTGACATGGTCAAGAAAAGCCAATTCAAGATATCGTAAGCTGTGCCAACAATTTATGGTCGACATATACGCGAAGGTAGAGATTGAACGACTGCAACACAATCAACAAAAGCGGTGCGAGGAATAATACATTCACTTGCGAGACACTATCATGAGCAACGCCGACACAGCTTTAGTTATAGCCAGGCCAAAGCGCAATGCATTGTCATGACATTGCGCGTGTGTTCAAACACAAAATGAAGTTCGATCGTATTCGTCCCCACATATTGTTGGTTGTATTCTGTTGAATGGAAAAAGCGCAATTTTGCATTCTGTTCAAGCTCAAGTCCAATCGAGCTGAGCAAATGTGACAACCTTGCCACGCAATTCGACGTAAACAACATTGGTCTCCATGTTCCATTTCTATGAAGCAAAAATAGTAATGGTTTTTCGGGTGGAATAAACACGCAAAATTTAGCATTCAAACACATTCAAAACAAATTTAGCATCCAAACGAAATCGAATAATAATTTTCATTCAAATTTCAACAATTTAGAATTATTTCAGGAATTATGCCGATCAGATAGAGAGTAAATTGAACCACAAATACGGATGACTTATTTTGACCATTGTTTCTCGACAAGGCGAACGAATTTAAGAGTGTAAAAGTCGATTTCGATTGAATTGTAAAATCTGATCACTCATATGCATATATGAATATTGAGTTCTACAAATCGGTGAAGAGTAATAAAAACATCCAGGAATAAAGGAAACAATATGGCTGTGTTTCAAACTTAGATTACCGATGTGAATACTCCTCGATTGAATGACAACGATAAAATAACGCGATTCCAAACAGGCCGATTAATCAGCTCCATTGAAGTTAGCTGGCGTATCGCTGTTTTCCAATTTATGAACGAGACCAAGCTGTTATAAACTAAGCCATGTTGAAAATCACATGCTCGTATTTTCTAACAAGGAGACACCAATAAATATAGATTTTCTATATTTCATTTTTTATACTTTACGACGAACTTATAATCCTTTTTTCAGTTGACGTTTAACTTTTAAGAGATCAAACATGTCAGTTACGTTAATGAAATACACCAAGAAACATCATATAACCTTTCGTTCAAATCATTTAATTCGTTTTTTTATCGGTCACATTCGATTTATTTTAAAGATCGTTAAAATATTCAAATTTGCCAAATTTGGTATTTTCTTGATTCGAATATTAATCAAGAAAATACCAAATTTGGCATGCGTAGGTTTTAGAGTGTGCTCCCGTGGCCGAGTGGTTAGCGTCATAACTAACATGCCGGGTGTTCGGGTTCGATTCCCGTTCTGGTCGGGGGAATTTTTCGTCAAAGAAATTTCCTCCGACTTGCACTGTGATCACGCGTATTCTAGAGCTTGCCACTCAGAATGCATTCAAGGCGTGTTATTTGGCATAGAAATCTCAACTAAATACTAATAAAAATGACGCAAGTAATACTACGTTGAGACGGCGAAGTTCCTCTAGGAACGTTAGTGCCATTGAAGAAGAAGATGGTTTTAGAGGACACAGAACGTTTTTATGGCGAATAGACACTCCTCCCGTCACTCTGCGAGGGGAGGAGGGCTGCCATACAAATGAAGCATACATTTCCGCATAATTCAAGAACTAATCAAGCAAACGGAACTTAATTTGACATGTGGAGGGTTTATGGGGAAGAAACATTTCCAAATGGTTCAACACTCCTCCACCCCTCTCTAAGGGTTTTTTTTTCTGTATTATAGTGACTTTCAACTCTTCTGGCTGGTTCGTCACTTTTACCTTCCATTTTGGAAGAATGTCGGGAGTGAGAATTGAACTCGTGATCTTGAGCGTGAGAAGTATGGATGTTACCTCCACGCCAGATCGGCTCCCTCTCTAAGGGGGTCTCCCATACAAATGAAACACAAATTTCTACATAACTCGAGAACTAATCAAGCAAACGAAACCAAATTTAGCATGTGGAGGTTTTAGGATGCAATAAATGTTTCTATGTTGGTTCGACGCTCCTCCCCCCTCTTTTAGGGTGGGCTGCCATACAAATGAAAAACAAATTTCTGCATAACTCGAAAACTAATCAAGCAAATAGAGCCAAATTTGGCATGTGAAGATTTTAGGGGGCACGAAACGTTTCTATGGTGAATGGACACTCCTCCCACCCCTCTCAGGGAAAAAGAGGTATGTCTTTGTTCTATCATATTTTCTGTATCAAACATTTATTCCATGTAACGGAGAAACATGTTATTTGCGAGTGGTTGAAAAATCGTGAACGAGAATTGTGTCTGAAAATAGTCTAATATTATAATGATGAGTTTTGGTAGAAGTACTAGGAATTTTTTAGTGAAAGGTAAATTCAACGGGGTCGATTAGAAGATCAATCAATGAACAGTTCTGCGATTGAACTCTTGAACTTGCGCTTAGTAAGAAAACGTAACGTGAATATTTGAAGGTATTGATAACAAAAAACAAATTTTGGGCGGGACGAAGTTTGCCGGGTCAGCTATATAATATGCGTTAGAAAACTCTTAAAAATCGTTACATTTTTCGTAGAGTGACCCCCCTATATAGAAATCAAAGATATAGTCCTATGTCAAAAAAAAACAAAAGCAATCTGCATAGTGGCATACCATTCCGAGTCTTTATCATTGTATAATCCGAGTCCCATCTGTGGTTTGTTTCCAAAGCAATTTTCGGGTTATTGAAACAAGTTTCTGGTCAATAAGAAACAAACATAACACGTAGACTTTTATCTTTCGTCGACTGTCGTATCACTTCATTCAGCCGGCAAAATGACTCAACGCTTAAACCTTCTACGTAACGCCCTCGTTTTTGAAACCTTGAACTTACCCCAGTACAGAAATGAAATACGTAGTCCATCAAAATATTGCCTATCCACGGATCAACGAAAAACATATTTATGTACGACAAAATACCAGGATAAGATTGGTTGTATGTTCATACAAAGGCAATTTTGGCGTCTTGATAAAAACAGAAGTAACAATGAATTTCACTCCAACCAAGTACAACAATAGAAATCAATTTACATTCTTTTCATGTTTGCATCACTGGAGAACTTGCTTTTCGAACATCTGTCTTCTCTGAAAATCGACGACCTTAACTTCTTACTGCTTCGCAATGTCAAGATAAATCACGTCCTACGAACTCGGTCATAGATAGATCTGGGTCTTGGTTGGGCAACCATGTGCGAATTTGCATGTTTTCGATAAACGCAACCGGTGAACAGCACTAACGCCTCAAGCGCGACATCACACAATTTATTCCTTGTCTTGTAAAAATTTGGCAAGGGTACACCTAATGCGAGCCGGTGAAAATGCAAATCGCGTTTGTAACATAAACGCGATGATTCGGTTGCCACAAAATGTTACGAATTCCGATGGACGATGATTTTCACAGCAAAACCCAACGTGTCACGGATCAACGCGTGAGTAAACAAATCGCATCTTGTTGGACACAGAGCAGAACCGGCTCTGAGAAAACCTCGACTTTTTGACGCGAACAACAAATGAGAGTTTGTCAGCTGTTCGATTACGTTGTCCACAATCAAATTTACTAACAATTGGGTTCGTTTCATTGAAACTGAATGAAAAGAAAATTAAAATGACATCATCCTCACCATTCGTTGACTGTTTATCGGTGGATAGCACAATGTTTACAAAGCTTCCATGAAGGATTCTAAATCGAAGCAGTCCGAAGTCAACAGCAGCAGTTCACTGTATCCTTATCAATTTGTCTCGGAACAACACCAAAAGGAACACTTCCGTGTTGCAAAATTCAATCAACGAACACTTAATGACTCCCACTGCACTGCTGCTACTTTATTACTATTTACAATATAGCCCCCGTCGAATCAATTCACTACCACTCGCGATACATGACACCATCGAGCGAAAAGACAAAACACCAAAGCGCACAGCATAACAGATTTTCCTTCTTGTTCTGTGTGTTCCACCTTCAGAATCCATAAAAACAACGCGACAACATTCTTTCACTTTTCGCCAAAAACTAGCCGCCACTCGGTTCCACACGCGACCGCTTATTTATATTTACCCCGATTTGATTGAGCGGTTTTTATTGCCTATCTCTTCTCCTGCCCTGCTTTGCTATCACTTTGTATTGCATCTTTGCATATGTACCACCTTCCTTCCGCTTTCGCTATGTATCAGCTCTGTATATAAAACAAAACCACACCGCAGGCACCGGAGAGACAGGCACAAAAACACGTCCGCACAGCACAAAGAACGACTCGGTTATGCACGAACGTTGACAGACGAACAGCTGGTCAGGTCCGCAGCGGGCAATTCGCGTTGACGGCGGAATGGTGTCGACATCTGGATACGATATTAGTTTGTATGAGGTCAACTATTCTCTATCAGATTAGTCGACCCTAAGGCAGTTTTAAATTGCTAAAATTTGAATGAAATTTTTTTCTTTGCGTTATTTGCCTTCTATAAGTACGCTGTTCTGACCCCAATTTAAACTTTTTTTTTTTTTCTGTATTATAGTGACTTTCAACGCTTCTGGCTGGTTCGTCACTTTTACCTTCCATTTTGGAAGAATGTCGGGAGTGAGAATTGAACTCGTGATCTTGAGCGTGAGAAGTATGGATGTTACCTCCACACCAGATCGGCTCCCCAATTTAAACTATTTTCTATCAATTTTCAGATATTCTCACCAAAACTTACCATTATAATACAAAATTATCTTTAAACACAATTTGTGTATGATATTTTTTTACTACTTGCAAGCAAAAATGATTTTAGTTTACCTAGAGTACTAATTTGGTTTGGTAAAAATAATTTTCATTCATAATTAAATTTTATAAAGCACGTTTATGTCTTTTGCAAACCCATATTGTCATGCCTGCTCCCCCATTTCGTAATACGAAGCTCAATGCCGTCAACGCGGATGCCATGTAAGAAGGTCTAACAATTCACTCACGTACTCACCCACACTGTTACAGTGAAAACGTCACATCGTTCGTTTTCCTCTGGAACTTTGGAACCAGTGTCGTGTACATAGGTGATCTTAGGTGATCTTTCTAATAAAATTGCGAAAAATACTGTATCATTTACAGTATCGAGGAAAATCTGGAAAAATCTAATCGATGTTGAAAAATAATCTGCCAGTTCCCTGGGAATTGAAAAATACATTCATGCGAAAGAGTATATTTTAATGTTTTCTAGCCATATAACACAGCGACCGAATACATTTGATTTTGTAATTTTTCAATCAAGTGTAAATAGCAGGAAAGCTTCTGAAGATTATTCTTCCACATCAGTACAATATTTTCGTATCCAATATTGTATGCGCGCGCAACGAAAAATGTTTCGCATCGCGAAAATTCTATAATTTTCGATCAATTATTGCTCAGTCGCCGAAAGTTTCAAACTCAGAGAGTTCATTCGCCTCTAGTTTGCCTTCCAAATTGCCATCGTAAACCACACCTTCTCTCGATTCAATCACACACAAAAAGCATACTTAAGCGATATTCTGGTGGTGAAACGCATTCATTTTTCGTGAGGGCATCGACAAGACTACATCGTTATTGAAAGAGCTGAACGTGCTGGACGAGCTGGACGACGAGGGATCAAGAGATTCATTATCTGACCTGACCTTAAACGCAATCAGTTAGTTTTGAACTTTGAGGGAGCGCAGAAAAGCCGATCCGTCAGAAGAAGAGAAGACGACCGAGAAAGTATTAGCACCGAAAAACGGTTCCGTTTGAGACATCGAAGCAGTCGACACACACACACATATACGTGCGGAACTTCCTTCGTATAAATGCCATCCAGCATCGAGAAGATTCCGGAAGAATATTATCGTTGCTTAAAAATAATCTGCCAGTCCCCCTGGGAATTAAAAAATACATTCATGCGAAAGAGTTTATTTTAATGTTTTCTAACCATATAACACTGCGACCAAATACATTTGGTTTTGTGATTTTTTCAATCAAGTGCAATTAGCAGGAAAGCTTCTGAAGATTATTCTTCCTCATCAGTAGGATATTTTCGTATCCAATATTGGATACATAAAACCTTGTACCTTCAACGTAACGCTCTCGTTTTCGAAGTCCCACAAATATTCATTTATTCATTCATTCAGAATGGATTCAGATTCAACTTCAAACAAAAGATCACTGAATCAACGATAATCCTACGTCACCATTGCGGTTATACCATAGATATAACCCATTTCCTGTTTTTCGTGATCCATCCGTAACAGACGGAACGCGAAACACGAGAAAACTCGTGAGGAGTTCGTAACAGATGAAACGCGAAATACGAGACAACTCGTGAGCAGTCCTTAATATGTTAAGCCATTCAGTACGATTCGAATAAATGGCAACCGTGTCTGTCGTCGTTCCCTTGCTGCAGCCGCAACCGGAATTGGCCGGAATCATCCACAGTTTCTCCTCCCGATGGATGTAGACATCGTTGAATAGCATCAAGTAGCCACCGTTACAGTCGAATTGCGTTATGCCTCCTTCGAATCAAAAAGACAGTAAGACGAGTGAACCGTCTACCCAATAAGTACTCGTGAAACTTCGTTACTCCGTATTTCAGTAAGCTTGCTTTGTCGGGGTGAGGGATCTTGATGCATGCTGGATTGCCTTCTAGTGTCCATTAGGAATTCGAAGAAGGTAACTGCACCGATGCTAGTGTTTAAAGCATCTATTTCCAGGCTCATGAATGTTGCACAGAAAGCCACCCAAGATTTTTTTTTTATCCCATTTATTTATTTATCAGGCTCATTAGCATTTTATCTGTAACAGAGCCGGGTTTTTATCGTGTACATGTACATATGTTTATGTTTCTATAAATTGTAAATTACACAGTAGAAGTAGTAGCCATTTAAGCGTTAGGTTTTCTGTTCCATTACATTATGCTAAATTACACTGTAGTAGCCATTAAGGCGTAAGGGTATTCTATCTGTTCTTCCATTGTTCAGCAGACCGGACAGCGGAGACAGTTGATATTGATCATTGTTGGGTTATTTATAGAACAGCAGCCCGATGTTTCATGCAGAGCAGAGCAGTTGTATGGATGAATCGATCTTTGTTCCACCGTGGATCGATCTCCATAGCTGATGATGGTTGCGTGGACGTAGTTATTCTATAACAACACAAAGATGGTCAATTGAGGGCCCTGAGTTTGAACTCACGATCGATCGCTTAGTAAGCGAACGCGTAACCAAGTGGCTACGAAGACCCCCTAGAACCACCCAAGATTGATCGTCACAAATCAATGTAACGGGACGGTCTTCATACGTGATACCATTCTCCGGGTCAGAGCAGAACATACTGATGTCGGGAGAAGCTCTAAGACCCCCCGCATACTGCAGACTTTCTGTCAACCAACAGTTTAGTCGGGTCGGCCTTCTGGTGCAAAAATCGGCCCAACTGAATCGGCGTAATGTGCGCACATGCATACCTCTCCGTACTGATTAAGAAGCCGACCAAACTATCGGCCGACAAATCAGTCTGCAGTCTGCGGGGGCTCTAATACTTGTTCTGGGATAGTTGCTTGAGAATCGTCCATCCGCGAAGAAGCTTAATCATTTGTTCTGGATTGCCTTGGGTTCAATTCTGGAGCATTCAAGAGCTTAACAAAAAATATTTATATTACTTTTGTACTGAAATTGGAAATTCTATGTGACCAAACTCTAAATGGTACAAAATTTAAGTTCTCTCTCAAAATTCCAAATGGCTGAAAAAGCCGTTTGGCATTTGAATAATATAGAATTTTATTAATTTATTTGTTTACTAGCTGACCTGACGAACATCGTCCCGCCCAAAATAGATTTTTTGATTTGAATACTTTCAAACATCTACGTTTTCTTACTAAGTGAACGTTAGTGAGTACAGTCACTGAACTCTTCGTTGATTGATTACTCTTTGACCCTTTACAATTTCCTTTTACTAGAAATTGTCTAGTACTTCTACAAAAATTCGTCCTTATAATATAAACATATTTTCAGACACAATTCTCGTTTAAGATTCTTCAAGCATTTGGAAAAAAACATGTTTCTCCGTTGCATGGAATACATGTTTGATACAGAGAATATTACAAAATAAAGACAGCTCAGATCGGACCATTCCTACCTCGGGTTTACGGCACACCAACACATTTGGTCTTCCATTTTTGTTTATATAGATAGAAGATATAGGAATGCGTTATTCCGTCTGAAAATCCTTTTCCACTTTCGAACAAAAATCAATTTCGTTAGCGCCAACTTCAAATGGATGACAACGCTTAGCTAATTGTAGAACATATGGGAATTCAATTTTCCGATTTTTCTCTCCGCTATATTGATCTACGGGAAGAGACGAATTCATGAAATATAGATAACTCAAATTGAACCATTCCTTCCTCGGGTTTTGCGCTAATCAACACATTTGGCCTTCCATTTTTATTTATAGATATAAGATACGGAAATGCGTTATTTCGCCCGAAAATCCATTTCCACTTACGAACAAAGATCAATTTCGATAGCGCAAATATCGAATGAACTAACAACGCGTATTATGATGTAATTTTCGAACATGTGGGAATTCAATTTTCCGAATTTTCCGACTTTTCTTCAGAGTTTTCCGAAAATTTTCCGGTTTTTCTCTCCACTATATTGATCTGCGGGAAGAGACGAATACAACAAAATGAAGAAGGCTAAAATCGGGCCATCCCTTCTTCGGGTTTTCCGCTTACCAACAGATTTTGCCTTACATTTTTATTCATATAGATTTATTTACAATGAGGCTACATCCCATGAAGAGATTGGATTTCATGCTCAACATTGTTCTACCAATCAATCCGATCCATAGATGCAGTTCTCCATCTCCCGGCCGCACTGACTCATACCATGTTCTACTCCATCTGGTCCAACCATCTCGCTCCTCTTCTTCTTGCTTTCACCGAATTCGATGCGAATGCCATCTTTGCAAGATGCTGGGTTCGTCAGTCCGTGGTTTATTCTACTTCCCCATACTTCGTTTTCCTATACACCACCGTATATTGTACTGAGCATTCGACGTTGGAAAACACGAAGGGCTTGTGAGTTCTTTTCGCCTTTTTTCGACGTAATAATATTCATATTGTTCGAATGTTCACAGTTGGACCATACACAACGGAACTGCTGATATGAGGCTTCCATTGTTGTGCTATTAAGAATACCAATTACCGATGCAGCAGACCGTAATGTGAGCGGTAAGGGACTAGGATTACCGTCACATGATGATTGTTGCGTGGACGTAGTAGCTAGAATAACACACAAAGAGGGTCAATTGAAGGCCCTAGGTTATAAACTTATGATCGTTCGCAGTGGCGTGCTGTGATCGGATGACACCCGGATTGGGTATCTTGGGTGTCAATCGTTAACCTTCAATTGACAGCAAAGCTAATCCATTTGCAATAAATTCCAATTTTGAGAAGCTTATTTCACATGATGCCACAGAAACGCAAACATTTTGTAACAGCTTCAAACTCATTTTCAGATTTGGGAGCGTTTCTGGAAAATCCTACTTCACGAAGAACTGTAACACATCCAATGCAATCCAATGATTGGCATCGTCCAGGGTTATTTCAGCACCTTCCAAATTTCTACGGAATCTTGATTTGGCTTGCTCGCTTTCCGAATCTTCGGTGTAGAAAATTGGCAGTTTGAAATGTAATACAAGATCAAGTGCGATGTTCTACGTGAGGAAGGCCAAAGTTCCTGAAGCAATTCAATTCAACTTATCGAGGGACAGTAGGAAAACCGAAAAATCACATTTGAAATGCTGCTCGCCAGCTACAGAAAGAATGGCTATGAAAAATGGATTTATTTCGAGAATCCCAAGTGTCAAAGATCTCGGGTATATCCAGACGAAGACTATGTTCTGTGTTTGGTGGGATCATATGAATTTAATCTACTATGAGTTATTCAAACCTGATAATACTGAACGCCACCGACAACAAATGATCAATTTGAATAGTACTTTGGACCCAAAAATGTAACATAAAGAGATTTAGTTGGGAAACAAGGAAACGATTGAATCATTTGATTAGGGAAGTACAATTAATAAGGCACAATTTGAGGTGAGGCGCGCTGCTCGGTGCTTGCTCGTTTGTTACTGCTCTGATACTGCTGATATGATATAATAGGGGATACTGGGGAGTGATGGCTAGATAGTAACTCCCTTCTCTCTATCGGTCTATTGATAGATTATCTTTTGGCATTATACCATAAGGGATACCTAGGAATATTCAACTAACTATTCACTCTACACCAGCATTCATCGTGGGGAGCAGCACCCAGTTCGTCTACCCCCGGTAACGCGGCTTCAAGGCGCTGCAGGTATGTTGCAGGAACATTCGGATCCTGCAGTCGCCGTAGGCGGTCGGGGTGCGCGCTGGTGTCTTATGTTATTAGCGACTGACAGTTTAAAGCGCAGTTTAACCATCACCAGGTAGTGGTCTGAATCGATGTTAGTACCACGATAGGATATGAGGTCGATGATATCCGAGAAGTGCCGACCGTCTTTAAAAACGTGATCAATTTGTGTTTTCGTTTGCTAAGGTGATCTGCAGGCGCAACGGTATTGGAGGATGTATTGAAAGAAGGTGCTACGTGCGGTCATATTCTTGGAGGCAGCGAAGTCGATAAGTCTTAGGCTGTTTCCGTTGGTTCGCTGATGGGCGCTGAACCTACCAATTACCGATCTGAACTCCTCCTTTTGGTCGACCTGAGCGTTCAAATCACCGATGAAGATTTTGATGTCGTGTTTTGGGATGCGATCGTATTCACGCTTTAGCTGCGCGTAGAAATCTTTTTTGTCGTCATCGACACTAGCTGGATGGGGGCTGTGATAATGATAGTGCTGATACTGAAGATGTGGCCTCGCATCCTCGATCTGCACATTCTTTCGTTGGCCACCAGAAAAAAAAATCAAAGACGTAGTCCTTTGTCAAAATAAAGTATTGATTTTCATTTAGTAGGTGTTCAGTCAGATCGGACTAAATAACAAAATAAGACAAAATGAGTTGTTAGTAGCAAACAGTCAAGAATTTATTGAACTACATTCTGCATTTATCAGATCACTCTTATGTTTAAACAATTTATGACATTGATTTATTTCGACTGATCAACAAAAACATATAATAGTATGCAGTCAGAGTGGACCAAGTGCATATGGCCATAGCGATTAGAAAGCGAATATTGGATTTCTGCGCATCAGAAGATTCTTCCCTTTGGCCTTCAGTTAACACGGGAAAGTAACTGCTTTAAATGCTTTTCAGACAATTATAGTTATAGAAAATTTGATCGATTATTTTATTATTATTATTATCTTGTTCAATCAGAGTGGACCAAGTGTCAGAGAGTGAAAAATTGTGATTACCAAATTTTTCATGGTCGATTCCAAATTCAACAGTGGTCTTTCATTGGCTGCAGGTATTTTTTTTTCAAAATCTTTGTCGTAGAAACGTATTTTTTTTTAAATCAAGAATTGTACTTGAAAATACATACTAATAGATTATTTTGGTAAGTAAAATGATGTTTCAAACCATAAAACCGGTTTGTTTAATTTCATAGGTTTAGTGGGGGAAATTCTACTGAATAAATGATATGGTTTTATCATATCACGGTTCATTCATAGTGGACGAATTTTTTGTTCAGTCAAAGCTGACCAAGTACACATAGCCAGTCGTAAAACCCTCTTGATTGAATTTAAAGAGGTCCTTTTTAGCAAAATACCATTATACGACCTTGCTGAAGAGTAACTAAAAGCTGTGAAAAAACAATTGGGGAGAATATTCGTTCGATTTACTCGAAATCATAATTTTGTTATTTAGTTCGGTCTGACTGAACACCGACAATTTGATACCTTAAAGAGAAACTGTTTCGAACCACCCTGTATAACACATCGATTCTGGAAACTTCGGATAAATGAAATGCTTACAATTTCAACGTCTATATATTTCTAAGCTGTCATGTTCACAACTACTTAAGTTGCTACTGATTTAGGAATATGTTTTTGTTTGATTTTTTAGGCTTCGAAAGCTAGCACAATATATGTACTGGATACATGGCGAAATAAGTAAAGCGTCTGTTGATTTTTCTTTGGAAACATATTGACCAAAAGTGGTTCGACTATTATCGTTTTAATACTTAACTACCATCTATTAATGACCAACAAAAAAACTAGTTTGTCAAAAACATATATAAAATCTATAAGTAAACCAGTGTTAAAAACCAGCTTGGCATGGATTCTCCCGATCCAAACCTACTGTACGCGGCAGTGGTCTTCAACGTCTTCGGCGAAGTCTTCCGTGCCGAGCGCGCACCTTTGGAGCACACTGTTGACCGCAGCTCGGGCCAGATAACCGGTGGTTTGCGTTTGGGACATCGAAAACAGAGGCGTGATATCCTTCGTCGCCGGCACACCGTGATCCTTGCAATACATCGCAAAGGAATCCTCTAGGAGCAAGTCCAGATCGAGAATCTGGTTGAACCGAAGTTCGGGATTACGCCGCAGTATAGTGGCCACGATGCACAGCAGTTCAACCGCAATCTGGCGTCGTTCTGGTTCGTTGATTTTGATGAGCATTTCTTCGACCTGCAGAGCAAAGGAAAATTCGCTGCGGCTTTTGTTTGTGAGGGTAGTCGTGGCTGGAAGTGTGTGACCTTGAACCGTGATGCCGAGTGGCGTCCGCTCCAGGACATCCCATACGTGATTGTAGAAGGTAGGTGGTACACGGAACAGGCACCCTTCAAGTTGTCGGCGCTGCAGCGCACTTAAACTGTGGAAAGACGAAGTTTAATCAAAAACTTGCTATGAAATTTCTCAAAAAGAAACTCACTTATCTTCATTGACGGATAGAACCCTCTGCAGAAGCTTCCGGATTTGGAAGGGGGATAAATTTTCGATGTCGACTCCTTCATCACCTGTCATGTTTAGATATAACCGCATTGCCTCCAGTACCCAACCGACACGGATCTTCAGAATACCTTTGAATATTTCCGGGTTTGTAGCGATGAGTCGACCACAATAAAGCACCACTTCTTGTTGCAGCACGGCGTGAATCACATCATACGGTTGCACCGTAGAATACATAACGTTTTGAATCTCCGATGGAGTCATCGGTTTATCGAAGATAGTCTCACGCTGACCGATCACACCGACGGTAATTTGTTTCCCGTTGACAAGGACCGTTGTGATGAACGGTGAAATCGAATCAACAATGTGTCTCAAGAGAGAGCTACAATAACGAACCGCCCGCCAATAACGCAGAGTTCCGGCGCGGTAATACAATTCCGTCAGCTTGGCATGAACCGAATCTCCTACGATTTCATAATTAGCACCTTCACGGTGAAGAATCATTCCCAGCAGCTGACATTTGAGGAATATCGACTCCGTGTTTCGCAATCCCTCGACAATATCGGGCGTCGACTTGATTTGATATTCCATGGCACTGATTTTCTTCTCCCGGTAGGACTGAGCCCGAGGGACATCAGTCAAACTCTGATAGCCAATGTAATCATGATGAATCTGGGCGAACGAACTTTCACTGGGATCCGGTAGATCCGACTGGGACATGAAATCCAAATGCTCGATACACGAACTTGAGATCAGGTTCTGCAGGCGACCGATTCGAACCTTCATACCGTCGCAGTAACCCTTCTTCAGCATGGCAAGCAGATCGATCATCTCCTTGAACTGGGGATCCCGCATATGCTCCTCGCGGATCAGCAGACAGACCGTTGGTCTGCCCGACAGTCGCCAATACTTTCCCACGAATTGCAGTTCGGTTTTGATGTCGTCAATCAGCAAGGCCATGTCCCGGTAGAGGTAGAAATCGGACACTTCAAAGATCAACGGATAACAGAGCACCGTCATTCCGCAAATACGATAAACCTGGCAGGGTTCGTTCAACATTTGAAATCAGAAAAAAAAACAAGTTGATTATTCAAGACTCACCTTACTCGTACCCAGAGATCCAACGGGACGAGGCGGCCTTCCGGTTAGACCGATTTTATCGTTCACGCCGAGCTGTTGGTACACATTGATTAGTTGCGTGGAGGACCAAATTTGAACTGGTTCGACCTGGAATGCGGGGGATCGGGTCAGTTCCTGAAACCAATCTCTACCAATTTAATTAATACATACCTCATGAGGAGTTTGCGTTTGGATGCCATAGGTAGCCATCATCGCTTGCAGGCGCATAGACTCGGCGATCAGAACAATCTGCACCACCAAATCGGTAGCTGTGCCCTAATTATTTTATGTTTTCGTAGTATTTCGAGGAGAAGAAAACATCGGATGTTAGACATTACTCATTGATTGATGAACAATTAAGACACGATTTGGACACAATTTCAAATCCAATGGTTGAACCGTATTCGTTCATTCTGGCTACGAATTCGAATGCATATTAATGTATTGTTAATTCAAACCATTCATTATTTCATTTCTCTGTTAGTTGCTCAAATTTAGACAATGGATGTGTGCGAAATAATACAAATGAGGTGCAGAGGTAATCAAATCACATTCAGAGTGAGGTGATTTACAAACCTTTAGAATGTCAATATCACAGTGTTCAATCGCCAATTCTTATATTGTGCAACCAATTTGAAACGTGTATATTTGCATGCGAAATATATTGATTGTATTTTGTGTTTGTTTTTGTACAGATATATAACATAATATATCTGATCCGAATCCGATGTTTACACATGATCATAAAAAGTAAGTATGTAGATTGATATCAGTTCAAACTGTTCAAACTATTCATAGGACAGACAATCTCAGAAACACATTAATTGTTTTTATCATTTCACATTTGTAGATGAGGATAAGGGATTATCGAAGGTAATTTATTTGTAATTTCCATATTATCCAGAATATTTGGGTGGAACTTGTCCACCGTGAAGAATGTAATCTGATAAGCAGTAATGACTACCGGATTCAAACCTTTCATATGAACCTGCCGTCTTTCAAACCCTTATCTACATTCCAAGTGCGACAGGACAAACGCAGTCAGCTATGTATGAAGTGATCACTACTACTAATGTGCTGCCTTGCTCAAAGACACACACCATTGACGATCGAACAGGTTGTCGCCTCTGATTTCTATTGAGCTCAAGAATAATGAATATCAATATGATTGCAAAGAATTTACCTGCATCTGATGCGTTCATTTTAGGCTGAGATGATTAACATCATTGTAAAAATGCGCTTGACTAGCAATTATTTCTTGTTTACGCTTTGGCCTCATTTAGCCGAGTCCGTTGATCCCCTACATTTTTGGAAACGCGGAATTTACCATTACGTAGCATAGGTTATCCCAACGCTCGCGTATGGTATACCTGACCAGCTTAATGTAGGTATTGGTATAGCATCACCTGCGGTTATGTCTCCTTAAATGCCTACTAGGACATGGCAACTTAGCAACTGTCAACTCTACACTTCGGATCCATGGATGACTGGATCTTCCTATATCGACAGGCAGCTGGCAGAGTCCGTTAGGATAGCTAAAGGCTTCTTACGGGGAATCTTAAGCGGCATGTTTCGAGCGTATGCCTCTGCAGAGAAGATACTATAGGGACCTGAGAGGGCTCGCGTTTTGGTTATATCAATTTTGGCTCAGACTACACTGTAGCTTTTGGATCTGTCGGTGTAAATTAGAGTGTGTTTTAGAAAATGACGTACCTCAAAGCGTACTATATCCGGGAGATAGAACGTGAGTCTGACCATTCTATTGTAGGTTGGTCAAACTAGATTAGGGATTTTGTCCTCACATCTGCTGATTAGATCCATTCCGTATAGAAGGCATGATGGGATAATCGTAGTCCATCGTAGACAGTCGTGGAACGACATGTACCTCGAGGCAGTTCTGCACCGATCATTGTGAGTATTCGTGATCGTGTAGAGCGAATTGTATTAGTACAATGGGTTTTGAAGTTGAAGTACGGATCTAATCATTCCCAGAACATGAGTTGTTTTGATTTTTGCACGGCTGCATGGTCAATGATCATTACGGGTCGTTCAAAAAATAAGTTTCAGTGCCTCTGAAATCGCGGGAAAATAAAGTTAGGAAAAAACAAGGTGGATTTCGTAATCTACGTTTTATTTTCTATTTTTCTACATAATCGCCGTAACTTTTGAGGCATTTTTCATAGCGTGGCACGGTTTTTTCCATTCCAAGCGCGAAGTGCGTGGCGTCCGTAGAAGATGCAGCACTTAGTCGTGGACAGGGCTCGGTAAAGTCATATTCGTCTTCGAATTCAATTGGAAATGAGTTTTGGCTTTGACCAGTAGTTTCACCGTCAACATGACTCAACAGTCATTCGGGCGTTTAGTTGCTATCTCACTCTACGACTCGACAATCGCATTTCATTCTTCCTCGTCAAATGGACTCCAATGCATATTGAAGTGACTCCTCCCAAAATGAATTCGTTTCTCTCTCTCATGTATCACGTATGCGTGTATCGATGTTTGAGTTCAACGTGGTTTGACATATACTACAGGTGAGCTAGGTTTTTGGTATCGTACACGAAAATTACTCGCACTTCCGAAATAGCGTGCAGTGTTGTGTCTAGAAACAAATTTTGTACATATGGTTCATATCTGAACTGTTGATGGTATATATTATATTGGTTTTATTGCCGTGTTATCACCATCGATAACACACGTTATCACACCAAAACATAGATGACCGCGTGAAGACAGACTCCAAATCAATTCAATTTGTCATTCCACCAGATAGCAGTGCGGGTAGCTTAACACGTGATCAACCGATCTAGTCAAGATGAGCAGTAAACGATTTCAGTTCATCCGCAATGGTCTACGGATTATAAAATAGTTATAAATAAAATTAAAAATTTCGCATAATAACTTGGCCGCAATACAAATGGCAGAGAGTGAGGATCTCCTAATAGACCCATTCCATGTCAAACCGATATAGTGGTACTCAGATTTTTGTTAAAATTGGTAGTTTTGTTCCCTATAGCAAAATATTAGACTCTTATTTTCTATTTCTTCATTAGCTCATTTCTATTCTAGGGTGGTCCGACAAATCATATTTTTCTACAATGCTTTTTCTCAAAAATTCGTAACATACTGAACCGATTCAGATCGTCGATATATCGAATTAAAACCAAATTAGTTAATCTTTTCTGGAAAAAAATTATAATTGCAAAAATTTTGAATTTGTTTTTCGTCATTTTCGATTGTATTTCTTTTTTGTTGTTTTCATGACTTTGTAGTAGAGGGCGCTATATATTTTTAATTTTTTTACATAACATACCATAAAATCAGAGATGTGATTTTTTTCATTTTTGAGTTATGATTTTTCAAAGTTATCCGTTGGTCCGAAAAATCATTTTTCCTCTTTCTTCCAAAAATTACATTTTCAAAAATACATAACTTTTTAAATACTGGACCGACTTAGATAATCGACATATCAAATTGGAGCCAATGAGCTATTTCTTTCGAAACAAATATTACACTGGCGAAAAATAGGATCCAAGTCGCATAGATTCGTTTAGGAATATTGAACGAAGACTGAAAACAAGATAATTTTGAAAAATCATAACTAAAAAACTGAGAGAAACACATCTCTGGATTTTGGGTATGTTGTTAAAAAAAATCTCAGCTTTCAGGAAAAAAATATAAAAAAATATAGCGCCTCTAGTCCAAAGCCATGTAAACAACAAAATACAAATACAATCAATAATAACGAAAACTAAATTCAAATTTGTTTCAAAAAAAGTATAAGGGTTTGAGCCTAGGGGCACGGACGGAAGTTTGACGTAGGACTGTGATCGTTCTTATCGTTGCTTATTTTAAATGTAATTCTTTTCATTGTTCAGAAATCTGTTAGTTTGACTCTTTTGAAACTTTAAATAGTAGCCCTGGAAAGGGCCGTTTGTTGTATGTACTCAAAACCTTCAAACGGTTTGTAACGAACAATGAAAGACAATAAGCTTCTGGCAGGAAGTTCGACTGTCTAACTGAAAATGATTAATGAATATCAGTGGGAAACATAACAGGGTGGAATGGTAGATGAAGTGTATGTGAATGGGTAAACAAAAAAATTCTATCGTCATTGATTACATTGAATATGAAATTAATGGGGAAGAAACGAAAAAGCATGTTGAAAATATACATGAAATCATGAAGTTGCTCTATTATTAATGAATAGCTATGGTATTGTGATTTTTTCCCATTGTATTATTCTTATTATTAGGCATCGAGAGCAGTAACTTTTTCGGTGAAATAATGTTCGTTTGCAGACTATCACAATCAAGTCGTATTGGTTCTACTGCTCAATCTGTCATAGAAGGAATTGAGTCATTGAGAATTTTGAGTATGAGTCATGAAGATTAATCATATTTCATTTCGTTTCATTTTTGTGATGCGATGTTATGCCGATCTCAATAAGTCCTCGCATGATTATCGCTGCCTCCTCCTAATCAATGAACGATCACTGTATGGATGACACTTTTCTCGTTTCTTTGACGAAATCTTGCATGAAGATTGAATGATGCATGAAATCTTGCATCTGATTACATTAACATTTTGCTGATTTGTTGAATAGTACAAATTATTGCACGCAATTTTGTGTTACATACAACATTCATGGCAACGAAGTTGGAAGAAAGAATACATAATTTGGAATAAAGTGAAAAAAAATGTTTTTCAAATGGATCACCCTAATGAAAAAATAAAAAATACGTGTCTAATATTTCGCGAAAAGGAACAAAACTAGCACTTTTCACGAAAATCTCAGAACCACTATATCGGTTTGTCATGGAATGACTGAATATGTAGGTCTCAGACACTGAGATCAGTGTTGTCACATTTAAATCTGTACCAGAGGGGTCAAAAATCTTACTCATCTGCACTTTTTTTCCAAAAATCTGTACCATCGAAAATATTCGTTGTACAGAAAAAAAATAATTTATAAGTATTCAAAAAATACTCATTTATTTACTACAAACACTACATTTACATTTGCAAGTCATTCGTTTGTTTGATGATGCTTATACATAGATTTTTTTTATCTAGATTGCATACTATCATTTTTAAAAATTTTCGAGCTGCCACCACGATGTTTGATCATATCCTTCGATCTTAAAATAGCGTTCATCGTATCGTTGCTGAGCCGATTTCAAAGCTAATTTTTATTCTTATAATATTCAGAAAAAAAATCACTCCACAGTTGCTGAGGAGTGAGGTATAGTGAGAACGTTACAAACAAGGCATCGAAGCGCCGTAAAGCCGAGCGAACAGTCAATTATTTTCAGGCATCCGATTTTTGACAACCAACCCTGTACATGCTCGTTTTCTGAAATTGTGATTTCCTTACGAAGTAATTTTATCTTTAGGCTACAGAATTAATTCTCCACATCTAGTACATTTCCATTGTAGAATCCTGGAAACGCTTCTAATACAAAGTTAATGCTAGTCAAATTGGAAAAGTTTCTAGGATTTAACATTGCCGTAGACTTGAGTGTCGAATCATCAAAATCGAATCTTTCCCTCATTTGTTTGATCAGCTCCACGAAAAAAAACTGCGATAAATATCATTTGAAATGATCTACCTTTCGCTGTCCATTGTTCTGATAATTTCTTCTGCTGCTAATCCAACCTAAAATTCTTGTCACTTTTCAAATGATTTTCATATTTAATAGCATTGGACATTGAAACAACGTAAGATTCCTCGCAGATATTAATGAGAATGATCAAATAAAAATCTTTCAGCTATTCATGGAGCATCGGGAATTCAGGTTTTTCAGCCTGGAACCAACGATTCAATCTGTTGATCTGGGGCAACATATACGTCGCACCATCCAACGAGAATTCTTTCAGACGATCCTTTTAAGGAATTTCGTCCTTATGAAACTGATCAATCATTGCATTGTAAATGCATTTAAGATCAGCAGCATCAAGCGATACTGCGGCGTAGAAGTCGTCATGTACCTTAATGTTGCTTTGTTCAAATGTAAGAAATTTCACAAATGGAAAAAAATCTGTACCAATCTGTACTTTTTGACGAAAATCTGTGCCCTGTACCGTACAGAATCTGTACTAAAAATAACGAAAATATCTGTACTATTCGTTATGAATCTGTAGGTGTGGCAACACTGACTGAGACTACTGACTCCCCCTTGTTTGCACAAGCAGCAGCTAGGGAATCGCTCAAGGAGATCTCGGAAAAAAATCTTTCCGAGAAAGAGTCAACCCATACTAAAAAGCAACCACAACCTACACATCCCCCACCCCTCCCTAAAACATAACAAACATCTCCTCTTAACCCTCTAAACCTACAACTTCCACTCAACTCTCGATCTCCTCTTCTCCCTCTGTGTTCCCAATGTATGTATCTGTTTACGATTACATTGTTTGATCCTACAAATTATGTGGTGTCACCAGAACGAATGTAGAGAATTTCTTCCCAGACTAAGATTGGCTCTCTGTGATGCTAATGGATACAATAACGTCACGTATATGAATATTCCCAAATATGCTTTCCTAACAATTGACCATTCCAAGATAATGGCAGGGAACTCAGGTCAATAACGGAGAGTCCACTGAACTAAGGATATCACTTCAGTGGGTCTTAAAATATCATCCATCCATCAAAATTACAAAGCGCGGCCTAAATTTGATTTTCAATCAAATGAATTGAGGTTTGATCCAGATTTGTAACCCCTTCTGAAAACATTTTTTTAAACCATTTCTGAAAAAAAAAATAAACCAAAAAAGTACAGCAGTGTGTGTTCTGTGTGCCAGAATACGAAATACGTTACGCTGCGAGACAACGAAAAAGGAAAATCTTTCTCAGGCGACCAGGCGATCCAAAAATTATTTACACGCTTCTCTTCCACCTCCTCCGGTTCCGATTGTTTGTCCTGATCCGCATCTTCCTCTTTGTTGTCTTCCTCCCGAAGGATGTGGCCATTGTGGCCATTGCCCACCTTGTGGGGCGACACCGGTCGATGCATTACTGCCAGAGCCTGCTCCCGATTACCCGATAGTTGAAATTTTGGATTGTGTATTCATATGCAGAGCGATATAGTTTTGTGTATTTGAGATAATATTACCAAATTGTTACCGTTTTTTGTACAATTAGAGTGCACAGAGAGTGCGCGCGCGTTTGGAATGCAATTGATGGAAAGAAGAGAAAAGCGAAAATTTTGTGTGATGAGTTTCGATTCAATTTTAAGCCATACAATTTAGAATTTGGGTGGGTAAACTTCTAGCAATTCGACGGGGATTTTGATACCGATGAACAGGCAATTATATGCTACTAGGACAAATCAAATACTTGAAGAAAGTAAAGCATGAAAAGTAAGAACCATGACTATTGTGCCATAATATTCACTGCTTATGGGGGATCAGGCATCAGATCAGGTGATTGAATAATACTTACACTCCCAATTTTAGTACGCTGTAATAACGGTGCAAAACAGCGACGCAATGTGAATCAATAAAAAATAGAGAAGAAGATTTGGTTTTTATTTAGTTTGTTGAAATGGAAGATTGATGATTCAATATACACTACCCAAAAATGAGGTCAAAAAATCATACCCTAATCAACATGGTATCAGAACAAAAATAAAAACAAAAGTATGCCCCGAAAACATGAGCTACAAACTAAAATTCTATGGTTCTACGAATAGAAAAAAAAGTTTGATCAACCGAGGTTAATTCACACAGAACAAAAATTAAAAAATTAGCAACAATAGATAAAAGAAATGATACTAAACAAATCGAAAGAGGAAGAAATAGAGGAAATCCGATTCATGGATCGATCGTTCTACTATTCTACCGAATCTCATTGGTTGAAGCGAGTATATCTTTACTTACAATTCCCGGTTTAGCCTGTATGATTTTGTTTGGTTACAGTGTGTGAAGAGTGATGGTCGCGCGAAAAATTGAGAGAATTTCAATGAGATTATACGAAACCGTTAAATGTTTCAAATTGGGCACCATATGTTCAAGTGGAAGGCGTAAAAGAGAATAAAAGAAAAAAAAGAGACAAACGGTTATTCTGTCACCACTGCTTTTTGGAAGAGAAAAGTTATTTTTGCTTCCCCAGAAACCGGTGCGATTCGCTTTTTACAAGGAGTTTTTTTTTTCTCAGTGCCAATTGGATACGAAAAGCGGAGGAGAAGGAAACTCACCTGGAAAGCAGAGTAGCGGCCACCCTTGCGAGGACGATTGTACGATGGAAGATAGCGACGGATGGGATCCAGTTCGTTGATGTGCAACAAGCCGGCAGTCAGCAGTTGAGCGATGATAAACACCGACTGTCCCCACAGGAAAAGCGATTGTGACGAGGCCCGAGTGTACATACCATCCCCGTCCGGTGCATAGCACATTGAAACCACGGGATCTAGGAAGAAATAGAAATTCAGGTGATAAATCCTCATTTGTATCTGCTCACATGCGAATCGGTACCATCGCAAATCACCTAACAGTCTCCTAAAGTTTATGGTTTTGACCGAGAATTCGAAAAACTTTTTGACATAAACGATCATTCCCGTGATGTAACATTTTCGTTTCGCTGCACAGTGCATGACTCTACGTGTGCTATGTTGGACGCCTGTTTGGTTTAGTCGACATGCGATGCAAGGAAGCAACTGAGGGAACTTTAAAAATATGTCGCATGCTGCTAGCTTTCTAGTATTGTATTTGCCGAAAATGCAATAAACGTCGCATCTCTCTCTCTCTTTCTCTCTTTCTCTCTCTCTCTCTTTCTCTCTTTCTCTCTCTCTCTCTCTCTCTCTCTCTCTCTCTCTCTCTTCTCTCTCTCTCTCTCTCTCTTTTTTTCTCTCTCTCTCTCTCTTTTTTCTTTCTTTTTCTCTCTCTCTTTCTCTCTCTCTTTTATTTCTCTTTCTTTCTCTCTTCTTTTATTTCTCTTTCTTTCTCTCTTCTTTTATTTTTCTTTCTTCCTCTATTCCTTTATTTATCTCACTTTATTTCTCTTTTTTTCTCTCTTACTTCATTTCTCTTTCTTTCTTTTTTTTTATTCTTTATTTGAGAGGTTTTCAGCCTCCTGGGCTGGTTCGCCTTCTCTTTCTTTCTCTCTTCCTTCATTTCTTCCTTTCTCTCTTCCTTTATTTCTCTCTTTCTCTCTTCTTTTTCTCTTTCTCTATTTTTTTCTCTCTCTCTCTCTTTTCTCTTTTTTTTCTCTCTCTCTCTCTCTCTTTTTTCCTCTCTCTCTCTTTTCTCTTTTTTTCCTCTCTCTCTTTCTCTCTCTCTCTTTCTCTCTCTTTTCTCTTTTTTTCCTCTCTCTCTCTCTTTTCTCTTTTTTCTCTCTCTCCCTCTTTTTCTCTTTCCTTCTTTTTTCTCTCTTTTTCCTCTTTTTTCTCTCTTTCTCTTCTTTTCTCTTTTTTATCTCTTTTTCTCCCGTTCTCTCAATTTTTCTCTCTTTTTCTATCTCATTTCTTGACTAGGCGAACCTAGGCGGACTGCTGAATACCGATCGTGGTTCTCTTTCACGCAGGCATGTCCGACCATGCCTGCGTCGACGATAACCTGATATTTGCAGCCATGTATTTCTCTTGCATCCTCTTTGCTCTTATGCGATGATGTGATGTTGTTTGCAGTAAACAAAAACTTTGGCGGTTATGATACTACTTAGTATTTTGTACAGACTCGATAGGCACGTTATCGGTTTGTACTTTGATAGGTTCGATGTGTTGTTGTCTTTCGGGAGGATGAAGGTGATGCCACGGGTGGCGAACTCAGGGAGATTGTGTGGGTCAGATTGGCCGGTAGCCGCTCGCTCATAGCCCAGTTCGCTCCAGTTCGGGGACCCTCCTCGGGCGATCGCATTCTAATTGAGGTGCTCAGAAGGAAAGGAGTGTAAGTGACTCGATCGAATCTCTTTTCATCAACCTTCTCTTTCGTTAATAACTCACCTGCAAGAACAATCCAATTTGAGCTTGCTACAGAAACCGATAGATGAGGTTTTGTCATATCATCCTCATTGTAAAATATAGCTGGAAATGTGTTTGCGTAAAAATGACATTTAAGGTTCAAAGTTTTCTGTCGAACGAAGCGATGGAAATTACACACCATCACTCTTCAGTGTTTGTTCATAGTTGTCATCGTTTCCCTTTCATTGAAATTTGAGAGAGACCACGAGGCCGCGAAAGTACACAGCACTAAACATTCCGAGCGAGCGTGATACAAATAAAATAAAACGAACAAATTCATTTATTATATCTGTTGATGTGGTAGTGTTCTTTCGTTGATGTGTGGTTTTAATTCAATTTGATCGATTTTGTTCATTCGACAACTTGAACCTGATATAGTTTTTGAATCTTGAATGAATCTAGTGTAAAATTCTAACCTCGTCCAAGAAAACGACTTAGCATTGAAGCTACGTGGTGAGAAAAAATTCATTACCTCATATTAATCAAAAAGTACCTACTATGGAAATGTTTCTTATGGATTTCCAGATGGAGAACGTTATGGAAAATTGTATCATCGAGTGTTCGGGAAAATCAGGATAGACGAAGCTCTCGATGATAGTCGACAGATCGCCCGCAATAGGCACAACAAAGAAGTCACGAAAAACCGGAAGGGTATGCGAGCTTTCACAGAGATTACTTGTTTCCTTGTCATCCATGGTTTTGCCTTTCGCGGACATGATAAGAGTTCCGATTCCACAGAGGTAATTATGAAGACCTCTGCGCCTTGATCGCCACCAGGGATCCCGCGTTCCAGAAATACATAATGCGGAACGTCGGGTAGAATTCAGAACGAGCTGGTAGAATGCATTATAAACTACAAACTACATTCAAGAAGAAAGTACAAGAACTGAGTTCGTGTCCATTCTGATGGATGAATCTACAGATTCTGCTCGGTTATCTCAACTGTCTTGTGCTCTGCGCTACGTGAAGTCCGATTGTAAGAACTATTTATAAAATAAAATTAGTTAATATGTTTACAAATAGTTGACTTCTGTTTTCAAATTCCAGGAACAACAGTTGAGAGGCTGTTGGATTGGCAGACGTTAGCAGAGGCAAAACCGCCGCTGCATTGGCCGGACGCGTGGATGAAATAGCTGCGTACTTTGATCCTGATGCTGACAAAACTGTGGCCCACAGCTATGATGGAGCTACTGTAATGTCCGGGGATAAATCTGGTGTACAAACATTGGGGAAACAACGGTTTCCAAAAGCTGGATATATTCACTATCACCCACACGTATTGAACTTGGTGTGACTTCACGCGTGCACAAACAACTAGAAAACGTCAAGGTTTCTCAATTCGATCTCATCTCTCGCGGCATTTTTCTCGCAATCATCAAAACGCAACGAGACATTGAAGCAATTTATGGAACCCAAAATACCAAATGTTGGCGAAACCAAATGCTCATATAATTGGCGAATGATCATCAAACTTTGCAAACAAAAGAATTAGACGAAGTACAATGTGTGCGTGAAGCAAGGCTTTCCTTTCTCCTATACAGGAGTTATAAACAGATCAACATCTGACGAAACTATGAATAAAGCCTGTCCACGTTAAATTTCGGACACCAAGATGATGCCAGTAAAACAAAAATTCACGTAATACAACAAAATCGATTGTTTATTTCAGTAAAATACACTTATATCTAAAACTTAGAGGCGAATGAACTGAAAAGTTTAAAGCCTCTTTAATCCAACATCATCATCATCATCTAAAACAAGGAAAGCTTACTTCGATGTTAATTACGTTGTCTGTAAAAGGTTCCGTACAGTATACAGTATATCAGATATGCTGGCGGCGGCGCTTTTCCATCTCCTCTTGAAATCATCAATGCCATTCGCTTTCTTCTTAGTTTCGAATAGTTTTCCACTGGGCGAAGCTCTGGACTTGTTCGGTGGATTTGCTGTTTTTGGCAAATATTTGACCTCATGTGCATTATACCATTCCAGGATGGATTTTGCAAGAGGTCAAATCTGCCCAAAACAACGCTGAAGAGTCGTGGCTTCTTATGAATGGTAGCAACCGCTTCTGAAGAGATTCCTTCTCGTAGACATCTTTGTTGATAGTTCCGGTAGAGACGAAAGATTTGGATTTTCGGCCACAACTGCATATGACCTGCCAAACCAAGTACTTTTTGAGGAATTTAGACTGCTTCTTGGTCCGGAAACACTCGGCTACGGCATTCCTTCGCATTGCAGTATAAAAAGCGAGACCCAGAAGCTGTTTGAAGCCTTCGAGAACATAAGTTTCATCGTCCATTATGGTGCATGAATATTTTTGCAAAAACTGGGAGTAGTGCACCTTAGCACGGCTTTTTGCAGTGAAATTTTGCTTATCCTCACGATTGGGCACCTTTTTCAGTTTGTACGCCTTCAGTCCATGACTCTGCTTCACTTTTTGTACATATGATTTTGATTTTCCAACCTTTCAAGTCACATTTCTAACTGAAAGGTAGGAATGTTTCTCAATAATGGCAACCACCTTTCGGTGCATCTGTCGGGAGCGTACTTTCCGATTTGTTCCGCTTCCAATCTTCCGATCCAGGGTTAAGCGCTGGTCAAACGATGTGCACACACTAAACACGGTACTCTTCGGCAGTTTTAGCTTTTTGGCTAGATCGCGTACCGACAGCGTTAGATTTTGCTGCCGTTCGCCAAAAATGCGTTTGCGTACTTCCACTTAATTCGACGCCATTTTACCAAACTGAAGATGAATGTAAACATGTTGGACATCGAAATAAAGAGGAATGAACCCTTTTTAGCTGTCATGTAAGTGAAATATTTCATTGATCAGTGAAATATTTCATAAACTACACTGAAAGAAAAGTGTCCGAAATTTAACGTGGACAGGCTTTAACAGTAACATTATCAATTGCCGTCGTTTATGTGACTTGATTATAGACAAAATTCGATGAAGCGAAGCTTTGTAATGATCTGACCTTCTTTACTCACGTGAAAAAGTTAGGGAGCAAACAAAATATAGGGCCCTATTATAGAAATCGAATCGAGGATTCGATACAATCACTATCACTATCACACCGAGTAAAATCTGGAATTATAGAAATCGAAGAAAACAGCTCGATTCGTTACTGTTGCTCGAATGTCAGGGGTGGCGTTGAAATATTTTGAAACGGGTTTGAAATGTTTCACAAAGCACTATAGAAAGGATGCCAAATCTTTATTGCGACATCTTCTATGAAAATTTTGAATATCTGTATTTTCAAAAGTGTTAATATCGTTGTCCTGGAGAAAATTGATATTCCCTCTTCAAATGAAGTTTAATATGCGTATGGCATGTATAGTTTCATGTGTAATAAAAACAACAGTCACGTATGAATTTCACTTTTTTTAGCAAAACATGTTTTTTGTATATAATCTATTAATTCATTCTAACATGAAATAGCGAGTGGTTAGAGCTTAGGACTAGCATGTGTGAACAAGGTTCAATCAGATTTACATTCACTGCTCTATGATATATTACGTCAATTTGCGTAGTAAGATTGGTGATTTGAAGTATTTGAAGTATAAACGACATTCCGTATAAAGGTTCAGAGTTGAGAAAATCTGTTTTATTTGAAAAACCGTGACAATCAATTTTTAATATATATTTAATATTACATTAGTCTAATATATATTGACATCTAGCTAATTGGACAAACCTGTAATGCGATACGAATAATAAACATCGAGTTTGGGACCCAAATTACGGCTCCAGATTGAGGGTCGACACTGTTTCACTGTCATCGCGAATGTCAATTACCGGCCACAATCGCTTCTAATGCAACACTGAGTGGTGCCTCGGTATGTCTAATAAGGGTAACTTACTGTTTGTATCATAGAAGAAACACATACTTTCTGCCATTCTGAGACGGATGGGATGTCCTATGGCATTAAGCTTCTCACTGAATTCCTCCCACTTTTCCTTAACCGGGATTCTATTTGAAAGCCTCGAGCAATGTCTACGAGCCGTTCAAACTGGTAGTGATTTGTTTTTTTTTCTGTCCACTCATTTCCAGTCAATGAAATAAGCGCTGGAAGTAAATCCTGCATTGTAAATTTTAACATGATGGATATAAATGATTCTGGATTGAACAATTACCTTGTGTAGACTGTTCTAACAGTACCGGGAAACAAATACTGATCAAAACAAATGAACCAATCAAAACATACAACAAAAGCAACAATCAGACCAAAACAAACTGCTCGAAAAGTTATGACAGTTGTACCGATAGCTATCACTCGCTCGATGCTATCGAATTGCTCGGTTTCTATAACAGTAAAATAGAGCTAACGAGCAAAATTCTTATCGCCTCGATTTCTATAATAGGGTTTAAAGTCGATGAATAAGTTTTCTGTACTCACGGTAGGTATTTATGGAGGATCTGCCTTAAAGTAGACCGATCCTCGATGAAGCCGATGAAGCCTAATGACTCCCTCACGGATCTATGGCAATAGACAGCATAAAATTTTAAATTTTTTATTTTCTTTCATTATTTTCTGCACCAACACAATCGCTCCCATCATTATCTTGGTTTTCTACCTGCACGTCAGTCAGTTTTTCGTCAAATTGCTGCTTTCGCCTTTCGGTCACATCACGTTCGTCCCTTTGAATAGTCCCATTTTTATCCCGACACATTTCTGCTCATTGCACGAGGTCTTTCCGGGATGCATTTAGTTTTTGTTAGAACTTTCGCATCTCATGAGATCGGTACAGCTGTTCCTCACACGCCTTCTCTTCCTGGCGGCGCTTCTTCGCTCGGTTTGTTTTCTCTGCTTCTCTTTACAGCGCTTCACATTCTGACGATTGACCTGACGTCGTCACTCCACGCGACCTAGAATGTTCATCGCTACATTGTTGCTGACTATTTTGATCATGTTCTAACAATTCTCAAAAGATGCTTCGTTAACTTTGTCCTCTTCCAGCAGCGCAGCTTCGAGCGAATGCGGAAACTTTTCAGCGACATCTGCTCACCTATACTACCGATATACTCACAAACTCCACGAAATTCTCCATCATTGACATCTGTCAAACTCTGATCAATTGCTATCAGTACGCGTGGATTTATCTTGTTTAAAGTCTAGTTTAGAGTTCCCGTGAACTTAAACACGAACAGGAGGTGAAATAGTACGATCATTTCTGAATTACATCGCGAACAAACAACTCAGAAAATCGTGGTGAATGGAAAGCTTGTTCAAGTTCACATTCATATTAAAAAATTAACGTCAGTTAACGTGAAGTAAATAAACATTGACAGAAGCTGCAGAAAACGACTGCAACAGAAACAATCACTCAGAAAAAGTGTAGTAGGCTAGAAATATTGTGGCGCGATATTGTATTTCAAAACGCTCGCTAAAGCTCGGTCGGACATTGCTAAATGATCGCATTCTATGTTCCAAACTAAACGGACAATTAGTGGAACCCAGGTCTGCGTGCGAGACATCGCCGCTTCCGACGGCGGACCGGTGGTGGACTCGGATCGCCTCATCTTGACGGCCTGGGCCGCCTCGATTACTTATTCTCGCTAAATGGGGACTTCGTCCCCAATCAATTGACCCCATAATTGAAAAAAATAAATTTCGAAAAAAAGACAACGAAAAAATTTATTTATAATAGAAATGTGAGGCATTTATACACATGATGTTTTTCCTGCGTCACATTATTTCTAGCCTTCTACACTTTTTCTAAGCTGTTGTTTCTGTTAAAGTTGTGTACTTCAGCAATTTATTCCGGTCACAAGAATGTCATACCTGGAAAACGTCTACTAAGATGCCTCTTCAGTAACGTATACCACATTGAAAGTGAAAACAAAGTAAGCAAAGTCTACGACTTGCGACTAATGGGCACCTTACACGATCAAAATTATTGACAATATGAGTCTTCAAAATCGTGACAGCCAGGCTTTTCGTTTCGATCTAACCTCATTCAATATGTTGCCACCTTACACGATCAATATCGCCATCAACCCGGACAACGAAAATATCCGCGATGACTAGTGGCGACGTTCGAGTTTGGGATCCAAAATACTTACCATCAGATTAGAAAGCTCAAAGGCAATTTTAAATTGGTATTATTTGAATGAAAATTTCTACTTTGCATTATTTAATTACTTGAAGCACGTAGTCATAACCCAAACTTAATTTCTTTCCTCTAAATTTATCGATATTCCTACTAAAACTTATTATTATAATACAAAATTAATTTCAGACACAATTTTCGTAGAGTATTTTCTCACCACTTGCAGAATAAAAGTGATTTACATTCGCATAGGATACTCATTCGGTTCTGAAAAGTTAATTTTAATTCATAATTTACACTTTAAAATTCATTTTTCCTACTCAAAAACACATCATGATACTCACTTCACAAATACAGGCTGTTCCTTTCAATTTCAGAGATGCCAGTTTTTTTAGTTTGCGAAAATATATGCAATATTGTCTGCAAGCAAATGTTTTTATTTTATGAATAAGATTATATGAGGGGCTCAGAAGGAAAGGGGTGTAAGTGACATGTTCGAGTTTCTCTTCATCGACTCTGGTCACTTTGGTTATAACTTAACTGCAAACACATTCCGAGCAGATGAGTTATTCACGAAAGAAAAAGTTGATGAAAATAAAAACGATCAAGTCACTCACACCCCTTTCCTTTTGAGCCCCTAATATATAATTTACAGATCATATTCACTCTATACCTTAAATTAACGCCAGTTTTTTTCCCATTCCCTAAATTTCATAACGGAATGTGAAGAAACACACAACTTAGACTAAAATGGTTGCCCCGCTTGCTAGCGCTAAAAATAACCGAATTCAGAACATTAAAAAAAACTTGTAAAGGGTGTGTCACATCAAATTGCATCACGGAAAAAACGCTGTAGAAATTTAATTTTTAGGAATTATATCTTCAGCTTTCGCTTATAATCAGATAAGAGTGTATAGATCACGTTGGCCATGCTTCACTGTCAATTTTTCGTAAATTTGGAAAAATGTCGTCGAACGAAAAAGAGCGTCGTGAATTAATCCTGTGCACTCATTTCGAGAATCCGGAGTTGTCACATCGGGACATCGGTAAGATGCTGGGAATCGTCCAATTCACGGTCAGCAGAGTACTAAAACGATACTTCGAGAACCTAACCATCGACCGGAAGGTGAAGAACGGCAAAAATGGATGCTCCGTCAGTGAAAAAGATCACAAGCGCGTAGTTAAGCAGTTTAGACGTGATCCGAGAAGTTCGGTCCGGGATGTCGCCAATAAGCTGAATTTGTCAAGTTCATTCGTCCAGCGGACCAAGCAGCGGGAGGGCCTGCGTACATACAAGGTTCAGAAGGCTCCTAAACGCGACGAAAGGCAAAACATGGTGGGGAAGACGCGAGCCCGGAAGCTGTACACCGAAATGCTGACGAAGCCGCATTGCCTGGTAATGGACGACGAAACCTACGTCAAAGCGGACTTTCGTCAGCTGCCGGGCTTGTTGTTCTTCTCCGCAGAGGACAAATTCAGCGTTCCGGAGGAGATTCGCAAGCAGAAACTATCCAAGTTTGCCAAAAAGTACATGGTGTGGCAAGCGATCTGCTCTTGCGGAAAGCGGAGCGCCCCCTTCGTGATGACCGGCACGGTAAACGGGCAGGTTTACCTTAAGGAGTGCCTACAGAAGCGCTTACTACCACTATTGAAGCAGCACGAGGGCCCGACCATCTTCTGGCCGGATCTCGCTTCGTGCCACTATTCAAAGGACGTGTTGGAGTGGTACGAAGCCAACGGGGTCACCTTCGTGCCAAAGGAAATGAACCCGCCCAACGCGCCGGAGCTTCGCCCAATAGAGAAATATTGGGCGATTATGAAGCAGGCCCTCCGGAAGAACCCAAAAGTTGTCAAATCGGAGGCGAACTTCAAGAGAAAATGGATTTCTGTTAAAAAAAGACGGGTGGGTAATGTCGGGGACATAACCGGAGTGACGTAGGACTATACAAAGGGGACAGCTTTTGTTAAATATATATTTTAAATATATTTTTTTATTTTCTTCTCCTACGTGAATACCTACCTATCCACCTGAAAAATGGATTAGTTTACTGTTTACTCTTTATGAATATGTTGATGATTCTGAAAAGAACCATTGGTGTTGTGTTTTTGTTATCACTCGATATTCCCATCTTGTTCGGTTAAACCTTCCTGTTTAGCTATTGCGTTTGCCACTCGCCACAGCTTTCACAGTTGGAAAATTTCTTCCCATCCAGCTTGTGACATGTTGTTCAGTAAATTACATTTAATGCGACGTGCCGGAGAAACACTTTGCCACTCACTGCAACTAATTGTTGCCTTGATGAGCGCCGAACCGAAGCTGCTCTGTTCTTGATGCGGGTTTTCTGATTGTCATGAGCAGCTTTGCAAGCCAACTCGAGCACTCCGACGGCCGAAACTCTATAATCGCTGTTAGGTATACTGGTGCTCCGGCACCAATCCGTTCGGCCTAGTTACCCTTGCGGAGCAATCAGTGAATGCGACCAACATGGAACTGGAGACCTGCACGGTTCGAGTGAGACTTTGCCTTTCCCTTAACTTGTCCTCCCTTGTTACGTCCACGATGCCGATGCCGTACAACCACACGGGTTTACGGTTTGAAAGAAAATAAGATATTTTTTTGGGGTCCGCGTGTTTTATACTCTAGCGGTACACACTCACAGGATAGAGACAAATCGGCAGACTCAGCCAGAGGGGCGAGTCCAACGAGACGAACGAATGAGCGTTAAAAGGGAGCGATGGCAAAAAAATACATTCATTACGATTTGTTCGCTCGTTGGATTCACATGCAGGCTAAAAACGGTCCTTTTCAGGATCACAAAATTATCTTCAATCTAAAGAGTTTATTGTTTTGTTATCACCCGATATCCCCATCTTGTTTGGCTAAACCTTCCTGTTTAGCGATTTGTTGCCACTCGCCACAGCTTTCACAGTTAGAAAATTTCTTCCCATCCAGCTCTGTGACATGTTGTACAGTAAATTACATTCAATGCGACGTGCCGAAGCGCCACTCAGTGTCGCATTGGAGGCGATTTTAACCTGTAATTGAACATTTGCGATGACAGTGGTACAGTGTCGACTTTCAATGTGGGGTCATAATTTGGATCTCTATGTTTACAAAAATGTCCAACTAAATATGTCGCATTACATGTCCGTCCAATTAGCTAAATGTCGAACTAATTGTAAATTACTGTACTTTCAATCTGGAAACAATTTAAGAATTGGTGAAAATAGAATAATCAGGAAAGTCCCCAACTATCAATAAGCTCAGAACAACTGCCAAATTCACATACTCATCAGATCCTGGCAAACAAATGATGAAAAAATCTATTTGTGTTTTATTATTATTTTGGATAATGTTTTAGAAAGCATTGAACTGTATTTCCTAAACTCTTTTTTGGAAGGTTTAATGGCCCTGAAAAGCGCCTTGTTTTATGGAATGGTTCCAATTTAGAAAACTTAGTACTCGTGGTTTTGAAAAAAAACAATTTCGAACGCCCTCGATGCCGCCTTGTTCTGGATTTGTCACCATAGCAGTTTGTATAAAGAACAAACTTTTTTCTTCTGCTACCTGATGCCATTCTGCGATTGCGTTTGCCACTCGCCACTCGCTGCAACTGCCTGTTGTCTTGATGTCCACCGAACCGAATGTGTTCTGTTCCGAATGCGGGTTTTCTTATCGTCGCGAGCAGCTTTGCCAGCTAACTCGATCACTTCGGCGGCCGAAACTATATAACGCCGGCTAGGTGGACTGGTGCACTGGTACTAACGCGCTCGTCCTAGCTACCCTTGCGGGGAACTCCAGATCAACATGGTTCGAGCGGGATTTTGCCTTTCCCTTCACTTTTCCTCCTTTACCATGTCCAGACATGGCTGCTTGGGTTGGTTTGTTGATGTGTTGTGATGCGAACCGATGTGGTGTACGGTTTGAATGAGAATGATCGTTACGGCAGCGGAGCGGGGATTTTTAAGCTGACTGGCTGGCTCGAGAATTACGCATGTGTGAGACTGCGACCAATGTTTCGTTCATTTTTTTCTTCTTCCTTTCCAATCGTGCTTCATTCTATTTCGCTGCTGCTCTGGTTGCCCGTTTTGGTCGTTACGATTTGAGGAGCACAAAATGGACCAATCAAAAATGGGCACATAGTGCATTTTGACAATGCTTGATATTTCACAATTATTCAATTATTTATCTCAAGAAAAATGAAATGTTATTCGTTATGATAGATGCGTAGATATATTTCCTATCAATTGATGCAAAAACCTTTGCGATCTATTGAGAAATGCTCGAGTTATAAGCGTTCCAAATCTTGCATTTTTTCCTACTTGTTCAGTGCCTAGATTTCCATTTCACCCCCTATATCTTCCGGTTAGACGTAGTCCTACGTCAAAAAAACTACAACCTGACGTTGTACAGAACCTTATAGACGGGGTAAAGAGGAAGGTGCGAGCATACGGGCTTGGGCTCGAAGTATGAATAAAAAGAAAATGCCAAAAGTTGTTTAATAGTTTTTATGATACTGTCTAAAATTTTCAAAAGGATCGGTCTACTGGGCGAATTTCTACAGCGTTTTTTCCGTGATGCAATTTGATGTGACACACCCTTTACAACACTGTTAAGTTTTATCCACTCTCTCAACATCACATTGTCATTTTACTTTGAGGTTTTGATTTCTATTGCGAAAAGTACCGTATTTTGCTATTAAAAATAACATTTATGTTTCCTAGAATTTCTTTAGTTTATAAAATTCAATTGCAATCGTATTAAAATACTAACAAAAACGAAATGTCTGCAACTTTACAGGCACGCTTTCAAATCTGGTAAATCTGGCAACTCAGTGTGGAAGTCCGAGAGATAAAACGTCAACATCCTTCATTTATATGAAATGTCACGATATTGATGCTCGAAAATCAGAAAATCCGGATTTTTGCGTCGTCGGCTGTGTTCAGCTGTCATTATGCTCTCAAATGTCATCATATTGACAATCATATTGACCGTGTAAGGTCCGCTTAAAGTGAACGAAATAGTATACGCAATGTTGTGTTCAACAACGAAAAAAAAAATAAATGCAGTGAAAGCTCTCTATAGCGACATCGCAAGGGACCGTCGTTATAGAGAATTGTCCCTATAAAAGACTGTCGTTATAAAGAGCTTAGATGTTGCGAGAAACGCTCAAGCTCACGCAAAACAATCTAATTGTATTAGAAACAAAAGTAATTGATGTCTGAACATTTTGAAACAAAAAAAAACATTAAACAACGAATATAAAATTCAGCTCATTCGTCCGATACAAAATTTTCTCTAGATAGAAAAAAATTGTAAATAGATAATTGCTTTTTTTTGTTAATAAACCAGCATGGATAATCTGGAAAGCATCTGCTTGCTGGATGGGCTTATAGTTTCATTGTTGAATGCTCCGTCAGGCCCTGATTTGATAAAAGATTGATTTTAGTTATCTCATCGCCAGACAAAATATACCAATTGAATATCGTTGAGTAATTCCAAATGAAATCGACAAATGACAAAACATGAGTATTTTTGATTCGAATTGGGAAATTTTTGACTCAAGCGTAACTTTTGAAAAGGGCGTATCGATTTGAGTAAGAGAAATCTTTGATAATTTATATCTCAAAAACTATGAGTCGTACCGAAATAGTGTCTTATAAAGAGTTATAGAGTATTGATGGTTTAATATGAAAAAATGTACACTAAGAAAAAAATTAGTACTCTTTTTTTTTATTTACAAAATAGAAATTCAATTTGCAATATCCAAAATACATATTTTTAAATTTTTTTATACAAAATAAAAGTAATGCAGAAAAATTAAAAAATGAGCCCAAGATGGTAAAACTATTTTTGACGAACTTTGTGGAACATCGAATTTCTAGGAATTTTCGAAACTTCGAATTTTTGTATGTTAGCAATCATTCTTCGCCACAAATTATGAATCCTGATGTGATTTAAAACAAAAAAGGTTATTATCAATCTCCTTCTAAATGTAGCTATTCTCGAAATATTTGAAAAAATATTTCTAATTTACTGTTTTTTTTTATAGTAAATAATCCCTTTCAATATGTTTGTCGTGTTATACCGTCATGTTCATGACATTTTATGAATTTGCTTATAATTTCCAACAACTTTTCCAAATACATCATCATGGTTCATTTTTTGACTCAGGCGTAACTTTTGAAAAGGGCGTATCGATTTGAGTAAGAGAAATCTTTGATAATTTATATCTCAAAAAATATGAGACGTACCGAAATAGTGTGTTAGAAAGAGTTTTAGAGTATTATTGGCTTAATTTGAAAAAAATATACACTGAGAAGAAAAATTAATACTCTTTTTTATTTTCAAAATAAAATTTTAATTTGCGATATAAAAAAATATGTATTTTTTAATATTTTTTTCAATTTTTTCATATAAAATAGAAGTCATGCAGAAAATTTTAAAAAATGGGCCCAAGATGGTAAAACTATTTTTGACGAAATTTGTGGAACATCGAATTATTTTGTTAGCAATCATTCTTAGCCACAAATTATGAATTCTGATGTGATTTAAAACAAAAAAGGTTATTATCAATCTCCTTCTAAATGCAACCATTCTCGAGATATTTAAAAAAATATTTCTAATTTATAATCTTTTTTATAGTAAATAATCTCTTTTAATATGTTTGTCGTGTTATACCGTCATGTTCCTGTAATTTTATGAACTTCCTTATGATATCAAAGATTTCTCTTACTAAAATCGATACGCCCTTTTCAAAAGTTACGCTTGAGTCAAAAAATTCCCAATTGCTGTGAAAAACTCATATTTCCTCCTCCAACCCAAACGGAATACACACTTTCATTGGAATCAAAAATACAAGTTTTCAAAATCTGCATTTTTAGAGCGATTTCATTTGGAATTGCTGCATTGAAGCCAATATTTTAACGCTTTTCACGGCTGTAGTCCATATTTTTCATGATGAATGAATTCGCATTGTGCGGCACATTGAATTCATTAGACAATGTTGGCCTTTTAGTACCCTTTCCGAACCTTTGAGTTATGTTCAATTTATTTTAAGCGTTGAAAATTTTCATGTATTTCAACCCATTTTGGGCAGCGAAGAGAAACAAACGATACTTCAAGTTATTACCTGAATTTGATATCAAAAACATTATACATATAACAATTGCGCAAACAATACATTCATTTTTAAATTTATTGCAAATTTAATGCAATTTCATTCTAGGGCGTGATTCGTGTTCAACAATTCTTCGATTGATTTGTTTCAGTAAGCTTTCCCTATCTTTCATGGTTTAAATTTATGTTTGTTTCCGAATATTTAAATCATTTGGGCGTGAACAGATGTTCAAGTTGAATAAATCTTATAATACACAACATAGACTATCTACGTTCTAAACTCCACTAAAGTGGAGTCGCTACAGGGAATGGTCGTTATAGAGAAATGTGGCAATAAAGAAAAGAATTTCTATGCGATTTTGAATGGACATTTGGAAATGTCGTTATAGAGAGATTTGTCGCTATAAAGATTGTCGTTATAGAGAGCTTTGACTGTAATAATAATTCACTCACCTCCATTCGCATCCGAGTGCATACATTTCCTCAACTCCATTTGGTACTCCTCGATCTGCTCCAAGTTATTCTTGAATACCCCATCGATGATCATAAAAGTGTAAAACATTGGCCACTCGCACTCGTACCCCTCGAAATCCTTGATCTCTCCCTTGTGATAGTAACGTCGTGTTTTATCCTCCAACCGGGACAGATATCCATCCCGACTGAACCGTTTGAAACCCTTCTTTCCTTTCAGTCGCCCCACCACATTATTTTTGCTCATATCCACCAGGCGCTCCTCGTGTGAAGCAAACGCCGGAAACGAAAGCGTGGGAATCAGCGACGCATCCACTCCCTTGGAGCTAGATTCCCGAGGTAGCATAGTTTCAAAAATACTCCGATTGCGGTTGTGCGCATCAATGTCCACATACACAACGCTCCAGGAAGCACCTTTCTCCCCGAACAGATTGCACCCGTTGATTGCTTCGAGGGCCGACTTCGCCATCCCAATCGAGGAAGCATGAATTTCGGGTGTGCCATCGTTGTATTTCGATCCACGTTCCCACATCCCATAGTCCGGCGTTCGATAAGCTCGCTCAACGTAGTAAACTAAATTCTGCACAAACGCAACCTCATCCTGGGTATAGATGATTTGCAATCCCGAGGTTATCATTTGCACTAGGAATATGAGGTAGATTGACACCACATCGATCTGCAGATGGTTGTATCTATCGTCGGAGTAAATTTCCTCTCCGGTGTGGAGATGAAACTTGCAATGCAACGCATTGACGGCACACTGACGCGATTTGAACTTCTCCACACGATCAGCTTGTTTGATCCAGCATTCCAGTATTCCGCGCATACACTTAACCGCAGATTGGCCCAACTCATACGATTTGCCGCGATCATCGTCAATGCGTCTTAAACGTAAAAATAACATTTAAAATCAAAGGTTGGTAGACTTTCGAATCAAACTGACCTGTAAGCCTGATAGAGACTCCAAATCGAGGCCGCGCAATACACGCTATCCCTAATGCTGCCAACTTCCCGATCGGTACTCAACACTGGAAACAGCCCGGTGATTGGACTCTGAAACTGCAACAGTTGCCGCTTGACTGTAAACAGAAACACGAGAGAATGCAAGATAACAAATAACAACTCGGGCGAAAACGAAAACATATAACATTCAGCCAAGGTCGAACCAATCAGCGGCACGAAGAAAATTGAAAGTGAAAATTGAGACGATCTGCTCCGTTTCATAATAAAAGCCAACTCACCGATTCCGTAATAGATATCGAGCTGCTTCACCGTGTCCTCATAGTTCGATATCTTCAGAAACTGGTCCAAATTCATATCGTCCAGACTGGGTTGACGAGCGACGGGTGTTACCGAGTTGTTGCTGCAGGAATACGCAAAAGTTCAGTGCTATTGCATGATTCTCAAAATACACATTCAAATCAAACAATACTCACGCAACATGACGCTCCACGCTAGTCATGGCTGTGCTGAACTGCTGCACGTTCTTCTTCGTTAAATTCTGGTCACTTTTACGCTTCAAATCGGACAATTTTTCACCCAATAACACCAAGTATAGATCGCAACCGAAAATTGAAAATGCCTTTTGAATGACACAACTGACGTTTCAATGTCACGATTTGAGTTGTATTTGTGATTGTAGAAGTGCGCTCTGGTGGAATTCGTAACAACTGTGGATATAAACAAGCTGGCCTGCGGAAAAGTGGAAATGTTTACATTCGCATTTTTTCTGCTCGAGGGACAGCAAAAAGTATAAGTTCATATTACACTAAGATAAATAATTAGTCCATTTGATCAATTATTGACTAGATAACACCAATATGCTGTTCATTTTTATAAAAAAAAATTATTAGAGATTGTCCACATACCTCGTAATCAGAAAAAGCATGATTAAAGACTCCTCCTCAAACTCAGGGTTTGTTTCTGATCTCATCGTACACGGCTTTCTTGTTTTCTAGAACAACGTTGAGATAAAGAGTTTGAGATAATGCCTACAATGTGGTCTATATATTGCTGAAGAGGGAATTTAATAGCAGCGATACAGGCAGCTGGAAAATATGGCGAAGGGGAATTCGATTCGGTATAGCTAGTTAACATATCTGTTTATATAGCAGCCGGATGTCTAAATCGAATGCTACGAGAAAAAGTTGGTGTGGTTAAAATCGTGCATCAAGAAAATGCATAAGCTGTCACAGGGAACGTAACATTTTCGGAAGGCACAGGACTGCAAATTACATAACCTTCGCAATGTACTGAAAAATAAAATTAATCGAATACTTTTCAATGAATAATTTAAAGTTATTATTCATGAATCAAATTCCCGAACGAACACTTTTACAAAGGAACGTTTTTGACAAAACGCTTCATTCAGAATAGTCTTTGTGGCAATATAAACATAACATTAAATTCCCAGTACTGGAAAAAGAGTGTCACAATGAAGTACAAAAAAATTAACGATCTTGACAAACAAGTCCGTGATGTAATGTTTTTCGAGATGAAATATTACATCAACAGAACAACATTGCTTCCTTCTGAAAAAGGAATATAATAATACATTGTCGACTGTAAAAACCAACGGTGAAATCTATGACTAATTTCAAGTCTACTTTGAACCACTTCAATGCAAAATCGTTATATTATCATATTCATCGAGATGTTACTTCACATGCTTTCGTACTCACTTATTTCCAACAACGGTTTTATTCATTTGTCGTTTTTCTGGTATTAATTTTAATTTTTCATGCATTTATCGGTTGCGTATCACTATCTTTATTGTATTTTCAAGCATTTGGCAACATCAAACATCAAGCTACTTCAATGGCCCCATTGGTTCCTAGAGTTGGAGAAATATTAGAGCGAGAGCATGCTTTCACTACACAGGAGCGCGTTCACACGCTCACCGGCTTCATATTGAGCCATTGGTTTTTGCATAGCATCATCTTAAATTTTTTCATTGCTTCGTATGGAACCAACATCGAAAATTTATTGATATTAATATTTGTGCTTAGAGACGTCGGTTAATCGTTCGATTAATTCTAATAATCGATTCTAGTTAATCGAGTAATTTTGTATCGAACAATGAAAAATCGAAATATGAATACATCAAATAATTATCACAATAATTGCGATTAATTAAAGAGGGAGCCTTTTTTTTCAAAAAAATACAGTGCGAAATTTGTTTAACCGTTTGGTGTTTGTTTTTCCCGTGTTTCATCGAATATGCAAACTATTTACAGTTGAAGCATAAAAATAATTCCCTGGTGGTGGAGGAGACTGGGATGAAGAATTCAGCGTATGCAGGAGTAAAAGTGGTAGCATTCAAATTCAGAGTGCCAAGGAAAATATACCATACTAGTGGTCAATGATTCTATAAATATTCTTCTTATGGACCAAGCAGAAATTTTCAAACAAATCTGCTATTTTAACTTTTGAAGAACAGGTCTTTTTGAACAGAAAAAATTGTATGTTGGTGCAATAGAATTAGTATCATTTTCATGATGTGTTCTTCAAATGTGTTTTCAATCGTGCACAAAAAATCATGAAATAGTAAATTTATCAATACCATTTCATTCAAAAGCCATTATTTTGCGCCATGTTTATTTTAAAATTATATTTAATGTAGTTTCGAAAATTATGACATCATAACCTTTTCATTATAAATGTCTGTCCATTTTGATTACAAGAAATAAATATTCGCTGGATTAATCAAATACTGAAAGACAATTATTAGACAATTATTCGAATAAATCGAATATTTAAAAATAACCCCACGATTGATCGATAATCGAATAAACGAAAAATTTAGACATCTCTACATGTGCTTTTCTATCGAAATATTTACTGTTAAATATCGATAGTTGTTTTCGCGTCACTTCAATTGTCGCTTGAATTGTATTGTTTTATATTCCCAGCAAACATTAAATCGTATAACTTTGCACATGATAAGTTACATATAATTTCGTATCAAATCACAATCGCATAAAATATCAATCAAAATATCGATATATATATATATCTAAAATCGCATAAAATGCAAAAACACGATTTTCCATGTCATCGATGGATTGAGTGGTAACGTTGTCGTATCAAATCGCATATCAGTCCAAAAAGCATCGCATATCGTTATATACGGCTTTATATGCGTACAAAATATGGCATATACGTATATCGTCTCCACTTTTGTGTGTATATGCTAGTTATCTGTATCATATATCATACAAATGTGTCTTGGTTGTATGTATATCGCCTCCAATTATAGCTATTATAGCTATTTATACGACTTAATGTTTGCTGGGTTTAAACTCAATTTACGTATAACGTTCAATGGACGGGAAGAATAATGAAAGATATTGTTAAATAAAAACAGTATAGATTGAATACTGAGTTGGCCAACTTCTATTATAGGAGGTTTCAGGTTTTCTAATTCTAATTCAGGTTTGCTAACTCCATCAAACTGTGGAGACTTCCCAGCAAACATTAAATCGTATAATTTTGCACGTGCTAGGTCTTACAAGAAATCAGAATAAATTATAATCGCATATAATATCAATCAAAGTATGTATCGTGTATATTTGAAATCGCATAAAATGTAAAAACTCGATTTTATATACCATTATCAAATTAAGACGCAATTCGGTATAATAAACATCAGTTTTATGATGTACATTGTCATAAAAAATATTTAATCCACATCATATGCGTATATTACGCTGATGCAGTTTGTATGTCGTATAAGCGTATAATTTAAATCGATTCAGTACTGCAGTAAATCGTGTTGTATGTTGAAGAAAATCATGAAACAGTAAATCATATTAAATCGCAATAAAGAACATATGACATCATATTGAAAAGTCAATGAAATGCTTTAACATTTTTTTATCCCATTTATTTATTTAAGGCTCATTAGCATTTTAGCTGTAACAGAGCCGAATTTTAATCGTGTACATGTCACATGGTTATCATATCTATAATTAGTACATTACACAATTGCCATTCGCCAGTATTTCTTCTATACCATTCCATATGGTACACATTTACACAGTAGCAGCCCATTTAGGCGTAAGAGTTTTCTATCTGTTCTTCCATTATCCAGTTAGACCGGACAGCGGAGACAGTTGATTGATCATTGTTGAGTTATTTATAGAACAGCAGCCCGATGTGTCTTGCAGAGCAGAGCAGTTGTATGGATGAATCGATCTTATTTCGACCGTGGATCGATCTCCATCGCTGATGATTGTTGCGTGGACGTAGTTATTCTGTAACAACACAAGATGGTCAATGAGGGTCCTGAGTTTTGAACTCACGATCGATCGCTTACTAAGCGAACGCGCAACCAATGTGGCTACGGAGACCCCCGCGCTTTAACATTGACAAATTTAATTTTATATCAGCAATGTCTGAACACATACGGAAGAATAAAATAATTAAATTTAAAAATAGTGGCTCTTATAGTCGATTACTCACAAAACATCGCAACCGCTGGAGAGAAGCTAAACGGATCGAAACAAATATGAGCGAAACTCATAACCAATTAACAGATGAAAATGGAATGTTGAATGAATCACCAAAACAAAAAAATTGCGAAATTGCTGATGTTCGATGAAACATGCTTCTAATGAAACATGCAGAAAAACGATAATAAAGACGACCGGAGTTCGAACCCACATCGGATCAGTTTTCACCAAACATCAATCTGTGCCATTTTAAACATTTATATTCCACTCCCAACACAAGTAAATTTAATAATAATTATTTCTACAAATATAAATACTCATATATAAAAATGGCGGTTCGTGAGGCTATAATAAACATTTTACGAAAATATTTTGCGCCATTTGTTTTTTTTCTATGTCTAATAAATCGTATATGAGTATGGCAAAAGTCGTATTAGGTGCGTTGACAATTCATGAATATATTCATATTAGATCGCAATTCAATATCAACATAATTGCTATTATAGTCGGCCAAAGTTGCATATTCATCCAAACTAATTCGGTAAGCATTTGTCATGTATGTATATGGCCTCCACTTTTGCATGCATATGCCAATTAGGCGCATTATATGCCAACCAAAATTTAGGGCATATGATGTTATATATACGCTTGTTATGCGATGTTTACTGGGTTATCCAATATTGACATGCAATCCATTGAGCTTTAACTTGAGCTTGAGCTTGGGTAGACTGTACATTTCGTAATTGCTCTCCGTGATTGACCTAAATCAGTAGCAAACCATTCTCATTTTATAAGTTTAGGTGCATGTTACGTCGTTACGGTCACCAGGAAGGGAAGGGATAGTATGATACTCGCGGCCAGAAGGATCGCCTCTATAGCGTGGTTCTCTTGTGATTATTATGAAAGGGGTAGAGTTAAGAATCAGGATTTGCTGGGGTAAGTGACGTGATTATTTAAACGCGAACCCTCGACCACCCGACGAAACGAAATTCCGAACATCTCATACAGTAATTTACATTTAATTCGACATGCCGAGGCACCACTCAGTGTTGCATTTTAGGTGATTTTGACCTGTAATTGGACATTTTCGATGAGAGTGGTACAGTGTCGGCGTATAGTGGCGTTTTTCAATGCGCGGCCATAATTTGGGCCCCGAACGCGATGTTTACAAAAATGTCCAATTAAATGTGTCGCATTACAGGTCTGTCCAATTAGCAAAATGTCGCATTAAATGTAAATTACTGTATATCACAACACGTGGAAGGAATAATATGTAGGCAAACAAGAACTAAAAGTAAAATTCAATTTTTTTTATCACGTATACTCTCTATACAACTCCAATCGCAGCGACTGAAGGTTTTCTTGGGGCACCCTGAGAAGGCCATTAAGAGAACTACTTTAAAATCAATCGGACCAACGATATCCTCCATTATCCAACGTGCGTGTTTTTCATATAACTCCATTAGCGACGATGGAGGATTATTTTTGGGAAACCTGAGAAGGTCACGAAGAGACCCGTCTAAAATCAATCAGAACAGCTATATCTTCTATTTTTTCAACACACGCACTATCGTTGGGAAACCTTAGAAGGTCACTGAGAGAACGCCTCAAGAATTGATATTATTGTTTACTTCATAAAGGATCCAAACCTGAAATCATAGTCGGCTTTAAATACAGCCAATAACATAAGGACAATCGTGCTTATTCAATGAAATTTGGGCAAACGACCCCATCATTCTAGCAATTTGTGCGTAATGCTATGTAGTGTATGAAGAAGAAACATTTATCTTTGTATGTATGTTGGAATGAAATATGGAAAGTTATTTGACACCACTGCTCTTCTTCTTCTTGAATGGCGTTAACGTTCTCTGTGGAACTTTTGCCGTCTCGACGTATGCATTAACTAACGTCATTTATAAATGCTTTGTTGAGATTTCTTAAGCCAAATAACACGCCTTGAATGTATTCCGAGGAGCAAGCTCTAGAATACACGTGACCACAGTGCTGGACGAAAGAAATTTCTTTGACGAAAAATCCCTCGGCCAGAACGGGAATCGAACCCGAACACCCGGCATGATAATGCGTGACGTCAACCACTCGGCCACGGGACACCACTGCTCACTTAACCCAATTATCACGATGTTTTCTTGGTGGTAATACATTCACTACATAAACAGACTTCGCACTCATTTTCGAAAATAAAAGAACAAATAATTATACTTTGGTGAGCGACCCATATGACACAACAGTACACACGCGTCAACAAGAGAAATATCATACAAAAACCTGAGCACCCAACGATTGAGAGCGAAACAAAAACCATCATTTCCACCACCACATTCAAAACATGAAAATGACTTCATCAATATTTGACTCGGCCGATTCAATTAAAACATTTAATGCTCACTTCAGATGGGAAACAGAGCACAAAACGCGCCTCAAGCTTCAAGCCTCAAGCCGCCCAACCTACGAACGAATCTGACGATCCGCACAAACAGAATCGTTTTGGTTATCTTTCCAGGCATGATATCCTAAGGCCGAGGACACAGTGAAAGCGATGCGATGCGGGCGCGGGCTCATTTGCGGGAAAGCTCTTTCGTTCACGAATGCGGAAATCAAATGCAAACCGCCCGGACCTGACATAGTAAACGCGATGCGATGTGGATTTCAATGCGGCGAAACTGTTTGTGAAGTGTTTTGCCGCGAGTGAACGCAAGTGACGGTTGCTAGACGATTTATCTATAAATATCTTCACAACCGAACTCATCGAACGAAAATAAAAATCGATTTTATGAGAGAAAAAGTAAATTTCGTGTTATGGGTGCGTTCGTAATTCTTCGGATCGATTCCATCCACGACGTTTAGGCTAAGGTTACTTTGGATCGGAGTACGCACGAAAATTTGATTGTACGAAGAGAAACAAAAAAAAATTGTTCGATAACAGCTGAAAAATTCGAACGAAGCAAGGGAGAAGCAATGTAACCACACCAATACAACTCAATGTTGTTGTTTACTTTCACTATTGCATACAATTCGTACGACCATTTTTATGCATCCAGTGTCACCGCCGCCTTAAGTGCGATTCACATACAACATCCACGTCACGTTCACGTCACGTCACGTTACGTTGCGTCAATTATTCTCCCATGCAATTCTTATGAAAACATTCACATACACCGGCAACGGAAACTTCGACTTGCCGTTGATGGTGTATGTGAATACTTCCATAAGAATTGCATGGAAGAATAATTGACGCAACGTGACGTGACGGAACGTGAACGTGACGTGGATGTTGTATGTGAATGGCACTTTATTTGCAAGCGAGTAACGAACAACGTCTAATCGCGTATCAAAGCTATCAGGAAAATACATTCACATAAAAATGAGTATTGCCGTTGATTGTGGGAATAAATAATAATGCAGTAAGTTATTTCTAATTCGTCATACTCAGTGTCGTATTGGAGGAGATTTTGACCTGTAATTGGACTTCTAAGTGCGCTACACATACAACGTCCCGTCACTGTGAAGTCAACGTGAAGGAATGAAATTTCAAATATTCTTCCATGGAAATTGTATGGTAGCATTCACATATACAATCACCGTCAGCGTCGGCAAAATAAGTCCAAGAGAATAGTTGACGGGACGGTGACGGGACGTTGTATGTGTAGCGCACTTTAATTTGGGGTCATAATTTGGGTCCCAAACTCGATGTTTGAAAAAATGTCTAATTGGAGGCGAAAATGTCCAATTATTTATGTCGCATTACAGGTCTGTCCAATGAGCTAGATGTTGAATTATATACTGTACAACTTCATGTTTATAATTTTTATTTATTCCTATTTTTTTTTGAGTGTACGTTTTAATGAGTGCATTTTAACTTTGCCCTCAGCTTTGCGCAGTGGCGATATCGTAACCCAAGGCGCCTAGAAGTATATCCTAAGGTGGGCCAACTTGCTAAAACCACTCTTCAGCCATCTTGGAAGTCTACAGTGTTTTGTTTGTAAACAAAACACAATACGCTAGTGCCGAAGCTCGCTCGTGATCAGTCTGTCTCTTTCACGCTACAAGCAAATAATTCCCCTTCTGCTTTCTTCCGTACTGTTTTCATATACCGCTCCCCTAACCAACTTAGTGACGAAACGGCCTCACCTAGTACCATAGACCCGTCTTGATCGTAACCAATGAGGTACATCCGAGGTGCGATTATTGCTAGTTGAAAAAAAACTTTGCCCTCTATTGGATATTCATCTAACTAAAATCGTAAATAACCGCTGACCAAAACAATAACAAGCATTGCAAGTGTACGTGTTTATTTGAAAAGTTTACAGCTGTGCTGAAACAATTAAACTGGAGTCAAGAAAATAACATTCTGCTCCGATGGATCCCGAGGAATATAAAGTGTTGCACGAAAGTTGCATGCAAAACAACAACGGCACATCAGCAGTTCAAGTCTTTCTACACGTCGTGCCGTCGTACTTCGCTTTGTTCCATGCCGTTCAGCTCACTTCGGCAGCCGCAGTTACGCACATTCCAGGCCGGTTCATGTTGGAGTTTTGCCTGATAGTGTTACCCTTTGTGCTAATCGTCACAATATTGAGCCAGTCAGTCATGAAAATTACTATCACATTGGCTTTCACGACGATTATTGCCGTCGTTCATCAGATGAAGCACAAAACGCATTTCATGCCATTCGTGCAGATTCCTGGGAGGAAACCGCAGTTTGTCACGTTGTTGAGGGCAATGGTGAATGTGATGACCGCAGTCTGTATGTTGGCTGTGGATTTCAAAGTATTTCCTAGAGAGCTAGCCAAAACGGAAACGTTTGGATTTGGCTTGATGGATATTGGCGTCGGAATGTATGTGTTCACCAATGGAATCGTTTACAAGGTCAATAAGGAGCAGACACTCAACCTGAAAAGAGTTCGAGATGTATGTCTCAGCAGCTTCCCCCTCGTAGTATTGGGAGCAGCGCGGTTTTTCATCACGCAAGAGATAGACTATCAGCAGCACATCTCGGAATATGGTGTGCACTGGAATTTCTTTATCACATTAGCTATCATTAAGATAATTGGGACACTGATGATGGATGCCATCAAAGACCCGGAGATTGCAAAGTTCATCGCAATAACCATCCTCTGCTGCCACGAAATGCTACTGCATTTGGGTGTTTCACGTTACGTTCTCAGTGCGAAAGTTGGACGCTCGAACTTTGTGGACGCAAATAGGGAAGGCATTGCATCGATACCAGGTTATATCGCGCTGTACCTCGCTTCGGCTAACGTAGGATCTGTTATGCGACCATCGATGGAAATTCAACCAGCCAAAAAATTTATTCGCAACGCTGTTAAACTCAGTTTCATCGCTGGTGTCTGTTGGAAGATGATATATGTATGCGAGGATATGTTCGGCGTTTCGCGGAGACTCGCCAACATGGGTTATGTTTTCTGGATATTATCGCTTGGAACCACTTTGTGTGTTCTGTTTATGCTGCTGGAAGTTTTCATATACTTCGTTCGATTCGAGGAGCCGAAAACGCCAGAACAAATAATGAAGGGTGATGATTTCTGTATTCCTTATACGCCGCTGATATTGGAAGCTGTCAACGAAAACGGGTTGGCTTTCTTTCTGGCGGCGAATCTACTGACAGGGTTGGTAAATATAGTTTTCCAGACGATGCTACTGGAGAAGGCGGCAGCTTTGACTATCATTAGTTATTACAGTTTCATCCTTTGCGTAGCGGCTGTATTCATGCACGTGAACAAGATCAAACTGAAAGTTTGGTAACAAAGCAGTGATTTTTAGGCGATCAAATCTAGTCATTAAAAAGAAAGACACATTTAGCTTGTAGTGAAAACAGTTTAAAATATTGTCCATATACTTATTCCAAAAACTTCATTTGTAGCGTTGTAAGTACATCGAACTTCAATTCGATAACATTAAGACTTTTAATAAACCATTAAACCATTTTAATAAACCACCATTGTACAGTGCAAGCATTGCGATGACACGACCCATTTGACATTATAAGTATCATCAATCCTATCAGTTAAAGTGCGAGTATTCGGCACAATTATACGATATTTCGAGAACATTGTTCATTGTTTTTTCGTTAAAAATATTGAACATTGTGTTCCGTTGGCGCGAAGCGTAAATAGTAATCGATGTTCAGTTGGAATAAAACAACATAAGAAGTATGAATGCAAATAAACTTTTGCATATCAAATATGTATTCTATGTAATGTAGCAATTAATTTTCTGCAATTTGGGATTTGAAAAATCTTGAACGGACTGCGTGAAGTATTCAAATGATATCAAATGATAATTTTCGTTCAAAATTTTACACATGAAATCTCTCCTGAGATTTATGAAACTGATAAGAAAGCCGTTTCTCCATGCCAACTCAACATTGTGGTAGATGTCGACACTGTATCGCGAATTGGGTACATATCCAATGTCCTAGAAAAAAGGTAATGAAGATGGCAGAGTTTCAAATGACATAGCATGCGCTTTGTGCTCCCGTGGACGAGTGGTTAGCGTCATAACTAATATGCCGGGTGTTCGGGTTCGATTCCCTTTCTGGTCGGGGGAATTTTTCGTCAAAGAAATTTCCTCCGACTTGCAATGTGATCACGCGTATTCTAGAGCTTGCCACTCAGAATGCATTCAAGGCGTGTTATTTGGCATAGAAATCTCAACTAAGTACTAATAAAAATGACGCAAGTAATACTACGTTGAGACGGCGAAGTTCCTCTAGGAACGTTAGTGCCATTGAAGAAGAAGAAGAAGCATGCGCTGCCAAACTATTTCTCAAATAGTGACGTCAGTCATTGTGTTTATTTTTGATTGCCCACCGCATCCGTGTGAAAATGCTTTTTTCAATAAACGTGTTATAAATGAAAAACATACATATTATTGATGTTCCCGCGTATTATAAACATAATGTGATAGCGTGCAGTGGACATTTGTGAAATCACGTCGAAGGAAACTAACAGAAGTGATATTTTAGTGAAACATTTTCACTCCTCCACGGCCATAGAAACAAACGAACTTTCCTTATTTTAACGATAACATATTAATATTACTGTGGCTCTTAGTGTGGGTGTGTGTGATGTGAGAAGATAGTCTTTAATTAAGCAGTGTTTCACTGAAAATGTTACTGCTTTCGAAGACTAGAACTACGACTACGCTCTGGGGTTTTCACCATATTAATAAGGGAAATAGACCACAATACAATTGTCATCTGTTAAAAGACAAAAAGTTGCAAGATTTCATGAGAAATTTGACTCAAACCATCATGAAACCGTGAGTATTTTGAACATTCTTTTGTTTCTTCCGTATACACTTCGTAAAGAACGCAAATAATTACGAAACCATATTTTGGTCGCCAATACAAATATACTTCGCCTACTGCTTCACCTCGATATTTACTCATTGGTACATATCATAGGGATGCCAGTTTTTAAATGATTGAATATACAGTAAGTTACATTTAATGCGACATTTAGCTAATTGGACAGACCTATAATGCAACATATTTAATTCGACATTTTTACCTCTAGTTGGTTATGGCCCCACATTGAAAGTAACCACCAGACGTCGACACTGTACCATTCTTATCGCCAATATCCAACTACAGGTCTCCTCCAATGCGACACTGAGTGGTGCCTCGGCATGTGGCATTAAATGTAAATTACTGCAGTTTGAAAAAAATTCTAAAATATTTTTATAGATGTAAGCAAAAAATAAAAAAAAATCAATGAAAATATGAAATATCACCCATAGGGTAAGGTGACATTGGCTCGGAGTATTCACGAAAATTTGATTGTAAGAATAGAAACAAACAATTTTGTTCGATAGAAGCTGACGAATTCCAACGAAGCAAGGGGAAGCAATGTAACCACACCAATACAAGTCAATGTGGTTGTTTACTTTCACTATTGTATACAATTCGTACGACCACTTTTCTGCATCCAGTGTCACCGCTGCCTTATTCTCATTTTCGAACTAGTAGGAAACGTATGCAAATCCCATCCTTGTTTTCGTACGAGCCATTCGTCGTATTTTCAATTTACGGTCGTACTAGATCAAGTTATTGGTGTACTACCAACGTCCTGGAAAAAAGGTAATGAAGATGGTCGAGTTTCGAGCGACATAGCATGCGCTGCCATAACTATTTCGCAAATAGTGACGTCAGTCGTTGTGTTTATCTTTGATTGCCCACCGCATCCATGTGAAAATGCTATTTTCAAGAAGTAATTTATCAATTAAAAACGTTATTTTTTGTAGAGCTCCCGCTGACTATGAGGCTAAAGTGTTATCGTGGAGTGAATATTAGTGAAATCACGTCGAAAAAGACGGATAAAAGTGATATTTCCATGCGGCATTTTCACTCCCCCACTCCCCCAAGTTTCATTATTTTACCGTTATGTAGTTGATATTTCGAAGGCTGTGTATGTTGTGAGATAATAAGCGCCAATTAATCAAAATTTCACCGAAAATGTTACTGTTTTTCGAGAACTAAGCATACGACTGCTCACTGGAACTTTTACCACATGAATAATCGAAATAAGCCACGATATAATTGCCATCTGTTAAAAAACAACCAGTTGAATTATCTCATGAGAATTTTGGCTCAAATTATCATGCAACCGTGAGTACTTGCAACATTGTTTTGTTTCTTCCATATACATTCCATATTGAATGCAAATAATTACGACACGATATTTTGTTTGCCAATACAGATACACTTCGCCTACTGCTCCACCTCTATATGTACATTGGTGTACTACATTATCGACATCGTTGACAGTCATGAGGTGTTTACGTATCGAACATGTTTAATTTATGATACAGAGTTATCTAAACGTTGGAGTTTATTTTTGTGGTTTTGATTTGTGCAGCTGAATAAAAACGAGATATAGAGCTGGTGAGATTTCTTAAAACATGTCCGGACTATTTGTACTCTGAATAATATGATTGTTCGAAATTGTTGAACGCAGATAATCTTCCGCTATTGCGGATTGCCGGCTATCATACTATCGGACATGCAATCCGTGTGTATCCGCCCTATTCGTTATACGACTAGTCGGCTATTGACATTGAGAAAATCCCTGCTCTGCAACCGCCGTCCGGTAGCAACAGATGACCCTATAGTGTCAAATTTTGCAGCAAGGTTCTGTCGCAATTACGAGTTCTGCAACCGGAACCAAGATGTTACTGTGAAAAACTACGTGAGTGCAGATGAACAACGACACCAAGATGAAGCAAACGAGAAAGAGCCAGAATGGGTGTCGGCAGGACCGAATGCGCCGAATGCTCATGAAAAACAACTGAACAACAGCAACAGTCAACCCAACAGGCGCGCCATCCATCCCAATGTGAGCTTCAGTTTCATACCCAATCCATAATGCAGAACGCTTTGCTCCGTAAAAAAAAGACGGGTGGGTAATGTCGGGGACATAACCGGAGAAACGTAGGACTACACCAAGGGGTGTCCATTATTCGAATATCATGGAGCACAGATCCCAGAATTACCAACTTTTCATGCACAAAATTAAAGAGAAAAATAACAGGATAGAGTAAAACCTCAGCACACGACAAATTATGATTGTTTCGAATTTGCATCTAAACACTCAAACGCGGTGCAAATGTTGTAGGGGTTATTGTTCAGCCCGCAACGAACACACACTTAATGGCAAGCATATCGTAATAAAAATTTACCGGCATTCCTCATGAATAACTGTATTCTACTAGTCAAGTATTGCATTTGATACCCATATTGATGGGGCTTTGAGAAAATATATAATCCGCTGTTTTCTAGTGAGCGCCATCTTGGATTTTCAAGATCATGAAATACACAGTTTATAATGACTGCAGAGATAAAGGTGTGTTCCAAATTTCAGATCAATCGGTCACCAGGAAGGGAGTCAAATTTCAATTAATATGGTACAGCGCTATAGACAAACATGTTACATACAAACATGTCACAGCTGAATAAAACCGTTTAAAAACTCCAGCTTTCAATCGAATCAAGCGGGTTTAGCCTCTCCTAAACTCGGCGCGATGCTTCCAACTCTTTTAACACACTTCGATAGGCTCTCCTGCTCCAGATCGCATAGAAACTCCTGTATCTACTTTATGCGGTATCGCACCGCATACATCCCCTGCAAATGCAGCGATATCTCTTATGCTCAAAATCAATCTCAAGATAGCGTCTTTCCTGCTTGGCGTCCGATGATAGAATGTGGCCAGGCACCACTATCGCTCACTTTATATAGCCATACAGTTAACGTTGTAGCGACCGCATATATTTATTCATAATCTCTTTTTCGTCCTCCACCTTCACCTTGTCCATACGTTTCCCCCGTACCCGTGGTTGTTTGTAATGAATAGCTTTTCGCTGCGGGAGCGCACACAAAATGTATGGGAAAGTGGGGAATTCTTTCTTTCTTCATCAATTTGAACTTTATATGAGTTGAGAACCCGTAATGTGGAGCATATAAACAATTACTGAGGATATTTCCTATCAATGTGTGCAATTGGAACCAAAATCCATTCATTAATTGAGGAGGTATTAGCGTTCAAAAACTGAACACTTTTTCATACTGAAATATTGAAATGGGCCCCCATATTGAACGGTTAGACGTAGTCCTACGTCAAAAACTGCAGGATCAACGCAAGGTGCTTTGTGATTAGAACAGTCGAATTGCTGCCGCTGCTGCAGTGGCGAACGGGAACTAAATGCAACTGTGCAGCAGCTCGTACAATCGATTTGTCCAAATGTGCAGCGGAGCATTTCAGTTTTTAGCCAAACTGCTAACAATTGTAATCCTTTCAATCAACTCTTCCCAGCCTTTGACATATATTCTAATGGAACACATTTATCTGCACAGCCGACTCTGCAGGAGCGTCACGCAAAAAATGTATCAAAAGAAACATGGTGGACCCACGAGCGCTAGAAGTTCTCAGAAAGCATCGAATTTTACAGATCAATTCTTACATGTAAAGGTAGGTTTAGAGTTCCCGTGAACGTGAACGCGGACAAACACTTTTTTGTTAATTCATCAGCCCATATATAAAACGCGAGGAAAACATCTTGAAACGATAGGAAGAAACATTTTCTAGTTAAAAAACATGTTTAAACGCAATTCATATTGATAAAAGAGGATTGATTCAATATTTCACAACGATTCTGAATTTCCACCGTGGAATCGAGATGTTGGTGAACTCACCATAGTTCACCGACTTCGGTGAACGTGAACGTGGAAACAGTGGTGAATATAGACGTCAAAATGTTTCCTCGTTCATGTTCACGTTCGAATGTCCCAAGGCATTCTGAAAATTATTTCACCGTGAACTGTAAAAGGATATGTTTAGCAATTCTCATGTTTTCAATGAAAATTTTGATATGGATGCTATTTCATTTAAACAGATCTCTGCACGGGTTGAAAAACTTCGTTGCTTCGGGTTGATTCATGAACAACTGTATATTTTATCCGAATTACTTTATTGAAGCTCAATGTTTATATACTTCACGTTCACTGCCGAACTTTTAATATGAACGTGAACGTGAACGAAAACGTTCTATTCACCACGATTTTTTGAGTTGTTTGTTCGCAATATAGTTCACCGTGAAATGATCATACTATTCCACCACCTGTTCAAGTTCACGTTCACGGGAACTCTAAACCAGGCTTAACGAGAGAACTGGATTCTAACAATCGGTCTGATTCTACGCGGCGTGTGTGGTGAGATGACAATTGTCACATCACCAACACGCAACTCTCCTCACTCTTTTCCTACAGTCGTATCGGATGCCGTGAGAGGTACATTCTATGTAAGTGAGAGGAGGAACTGCAAGTGACAAGGTGTTTATTCTACTGGTTGCCAAAGTTGATCAGAGATGCCACATTCGCACATATGTCTAAGAATTTGCAAACATTTAATTTTTGTCACAACCTTTTTTTCTTGCTGCAGGCTCTTTGAAATAGTGACAAAACATTATTGGTTCCAAATGATAAACGAAGCTGGTCAGTTTTGCAGATTTGTATCTCATAAATATTAGAAAAAAACATCTGGCATCCCAGAATTTCATTTATTTCACTCAGAGAGGTCAGATATTTGTTTTGCTACAGCCAGTGCATTTTCGTTGTGTACTGGGACATTCTGCCGAATTTGCGGCCATTTGATTGGGATTTAGTTTGCTCAAGCAGAGTGAAACAGATTATTGTTTTCTTTCGTTTGTTTTTGTCGTAGTTGCTGCTGCTCCTTGCGCTCTCAGTGTTCAATTGTTGCCCTGGCTCCGGCGTTTATCACGGCTCCTTGAATGGATATGTGGTTCGGTGATGATGACTCGCTGCTGTATAGATTAAACGCAAGATCCATGTAAAATATATAGTGTAGAATAAATTAATTGTTTTCATGTAATGGAATTATTTTCGGAGTGCTTATTCGTCCGATCCAAGGATAACAGATTCACTACCGCTTTCAAAGGAAATTCAAACTGCTTGCAATTTGCCACACGCTCTGTGAAAATTGATGATAAATTGAATTAAATGATACATACAATACCATAACTATCGATTCTTTACGACCATAAACGACACTTACTATTTCTCTCCCACTTTTCATTTGTTTTTGTGTGCTGTCGACACCTCAAGGCATATCGACGATTGTCACCTAGAATTCCCAGTTCATGTGACAATGGTCACGTATATTTGAGAGCGAGAATACGGTGAGAGTTCATGCAAGTGAGATTTCTCACGGCATACGCCTGGTGGAATCGCGTGAAATACGTGACAATCGTCATCTCACCTCACACGCCACGCAGAATCAGGCCGAATGCATTTACCAGTGCAGAAATGGTTATCTCTTGCAACACTCAAATATAATGCTGCTTCTACTATATATTACCGTTTCTGATTACATTTTTATATGTTTGTGGTTGTTCTTTTTTATTACTTTTTATAATAACGTGCTTCGGATGATCATATTTTTTTATGCAAGCGGAATTTTGATAGAAATTCTCACTGTCTGATTTATATTTTGCAAAATTGTATCGATTAATTTGTTGTAGTTTATTAGCATAAGACGATTACAGGAATATAAATTACAGGAACGAATGTTCATTCTAATTTATTTCGTCTTGAAGCTAAGGTCGCGATCGGAATATCTCACTTGGTGGACTTGTTTCACGTGGACAAACATTTGCGGACGAGTGTAGTACTCCATTGGACGATATTCACATCTGAACTAACGCACATTCTCATGTCGCTTCCTGTGAGTTTTGAGGGCCAATTTCTGCTCGATAGACAATCCACAGGTGTCTCACATAAAGTCGCGATGCTTTTATTATTTATTTTTTTATTATTTTTAATACATTTTACCAATGTAAACATACTCACTTCAAATGTTTCTCCATATGAACTTCTTTGGATAATACGTTTTAAAATTATCGCTTGAATATCGTTTTGACTTTACTTTGACTACCAATGTTCCTAATCGAATCTCGAATGAAAACAAAACAGAAGTGAAAAAATAAAAAGCATCTGTCATCGATGTCGATAATATAGTTTATCCAAATGAGTTTAGTACACAAAAATACGGCCGTAAATCAGAATGGCTTTTTATTATGACGTATCGTATCCGACGAATAAATATACGGATACGGCTGTAAATGAGAATAAGGCTAGACGCAAATTGGGAAGCGTATAGCGCTCGTAAGCGAACACGAGACTACCAACACGACTCATACGTGCCACAAACGTAGCGTGGTGAAGCGCATATTGAGTCGCAGTTTGGTGTAAATAACGTGCCACTCGTCTACAATATCTGATTCACACAGAGTTACGCGATATATTTATTCACTAATACAACCACCCGACCGGTTTATAATTGTTCACCAACACAACCACCATTACTGGCACGACCAGCACGAGAAACTGTGGTTCAGCCACAGCGTCACGCGAATCGTGTCTCACGAGCGCTCTACCACCTCGCGTCATCTGGCCAATTTGCGCCGTTCTATCTTGGGTGAATAAAGTGCGATTCACATACAACATACACGTCACGTTCACGTCCCGTCACGTCACGATACGTCAATGATTCTACAATGCAATTCTCATGAAAACATTCACATACACCAGCAACGTAACGACCCGTCAGCATACGTTCAACGAAAACGACCGGCAGGGTTTGTAGAAAAGAATAATTGACGGAGACGGACGGCTCGTTTGGTTTTTGTCTGGGTTTTGTGTCTCGGCTTTTGTTTTGATTTGGTTGTACAGTAATTTACATCTACATCGACATTAAGCTAATTGAACAGATCTGTGATGCAACACGTTTAATTAGACATTTTTACCTCTAGTTGGACATTTTTGTAAACATAGAGTTCGGGGCCCAAATTATGACCCCACATTGAAAGTCGCCACCAGTCGCAAATGTCCAATTACCGGCCACCAATGCGACACTGAGTGGTGCCTCAGCATATCGCTTTATAAGTAACTTACTGTACCTTTTATGCCAACATATCTCTTAGCTCCAAATTTCGGAGTGGAAATCATTCGCGACTAGTTGAAAGAATTATTCTATTTATTATTATTGTTGCATAAGGGTCGGACTACGGGGTTTAAGCATTTAAATAATTTAATTCAATGATTCTCATTGAATTTTTCAAAATTTAGAACTGATTCTAGGCATGCTGATTTGAAAGAGGGCATTGCAATTTAAAATTGTTGTAGGTGGCGACACCATGAATAAAATTAAATAAATCATTCGTTTGGCATTTGACGTGACGGTGCTGGTGGAAGCATTGACTGCATGTGTGAATTGGTGGAGACGTTGACGGAACGTAGACGTTCTTCTCCGTAACGTGCTATGTGAATCGCACATAATTCGTCCCTTTACCACTGCGGAAGCCAAACTGCGTTTTTGACGGACCACTCGTCTAAACAAAGTAGAATCATTTTCCCTAACAATTTACGGATACACCATAACGTTGTTATCGGTCTATAGGAATTGGGTGTCTCCTAAAATTGTTCTTTTGAATGCAACTGAACGGGTTTACCGTTAAAAGAAATAGTACTGATTTTACACGAAGAAAGAATAAAGTTAGTTAGAAATCGACAACACTTCCACATCATCATTATCCAAGATGCTAAACTATAGGTGTTTCGTTCTTGACACTTTCATGACAATACGTGAGACGAGTTGCGAGACGTAGCTTTCTGCATTGTTTACTTTTTGTTTGGTTGTGTCGTTATGGTTTCATATCAACTCGCTGAGAAAAACAACTGAGTAAAGAAATAAGCAAATATATATTCGTGAAAAATAGTGTACTAGAGCTGCAATAAGGTATTTATATTACATATTATTCAATAGTTTTGGGGGACAGTGAGGATTTGAAGAGCTTGTGAGTGTGATTAAAGTGCTATAAGTCTAAGAAATCTGTTGTCCAACTCCTCCACAGATAATCGTTCATCTCGCGGTTCTCTATCATGCCAAAATTATATTGTGAATATCTTATTTTCTTCAGATGCCGTATTATTGTGCAGTAAAAGGATGCGGAAACAACCATGTGAAGAAGCCATACCAGCTGCTACTGATTATTTTCCTGTAATATATGGAAAATTAGCAACACAAAAGTAAAATTAATTCAAAAAGTAAACACGAACCTGTTGCAATCATCGTCAACCTCCTTGTGCTCTAGCATTTGAGCAAAACCAATTACTTTCAACAACTCTTTCCGGATCTTCTGGCGTGATCGATAGTCGTGATTCCAACAGTTTATTTCACCTGTAATATATTAGCAACACAAAAGTCCACTAATTTGAAAAATAAACACGAACCTGTTGCAATCATTGTCAACCTCCTTTTGCTCTAGCAAAACCAATTACTTGTAACAGCCCTTCCGGATCTTCTGGATCTGGTAATCTCGCAATCAGCGCTATTTCTTGTCACCGTCGCCGTAAGTACTTTTTTCCCCGCCGATAGGATCCAAACAGAAGTACATCTTGCTTGGAAAAAAAGCATTGATTGCGCGGCTAGAACCTAAAACATACTCAAAACATCCTTCTGCACTGTTTTTAATTCGACCGCTGATTGTAGATATCTGAAAAAGTAGAAGCAATTATGAGAAATTGTTATACGAAAAAATCCAGAAAATTACCTACCTACAGTAAAGCGCGAGCAGCTATTTTGCCGACGAATGCATTTGTCACCAAAAGATATGATATGTTTTGTAAACAAATTTGTTTTTTCACGAGCAATGGCCGAACAGCAATTTTGACATTGCGGTCCACCTATAGTATAGCACCTTGATCATTATCATTCTGGTAGCGAAACGTCAGGAGGCGAATAGTGCAGCTGTGGCACTGTCAAAGTGACTGCATATATTTACTCATCGTCGCTCGGCCAAATTCTAAATACGAAGTTTTATTTTCTCGCAAGTTTAGCACGGAACACAATCTGGCCCCCGAACGGGTTGGTAGCTTGACGCGGGATTGATGCGAACCAGTGCAGCACCATGGGTATGAATGTGAGCCGTCAAGCGGATTTGGCCGAAAACGAGTATCTGAAGCGGTTTGTTGGCAAAGAGCACATCCCGGCCTACAACGATGAGTTCTGGAATAGTTTCCTGCAGTATCACATCAATCTGCCAACAAATAGGTACTGTTTGAACGGCTTATCAGCGGGGAAGTGAAGCTAACCGTGACGATTATCATCAGACTTGATGAAAAAGCTTTTTTTTTTGTTATTTTAACTGTGCAATATTGAATTTGTTTCTATCGAACTCTTCACAGCCAAGAACAGTTAAGTTTGGATTCACGGCTGGAATCGCTCTGTCAGAGTTTCATAAGTCACAATCTGTCGACCGGCAATTTCGGATCGCTTATTAGCGTATACTTGATAAAGGTTTCGGAACTGTTGGCCTTATCCGATGCGGAGAGGTATGGGTTGTATATCGGAATTGGAACATTGAACTCATTTAATATTTGTTGCTTTCAGTACCGTTCATATCTGGCATGCGTTCAACGCTCTATTTATTATTCGTTCTTTGGTCAAGTATATGATCGAAACCGGTTCCGAGTACCAGCTGCTGCAGCACTTCGAGGCTATACCGCTCCCGCAGAACCATCATGAGGAACATGCGGGAAATAGTGGCGTGGTTGCGCTTAATATCGATCCTAAGGCAGGTGCTGAAACGAGGGCGGCAGTTGCGAAGCTAATCGATGGAACTAAGTTCGAGACCTTCCTCGAAGCTCTGGTCAACATTATCGTTGTGATACCGGTGAAGTATGCTGAAAGTCTCTTTGTAGAGGGGTTTCGTTCACATTTAGGTCATGGTTTTCTTTTTGCAGAGAATTCACATATCATCTCCATCTGGAAGCGGTGAATTGTTTGATCGTTCTGCTGTCCATCAGCCAGTTTTCCCAGCAAGGCACAGATAAATCAACAATTTTTAGGTATGAAAACGATTGCATGTTTGACGGACCTTTGTTTCTATATAAACGAATTCATTTCAGGACGATATACAAATGCCAACACGCCAACACACTGATGGGCGCATTGCTACATTTTTTAAGCCGAATGACGCAAGTTCCATCCACGATGTTCGGCTTCGGTAGTGGCGGCTCGTTTGTGTTCGGAATAGCGGAATCACTGTGGTCCATTCTGACGTTTTCTCGAAAGCAGCCGGACATTTTGTCCACCCACGACTTGCCAACTGCATTTAAGGACTACTATCCACTGGCCAACCAGAGTCTGCTGTTGATTTTAATACTGACCAATCATTGCACAACCAAGGAGAACCCGTACCGGGTTAGCCTCTTCGGATGCTCGGACTCGCAGGGTAATTAGTTTTCGTTTCCTTGTGATTGTAGAGCTGAATTGGAATTTTATGTTCTTACCAGAATCCCCAAAGGAAGATGTGGCCACATTCAAAATCGAGTTTTCTTCCCTATACAACACGCTGTGCAGGATTGTAACGATCGATCAGGCAACGCTACTGCTCTACTTGTTGCTGCATCGGAATCAAAAGTTCTACAAGTATGTGATGGCTCAGCAGAATTTGCAGCAATTGGTAAGTTGAATCCAGCGAAATAAGATGTGACCTCCTTTTGGATTTTGGATGAATTGAGGGAATATGAACAGTCAGATGGAGAAGAATTCCCTCCCCTGAAAACTAAGAAAAATCGTCTTAAACTATACTGGGTGCCTGGTCACTACGGTGTAGAAGGTAATGAAAAAGCCGATCTCTTAGCAAGATTTGGTTCATCAACTAAATTCGTCAGGCCTGAGCCATTTTGGGGATTATCATCATCATGCCTGAAATCCGAGCTCAAAACCTGGGAAATATCGATGATTGAAACCAACTGGAATACCCTATCAATACCAAGACAATCCAAATTATTAATTACACCTTATAACAGAATAACACGCAGGCAATTCAGCTTGTATGAGGCAGATTTGAGTACATTAACTGGTCTATTGATCGGACACTGTCCGAGCAGGTATCACCTTAAAAAAATCGAAAAACTGACAGATGATAATTGTCGTTTCTGCTATTTCGAAGCCGAAACTTCGGAACATTTACTGTGTCAATGCAGTACACTAATTCAGCGAAGACTGCGGATTCTTAGAACTTCTTCCTTCGTGGGGAGAGATGCAAGGTCCTAGTGCGTTTACCATATATTCCCTGAGTGATGGAACGAAATACGAACTACAATAGATCGAACCAATGATTGCAGTGGTTCAAGGCTCCTACAGTAGAAGATGATATATAACAGGGATGGCCAAACGGTAGTCCGCGATCTATCGATCGCCCGCGTAAGTATTCTCAGGCGCCCGCCTGCTGGTCTAGGATAGTGTATCTGCATAGTATTAAGATATCGATCTCAATGAAACATATTAGTAGGGAGATTTTTCGTGTAAGTTTCTGTTTAATTTTTGTTATACCCAAATTGTTATTTATTTGATTCTTACACATCCAGTTGTTCGACCAAAACTTGTACTAAAATGTTTCTGAAATGACAAATTGAAAATGTTGAAAGCAATTATAGATCCGGCATAAGATTCCGAAAAGCTATAAAAATAAATGCTTGTAGAAAACTTCGCCTTTGAAAATAGCAAATTACAGCATATGTCTTTTAATGAAGCTTTGTCATTCTTATTTTGACTAATTGTGTAAAATATTGCTATCGATAAATATAGTCATTAATAGAGCAGCAGTGATGAGTGGGAATTTAGGATATTCTAAAATTAGATATTAACAGCATGCCTGTATCTTTATAATTCAACATATTCAAACGTATTTCAATGATTTGGATTTACTTCTAAAGTATGCCCTCTATGATATTCACTTGAACTCGGGTCAAAAATTCTTAATACAAGAATAAGGTCGATTCAACAGCAATTGTCCACTAAAGAGAGTTTCATCGACAAGAAACGTTCCGTGGTGGAACAAAAGGCTTGAGCGGCTTCGTAAAACAGCACGGAAGCTGTTCAACAGAGCTAAAATTAATTCGGATTGGTCTCAATATAGGAGCGCCCTAACGGAATATAACAGAGAACTAATACGATCTAAACTAAAATCTTGGGTAAATAACTGCGAAAGCATTGAAAGTGCCCCAATCGTTGCAAGACTAAGCAAGACTCTTGCAAAAGACCACTCGAACGGGCTAGGTTCCCTCAAAAAGGATGATGAAAACTCACTTCCCGGGATCTATATCGGATCATTCTGATACCAGTCCTATAACCGCGACCTAAAATGTTCTCGAAGGTATCCTGAAAGTGCAAAGGAAGGCGCAAACATAGGGCCCTATTCCAGAAAACGAGACGAGCAGACGAGTGCTCGTCTCGTTTGTTTTCATATTCCAGAAGCCGAGCTCGACTAAAAACAGACGAGTAGCTCGTCTGGCTCGACGACCGTTTGACCGCGCTCGTCGATGAATCAGTCGAATCGTCTAGTTTGTTTGATGTGTTTGTTCACCTTGTTGATTGAAAGCATTGGTATTCTTCTGCTCCGCCTTTATCTTCAAAAATTGTTTCACGGTTAAACTAGTATTGCATAAGCAATGCATGTTTTCAACTGTAATCATCAAATTCAATTCTGTAATTGCAAGATTTCACAGATTTTCAAATGGGCCTCTTCCAAACAACACAACCAAATGTAAACATTGAACTCATATCCAGGGATGCTAGATGACTGTTTTGAATATATTAACACGGCACGAAAAGGATCTTAACATATTGAATGAAAATGAGTAATTCAAAACAACTACTTTATTGGAAATACATATATATATATATATATATATATATATATATATATAGATTTGAAACTTTTCTTGATAAATCGTTGATTAGGTGAACAAACACTGCCCCCAATAAATCCAAAATAACAAAATAGTCTGAGTGATGAAACCATATGCTCGAGGAAAAATATCAATGAAACCAAAAGATATATGAAACTTATTGAAAAATCTTTTTCGTCAAAAGAAACTGCATTATGCGCGTTTCTTGATATCGAAGGGGCTTTCGACAATGCTTCTTATGTATCAATGGCACAGGCTATGAGAAGAAGACATTTCGATGACTGCATAGTCGAATGGATCAAAGACATGCTCACGACAAATCACCTCGGAGCTGGGTGGGTCGTGGACATCTGTGATTGCAACGGAAGGTTGCCCACAAGGAGGGGTTCTATCATCTCTCCTTTGGTCACTGGTGGTTGACGACCTTCTGATTAGTTTGGAGGAGAATGGTTTCGAAACCGTGGGTTTTGCTGACGGTCTAGTCATAACGGTACGTGGCAAGCTCGACGATGTACACACTACGACTATGTACGACTTACACAATCATGGTGTATCAAAGAAGGTCTGAGCATAAATCCCTCAAAAATAACAATTGTTCCTTTCACCAAAAAGAAGAAACTGCATCTGCAGAGTCTAAATCTTGGAGGAGAGGAAATAAAATTCAGCGTTTCAGTGAAATATCTAGGCGTAATAATAGACGCTAAACTGAACTGCAACGCACACTTAGATGCAATTATCAGTAAGGCCAACATTGCCCTATGAGCATGTTCTACAATGATAGGCAGAACATGGGGCCTTAAACCAAAAATGGTTATGTGGGTCTACACAGCAATTGTGCGGCCTAGGATAACCTATGCCTCACTAGTATGGTGGTCAAAGACTAAGGAGACTGTAGCTACAAAAAAGCTAAACAAACTCTAAACAAACGACTGGCATGCGTTGCTATAACTGGAGCAATGCGAAGCACACCCTCAAAGGCATTGGAGGCTATCCTTCACCTGTTACCTTTAGGTCAACATTTTCAGCTGAAGGCTAATAGAAGCGCTCTAAAGCTAAAAAGATATAAAAAAAAATTAGATGGGGTCAAAACTGGTCACCTGAGCATCCTGAATCTCTTACCCGTAGGACCAACCTCAGAGATGAACAGCGATTGGATGGAACCTAGGACCAATTATGACATTCCATACAGAGAGTTCGAACTTTCTCGTTCAGTATGGGATGAGGGTGGTCCCAATGTTCGTAATGGTTCAATTCTGTTCAATACCGATGGGTCGAAAATGGGTAACAGAACAGGTGCTGGAGTGTATGGTCCCAGAATAAAAATTTCTGTAGCTATGGGGAACTGGCCAACAGTTTTCCACGCAGGCAGTAGCTGCAATAATAGAATGTATAAATGTCTGCCTTAAAAGAAATTATAGACATGCTAACATTTGCATCTTCTCAGACAGTCAAGCAGCACTTAAAGCCCTCAATGCTTTTAAGTGCTATTCAAAAATTGTCTGGGAATGCATTTGCCTTTTACGGCAACTATGTCAGATAAGTTCGGTACAACTGTACTGGATTCCTGGCCATTGCGGTATAGAGGGAAATGAACAAGCAGATGAACTCGCAAGACGCGGCTCAAGCTCACCCTTCACCGGTCCAGAACCATTCTGTAGAATTTCTGAATGTGTGTTGAAGAGTGAGCTGAAGAAATGAGAAGACCGGGAAGTAACTGCCAACTGGATGGCTGTACAACTTAACCAGTCAAAAAAATTTATCACGCCGAGTATTAAAATTACTCAACAATTGCTGAATCTTAATAAGAAAGACTTCAGCACATTCACTGGTCTTATAACAGGACACTGTCCGAGTAAATATCATCTCAAAAAAAAAATGGGTGGGTTATATCTATGATATAACCGCAAGGTTGACGTAGGACTTTTTAGCTTAGCAATCATTTGTTTGTATTGATTAAATTTTTGCTTGAATGAAACATACAGAATTCAATTCCGAATCCAATCCGAATTCAATTGAATTCAATATGTTTGCCTTGTAAGTGAAAACATTGAATAAAGGCCATGTGAGGTCAATTCATGCATTGTGATAGATTATGTTCTTCGTTACAAGTAAAAATTTTACGTTTGTATGATGCCTAGGACAAAATATGGCACTCAGTTTCGATTTTGACATGTATGTCGAACGCATATCGTTTAATCAAAAGGCGTTATTGCAGCAAATGGTTATCAACAGTTTGCCTAATCATCAAATGGTATGCGAATAAATTCAATGAGCAGAGGATATGATGGCATATCTTTCAATGCAATCTTGAACAACCGAGCCAAACCGTTGTGTTCGTACCCACTTTTGTAATCCGTGTTAGAAAAAAAAATTTCGGAGTGCAAAAAAAACATGCGTGTGCAGTAGTACTCCCAGCTTGCATGAATCAACAACTTCAACTTCTAGTTTTTATACTATAGAAGCTTTAAACTTCTATAGTATAAAATGGTTTTCTCTACCCGGTTTCTTCTCAATCCTCGATCTGCTTGACATCACAAGAACTGCTTGATTCCTATTGCACCGCTGGACTGAGGCAAATGATAGGAATCAAAAATGAAAACGATCGCATACTTGATCTGTGCTTCGTCAACGAAGAACTATGTGAGCACTGCACAGTCATGCAAGGACCATCACCACTTGTTAAAATAGTGCGACATCATCCTCCTATACTGGTGAATCTCAATTCGAAACCTTTCCGACAATTTCACGATGCTTCTGAAAGTGTTTCGTACGATTTCAGTAAAACTGATTTTACCGCGATGAACAATTTCCTCGCACAAATCGAGTGGATAGATGTTTTTCAAGGTTGTGACGCTAACCTCGCTGCATCGATCATGTCGAGTATTCTGCTGTATGCAATCGATCAGTTTGTTCCAGTGAAGACGAAACGTGAGGATACCAAGCCTGCCTGGTCAAATGGTACCCTGAAGTATCTTAAAAGAGTGAAGCAGTCTGCTTTAAGACAGTTCAGCAAGCACCGTACGGACTCAACAAGAGCGAAATATCTAAAGACGAATGCTGAGTATAAACAGCTAAATAATCGTCTCTACAGTGCTTATCAAGACCGTCTGCAGAGACGCCTTAAGGTAAATCCTAAAAGATTTTGGCGTTACGTCAAAGACCAACGTAAGGAATCCGGTCTACCATCTACGTTGACCAACGGTTTATTGGAAGCTGATACGACTACCGACATCGCTGACCTGTTTCGCTCTCAGTTCAGTAATGTAATGCAATAAACACATCGATCCGCAGGATGTTGCTGCTTCTACCAGAAACGTACCTCGACTTCTTGCTTCTGAGCTGGATTTTGTTATCACTGACGATATGGTAATTACAGCAACTAAGAGCATGAAAACCTCCACAGGATGTGGTCCGGACGGTATTCCATCACTCGTCTTGAAAGGTTGTGTAGACACACTTGCGTCACCTCTAGCGACACTGTTCAATCTGTCCTTATCTTCCGGTGTATTCCCGAGATGCTGGAAAGAGTCGTATGTTTTTCCAGTATATAAGAAAGGTTGCAAACGGAGCGTTTCGAACTATCGAGGTATTGCTGCATTATGTGCCACCTCGAAGTTGTTTGAGCTGATCGTGCTTCAGGCGTTAATGCAAAGGTGTTCACAGTATATCTCATTGGAACAACACGGATTTACGCCTAAGCGTTCCACGACCACTAACTTGACGTGCTTCACCTCGTTCGTGATACATCAAATTGAGAATGGACTACAAGTAGACGCTATCTACACCGACTTATCCGCAGCGTTTGATAAGATGAATCATCGAATAGCAGTAGCTAAATTTGACAAACTTGGAATGAGTAACCAAATGGTCATCTGGATCCGATAGTATCTCACTGGTCGTAGCATGGCAGTCAAAATTGGAGAGCATGTTTCATCACCGTTTCCGGTTTGGTCTGGTGTTCCGCAGGGCAGTCACCTAGGACCATTTTTGTTCCTGCTGTACATGAACGATGTCAAATTCACTATGAAATGTCTGAAACTCTCGTATGCCGATGACCTGAAGCTCTACTACGTGATACAGCAACCGCGAGACGCATTATTCCTGCAACAACAATTGGAAGCTTTTGCCGAATGGTGTCTAACGAACCGTATGTCGCTTAACGTGTCGAAGTGCTCCGTTATTTCATTCGGGTGTAAACACACACTCTTCTGCTTTGACTACACATTGGACTTGGGGATTCTGATCGACGCTAAAATGAGTTTTAAAGATCACGTCACATATGCTGTATCTAAAGCCACTTCGCAATTGGGGTTTCTTTTTCGCTTTGCCAAAAAATTTAAGGACGTTTACTGCCTAAAAGCCTTATATTGTTCAATTGTGCGTCCTATCTGGAATACTCATCCATTGCTTGGTCACCGCACTACCAAAATGGAACACAACGCTGGAGGGATCCTTTGAATTTGCCAAGCTACACAAGCCGATGTAAGCTCATCAACCTGGAACTATTGGACGCGAGACGCAAGGTAACGAAAGCATGCTTCGTTGCAAATCTCTTGCAGGGCAATACCGATTGTCCTATACTGCTCAGTATGCTGCACATTAATACCCGTCGTCGTCTTCTACGATCACACTCATTTCTCATCATACCTCATGCTAGAACGAACTATGGCCTACATGAACCAGTGCGGAGTATGTGTCGTGTTTTCAATAAGTGTTACTTTGTGTTTGATTTCAATGTGTCACAAGAATCGAATAAGCGCGAATTTAGACGATTTTTTTTGTTAGTTTACGGTGTTGTCAGTTTTAAAATTTGTGTTGTTAGTTTAAGTTAGTTTAAGTACTAATGTCATTGGGATGGAAATCATCTGTTGGCAAATACAAAGAAATACAAACTTGAAAGTTCATTCGCCTCTAGTGTCTGCACGATTTTCCCAGCTCCACAAAGGCAATCGAGTACAAAAGTACTCGCAGTTTGCATTTATTTGCAAAGCCGATTTCCCCAGATACCTTGGTTTTGAAGTCTGTGTTAGGGAATACAATTCGGTGAAAACAAAAATCCCCATACTTTTTTGTAATGCCGTTTTCCCCAAGGTTGCTTGGCTTTGATGGCTGTGTTGGGGAAATCGTAAATCGGGCCAATCAAAACGAGGCAGTTAGGGCGTTTAGACAATGCTTAACATTTTACAGTTATTCAATTGTTTATCTAATGTAAAATAACATTTTATTAATCGCGATAGATGCATAGAAATATTCCCTATCAATTGATGCAAACATCTTCCGATCCAGTAAGAAATGTTCGAGTTATAAGCATTCAGAATCTTTCATTTTTTCCTGCATGTTCTGTGTTTAGGTTTTCATTTTACCCCCCATATACAAAAAAATGGGGCATACCACAATAGTTCAAAATAATGGGCACAGTGGTTCACACCCAACAAGGGAAAAAATGCCCTCGAAAAGAGATATAGAAAATTTTACGGAACGAACGCAAATTCGAGATATTACACATAGCTTATAAAATGGGATGATTATTGAAACAAGCATTATCTATGCTTTTCAAATTTTTCGCATTTTTCAATTTTTTATATATTTTAGTATCTTCAGTTAAATGAGCCAAATTGTTTTTCAAATAAAACATTTTTTTCAGTTTTGTACAGTTTTGTATACATCAGAAAGTAATTCAAACGGAAATACGTGTAATTTTATTATTATTGCGGACGACTGGTATATTATCTTGAACTGCCCTTCCTTTGCGAACCTCTTTTCGGTCCAAAAGCGGCACCTCCCGAGTGAAGAACGGTCTGGTGTGACCGATTCCGGCGCACCGGCTTTGTCTAATACACTATATTACTATTTTAACTTTAAACAAAATTAGGATTAGTTGTAATTTCTTCAACGAATACATGAGAAAGTTGTTGTTCGAAAAACTTTTTCCCTGTAAAACTGCTCAACTTCTGATGTATGGACGACTTGTTGGAAATTGTAAGGGCTATCCATATAATTTTTGACGTAGAACTACGTCTTTCATTAAGGGTGCCAAATCAGAAAACAGGTCACGTTTTTATGAAATAAAGTTAACGTTAATAACTATTTTTGCTGCGAACGGATTTTGACGATTTACATACTAAACGAATCGGAAATTCCGTAAGATTTGTTTAATATGCTATACATTAGAATCTCCTGGTTTGTAAATGGTTAAAATTCATGAAAACTTTAAGCGTTTCCATTTTCCCATACATTTGTTCTATCCATTTGTGTGTTTTCTCGAACAGAGCTGTCAATAACGAGCAACTTATCGACGACCAACGAAGGGAAATCGTAGGATTCAAAGTCTCCGTGAACAAAGGAAAAGTAAAAGAATGAAGGGGAATACTTGCTTAGAGTATAAACAGTGGATCTCGCTGAGGCAAACTTTCATTCGACACCGGACTGTTGAGCAATCCAGTTCACTTTGCTTTCGCTGCGCTTCGATTTAAGATTGGACCCCACCAGTGTTGATTCAACTTGGGTATCATCGTTTGGTTTTTCTGTTCGTTTTTCGCGTTATTCGTATCGTGTGTTTTTCTTTCCGCGTCATAAATTGGACGCTTCGCGTAGTGTGTGATGAGCAAGAAGAAGAGGAAGGCAGGCTCGAGCCCTGCAAAAAACGAACGCTTTGCCAGGGGCAATAACATTTCAAGCAAGCGTCATCTAATGATGCACGCGATGTTGGTGCAGTGAAAAGCGCTCGCACTGAACCGAGCCTTCGCGAGTGTGACATCGCATCGAACAACAGCGACGTAGGCGATTTCGGCGCGTCGATCGAAAATGTAAACGCCGTTACCCAGGCAGCAACCAAAATCAAGCTCCCCCCGCTGGTGGTGAAGGCGGTCGCTCTTGACAAACTCATCAGCGAATTCGCATAGATGGGTGTTACAGCAGAGTACAAGCTGTGTGGCATAATTCACTCTTTTTCCAAGCAGTTTACATTGTATCTTTTCCGTCATCATAAGGGCTTCGTTGGTGCCTTTGAGAATGCATTGATGCATTAAACTGACGTTATGGCGAAGCAGGCGTTAAGGTTATGCGCCAAAAAATTATTTGGGGAATACCAAGCATCTTGAATGTCTTACTGGAATGTTATAAGTTATTTGGGTTCGCGTGCCAGTCGCAAAACTGCCTTCAACTAGGATTGCATTTGACCTAATATTGATCATAATGAAGCATTGCTACTGTTTTCGAGGTTGTCACCAAGAAAGTAAATGTCGTTCTGGAATTTTGTATGTGATTAGGTTTCGCTTGCCAGTAGCAAAACTTCCTCCACTAAGAGTGACAGCTGCGCTTCTCTTGAGCTTGAGAAAGTAATGCAACTTTTTTCGAGGCCAGTAATATGAACAGAAGCGTTTCTTTTGAGAATAGCGCAAAATGATGAGAAGTGTTTATATTCCTAGTAGTTTCAAGCCACCAATGTATGGCTCTGTATGCATGCTATGGCGAACGCTTGTTTGGTGCTTGGTTTACGTTGTACGAACGATGCGTAGAGGTGCGATTCCTTTGAGGCAATACTAAATAACATGTAGCATGATATTTGATACTTGCAAGTGTTGTCATTGTTGTTGCTTCCATGCGGTGCCAAAGATATATTGATGTAGTTATGAGATGTGGAATAATGGTGCTGGTGCAACATGTATATAATCGATTGTAGCCGAGTCTATATCAATTGCGAGAAAGGCCACCGGAATAGCGTTCGAGGTAAATTTTCAATGCATTGACATGAAATAAATGGCGACAAATCAATCAATTATCGTCAACTGATTCTACAATGAAAAAAACATTTCAGGGATTATTCTACTAAGCAGTTGTTTTTTAAAATTTCACAGCATTATAGAATAATATCCGAAGGTAATAAGGTAAAAAGCGACTTATATAAAATAACAGCGTAGTTCTAGGTCAACAATGCGGTCGTATCTTGGACACAACCTCCTATAATTCTTTTTTGTGAACTATGTTTTTGAAAAAAGTGAATTTATTTTATTGAAAAAATTTTTTTTCAGAAATAATTTAATACTGACATAATTTTTTTTCACTCGCCCACAATGACCAAAAGTTATTTAATGTTAACCTCGGATTGATGATTTTGTACTGCTTTCAATACTATTCCCCCTATTTCGTGCGATGAATGAAGTGAAATTGTTTTTTATTCTATTTGTTCATTTATTCAGGCTTTAGCTGTAACAGAGCCGGGTTTTAATCGTGAACATTTACAAGTAAATTGTAAATTACACAGTAGTTAATAGCCATTTAGGTGTAAGAGTTTTTTTTCTGTTCCATGGTAAATAACACAAAAGCACAACAGCCCGGTGTTTCTTACAGAGCAGAGCGGTTGTGTGGACGAATCGATTTTCATTCGACCGTGGATCGATCTCCATCGCTGATGATTTTTGGGTGAACGTAGTTAATCTATTGAGGGCCCTGAGTTTGAACTCACGATCGATCGCTTAGTAAGCGAACGCGCAACTAAGTGGTTACGAAGACCCCCAATAAAGTGAAATGGTTCGAGTTACTGGTGTTACTAGATTCTACTAGACTTTAATATTGAACAGAAGCTAAAAATAATGTGACTTCCAGAATAAAGCGAGTCATTTTGACGCGCCCACGGTTCTCTTACGAACTAGATGTTGCTTTCCTCTATGCATGCTGGAACACCCTGAAAGCAGCAACTAGCAGCACAGAATAGACCATCATCGGCTATGAACAACGTGAACAACGGAACGAATGGTTTGACGACGAGTGCCGAGCGCTTCTGTGCGAGAAGGATGCAACACGCGCACCCATGCTCCAACGAGCGACTCGACAAAACGTGGAACGATACAGACTGAAGCGAAGGCAGCAAACACATCTCTTTCGGGAAAAAAGCGTTACCTGGACGTGAAAGAGTGTGAGGAGATGCTTTATCTTGACGAACAAACGCAAGGTGATCGAAATGTGGAGCCGGTACTACGATGAACACCAGCGCGCAGATAAGAGACCAAGACGGCGTTGATGAGGACTACACCGGTGCAGTGAGCACCGACGACGTACCACCCCCGCCGATGGGTGAAGGGTTAAGGAAGCCATTAATTAGCTAAAGAACCACAAAGCCTCGTAGTGGCTTTTTAAAGTGTGAATTTTCCACTTAAATCATCTTTAAAGCGTATTCATACAATGTACATCGATCAATAAGGTTTCAAATCGTAAGTTTTTGACATGTAGCATAATTTATAAATGTTCCTGCATGGTTTAGGAAGTCCTTAGGGGGACATTATTGCTCCTATCTATGCTATATTTTTTCTTCCAACGCGAAATTGGCAAAGTTGTTCCCTGAATGAACTCGAATAAAAAAAAAGTGTGCTGTGGACTGCACTGGAGGTCAAAGCGGTCAAATGCGCGCTGGCAATACCTGATCGTGGAATGGAAGGTAGATTACAGCGAGGGTCATTTGAACGGTGGGATTGTCAACGAGGGCACTTTCTAACCGGTGCATACCCCACGAAAGAAGCTGTGACGGAGTGCGCGTCAAGTTGGAGGGAATTGCCTAATCAGCGCTCCGTTGAGAAGAGAATTCCTGCGATAGTGACTGTGATGGGTTGTGCGTTAAGTTGGAGGGCAATTCCTAATCGGTCAACGTCTCGATGGGTAAACGGATACTTGCACGAAAGTTGTAAGCGGCATGTAGGAAAACAAGACATGGATAGAAAAAGTTGAAAAATGGGGTAAAAACAACGCCAGTTAACGTGTAAGACAGGTGTACTGCCCATGTTTGTATAGGAGACGTAAAAGACAGAATGAACAAAATCGACTTTTTCGCTGTTTCGCATTCTACACAATGTAATACGTTTGCTCAACATGCAAGCAAACATTTTTTGTTCGAAAACATTTGAGCAATTTTGAAAAAACGTTCTCGAAAAATGACTGTTTGTCCGCATAACAGACGTAGTTCCATACAGCCTTCATACATCGTTCGAAAATCAACAATTGTCAGTATTATGTGCTATAAGCTAAATCAACATTTGAATCACATTCTTTGAAGAGTCCAAACATGTATGTCACGATAGTGTCTTATTACTTAGTGTTTCCAAATAGATGCATATAAGAAACCATTGAAACGCTGCTCATATAATTACTATTTTCTGTACACGATGAACAAAGAGAAACAATTGTTATTACCTAAATCTCTGCATTTGGATCTTCAAGAAGAAACAATCAGATCAGTAGTAAAATTAAAATAATATTGGTTCTTAGCATTATAACTCCTCGGATTGAACATTGAATTATTCCACATACTCAGTATTTACTCACACCGTTGGAGTAAGTCACTGCACCATCTTTATGCGATTGATCGTGATATCGGTAAATCATGTTGCTAAAATCACCAACATTGCCTTTACAAATTCAATTAATTGAAAAAGCACGAACCGGTTGTTCTTATCACATCCCAGAGTATTCTTCATGAAAAAAGTACCAGCATAACCTCGCAACAAATAAAGAGCACCTTTTCCCCAGACATTTCACTAAATTTCTTCCAAACCTTTTTGATTTTATCCGATAACAACTGAAACTACCGACGAAGACGTTTTGAATATTATCGGAATTGTAAATACTAACGCTACAAACAGAGCAAACTGGTGATTACGTCTAGCTATGCGGACAAATGTTCATTGAAACGATTGATTGTCCGCATAAATAAACCTAAGCGTTTTCCAAATGGAAAAAATATGATGGCTATCAGAAGGTTCGTGGTGTGGGAGCGCAAGATCAGGTCAGTGAAGGCGGCGATAATGGCGTTCGCGAAGCATTCACACCCCTCCATTCATGAGATTTTAGATAGTAGCACTTTTTGCTGGGTCGATGGTCAACTCTACGTCGCCAACCGAAGTTAGCCATCTCTGCCAAGATCTGATGCGAGACTTTTTGAAGCTTGCCCTGTATCACGAAGCTAAATTCTGGAGACGCTGGATACATGAATATTTACCATTACTAATACGACGCACCAGTAGACGAAGGCAAGCATAATGGATGGCTAGGAGGGCGGATTCTGGATGTCTAGAATCACTTCCTAATTTTTCTAGTAGATACTTCCTTGCTCGTTGCCCATTTATTGTGTTAAATAGATTTTGATTTCTGTTGGTACAAATAATCACGCTACAGAAGGTGTACAATTGGTAGAAACCAGGAAAAACGAGTTCGTACACCACACTTCTATAGAAAATTGTGTATCCAATGTGTCCGCGGCCTAATCCTGTGCAACGGAGTAATCTATTACATGCAACTGCGTTACTGCGCCGTGAGTTGAATCTCAAACTTCCTTTATATACAAAAAAAAATAATGATTTTTCAAACTCGACAACGCTTGGTCGCAGGAGTTGTCTGGTAAACATATGGGGGAAATGATAAAGTCTTGTCCAGTTAGAATCCGTACGCGTTGCACATTTTACAGCGGCACAGTCAGTGGCCGCTGCAAGAAAGTTTTTACAGCGGTTTGTTTACAAATGTTTCCTCTTCTGGTGGTAAAAGTTTCAAATTTTTTCGTGCCGTAAGTCCGGAGTTATTCCACATGGAAGACAGAAGAAGAAAATTAATCTTGCACACCCACGTTGACAATCCAACGTGGTCGGGTGCGAAGATCGCGAAACAGTTGGATATCGCTAAAACTACCGTATGTGATGTGCTCAGACGATTCCGCGAGCGGAACAGCGTGGACCGGGCGGTTCAAAAGAAGCGTCGAAGCGGAACCTACGATCGTCAGCTGAATTGGAAGGTGTTGAGAACCGTCAGAGCAAACCCTGGACTGTCCGAACATGATATCGCTCAGAAATACGGTGCCGCTCGTAGTACCGTTCGACGAATCATTCACCGAGCTGGACTTCATTCCTACAAAGCAATCAAGCAACCAAATAGGACGATGAAGCAGAGTCTAGTGACGAAAACTCGCGCTCGTAAGTTGTATTATCAGGTACTAACGAAGTACCATGGATGCCTGCTCCAGGATGACGAAACTTATGTAAAAATGGACTTCGGCCAACTTCCGGGACAAAAATTTTATCTTTCCACGGCACGAGGCGATGTCCCCGCCAAATTCAAGTTCATGTTCATGGACAAATTTGCCAAGAAGATGATGATCTGGCAGGGTATATGCACCTGTGGTGCGAAGACGCCGGTTTTCATCACTACAAAGACCATGGATTCGAAATTGTACAAGGAAGAGTGCCTGAAGGAGCGTGTGTTGCCTTTCATAAAGGCACACAATGGTCCCGTTAAGTTTTGGCCTGACTTAGCGAGTTGCCACTATAGCCGGGAGGTTCTCCAGTGGTACCGCGACAACGGGGTGGATTTTATCGAGAAGGAGTTCAACCCACCAAACTGCCCCCAATTCCGCCCAATTGAAAAATATTGGGCGATTATGAAGCGGAAGCTAAAGAAGACCGGAAAAATGGCTCGGGACGCTGCAGGGATGACCAGATTCTGGAAAAAACTGGCCACAGAGGTCGACACTGCCGCTGTGCAACGTTTGATGGGAGGAATCACCAGAAAAGTGAGAAGTTTCATCAGAAATGAAGAAAAATAATTTTAAGGACATTTTTTTGTAAAAGTGCAAGAATATATCTTTCTTTTGGTTGATCACTCTTTTTTGTATGTCATTCTATCTCCGAGATATAAATGATTTCTTCCGTACGGATTCTAACTGGACAAGACTTTAGACAATACTTTGAATAGAATGTACTCCATTTTATTTGCGCTCCAATATATAAAACTAATAACAATGTTCAGATTTTGGAATGGCTTAAGAACATCGAACTAGCGTGCCTGTTCTTTTTCATATTTCATTACTATCGCCCATCCTAAAATTGCTCTTCCAGGTGATACCGATTCTTCAAACGCTTTACAATGCCCCAGATAGTACATCTCATCACATATACATGTCTCTGATCGTGCTCCTGATTCTGAGTGAAGATGATAACTTCAACAAGAGTGTCCATCAAATCGTAAGTTTCCCACGTGCACACAGTAAAAATCATACTAATGTTTCCCAAACTTCAAACGTTCGCAGATCCTGAAGAACATCACCTGGTACACGGAACGATCGATCAGCGAGATTTCGCTCGGCGGCCTGCTCATTCTGGTCGTCATACGAACCATCCAGTACAACATGCTGAAAATGCGGGACAAATATCTGCACACCAACTGTCTGGCCGCTCTGGCCAACATGTCGGGTCAATTCCGCTCACTCCATCCGTATGTAGCCCAACGGCTAGTTAGCTTGTTTGAAACGCTCGCTAAAAAGCACGCCCGACTCGACCAGCAGCTAAAGCAAACCGTCAATGGGAATGCTTCCAACGTCACCGTACCCATTGCGGTTCCCTCGTCGGAGGATATGGTGAGTTTTTCGGAGCGGGACGGGGAACAGGGAACGGGAAATGTTCAACCTTCCAAAACCGATTGGAATATGATTCCACACTTATCCAGTTGCAGGATCTGTCGGTGCTAGAGGAAGTGCTCCGGATGGTGCTGGAAATTTTGAACTCATGCCTATCGCACCAGCTCGTATACTGTCCGAATCTAGTGTACACGTTGCTGTACAAGCGCAACGTTTTCGAGGCCTTCCGTAGTCATTCGGCGTTTCAGGATATAATACAGAATATCGATATGGTAGGGAGGAGTCTCGTACTGTTTGATTGGTGTTTTTGGTAATCTTCATTCCTTCGCCATAGGTTGTAGGATTTTTCTCTTCCAGACTAGTGCGTGTACAAGATCAGCGGGGAGAACTCGGAGTGAATGAGGTTTTAGAAGTTATATCAAAGGGAGCCAGTCAGTGGTCTAGTGATCGATTAAGGGTAAGTTTGATTTGTTGTTTTCCTGTATTCAACTCGAGGATAACTTGTGTTTTCCGTAGAAATTTCCCGACCTGAAATTCAAGTATGTGGAGGAGGATGCCCCGGAGGAGTTCTTCATCCCATACGTCTGGACGCTGGTATGCAAAGCTGGCTGTGTTCATTTCAGTTCCGAATCAATCAAGGGAGTAACGACGGAGATCAGTTGTTAACTAGGTGTGCCTCACCTCTCCCCTCTAATCGAGTGTAATATATGGAGTAGTTTTTCCATACACGTTTTCTTCCTTCTTGTCTCAAGGAAATGGTTGCAATAACAGTTTCAAACTTGTGCCGACACTCATTTAGACATATGTCCAACTCAAACAATAGGCCAGCTCTACAAACAAATGCAATCAAGTTTCATATGGATTATTGAGAAACACTGATCGGGAATTTGTAGTATTTAAGGCAGACCAATCTTAGCATTCCTTGGGCAGCAGAAATTGGTAGCAGTGGGGAATTTCCGAACATCCGACACTTAAACCTAACGCCTCCGAACTTAGCTTTTTGACATGATGTTCCGCGGCTTCCCAACACCTTTCTGTACATAAACAACTGTCCTTTTTATAATTTTATTTTTCTTTATCATTTACAACGTTTCTGCGTTCACAAGATTATTTATTGCCCATAAGAGAGTAGTATCGATTCTGTTTGTTCTGTGTGTAGCAATTGATTTTTCGATGTTAGAATAGTTCGGTTTATTTTGCGAATTGTGACAGCAAAGCAGCAAACAAAGAATCAATAAAGCAGGAACCGTTTTAATGTGTAGAAGGCATGTATCATATAGCGGATGAGTTAGAGAATCTTCGGAGTTACAGTTATTGAGCAGCTTTCAAATTGGCATACGTTGAAGGTTGATTTGTATAAAGTTCGAAGCAGTTAGTCACACTTAACAATTATTGAAAGAAAAAGAACAACAAATGATATACAAAGTTTACTAATTTCAAAAAAGGGTGTTTTATTTACGTTTATATCAGTACCATCAGTATCGTAATAATATTATAAATATCTTAAACATTCTTAGCACAAAAACTTTCACTCGCTAACACTAATTGTCGAAGGCAACAATCGCATTTCGGGGGTTACCGCTTAAAGCCTTAAAAGTATCACTTGGTGGGGGCAATGGGTTCAATGTCGATGATGACAGGATGATGACTCTTTTCGTCAGCTCATATTATTTTCTTATTTGTACCTCATGTTTTTTTTTCTCTTTCTCCATTTTCTCGCTCATGGAGATTATCCCTCGGTTAAATGTGGTTAAATAGCTCGACGATGAAAAACGTTCCCCTGTCTGGCAGATCACACTCCTTTGCACGTTTCCATGCATTTTTCGTACGACATGAAGTTGTTGGCGTTTCCGTCGCATCCACCGAAGGTGAACTCGTGGCACGTCTTGGAATCGGGGTCGTACCTGTTGGAGATAAAGGAAAAAGAGGAAGTAATAAGTAAATAAAATTGCTTCAAGTAAAAAATTCGTAAACGAATTTTGTATGAATTTAACGGGTGAAACGATTAAATTTGGTCAACGTAAATTTGACGTATTTCCTTTGAGTGTGCATTTAACAAACCCTGAATAAAGGGCGAACACGAAAATCTTGCGACACATAACTTTTTTACCATTGGGTAAAAATCAACAAATTTTGCACACTTTCTCATTGATGTGTATTGTCTACATGCTGTCAAACTCGAAGTCGTGTTTTTCGATTCAACGAAAATGGAGGTGAACCAACGCGAGTCGAGAGAACAAATTCTTTCCACACACCTGGAATTTCCCGACCTGTCGCACCGGCAGTTGGGAAAAATGTTGAACATTCACCATTCAACCGTCTCCAGAGTGTTGAAGCGGTTCCAGGAGCGGTTGACGTTGGACCACGGCAAAGGAGCTGGAAGAAAACCGGGACCGGAGAACAAAAAGACGGAGGGAAAGGTGAAGCGAATGATTAAAGCAAATCCCAACGTCTCAAGCCGTGATTTGGCTGAAAAGATCGGCATGTCGCAGAGCTACGTCCAGAATGCAAAGAAGACAGCTGGACTATATACATACAAGGTACAGAACTTCCCAAACCGCGATGAGCGGCAACAATCGACGGCTAAAACTCGGGCACGGAAGCTCTACGAGAAGATGCTGACAAAATATAGCTGCTGTGTGATGGACGACGAAACGTATATAAAAGCCGATTTTAAGCAAATTCCGGGGTTGGAGTTTTTCACCGGCAAGAGCAAGTTCGATGTGGACGACAAATTTAAGAAGAAGAAAATGTCGAAGTTCGCCTCCAAATATCTCGTTTGGCAGGCCATCTGCTCTTGCGGACTGAGGAGTGAGCCTTTCGTGACAAAGGGCACAGTAAATGGCTAGATCTACAAATCTGAGTGCCTCGAGAAGCGCCTTTTGCCGTTCTTGCAGCAGCACGACAAAGCTCCGCTATTTTGGCCAGATTTGGCATCATGCCACTATTCTAAAAGTGTCCTGGAGTGGTATGAGGTCAATTCTGTCCATTTTGTTCCAAAGAACATGAACCCGCCAAACTGTCCGGAGCTGCGCCCGGTGGAGTAGTACTGGGCAATAATGAAGCGGGAACTTCGGAAGAGCAAGAAGACAGTGAAAGACGAGAAGTACATGTTAAGAAAATGAAAAAAAAAACTGAGAAACTGGTTCCGGATGACACTGTAAAGACTTTGATGGAGGGCATCAAGCGAAAATGCGTTCAATTTTACACTCAAGGCTCCATCGATTAACTTTTCTTTTGATTTTTGAAGTAAATATATGTATAAAACTACCCTAAAATTTTGGTTTGATTCGAAACATTATAAGAAAATTGGCATGTTATTTTCGGTGTCGCAATAACTTCGTGTTCGCCCTTTATCCCTCATTTTGTACACCCAAACAAGCGTTGGCAGAAAAAATGCTTTTTCGTGTGCTGAGGAATGAAATGAACAAATAGAAGTACCTTTTTTAAAAGCATTAAAATGTTTGTGTGTATGGGAGTAGACATCTCTTTCTCTCGGACTGAATGTCAGCTTGGGATTGTACCCAAAAAAAGTCCAAACGATGCCAACGGGGATAGAACCAAGGCCGGCTGCAAAGCAAGGCTGTTTTACACAACCACGCTATCCACATAGCCACTGGTGCTGCTGCATAAATGCGTGATCATATTAGACTTCATTATAAAATGAAGATGGAAGGTGTTTTATAAGAGTAAAAAGGAGTGCATAAACGTGAAATTATATCCTTTTCGGCCTTGGCCGTGTATATGGCAAAGTAGGCGAAAAGCTTTAACGTGTGCTAATTTGCAATATGTCTCTTGTTTTGCTCGATCATATTGCTGTTATATTGCTATAGCATATAAATTGTACAAATGATATATCAGTATGGGGGAGTAGCACATTTTCTGTTATTTTTAAGTTTATTTAATGTAATAAATCGGGATGCCAAAACATGTGCAAGAAATAAATTTTGGATGTATAAATGGAAGTGTTGCTTAGCTTGGCCTTGCGTTATGGAAAACCTGGTGGTCGGATGAAGTGCGTCACTGGGGGATAAGACGGGGAGGCCTATTGAATTATCTTCAAATAATTTAGGAGTACCGGTGAGTTACTTTGTTTTTTTTTTCAAAAAGTAATGTTTCATTCTGCAAAAATGGTTACAAATTTAATATTTAAAGTATTGCCCATCGCTAGTCACAACTTTTTCCCAGCTTTCTGGCAATGCACGGAACCGTTTGCGGAAATAATCGGCTGGTTTGTCGGCTAACCACGAATCGATCCAATTTTTGACTTCATCAACCAGGCCATGTTGCATCGATCGAAAAAGGTAGTAATCGGACGGAGCAATCGGCCTTATTCTGCGTGGCGTGTGAGGTGAGATGACAATTGTCACTTATGTCACGCGATTCCACCAGGCGTATGCCGTGAGAAATCTCACTTGAATGAACTCTCACTTTATTCCCGCTCTCAAATATACGTGACGATTGTCACATGAACTGGGATTTCTAGGTGACAATCGTCGACATGTCTTGAGGTGTCGACAGTGCATGAAAACAAATGAAAAAAGGAAGAGGAATAATAAGTGTTTTTTTGGGTCGTATAGAATCGATAGTAATGGTATTATATGTATCAATAAATTCAATTTATCTTCAATTTTCACAGTACGAAAGACAAATTGCAACTAGTTTGTTTTTTTTGTGAAAGCGGTAGTGAGTCTGTTATTCCTCAATTGGACGAATAAGCACACCGAAATTATTTTCATTTCATGAAATCTATTTATTTTCTCTAAAATATATCTATCATATGGGTCTTGTGTTTCATCTATCTATCCGCGAGTCATCGTCACCGAACTGCATATCCATTTCAGAAGCCGTGGTATATGCCCGAGCCGGAGCCAGAGCAACAATTTAACACTGAGAGTGCAGAGAGCAGCAGCAACTACGACCAAAACAAACAAAAATGCTAAACTTTACAGGATGCAATCAACTGTTTCACCAAATCTAAATCAAATACCTGCAAATTCGGCAGAATGTCCTGATACACAAACAACAGGCCAGGTTAAATCAGATCTATAGATACGGTACTGACTGCAGCAAAACAAATATCTGACCTCTCTGAGCGAAACAAATAAAATTCTGGGATGCCAGATGTTTTTTCTCAAATATATGCGATAAAAATCTGAAATATTTGTAAATATGTGCCAATGTCTGACATACTGACCAGCTTCGTTTATCATATGGAATCAATAATGTTTTGTCACTATTTTAAATAGCCTGCAGCAGGAATAAAAGGTTATGATAAAAGTTAAATGTCTACAAATTCGTGAACACATGTGCGAATGTGGCATCTCTGATCAGATTTGGCAACCAGCAGAATGAACGCCTTGTCACTTGCTGTTCATCCTCTCACATACATCAAATGAACCTCTCACGGCATCCGAAACGACTGTAGGAATAGAGTGAGGAGAGTTGCGTGATGGTGATGTGACAATTGTCATCTCACCTCACACGCCGCGTAGAATCAGGCCGAATGTCTGGAGAATACGGTGGTTGGAATAGGATCTCCCATTTCAGCGTTTCCAAGTATGTTTTGACCGGTTTCGCGACATGCGGCCGAGCATTGTCGTGATGCAAAATAACTTCATCGTGTCTTTGATTTTTCTACAGTGCACGACTCAAACGCATCAATTGTTGTCGGTAGAGGTTCTCCGTAATGGTTTCATTTGGTTTTAGCTGCCCATAGTACACCACATCCAGCTGGTCCTACCAAATAAACGGCATAACCTTCTGGCCGTGAATATTCCGCGCGGCCGTCGTTGTTGATGCATGGCCGGGGTGTCCAAACGTTGCTCGACGTTTAGGATTGTCGTAATGGACCCACTTTTCATCGCCAGTAACGATTCGATGCAAAAAACCTTTCTTTCGTTCGCACGTGAAAGAACGGTGTTCGACGTTTCGTGGCTTCAATTCATACAGCACCCAATGTCCTATCTTTCGGATCATTCCCATTGCTTTCAAACGATCGGATATGGTTTGCTGAGCTACTCCAAGTGTATCTGAAGTTCTTGTTGTGTTTGTGACGGATCTTGATCGAGTAAAGCCTCCAATTCTTCATCTTAAAACTTTTTTGGCGGTCCGGAATGTGCAAACCACGTTCGACACGTTCGCTCAGTTGGAGCATGGTCACCATAAACTTCCACCAAAATATGATGACTTTCCGCAGCTTTCATCTCCATATTGAAGTGATGAAGTAACGCTCCCCGCAAAAACACTGTCGTTGGTACGAAATTCGACATATTCGAAGAGACAAAAAACTATGTTGTTTTACGCTTCAACTTTTTGACATATACTGAAAAAGACGCTCAATGACTTTCCAACGAATGTCTGAATATTTGATTCACTGGAAAAATAATCAAGTTACGCCATCTGTTGTAAAACCGAAGAAACTTACCGGTACACCTAATAGATACTTCACGATACTGTGTGTTTGTATTGTTTCCTGTTTTTCTCTGCTAATTTGAGAGTCTATTCCGCACATTTTACGTTGTGTCGGCTGAAAGGGGTATGAATTGTTTTGTTCTGTAGTTCAATTTACGATTGTTAACGACTAATTTACCTAATAACGATTCTGTAGCCATCCAGCCAGCAATCAGTCGGCGAGGGAGTCCAAAATGGCCTTGCTCAAGGTTGAGAGTTTAGGTTGAGGATTCTAAATTGAGTTTCAAGCCTCTATAATTCTCTTTCTCTCTCTCTCTCTCTCTCTCTCGGGAGAGACCTTGTGTGAATTGTTTCGAGCTTATTCTTATTTTTTTCTATTTTTGCGATTTCGCAAGCATTTTTCTGGATTAAAAGTGGTGTCAAAGTACAGCACGTTTTAAGCAGGACGTGAAGTAATCATTTTCTTGCGCTAAGAGCTGTGTTCATCGGTGGGAAACTGAAGGTGTCTACGATGTTTGCTTTAGTGTAGAGGTGTTTCCCGTACATGGATTTTCATGGATAACCTCCGTTGTCAGCTTACAAAATATGTAAAGAATTGCGAAATTCGACACACAATAAATCCAAAAAAAATTGTTGTTCCGGCCACCGGGTAAGCGAAATTATATTTTTGGGATTTCGTTTCGACGAGTGGTTGAGAGTCCGCGTTTACAGAATCTCATCAATTCCTCAAATTCCTCAATTCCCTAGTGAATGTACCAACGTTGCCGGCATCGTTATTGACTATTTAAAGTTCGAATCGTGTGCAATTTCATTGGTTCAGATTAATCACGGAGAACAACTGCGAACTGTACAGTCTACCCAAGCTCACGTTCAAGCTCAAACTCAAGCTCAAGCTCTGTTCTCCATGTTAAGGACAGTTCCCGCGATCTAACGCCCTGATGACTGGCTAAGACTATCTATGCTATCCGCCGCCTCGAATTCAACTCAAAGACTCAACGTTATATTGAAGCAGCAGTCATCGACACATCTGTAGAAGCGTTGTGCCCATGAGATCCGTTACGATTGATAGAAGATAGTCGATCATTTATATGGGTGCACAAAGCGACGGATTATGGGAATCTTTTTTTTTTTTTATTAAATCGTTTATTTTTACAGGCTCAGTTACATAAGTTTAAAGGAGCCAAACTCCTATCTGTATAGTTACAAGTATACATAGACATTTTTTATTAATTCTAATGTTAATGAAGTAGAGAACCGATTACTCGCGGCTTGCTCGAGTTTAGAAGGGTGACATTTTGTTTCAGGAAAAGGATGGAATATAAGGATTTGTTGACAATGTTCACACTCACATTCGCACTCACATTCATCATACTCAATTCTTAAGCCTATCTTATATCTAACATGTATTTACATTTCACCTTATTCTATTGTTAGTAAGAAGGGATTTGATTTCTCGCGAAGGAAAAGGAAAAGGAGAATATAAGGATATAAGGACAATCACACACGAAGATCGATAGCTTTTAGGAAGACATATATTTGGGACATGTAATCAAGGTCTAACCGAGCCAACACATCTCTCACCGGCACATTGGGCTGCCTTCCTCTAGCCCGAAGAGAGTTTTCTAAATTCGATCTGGCAACAAGATACTCCTCGCACGACCAAACAACGTGTTCGATGTCGTGGTAACCTTGGCCACAAGCACAGATATTGCCATCGGCAAGATTGAAACGAAAGAGTAGCGCGTCTAACGAACAGTGATTGGACATGAGTCGAGAGAAGGTGCGAATAAAGTCCCGACTTAAGTCCAGACTTTTGAACCATGGTTTGAGGCTAACCTTAGGGATAATCGAGTGAAGCCACCGACCCAATTCATCTTCGTTCCACTTACGTTGCCAGTTAGCGATGGTATTTTTACGGACTAAAGAATAAAATTCGTTGAAAGCGATTTGACGCTGATAAATATCGCCTTCAATTGCACCTACCTTTGCTAATGAGTCAGCCCTCTCATTACCCTGAATTGAGCAATGTGAAGGGACCCAGACAAAGGTAATGACATAACAGCGTCTGGATAAAGCACTCAAAATTTCTCGTATTCTCTCAAGGAAGTACGGCGAGTGCTTTTCCGGCCTCACTGAACGGATAGCTTCGACAGAGCTAAGACTATCCGTTACAATGTAATAGTGTTCAACAGGTCGTGAGGCGACGCTGTCCAGCGCCCAATGAATTGCTGCCAATTCAGCAATATACACTGAGCAAGGATTCTGAAGACTGTGTGAGGTGCTAAAAAATTCGTTGAACACTCCAAATCCTGTGGACTCGTTTATAGTGGACCCATCAGTAAAGTACATATTATCACAATTGACACGCCCATACTTTGCATTGAAGATCGAAGGAACGATCCCCGATCGATGATAATCTGGAATTCCATGGATTTTCTCCTTCATGAACAGATCAAAATGTACAGAGGAATTGATGTAGTCAGGAAAACAAACACGGTTGGGAGTATACGAAGAAGGATCAACCTGCATGGAGATGAATTCATGATATGAGCTCATGATTCCTGAATGAAAATTTAGCTCGATAAGCTGCTCAAAATTTCCGATCACCAATTATGGGAATCTTGTAATGAAGAAATTTGTGAGTCAGGCCATTTGCTCTTGTTCGAATGCAGACATGGGTGATCACCTTCAAATGTTGAGTATGTTCGAGAAGGCATATTCAGAGCTAGTCGAAAGATTTACTTTAACCAAAATACTATGAACACGTACAGTTATGTCCCAAGCGGAGTTCTATGCGTTCAAGCAGCGGGTGCATACGAGGGTCACTATTTATATTTCGGGAATAGGAACAAAAACAAATAGTTAAGCTGCGAATATATTTTTATTGTTTTTCAAAGTACTCGCCACGATGATCGATACACTTTTGCATGCGCTTAAACCAATTTTCAAAGCATTTATTCCAATCGACACGAGTCTTTTTTTTGAGCGATTGTCAAATTATGTGGAATCCAACGTGAATATAATTTTCGCACAACTAAGTGTTCATGTAAAATCGCATATATGCTGGTGGAACTAATGCTTAGGGATGCCTCAATCTCACAATAGGTTACATGACGATCTTGCTTAATCATTTCGTGCATAGCATCGATGTTTTCTGGCACTACAGTCGATTTTGGACGACCTTCACGAAACACGTCGGACAGCGAACTACGACCACGATTGAATTCACTATACCAGCGATACACAGTGGTTTTTGATGGAGCTTCATCGCCAAAAGTCAAATTAAGTTGATTGACGCACTCTTGTTGTGATAATCCACGTCGAAAGTCGTAAAAAATCATCGCACGAAAATGTTCACGATTCAGTTCCATTTTTTTGCCGAGACCAAACTTTCAACTAAATATAAAATAAACAAATAGCGTCCGTATGACAAAATGTTCTGAGTACGTATATCGTCAAAAATGTCAAACTTTACGATGGAACCGTCAGCTGGACTCACATGACATCAGTGTTGCCAATTCCCGAAATATAAATAGTGACCCTCGTATTAAACCCTCATGCGAAGTTATCGACCGACTGGAGATACACATCGACCCAGAGACATTTCATGAGATAGCATGAAATAATAGAATTTCTTGAGGGTTGACCGTCGACACATCGTGCGCTTCCGACTGAAGAGCCCAAGGAAGAGGGCTCGCGGTCTTATGACCGACTCGAAAGAACGAACCATCGATCATTCCAAAAAATAAGTCCGAACAAGATCCGAGTTATCATAGCTTCGTGATGAAAAAAAACTTCGCGAGTGTTCAACCCTAAATGACTTAGAAACACTGGTGAAAAGCATCCTAAAGCGCTAGGTAGCCTCTGAGTTCGCGTAGCTTGTACATTGGTTGACGAACATCACATCACATTATTAAAGAGTTGAGGCATATAATATTCTGGATAAGATCCGATTAACAGATAAAACTGTTGAGACAAATCATGAACCCTTATACAACAAATGGATTTGAACAGTAAGGGGCTTATTTCAGAACATTGCTAATTAAATTCCAAACCTCCATTTCTACTTGCATGCATGCATGCAAAATTAGGAAGCTAGTTTGTTGTTCAGATAGATCGTGCATTGAGGAAACTTTTCAGTGTAGTTTGGAAAGTATAAAAAGGAGATTAACCCTTGTCACGGGAAGAAGATCTTTACCAAATCTTCGTATACAATTTCTCGGAAAAATGCATAATATATAAATTCATTATTATCGCTTCTCGGCCTAAAGGCTAAGATCAAAGTGTAGGATAAATTCATTACCACCTTTTTTCGTGGAAAAGTGATGGTTTTTCATACTTTTTTTTCGACAAATTTCAAAAAAATGAAAAAAAACGTTGTAATAGTGGAGGCTAGATCAAAAATGCATTCATCCTGCATCATCCAAAAATCCCTCAGAACCTTTATAGGTTTTTAACTTTTCAGATGTTATTCTTAAAAATAGTGAACTATTTAGCTTTTGTGCAATATTTAAATTATTCGGAGGAACACGGTGGACGAATATGATTTAGACGAACTATCCTCTTTTGTGAAATAGTTAAACAGCAATTAGAACCCCAAGTAGTGCATGGAAGAAATGGAAAGTATTTTCCAGTAACATTAATTTATCCCAAATGAAAGAAAAATAAGATCGCGACGTGTTTCTTCCGTTCGTACTAAAAAATTATGGATCAGTTTGCATTTCAGTGTATTTTCCAATTGCTTCTTTTCAATTATTTTTAATCGGATAATTTCCCTCCATCTTAACTCTTGCAAAAGCAGCCCTCTTCGCGAAGCTTCCGCAAAATTGCAACACACCATTTCCATAGCGAAACCACAACTTTCACCGACACTACCTTTTTCGCACGTTCGCACATCACAAATCATAGAGGTCTTTGACGCATCGACTCACCTCCATCTGGGAAGCAGCGCGCGGCAGACTCCCTTCCGCTGGGGTAGCTTGCACTTTTCGCCCTTGATTCCGGTATCTACTCGGTTACTTGGCGCCAGCAGAGCGGCTGAACCCTCCCGCTTGTTGTACGCATTTTCATCATCGAATTCATCGTAATCACTTAGGTACTCTAACATTTTGTAGAACATTTTTCCACCCTCACTGGTCAGCTGGTCCCAGACATCGCGTGGCCTCGCATCACTGATGCGGATGGTCATCAGGAAGGATACCGCCACACCGAGTGCGATCCATCGGGCACTGTTTGAAAATTGCATCTTTTGCGGCGACACTTTATACTGACACTTTAATCGGAAAATTTCACTCTTGCTTTCAACAACAACAAACAATTTCCTTCACGCTTGTGGTATGAGAGTTTACCGTTTCACTCCACTTTGGATACTGACTTTGGCCCGTTACGCGATCTTCTGTTTTATTGAGTAGCAAGCAACACACGCAGGGTTCCTCTGGCGTACGTCACCTTTTCCACCTCTGCAGGTGTCCACTTCGTTGATCGCGTGCAAAAGAAAAACCCAAATGCGATCAATGAGATGCGCGCGGCGGTGGTCGTACTTTACCCGACCGTGCCGTGGAACAATCTTGTGTTTTTTAAAGTCATTTTATGTTTTTGTTAGTTTCAACAATATACAGTGAACAATTGAACCGGCTGATATAAATAAATGTTCAAAACTCGCCAGCTTTGACCAATATAAGAGATATTCTGTTCCATTAGAATAACATCGGACTAGAAACATCGGAGGTGACTAGTCAGAAGCTCCGGGAGCTGGGTTGGAAGGTTCTTATGCATACATAAGAATTCGGGCCTGATACTAATGGTGAATGTTTCATCTGGTGAAAAGATTTGCTCAAAAAAGCTTGTGAAAATCGACTTCTCCAATAGTCGATAGTTTCTATAGAAGAACCCTAAAGGAAATACCTTCAAAATGACAACTAGTAAAGTGATGTTTACTGTTGACTGTTGAAGTTACGGCATCAACTCCGAAATTCATGATTTCGATATCTGGTGGAAACGTAATCCCAAAATGCAAATACACCCAGATTTTTTTTACGCGGGGGATACGTACCTCGTAAAAAAAAACCGCGTTAATTGATATATATACATTAGAGTGCCAATGCAAATGGCCATCTCGAATTTTCAAAGCGAACTTGATTAAAAATGTCGATTCTCACCAAAAACTACCCTATGCAAAATATCAGCTCAATCGGACTTCATTTACTAGTGTCGCACAGCGGTCAAAGTTTGAGTCGAGATAACAGAGATAACAGAGATAACAGAGATAACAGAGATAACAGAGATAACGGAGATAACAGAGATAACAGTTAATTTCGACGTTTCGTGCAATTCTAAGACATTTGGCATCAACATTTTTTTTTTTAAGACTCCGATTTCCTTTACTCCCCCTTGGGTGATTTTTCGGTTTTCAAAAAACTTTAATTTTTACATCTGCGACAATAGTAAATGAAGCCCGAATGAGCTAATATTTTGCATAGGGTATTTTATCGTGCAAATAAACATTTCGCAGAGAGTCCCGTATGAAAAATCGATATGACGATTAGAGTGACGATTTTCATCGGCACCCTAAACCATTCGTTTTGCCTCGTATTGCGAAAAAACGACAAAGTCCCAGAGCGTCGATTTTTTGACAAAAAATTTTTTTTTTTAGATGGCAGTAGATCTCGACGTTTCATGCAATTTGAAGGCATTTGACATCAAAAAATTCACTTATACCAATGTTCACTTTGAGCAGTTTATTCGTATTTAGAATTCTAGAAATATCATTACCAGCTTCGTTTATTCTCTAGTCAAATATTTGCCTTGCGTGTGTTAGCTGAAAGAAAAATGATCCACAATTGCGATTTTTCCTAAATGCATTTGCAAACAGGCTGCCAAATAGTAAGCTGTCAAAGAAGAGCGATGTTTTGTTTCGATTGTATTCATAGTGGAAACATTTTTTTTCGGGTATAAGTATATCCGAAAAAAGTTATCATAAATGCAACACATTTCCTAGCAAACTAAATTCCAACAAGTACAGTAAATATAATTTTGAAATTGAAATACTTTCAATATCAAGAGATTTTAAAAATATATCGCTATTAAAATTGAAGATTCCATTTTCAATTAATTCTTTTTAATTTCATTGATATTTCTTCTATGTTGATTGCATCATTGAATGGAAATGACATGAATTATATTATGTCGTCTATTTTTTTAAATATCTTCAAATCTTCTGTCGAACTAATTTCGTAACGAAGAAATTTGATCTGCATAACGATCGTATTCGTGTGTGTTAATATTTCCGAATTGTTTCAAATTTTGTCTTCTAAATTATGCTTTCTTTGGCGGGTTTACATTGGGAAGATCTATAGCTAAAGATGGATTTATTCACCCGTATGTAGATGTAAACGGGTGAGAATATATATGATACACTTCTTCGAGGTATATATGTATAGAATGTATAGAATAAATTCAGGCATATGTAAACGCTGGTGAATTTCTCACTGGTGAGAAATCTTTTTTATTAGATAGATCCTACAAACACATCCTCATTGATACGCATAACCGTGCGTATGTTGTTGCAGCTGGTGGTACCGATATTTCGAGATCTACTCGACCGATGTGGCTGATTTTTTTTCAGCATGTGAAAATGGATTATCTGAAGTGTTACATAGCCGTTTTTTGATACAGTGATAGACATTCGTTTAGCCGCACTTGAAAAAAAACTTGAAACATTTACAAAACAACTAGGAATGTTCTTTTTATTGGGATACTTATTTGCTGTAATGATAGTAAATTTAAGTCACTTTTTATTGAAAGGGCGTGCGTCACAATCACGCACACACACACACACACACACACACAAGGCGCCATCGGTGGATATAAACATTCAAACGTCGTTTTTCCCGAGACATTTTTTTAGCCGCAGGGCATAAAATCGAGTTTTCGCATAATCACCAAGCCTTTGTTTGTGTTTTCTGAAAAAATACTTGGGAATGTTCAATTAGATGTGCAACGTAAGAAGTTGGTCAGATTAGTGATTTACGTAGAATTGACAGGAATGGTGAAAGGTATTCTATTGTCGGAAGAGGGGCGGAAAATAATAAAGATATTCAGTGAACAAAAGTTTTCTAATCGCTCGATCGTAACAAAAATTGGTCTATCTGAGAAAGTGGTACGGAATTTCTTTAAATAGTGCCAGAAATATGGGATATAACGACCAACAAATGGGAACACCAAAGTTACTTTGCGTCTTAAAGGTCGAATAAGACACGAAGCAACCAGGAAATGATGTCCTGCTCATACATTTAGGCAGAATCGGTTGTTCCAGTAACGAAGAGGCATATTGCGCGCATCTTGAATGAGTCAGCAAACACCATGTGGAAGAAACCTCAAGGGAAGCCGAAACTGACCGCCACCCATAAACAGAACCATCTCATTTTCGCCCGAAAATACATGGAATGGAGACTAGAATGGAGAAATGTTGTATTTTCCGGCCGAAAAAAGTTCAATTTGGATGGTCCGGACTGTTACAGTTGCTATTGGTACAATTTAAGTCAACGGCATGTCGTGAGATCGAAGCGAAACTTTGGGGGGCGGAGGTTTGACAGTGTGGGGAGCCGTTTCCTATCACAGCAAGCTTCTCATTTGTTTCATTTTCACCCGAATGAACTCCGAAAAGTATCTTCAATTACTGGAGGACGTTTTGATTGGCCATATTGAGGATAAAGCTACCGAGGATGTTGTTTTTTCAGCAGGATTATGCATAGATCCACGTTTCCAAGCAATCGAAGGCATGGTTTGCCGAGAAGGACATTCCGCTTCTTGAATGATCTGCTGGCAGTCGATTGCAATCCCATAGAGAACCTATGGAGAATCTTGGCCGAGATGGTCTATGCAAACGGATGACAATTTGACAACATTTCCAGTCTCAAGGCAGTAATTCAGGAATGTTGGGGTGGAGGCGATCTGGCGTAGTGGTAACATCCATGCCTCTCACGCTGAAGGTCACGAGTTCAATTCTCACTCCCGACATTCTTCCAAAAATGGAAGTAAAAAGTGACGAACCAGCCAAATGAGTTGAAAATCACTATAATACAGATAAAAAAAAAAGAAAAAAAAAGGAATGTTGGACTATAATCAATATGGCAACACTTTAAAAGCTGTCTGACTCGATGCCAAATCGAGTTTTAAAAGTGATTCGAAATGGAGGTGGACATACTAAATATTAACTACCGATTGGATTCGAAATTTGCCGCACAAATTTTCTTTTATTGAAATTTTAGGATGCGGCTGAACGAACCCTGATTCCACATATTTAAATTACTTAGAAAACAAAATTTTTTTTTTTACTTTTTTTTAGAATGGATTCGATGAAAATAAACAATAATCGTCTTTTATGAGCAAAACTGTACAAAGAACTGACTTATTTTTAAAAACATTGAGGAAAAATAGGGTGCGGCTAAACGAATGTCTACCACTGTATCTCATCTTTTAGATTTTTTATGAGCTTTCAAATACCGATTTTTAATGAAAAATAACTTATTTTTAACAAAAGTGGCCGCCATTTCAGCATTTGTTTTTGATTTTTAAAAACCCCTATATGACGCTTTAGGTATTGTTTAAACGTTTCAAATATTCATTGGAATTCGTTCTGCGGCACCCTGTTGCTTCAGAATCGATATCACCAGCAAGGTACCGATTTTCAGACAGCATCTACGCATCCAGCCGTCAACAGCGTAATAATCATTATTCGCGCATTTAAAAAATGGAAAATACATCTTCAAAGATACATTAAACAATAACCAATATATCCGAATACTTCACTTTATTCCTAACACTCAAAAAAATCACGAAAATTGATTATTTTTCGACCTTCCAGACAGGAACCCGACCTTAAGCAATAACTGTAAAACAACGCATAGCATGAAGGAGCGCCCAGGCATGCGTAGCGAAAAATTGAAAGAGTATTGGTGTAATGTGATGTAGGGTGTTTCAGTTTTGCGAAAATCAAAGAAAGGTTATTGGATTCTTGTACGGACAGAAGTAGTTGCTCATGATGTTTTTGACGTAGGACTACGTCTTTCATTTCTATACCGGGGTGTAAAATCAAAGTTTCGAAAACGAAAGCGTTACGCCGAAGACCGAGATTTTGAAACTGAACGAAATGGTATGATAAACACTTCATTCGAAAGATAAAATGTCTACGCGTTCTATACTTGTTACTTTCTGATCCAAAAACTTGTTTCAATAGTCTTAAATTTGCTTTCAAAATAGGCTATTGAAATCACCAATCGGTATATAAGCGAGCGCCGCTCGGAAATCCACTCAGTTCTAATTGAACAGCGATTGGAGCATGTTGTCGCTGTTGTGGTGAAGCTCTTCATTTATCATGAAAGCGCGGATGAACGGTGTCACCAAGAGCCTGTTTGTGCACCTTAGGCCAGAAGGGAATCCATCAGGAGGAGAGTGATGCTACAAACGGTTCCCCGGGAAGATCTCGAAGCAGCCGCTACACACACACACACATACACGCACGGAATTCTTTCCGTTTGGATCGAGAAAGATCCGGAAAATAATCTGCCAGTTCCTCTAGGAATTTAGAAATACATTCATGTGAAAGAGTTTATTTGAATGTTTTCTATCCATATAACACTGTGACCAAATATGTTTCAATCAAGTGCTATTAACAGATGGTTATCGAGTAAGCATTAACCACTGGTGGGCTTCCAGTATCGAGGAAAATGTGGAAATATCTAATCGTTACTGAAAACAATCTGCCAGTTCCTCTGGGAATTTAAAATTACATTCATATGAAAGAGTTTATTTTAATGTTTTCTATCCATGTAACACTGTGACCAAATACATTAGGTTTTGTGATTTTTCAATCAATCGCAATCAACAGGATAGCTTCTGAAGATTATTCTTCCCCATCAGTAGGATATTTCCGTATCCAATATTGGATGCATAAAACCTTGTGCCTCCAACGTAACGCTCTCGTTTTCGAAGTTCTCCAAATATTCATTCATTCAGAATGAATTCAGATTCAACTTCATACAAATGATCTCTAAATCAACGATAGTCCTACGTCACCCTTGCGGTTATACCATAGATATAACCCACTTCCTGTTTTTACTCAATTGAAAGATGAAATTTAATACGGTGAAAAAAGGTAATTGAAAATTCTTGTATTTTGGCGCCCCAAAGGGTCGGGCGCCCCCGGCAAATGCCGGCCGCACACTACACCTCTGTTATGATGCCATTCAATACGAGCTAATATGATGATGACAGCTTTTAAAGTCGTACGCGATCTAGGCGAGAACTTGAATGTTAGATTGAGTGCGCTTCTCCCAGTAGCTTACACATTTTTTTCACTATCTGTACTTCTGATGTACAGAAGGTCAATGAGTTATCGAGAAAAGGCAGCGTTTCTCCAAGCCTTTCATGACGTATATGCCCTGGCTGATGCTCCTGGTGGCGAAGAAAATTTCGGTTTTCCAGCCACCGCTGCAGATGGTATGCCAAACCAGGTCATATTGGGGAACTTGGGTAGTTTCATGATCTTGAAGATGTCTACCACCTTTCCCATTCTCGCTGTCGTGTAAAACTACTGTTTCGGAAGTTGCTTGGAGCTCGATTTTCACAACTTCGTTTGTGATAAACTCCTTTTACTTGGACACCCAAGGTGATACCGGGATCAAAATTTTCATCAAACATTCATACGCATACGCATACGCATACGCAGTACGCATCTTGATTGATAGCCAAACCAGAGGACTTGAATCATGACCTAGAAATACCTCTTTCGGAAAAAGCAATGTACAACATCACTTTCTGTCCAAAATTATGTTGAAACTTATATTAGGCTGTCAAAAAAGTCCTGCGGTATTTCCGCGAGGTGTCGTTGTAAGCGCGTAGTTCTAGTTGTATTCATTGTATCGAGTCATACCATAGCTTGTTGGAAAGGTATTTTTGCGCGCTATAATATAGTCCTTGACAGTGTTTTGTTTGGTTAAGTCGTTCGTGAGTTATAGTGTCGCAAATATGGAGCAAAATAAAGAGAAAATCCGACATATTTTACAGTACTACTATGACAAAGGCAAAAATGCATCTCAAGCTGCCAATAAAATTTGTGCAGTTTATGGACCCGATACAGTTTCCATTTCCACCGCACAACGATGGTTTCAACGTTTTCGTTCTGGTGTAGAGGTCGTCGAAGATGCGCCACGCTCCGGAAGGCCTGTCGTCGAAAATTGCGACAAAATCGTTGAATTAGCCGAGAAAGACCGGCATAGTAGCAGCCGTAGCATCGGCCAAGAGCTGGGGATAAGTCATCAAACCGTTATTAACCATTTGAAGAAGCTTGGATTCACAAAGAAGCTCGATGTATGGGTGCCACACACGTTGACGCAAAAAACGTCTTTGACCGTATCGACGCATGTGAATCGCTGCTGAACCGCAACAAAATCGACCCGTTTCTGAAGCGGATGGTGACTGGCGATGAAAAGTGGGTCTCTTACAACAACGTGATGCGTAAACGGTCTCGGTCGAAGCCCGCTGAAGCGGCTCAGACGGTGGCCAAGCCCTCATTAACGGCCAGGAAGGTTCTGCTGTGTGTTTGGTGGGAGTGTCAAGGAATAATCTATTATTCCTTGACACTCCCACCAAACACACAGCAGAACCTGCTTCCCTATGGCCAAACGCTCAATACGGACCTGGACCGCTTGAAGGTAGCACTCATGAAGAAGAGGCCATCTTTGATAAACAGAGGCCGCATTGTTCACCATCAGGACAACGCCAGGCCACACACTTCTTTGGTGACGCGCCAGAAGCTCCGGGAGCTCGGATGGGAGGTTCTTTTGCATCCGCCGTATAGTCCGGACCTTGTACCAAGTGACTACCACCTGTTTTTGTCCATGGCGAACGAGCTAGGTAGTCAGAAGTTAGCCACAAAAGAGGCCTGTGAAAATTGGCTATCCGAGTTTTTTGCCAATAAGGAAGCGAGCTTCTATAACAGGGGTATTATGAAGTTGGCATCTCGTTGGGAACAAGTCATCGAACAAAACGGCGCATATTTGACTTAAAACAGATGAGTGTAATTTTATGAACAAATGAAAATTCAAAAAAAAAATACCGCAGGACTTTTTTGACAGCCTAATATTATATATTCGGAGATGCAGTAGAACTATCCATGAAATAGTATCGATCGTTTCCGGGAATGTGTGTCTTCGGAAGCGGGAAGTAACTTTCGTCGTTCAAAGCAAAACATTTTCCGGAATATGTTTTTATCAACTAGCGGCATTAGAATTTCAGCGTCGAAAATATATTTCTCAGTGTATTCCGGGGCTCTGGTCTTCCTTCGGCATTTTAAAAGTTGATGGAAAATCAACGAACTGTTTAGAAAAAATAACATTTTAAATACACTGTCAAAAAATGTTACTCAAAAATTGAATTTTATATAACAAACTTTTATATCTCAGAGCATTCCTTTCCTTCAATTTTTTTTGTATATTTTTATTGGAAACACTTTTAATCTAACAAAGTGAAAATAATGTTAGTGAAATGTCGGATCCTCACTCGTAGTATCCAGCAGCAGTATGCATTTTTGAATATTTGACGAGAATGGTTACGATTTTACAATGTATTGAAATTTTATAAATTTATTGTTGAGTTACTCATGCTTGAAAGTTTATCGAAGTCAGGATTGGTCAGCGGTTGATGCATGTCCTCAGATAGCCGTGAAAGCACTATATAATGTGCCAACCATTGCCAACATCAGTTTCTATTTCGCTACCGTGTTAAACAAATGAGCAAAATGTTTCGCTTCAGAATGCATTTTCAGAATATGTGCGATGTTGTGTGGGTGTGTGTGTGCGTGCGATGCAATGTAACGGTAGTTAAAACCACGCAATCCATCGGTTCTTTTTAGGGCCACCAAATTTTTCGACAAAATAGTTATTTTTAAAATTTCGTTGCATTCTAAAATAATATCCAAAATAGTCCAAAGTGAATTATTTTGATAATTTTTTTGCTGGCTTCTGTGGATTTGGGAGCGAGTCTGGATTTCTTGGTGTAATGGTGATGATGTTTTGAATTATAGAAGTTGTCTTAGACTCTTAGACTTTCTCAGTTCATTCATCTCCAGCCTTAAAAAAGGACAATTTGGAAAACTAAACCATCGGCCTTGAGAAAGGGCATTTAAGAAGCCTCACTGTCGGTGCCATCTGGTCGCTCGGTCGCTGATAAATCGTGAATTACTTATTGGTGATTTTTTTCGGTCGATTATATTATTTTCGTGAATTCGAATAATAATGTAATGTAATGTAACAAAATTACTCCATGGAACGGTTAACCCTTAGTCTCTTATGGTACTACGGGAATATAATCACGTGCTGCATCGCGAAGCAGCCATCGAACGCATGTACCTTCTAGAAGCAACGAATCACCGTAGACATTTTCCCATGTTTACCGTCACGTTAACAGCACGTTATCCACTACGCTACGCTCGTCCTCAGCTGTTAACATGAATAATAAGTTCGCGCGCCACCGTAGATCATTCCAGTAGCAGTCGCTTGAGTCCGGCAATCTCCGGTTCGGGGAAGAACCATGGTTGGAGAGTGTTGTCACCGATCGGGGCAATTTATCGTTGTTTCTCGATCTGCTTGCTTAATTGTGCTGAATTATGGTTCGGTGAGGGGAAAAAGTGTAACTAAAGATCTATAGGTCCGTTATCGGTCTCAGAAGCCGGGCGACGCGGGGTTGCCATATGCCATTGACCGTTGCACTCTTTGGCTTCAGCTGCCGTGTGATCTCGTAAGATTATGATCGTTCATGCGGAAAACCACCGCGAAATTATGTCGGAAGCTGGCGAAATAAAATATGGAAAGTTTGTTTTCCTCTGTTGGTTAAAATGTGATGTAATTGAATGGTTTCAATGCGACTGCGGATTGCACATCGTCATTCGTCTTATGTTCTACACGAATATGAGAGACAAAATAAATGGTAGCTTAAAATCAGATGATGAATGAGCACAACAACAGCAGCATATTTTGCATTCCTGGTCATAAATCAAATTCAATGCGCTCGCCTTCGCACGATTATGGTTTAGTGATAATTTTTGCAAAAAACACATTTCACCATCGCTTATCAGGGTTTGAATCTGTCCATGACTAATGCCGCACGCACCCAGGTCAATCATAGTGTAAACAAAACATAACTGCAATGTCAACAATGTCGACGAAAGAACGGCTCAAACTTGAGTCGAAGGAGGACTGTTTGCATATTTTGTATTTTATTTTGAAGCTGACGAAGTTTTATGTGGTTGAGAAATGGGTTGGAAGACAACAATGACAATTTATTTGCATATCCATTGCGTGTGGCCACCGATCGATCGACACGCGTGTATTGGTTGATCATCGGATTTGTTTTGGGCTTTCGACACGTTTTCGCGTACCGGTCATGGTGCCCTGAGGGGCTGGTGAAGGGAATCCCCAAATTTCATTGATGAAAACGTGTGAATACTATCGTGACGTTGGTCCAGTGTGAGCTAGCATTCGGTGGTTGAACTGCTTAGCTTTTTTTTTTGCGGAAGGAATGTTAGGGACTGGAAGCGAAAGGGAAGGAACAGATTTAAATGCTAGCAATTATGATACAATGAAACTGTAAGCGATGTGGCATTACATATAAGTACAAACCACTTGGATCCCTTTAAACGCTACGCACGATAAACATCGGCAGTTCGTGTGTACGGCATGAATTTAGCTCATTTGAATTTCAGCCAATTTAGCTCTCCCACCGTAAAAGGGTGCCAACGTCAATGTGCGATTGGTTGGAAGCATGATTTAATGGAATTAATTCACCGCATTGTCATTGAACAATTACATAAAGCGCCTTGTCATATATTTAATGGCTTCGGAATGGCCTGAAATGAAGTGATGACGATCGCGCTGCGTATGCAGTTGTGAGTGCACTTTCCGCAGCGGGTGGTATTACTGATAGCCCAACAGGAGGCAGCCAATAATATCGAATTGATACACGAAATCAATTATCTCATTAGGGTTATTTGCAAATCGAATTTATGCCTGCTTGGCTTTTTATAATAGACAATAATTAATGGATATTATCCACAAATCACGGGTTCACAATAGGGAGCATGTTGTCAGTAGCTTTGAGCTTTTATGTACATCACCGATTGTTTCGATTTCTTCAATATTGCCGATCATCACAAATGGTCCTTAATGCGGCAGAATTCCACAAAAGTTGCCTGCATTTTTATATTTTCTTTTGATAAAAGTTAAATTTTCCTACACGAGATTTAGCGATCTAACAGTGTACATCATTCAATTTAAATTACATATACATTGACCGCCATGAAGAAAGATCCATCCTATTTTATGTTTTATGGCTTTTAGTGATTGTAGAACATTATATCTCTTATTTCCATTGTTCTCGATTCGAATCAGTTTTTAATAGAAATATATGTTGAATTGCAGAAGGATAAAATATACCAAAGCAGGTAACCATTAACATCAATAATTATCTTGATCTCCAATAGCCTCGATAACTAACTTGTACTGGAGAAAAACAGTTCTGAACAGTCCTCAATTGAATTGACATTCGGGTCTAGAGGAGGCCATTCAAGTGGATTAATGCGTCGAGATCGGACATGGACATAATCTTTCTCCAGTTTTCTTGGATCGTCGTTCTGTTGAAGGGCAAAAAAGCCTTCCGCTATAGAAGTAATTCTTTGAGGAAATCAATGTACAAATCAGTTGTCATAGTACCGATGGTTCAAATCAAATTTTCTACACATTTCATAGTACTTTCCAAGCGTCGTTCATCCAAGCTTTTTTTCACTTTCCATCACACTCCTCCATGTCATTTTTTGTTAAATAACGTAAATTTTGACTCCTCGGTTCATAAAATACATCTCCATAACTTCTTAGATTTGCTGGTGATTTCTTGGCAAACATCTAGTTCATTTCTTAAAATTTTGTTGATGAACAGTCGTATCTTCCTGAATTTACTTTCGCACCCATGTTCAGCTAGTCTGTGATGAACGGTGAATGAAGCGTTGCCGAAGTGCACAAAACGGAATAAAATATTTCTAAACATTCTTGTAGGACTTCGGAAACTAAGAAGGTTCTGGGTGCATTGGAGCGGAAGTGGAAACTACCGATTTTAGGACCGCTTTTTGGAACACTTGTCGACCAAAACATGGGGCGAAGATTCCCGTAATCTTACGCTTACTAATAAGGGAGTACAAAAGTTTATAAAAAACATAGATATATGAGAAGTATCTTTTCAGAGAATGAAGACTGCAGTGCAATCAATGAGGACATTGGACTAAAATAATGAATTGATGACAGAAGTACACATTGGGTAAGATTGTTCGGATTTTGTCAAGTGCATTTTCTGTCAATGAAATATCTGCAATATCTACAGCTGCAAAATATCTGCAAGCTGCTACATTTTCATATTTCATATATTTCGACATGGCCGTCAAATCAGAGTCCTTTTTTTATGAAGATGATTGAGATAAAGGAAAATACCTCAGTTTGCTTCATGACAACCATGGGAGTCATGTGAGCAGCCAAAACAACATTCGTTGAACCCGAGCGAGCTTTTTAGATATCCGAGAATTTTCAAGTCAGTACACAATATAGTCCAAATATAATCGAGTCCGACCTGTACACGCGATACAGATTCACTGCCATATATTTTTTTTCGATAAGTTATATGTTTCAGTAGTTGTATTCTCAAGGTTCGAAATTTTATAAAGTGTTGTCCTATTGTTATACTTATTATCTTTTGGTGCGCAAGAACATAACACTAAGCGACGAAGGGAAGAACGATATAACAGTATCCTTATCCCAAAATCTCAACAAAAACTAATTCCGACTATCTTGGGTTTTATTCATAAGGGCAAATATTCAACCATTCTATGCCAAACCGATATAGTGGTTCATAGATTTCGTGAAAAGTTATAGTTAGGTTCATTATCGCAAAATATTAGACCCGCATTTTTTTTTATTTTTTCATTGAGGTGCCCATTTCCTTTTTAGGGTGGTCCGAAAAATCAATATTCCCGTTTTTTCCAAAAATGTTTTCTTTTAATTTTTAAACTCAGGCTGAAATCTTTTGTCAGCATGAAAAAATGAATCATCTAAAGCGTTACATAGCCGTTTTTTGATATCTTATTTTTTCGATTTGTTATGAGCATCTAAACAGAGATTTTTTATGAAAAATAACTAATTTTTAACAAAATGGCCGCCATTTTGGCATTTTTTTCGAATTTTTAACACTCCTATACTCGCGCATTGGTCTGTCAGACCGACAAATCAATAATTCGTTCATTTATCAGAAAATATCAACACTACGTCTTTGCAATTCTCTCTAGCTCCGTTATTCGTCGTTCGCCATCGTTTAGCGTATCGCATGTGTTGGTACAAAGGGGACGTGTGCCACTTTTTTAACACTTTCGGTCTGACACACCGACGCGAGTATAGGAGTAGCTTTTTTGGACAAGTGCCTTTTTTATATTCTAGAATATTGTTGAACGAAATGTATAAATTAATGTTAGTGGCGTGGAATATTTATTGCATATAATGCATAAGATCATTACCGGACTATTCTTATTTGATTTCAGTCCCTTCTGTAACTGGATTGAACGGATCCATATATTAACTATTCGTCGTTAGATTCATACGTTCAAAAGCAAAATATAAATGTTTGACTTTCGTATAGTAATTCGCTAATGGTCATACATATACACACTTGTGAGAGAATTTCACTTGTGGAATAATTGTAAACAGTAAACTATAAACTAATCGGTGGCTTATGCTAATTTTTAACAGTTACAGTTTCGGGGATATTTTTTTATAATGGACAATATCGACAAGAAAATAAGAAAAAGAAAAGGAAGTTCCTAGAAATCCTTTTATATCATCTTTTCATGCCCCATCTAAAAAAGGCATTAATTCTTAGTTTACCAACAATACAGAGACACAGAATATTATAAATATGCAAACTTTATATTCCAGAACCTTTATCATATGGTAATTATCTAGAAGGTCGTTATACATTCTTCTCTTTGATAAAAGACCCGAAAAATACGCAACAACTGCATGAAACGTAAAAAATATGTTTGTTTGGAGTATGCTATGTTCTTACTCCAATGAAACCACAATCGATTAATACGTTTTTATGTTGTTTTATAACTCTTTATACTCCCATGAATTATATTTAGTTGTTTACTTTTAATTTATAACAGTGAAAAATTCGAATTTTGTTATCTGTGTTGGAGTATAAAAAAATTACTCTGTTTTTAGGATGCTGAATTAGATGACTATTAAAACATAATAAAAATGAAGAAAACATATTTTTTGGAGTTTTTTCATTCAATCATACCCTCTCCTTCAAATAAATGCCAATAAAGCCTTAAAAATACACAATGGCAACATTACAGAGAAGTTCAATTTTCGGTCTGTGACACCGTGCGCGAGTATACGTGTTATGATTTTGCACGCGAGTACAGGAGGGTTAAAAACCTTTATGTAACACTTTAGGTATTGTCCTACAGTATCAAAATATTCATTGGAATTCGTTCTGAACCGATTTTCAGACAACATCTACGCATTCAGCTGACAGCGGCGTCATAATCATTATTTGTGCACATTTTTTGAGTGGAAATTACATCTTCATCTTCGTCGGAAGCATTGAGGCTGATTCTGATGCGCGAATGAGAAGTGACAGCTCGCAAAAACTGTCTCACTCAATTTCCGAAGGCGACTGTGGTGAGATTTTTAGCTTGAATGAACTCTCATGAACACTCACTCAATTCTCGTGGGCGATTGCAATGGAAAAACATGCCATTTTGTGACTTTTGAAGTCGTATCCTCATTTGTTATCGACTAGTACCAGTAATGGTAGCCAAAAATAGGATTAAGCGTTTCCAATGGACTTGAACGATCTCTAATCATTCGTCGTTCCAAACGGGCAATCACTACCTCAGATTCAAAGATGTAGTCATCTACATTGTGAGAATTTTCGGACAAAAATAGGCAATTTCGAATGCAATCCATTTAAACTGTGCATTTTGAAATAATTTATATTTATTATTAACATGTAGTCAGTGTGTGCTCCCGTGGCCGAGTGGTTAGCGTCATAACTAACATGCCGGGTGTTCGGGTTCGATTCCCGTTCTGGTCGGGGGAATTTTTCGTCAAAGAAATTTCCTCCGACTTGCACTGTGATCACGCGTATTCTAGAGCTTGCCACTCAGAATGCATTGCAAGGCGTGTCATTTGGCATAGAAATCTCAACTAAGTACTAATAAAAATGACGCAAGTAATACTACGTTGAGACGGCGAAGTTCCTCTAGGAACGTTAGTGCCATTGAAGAAGAAGAAGATGTAGTCAGTTTAAGTATTTGGTATGCTATTACTAATGACAAGAATATACATCTTCTGCAGCCGTTATAACGCGGTACAACATTAAATTGAAAGTTCACAATAGTTGACCCTAACTGATACGAGAAACTCAATTCAGCATACCGTTTCCTTTCTCCAAAAACACAAATCAGACTTTCAAAAATTACGGAAAGCTACTTAAGTAGTTAAAAACCGTATATGTTTAATCAACTTCTTCCATGTGTGAGGCATCCTCGGTGTCATCCACTAGTGGAGGAGCATCTCCATCAGTAGTTGCGGATGGAGTATCATCTGTGCTTATCCATTTCAAGACCCAGCTTGACCATAAGGTAGATGCGAGATGCGTGCTCACTGGGCTCATCCAGTGAGAATCCAAACGATAACAGCGCAGTTTCGGACAGTGGAATTACAAGATCCTTGACAGCTCTGTCATTTTTATCGGCTCATTGTCTGTGAACAAAATTTAGCTTTTAAATTTATTTGAATGAGATAATAAATATATCTTACCTTGATGACTTTTATGTGAGGCGACAATAAAATTAATGTTCACTGTAATGTTATAAAGAATATTCAATCTTCCGATAAACTTTTAGCAATAATTACGCTAAAATCAGCACCGGACACTAAGTCAAAAAACAAATGAGGAATCAAAACACGGATACGAAATCAAAACAATTGAAATAACATATACTCATATTAATGCAAAGGGCAAAACTATGCAAAAACAGATTTGAAAATATATTTTTATTTGTTTTCTTATCCCAGTCATATTATTTTTCATCAATTATAATAAGAGGAAAACATTTATAAAGATGAACGAAATTACTTCCTGTACATATTTGTACAAGGAATGAAAATTTTTAAAATAAGAGAAATATATATTCATGAAACACATTGAATACATAGAGCCTTTGCAAAAAACACAAGCTTTGACATATATTTCAATGAACACTGCACCATTTGTAATTCATTGAGTATTTTACTCCAAAATGAACCTCTCACGTCAGGGCAATCGCCTTCGGCGATACGGTGACCTAAGTCATGTGACTTTGAGGAGTTCATTGCAGTCACATTCCATTCGCGCAGGAGAATCAGCCCCTTTACTTTATTTGTTTGGATTGATGAAGCTTTAAATTGAGCAATTCATTCCTTCAACCCCTCTTTCTGGGTGGTTGTCCGCTGATCAGACATGGTCAGCATCGACTGATACTTCTGCAAAAGAATGTCTCTCCTTGCTCTCGGTCTTCCTCTAAAACTTTTGCTGCACTTTACCTTTACACAGTTACGTCGGGCGGTCGGAACCCTTCCGTTCGACGCTCTCGCCTTTCTCCAAAAGGGAGAGGATGTTGCAGATGTCAGATTGGTTATACAGTAACTCAAACTCATAATCGTACTCCACCATGCAGATCTCCTTTTCCTTCTTTTAAAAGTCGAAAACAAGCTTTCGGAACGTTCTATTTAGGTAAAGTCATTATGTCATATGAGAATTAAAGAGTTTGCTATCTGTTTTCAGAATAATGGATTTTATTTCTCTAAGAAAGGCGAATGTATGTGCTAATGACTTTTTGACAGATAAAATTTGATCAACGTGTACTGATAAAATATTTTCGACACAAAACACGACAAGCAAATATTCAGTAATTGGATGTCTAAAATATTTCTTCGGTCTGTTTTTCGAACCTGTCGGTACATGGTTAGGTTACCTTAATTAATTCAAGTTTTTCCATGTTCGATGATTGGCATTGTTTGCCACTTTTGATAATTGAAGAGTGGCGAACAAAACAGTGTTTGTATTGGGTGTACCGGTAAGTTTCTTCGGTTTTACAACAGATGGCATAACTTGATCATTATTCCAGTGAATCAAATTTCCAGACATTCGTTGGAAAGCTACTGTCATTGCGCGTCGCTTTCAATGTATGTCAAAAAGACAGGTGGGTAATGTCGTGGACATAACCGGAGAGACGTGGGACCTTCCCACTTCCTTCCTCCACTTTTCATTCGGCGGAAATATCTTAATGCTGAATGGACATCATCGCTACCGCCGGTAACTGGTTGCTAGCTGACTGACTGTCGAAATGTAATTGATACTAAAAATTTAAACAGAACACAGAACGGACAATGTATGCATCTATTACTCTCGATGCAACATATTCTATTTCTATTTCCCAGGTACATTGATTTTGTAACACAGCTCGCTGAGAACAAAAATACCCCCTACTTGCATGGATATTTGTAAAAAGGATTCCCACAGGTACATTGATTTTGAAGTCTGTGTTAGGGAAATCGTAAATCGGACCAATCAAGACTTGGCAGTTAGGGCGTTTAGATAACGCTTGACATTTTACAGTTATTCAATTGTTTATCTCATGAAAAATAACATTTTATTAATTGTGATAGACGCGTAAAAATATTTCCTATCAATTGATGCAAACATCTTTCCGATCTATCAAGAAATGTCCGAGTTATAAGCATTCGGAATCTTTTATTTTTTCCTGCATGTTCTGTGCTTAGGTTTTCATTTCACCCCCATATACTCCGGTTGACGTAGTCCCACGTCAAAAGTAGAAGCGTAAACAACATAGTTTTTTGCCACTTCGAATATGTCGAATTTCGTACCAACGAGAGTGTTTTTGCGGGGAGTGTTACTTAATTACTTCAATGTGAAGAAAAAAGATGCGGAAGGTCATTGCATTTTGGTGGAAGTTTATGGTGACCATGCTCCAACTGAGCGAACGTGTCAGACATGGTTTGCACGGTTTAAAAGCCGTAATTTTGACTTGGAAGACGAAAAACGTTCCGGACCGCCAAAAAAGTTTGAAGATGAAGAATTAGAGGCTTTACTCGATCAAGATCCGTCACAAACGCAACGAGAACTTGCAGATAGACTTGGAGTAGCTCAGAAAACCATATCCGATCATTTAAAAGCAATGGGAATGATGATGAGATAGGACATTGGGTGCCGTATGAATTGAAGCCACGAGACGTCGAACGCCGGTTTTTCGCGTGCGAACAACTGCTCCAACGGCATAAAAATGTGGGAGATAAAAGTAATTACTTACTTTGAATTGATGGAGTTCCACGATACTGCACAATATATGTTACTTAGCTAATATATTAGTGCATTATACCATTAGAAGTTCATCTGTCCTGATCTTTGACCATGTTGGAATTGAACAAGTTTGAAATAAGTACCAAAGAACTTGTCAACGACTAGAAATCTGAAAGAAAGAGCGAGTCACGGCTTACAGAGATAAGGCTAGGATCAGTAATTTTTTAGTGACGTCATCTGAGTCGTTGAAGTAAACAATGTGTTCTTATTTTTTATTTTTCGTGCTTTGTAAGTTTGTGCGTTGATAATATAGTTGATTATATTTAACACCATGAATAATTTGATAAAACATTTATCCACATTCGGAAAGCGAAAGAATCTCTTTTTTTGGCCCGATAATGTCATTTTCATAATTTATACACCCGCTCACAGCGCATTGAACCATTTTCGATTTTTCATTTCAGGAACATTTACGCGTAAGTCGGAAAACAAAATACAACTGGCGACTGTTTACACTGACAATTCGGATGACGTCATCAAAAAAAATGTTTACTCGCTAAAGAACTAGCCTTGTCTCTGTAAGCCGTGGAGCGAGTTAGGAACTTATACTGAGAGATTTATTCTCTCATTATATGTGTTGCCCGCAGGGTTGCCAATAATATTTTTCAAAAAACTGGAAGATTGCTCTTTAAAAAACTGGAAGAAAACTGGATCATGTAAAACCGTTTTATTTTAAAAATATCGGCTTTAAAATGATTTTTTTGCTCATTCTAATGATTGAGAAATATAATTTTCTTCGAAATTCTTCGTGTAATATTTATATGTAGTTCATTAAACGGCGAAATGAACAATTAATTAATAATATCATTCGAGTAGATCAAAATGCCGTTTCCCGCTACTCGAACATTACTATGAGACAATATTTGAGGATCTTTTCTTCTAGAACATCTAGCAAATACGTTTTTTTGGGGTAAAACTTCAAAAATTCCGTTGTTATTGCTTCTTGTTCATCAATGATGCTTCATGTAATGTCATGCCCAGATTAACTGAGGTGCATAGGGTCACGGAATCTAACTTCAACCTTCTGTTCTTTTTCTTCTAACGCGAATTTTGGTTTCTGTAGCGTTCCTTTTGCCGATATTCGTTGCTATCTCACGAATAATGTAGAGCAAGAAAAATCGATTTTCAGTTTGTCGCTTTCGCGTGGTTGGTTTCAGCTCCCACTCGTTAACATTTGAAAGCGGTTCTATCATGCATCAAATAGGAGAGTTTAGATCATGCGTAATGTTAATGCTATTTAGAACTGAAAATCCTTTGGGAGACCATGAGAAACTAATATCCCATTGACATAAACGAAAACAAGATTACTTGGGTTTTATGTTCATATCAAAGTCAATGGAACACATTGACTCTATGCTCTTCTGAAATTTAGAATTATTTGGAATACCAATAAAATTTGATGATTATAAATATAAACTCAAGGGCAGCATAGCACACGGGCTCTATGAACCTATTTGGGTGAGATATTTTGCTACGACTGGCAACGTGATTGAAATTATAGTTCAAGTCTGAACTTCAGAATATTTTGGAGAATCTAGAACATGTCAAATTTATATAAATTCAAAGACAGTGTAGCACGCACTGTGCGCTAACCGTATTGAATCCAAGGCAAATACACATTGGGTCGATCGAACGATGAATGTCAAAAAACAAATTGGTCAAGGGATAGGAAGGGTGAGTGAGGGATATTATGTATACATTTTGAATTTATTTTACATAAAATGGGTAAAACTGAAGCACACATATAAAAAACTAGATAGAACTGGATGATATTTCAAAAAACTGGAAGATATCAGGATTTAACTGTTTGACTGGATCGAGAGAAAAAAACTGGAAGAATCCAGTTTAAACTGGAACATTGGCAACGCTGGTTGCCCGTAAGAAGGGAGAAGAAAACGGGAGACTGTCGGAAAGGAAAAATGAGAGTTCATATACATTAAATAATTGTGGCTTGGAGATTGAGTTTCATTCTCTGGATTAAAGTTGTTGCGAGCGGTTGGTTTTGGATAAGCTGAGAACCTGGCTACGACAAAAAGAAAGGGTTTTTTGCATCGAATCGTTACTGGCGATGAACAGTGGGTCCATTACGACAATCATAAACGTCGGGCAACATATGGATACTTAGGCCATGCATCAACATCGACGGCCGCGCGGAATATTCATGGCCAGAAGGTTATGCTGTTTATTTGATGGGACCAGCTGGGTGTGGTGTACTCGGGGCTCTGGCAACCCTATCCCAACCAATGTAAATTGAGCGTAGGCAGCATAAAGCAGAGCTCGCGCTAAGGGGGCTCACGTATTGTTTACTGTTTGGAGTCATATATGTTAATATTTTATTACGTTGGATAGTTTCCTTTGACAAGCGATGTTTATACCCATCCGGAAGCTTTCTTGGCGATTTGCAATTAAAATCACTGCTATAGGATCGCGCGGAGCACTTCATTTTTAATTTCAGGTTATGATTCCTATGCTCATGAGTTTCTATACTGGCTACAGAACTGCGGCCATCTTAACAAACCCTTGGGTGTACTATGAGTTGCTGAAACCGAATGAAACCATTACGGGGGACCTCTGCCGACGATGATTGATGCGTTTGAGCCGTGCACTGAAGGAAAAACTACCACAATAGAGCAAAGACACGATACAGTTATTTTGCAGCACAACAATGCTCGGCTGCATATCGCGAAACCGGTCATAACATACTTTGAAACGCTGAAATGGGGGGTCTTATCCCACCCGCCGTATTCTCCAGACATTACTCCGTCCGATTACTGCCTTTTTCGATCGATGCAACATGGCCTGGTTGACCAGCACTTCTCCAATTTTGATGAAGTCAAAAATTGGATCGATTCGATTTCGGACGACGAGGTTCGATCAAATTATGATCGACAAAAACCCTGTTCATTGCTGCCATTTGACCAAACTCTCATCGTTACTGTCTTGGTCCCATTTGCAACCATTTCGCCACAATTATTGCACCATGATTGGAAAATCCCATAACACTACTCAGCACTATGCGTTTCGGCGGTCTCTTGTTGCCCCGCAAGTACTCTTGTAAATCTTCACGGTGTTCGGTCGAAAAAGAGAACACGTCTTGATCTGTATTTCAAATAATGTCGAGTACCTACTGGTTCATTTCCAGTTTTTTTGTTTTGGTTGAAGTGACTAGTTTGAGCTGCCTTTGATTCCCCCAGAGCCAGTTCCTTATTTCGAACCCCCTTTTGAATGGATGGGTTTTACTTGCTCTGCATGCTGGATCGACTCTGCGATGGTATCTACGCTGTCGAAGTAGTCGTCGACATATTGTTTCTCGATGATCGCTGCTACTGCTTCAGGATTTTCTGCTGCAAACTACCTACATCGCTTTCTTGTTCTTTACGAACTGTGCTGAACACGGAGAGCTTCTCCATCCAAAAGTAGCTACGTCCATAACGTAAATACTAGGTTTGTCGGAAAACAAACCGCGCGTCTAATCAACATCTGATGGTACATTTGTCCGCTTCTGTCAAGTAGGTCTCATCATCCTTATGACCACGAAGTTGCAGTTCGCCGGAAACTTTACTTCACTTGTTTGTACTGGAGAGGCTTCGAACTTTGCCGTTAAGTCCTTCAGCTCCTCCTACTGGGCGATTCCCCGTTCTTGGTCATACGATAATAAATATAGTATGTTTAGTTAGTTTACATCTTATGTACCAATACATTGATTGCTACACTCGTGTCCTGATAATTCTCATCAGAAGTTGTTATTATAAGTACTAAACAAATTGTTTAGTCAATTTAATTTTTCGGTGGGATACAATTTTCGGGTGAGCAATACAAATCAAGTTCGAATAATAAAATGTTTCTGATGAGGCTATGATCCAAAAAAATCAAACTAATGGAATGGCTATCCCGCCTATCACTGTGGCAAACATTTTTCACGGATGTTATACACATGACTCATACTGATCAAACTCGAACTCATTATGCCTTCTACTATGATCTGCTGGCGCCCTAACGCCCTACGGTGATTATGCCATATTGGTGAACCACATTACACCATCCCAGCAATTGTGTTTTCGAAAAATCCCAGCGACTTACTCATGACCACCTATTCTGTGTACTCCCCGGTGTTCAACTTTCCTTATAGCACGTATCGATGTCATTGCCTTTTGTTTTGCTGCGGCTCCAAGTGGGGGCACAACATTTCGAATTCAGCGTGGATCGAGCCAAAAAGCATGCCGGCTGATTCAAAACAACGGCACACATTATTGAAATGCATGCAGGCGGTCCGTGACAGACAGTTGATCGGAGCGTAATTTCTAGAAGAATGCCGGTACTCCCTACCCGGTCGGAGACAACAGAATCGTTCCTCCCACGTTTCTTTTTTTTTTGCTTCATTTCTAGAGGTACAATACCGAGAAAATATCACCTTGTAACCTGCGAACAGTTTGACCTGATTATTATCCTTTAGGCGGTCGCTTCGTGTGTTTGTTCCATTACCACCTGCTTGGGTAATCGACGCCGGTTCTGCATAATATGTATCTTATCACTCGCGGGAATCCGCAGAAATTTGTCACTTTTATTTTTATACGATGATACCATCATGTTTATTTCTCACGTTTGTTGTTCAGCATCGTTTTACCGTTTCATCGCTTTGTCGGTTTTCACCGAAGAGCCCACTCAGCGCAATCAGAGGAGGGGGCGGGGTTCGGAAAGGTCGCTACCAGCAGTTCGATCGATTGATCCAGAAGTGTGAGAGTGGTTTAGTGTCGCGTTGCCACGGTAAGATTCGTGCCAAAATAGCGGACTCCTTCGGCACTTCGTGACATATGTAATAAGTTTCACTATCATCTGCTGCGTGCCATGTTTGGCATGGTTACCCCGCCCGGCTTGGTTGTTGTGGAGCACTGGCGTTTTTTTTGCATTTGGCTAATGGATCAGGTGGGTATCGCTGTGGCAGGACTGAGTAAGCGGGTCACTCTTCAGATGGATCTCTGTGATGGAAGTGTGCGCAGTTACGTAATGAAATTTTTCATTGAATAATTTATTTTTTACAACGCCAGCAGTGGTTAACTGTGTCACATAATCGAATCAACACACCACCGCACTAACAAGCGCCAAGGAGATACGATATTTGAATAAGTTATACGCCGGCAAAATTATGTCATTAGGATTTGAACGAGGGTCGATGACCGGTTCGTGTGTGGGAAAAATTGTTCTATGCTGTGAGAAATAATAAGTATCGTTTGGTTCGCTGTTTTTCGTGAAGAGGGTGTAAATTTTTCTATCAGAATATTGTAATCAGTAACATTATTGATTAGGCTATGTGGGTGTATCACATGGTTTATGTAGGAGCTTCACTAGGCTGGATTTGTTAGCTACAACGTTAGAAGCGATGCTTGCAGCTATAACAATTTTTTCTCGGTGTGTGACAATAGATAGAATCAGAAGCATTTCAGCCGAATCAATAATAGCTGGTGAAATTCATCCAAAATGAGCGAGTGGCAGTATCATACTTTTTCCAGACGCGTATCATACGCATTTTTAGGACTCGTGTGATATTCTATTAATCGAATAGCTCGATAAAGACAGAACTATCAATAGCGAATAACCAAGCATTTCTCTTAGAAGCGATTGAATTTAAAATTAAAATAAAACACTGCAATTTCGATTTAAAAGTTGTCCGGATGAGCTTTATGCAGTAGAACATTTTATACCAGTGATTTTCAACCAGTGGGGAATTCCCCCCTAATGGGGAATTTGGTCAATAAATGGGGGGAATTGTGAAAGGAAATATTGCCCATTTACTTCGCTTTGAAGATGACAAAGAAAAGCAAAAATTGCCACAAATGCTTTATTGGATACGCTAAAATTTGTGATCCTCGGTAAACATTTTTGAATCTGAAAGGTAATGTTCAATTGATCAACTTTGCAATGTTTGAAAGACTTCCGTCAGTGAATGATGATGGAACATACGATGAAACAGTACAGAAGGCCATAAAAAGGAAACTGTACAGCATTTGTCAAGACTTTTTACAACAAGTTAAACTTAAAACAATTTTTTCCAAGATTTCCGACTGGTCGTGACGAAAGTTTTAGATCAATTTCAGAACAAACTCGTCGATAAATGATCGATCATTATTCTGATACGCGGTATAAGCGTTACGAGTGTTGCTGTCTTTTGCATAGTATTTATGTGAATCTGGATTTCCTACTAAGGTAAATAATTTTGGTTTGTCCAGTCGAAAATATGATCATGGTTTGCCCACTTTTTTGAATGCTCTAATTCAGCGCTTCTGTGTCAAATAAGGCCTTCGAATGTTTCGAAACATATAAATGAAATTGCCTTTTACATGATTTATAGTAGTTTGATAGTATATTTTTACGAAATCACATGTTTTAAAGGATTATAAAATACACCTTCTATTTGTGTCAATGCGCCCCTCATTCGAGCTAACTTTTAATCGATCACCAGATGATTATTTGGCACGTATTCAGACCTTTTCTGGATTACAACACTTATAAATATTGTAAACATCATGCTTGCTCACCATTTGTATCGGATTTACATAGCTAAACCATAAAATTAACGCATTTTGATGAACTCAATTCTGATCATGAGTTGTCCAATTCAATAATGTTGTTTTGTCCACATGATTTCTATGGCAACCGCTTGGTGCGCTGCAGTTTGTTTATGTTTGTTTATGGTGTGCTTCGCGCATAGCAGAAGTATGGTTTTTCTGTGTTGATTGTGTTGAGGTGAACACATCTAAAATGACCAAGAAAAGGCAATATTCTGAAGAAAGCCTAAATTATGAATGAACCAATATGATGACAGTAAACTCAAGCAATGATAAATGCAACATCTAATTGTGAATTCGAATTTTTTCATTCAAAAATGGAGATTTCTAAAACCGGACAAACCATGATCATTTTTTTGGGAAACCATGATCAGAGGTGGTCAAACCATGATCATAATTCTTCTTTAAGGAAAATCGTTAAAAAACATAAAAATTTGAATAATTTCAACACCTTATGGTAGTATTAGCAACTAGAGACTTGGGGCTTTTCAACAAACCCAAACTCGTATCGATTATGTGTGATTTTCATGAAGAAAAATCGATTTGCATTTACTAGTTGCGTAAAAACACCCCAAATTGGACAAACCAAGATCATTTACCCTATGCTGCTGATGGAAACAAAACACCGTAACAGAGTGGATATCGAAGATGACATGAGATGTGATTTTCGAAAACGTTCTCAAGAATTACGATTTTGGCGGAAATTCAGGTGCAGGTGTCATATTGACTTGCCAAACTTTATATACCTTTTTTGTGATTAGATACAAGTATAAAATTGAATTTGTTGCGAATCTAACTTGAAATCCGTTTATATTAATTCATTATTTTACTGATATACTACAGACTTTCTTACAAAATACTGATAGGGTGGAGGCACTGGGATTAATTTTCGTAAAGGGGGGAATGGAGTAAAAAAGGTTGAAAACCACTGTTTTATACCATTTACGATTTGAATACCTCCATGACTTTTTCGTATTGGCTATATGCATTTTGTATTTATGCATGCACAAATTTTCAATTATGCGAAGCAACTTGTTGGAATTTTTAAGGGTTATTTATATCCATTTTTTTTAGGATTTCAAAAGCTCATGTTTTCAAAAAAAATGAATTTTAGTTTTCAAAATATTTTTTTTTTCAATGATTTTTTTTCCAAAAAAATCTTTGGGAATTTTAAATGAAAACTAAAAAAAATTCCCCACATTCCATTCTTTGACTAAAATTTTGTAGGTCTGATAGAATATTTTGTAGGTTTTTTAAAAATTTTGAGTTTTTTTCAACTTTTTTTTCGACAAATCTTAATTTAAAAACTATAAGATCTACAAAAAGTTGGTCAGAGAATAAAATGTAGGAAATTACTTAGGTTTTCATAAAAAAATATCAAAAAATTTTTTGGAAAAAAAATTTTGAAAATTAAAATTCATTTTTCTCGAAAACATATGATTTTAAAATTCTGAAAAAATAGATATAAATAGCCATTAAAATTTCCAACAAATTTGTCATACATAGGACGACGGGCACATTTACATGGAAAAAGTTTTTCGAACAACAACTTTTCCTTTTTTTCTTTGAAAATATACTATTAATGTTTAATTCGTAATATTTTTATGTATAAATTATCGCAGTTTACATGCTTTGCTAACTTTTCTCTATTAAGAAACATGTCAAGAACATGTCAAACGTGAGAATTTCAACACAACAATGTTACGAGCAAAACATTATTTTTTTTCAGGAGTCTTCATACAAGAATGACTTATATTCCAAAAACTATAACAGATAGAAAGTTGACGTCTTCGATAAAAGTTCATATTTTAATAAGATTTGAAACTTTTTTGAATACACTATACTGCTATCTTGGCTATAAACAAAATTAGGATTAGTTGTATTTTTTTCAAAGAAAACATGAAAAAGTTGTTGTTCGAAAAACTTTTTCCCTGTGAAAGTGACCATCTTACGATGTATGGACGACTTGTTGGAAATTTGAAGGGCTGTTCATATATATATATATATATATTTGAGAGTATATCATTAATATTTCAAGTATGCAAAGTTGCTTAAGTGATCCATGTTTTTAAACCCACAACATTTCACTGCTATCTGAAATGGTGCTGCCAACGGCCAGTCGAGTTGGCATGAAATTCGTCAATAACTAATTCGACCTATCGGAGAAGAATTCAATGCAGTTATCGAGATTTTTTTCAAGGATTGCATGTCATCCTACCAAGTAAGAAGAAAAAAGTTTCGTTAAAGTTTGGTTTGTTCTCCAAAATAGTGAAATGAATATTAATTTCTCATTTTGGTCTGGCAAATAAAAAGAATACATGTTGTGTATCTGAAACAGAAGCATGAAAAACTGGTACTGTAGTCCAGGTTTGCTCGATGCTCCGTTCCGAAGTTACAAGCCAATTAGTGGACCGAAATCTTTGCGTAAGAAGCGCGGATTCAAAATTTAAAACGCGTTTTCTCGAAACTAAGTTTTGCAAACCGGTGAGAGTTCTACTTCCTGAACGGTCCATCCGATTTTGATGATATAGTATTTCCCAGACTCTCTACTAAATTTACTGTCATCGTACGTAAGATTATTTTTTTTTTTTCATATTTTGACTAATAAAATGTTTTTGTCTCGATTTTTGAGGCAAAAGCGCAATTTTTGACGTAGAACTACGTCGTTTTATGAAATAAAGTTAACGTTAATAACTATTTTCGCCGCGAACGGATTTTGGCGATTTATATACCAAACGAATCGTAAATTCCCTTAGATTTGTTTGAAATGCTATACATTACAATCCCATAGTCTGTAGATGGAAGCATTCCCATTTCTTCATACATTTGTTCTGTCGATTTGTGTGCTTTTCCGAACAGAGTTGTCAATAACGAGCAACTTTCCGACGAGCAACGAAAGGGAAATCGTAAGATGTAAAGTGAACAAAGGAAAAGAAGAATAACGAAGGGGAATATTTGCCTAGAATATAAACATTGGAATTCGTTGAGGCAAACTTTAATTCTTCGTGAGGAAATCGACTGAACAACATCGTTGCTGGGCGAGCTGGACGGCGAGGGATCGAATGCCTTTCTCAAGGCAATGGGGGTGGAGGAGTAATATGATGGATAAAGTAAATTTTTCCAAGGGCCTTTTTGAAGGTTAGAGACGAATGAACTGAAGAAGTTGAAAGTCTCAAGCAGGGAAGGAAGGCAAACTTTCAGTATTGTTCTGTATTCAAAACAATGACAATCGCTTTTTCTTTCTTGTTTTGCGTCATCACATGTCTTCGTTTCGGATTAAGCTGTGGACGCGACCAAATTACTCACTCGCTGATGTCTCTAGCATTGCAAACATTGCATCAAACTAACGCCATTGCATTAAGGTTCTGAGCCACACAATTGTGTGGGGAATCATCAAGCTAGGCTATCGTCAGCTCACCAAGAAAATAAATGTTCTGGAATTTTGTCGGTGATTTGGTTTCGCATGACGGTAGGAAAACTCTTTCCACAAAGGATGATAGCTAAGCTAATGTAGACTGGCAATATTAACAGAAAGGGCTTCTGTTGAGCAGAGCGGATATAAGTGTGTGTATATTTAGTTGCTTCAACCCATCGATATATGGATATTTGTGTGCGTACGTGCGTGCTTCATAACCCGTACGTAAAAATAGTGCATCTTCGCTACGCTGAAACCCCATTTGTATCTGCTCCCGTGTGTATTGGTCCTGCAACGATGCAATAATCGCCTAAATTTTTATGCTATGATTGATGATTTTTTAGTGTTGCAAATTATGCAGTCGTAATGATAAATATAAACAAGGAGGGGAGATAGCGGGAAGGAAATACTTTCGCTAGGGTATTGATAATGAATTTCTGCTGAAGCTAATATTCAGTCTGTTTCCAAGCAGTTGACATTTTTTGTTTTCTGTCATCAATAGATTGAACTGACGCTATGGTGAAGGAGGTGTTAAGGTTTTGCACCAAAAAATTATTTGGGGAATACCAAGTTATTCAATAAGTTATATGAAGTTATTAATTTATTTGGACTCGCGTGCCAGTCGTAAAACTGCCTTCAACTAGGATTGCATTTGCGTTAATCTTGATCATAATGAAGCAGTGCTACTCTTTTCGAGGTTTTGGCTGCAAGGGTTCAACAAACCGGATGCGGCTTTTCAGGGAACAGTCCAATTGACACCAATATATTTTCGGTTTGTTAAGTAATATATGCCTAATAAAACTGTTATATCAGATTTATCAAATTAATTCATTTTCTCGTTGAAAAAAATCGCGAAAATCACACACTTTTTATGATGTTAATAGTGTGTTATCCTCTTAAGTAAGTATGTTTTTCCGTGGATCGAAGAGCAATACAGCCCGAAGCCAAATGTTGTATCCCAACAAGCTGGGGCTCCGTGCCCACCTCAAACCGCACTCAGAAGTGGTTGCAGGAACATCTGCTGTTCTGGGCGAACGATATGTGCCGTCATCCAGCCCCGATCTTAGTCCGCTGGACTTCCCAGTAAGGCGCATCATTCTAAACACCACCCGAGTACAGCAAGCTTCAGAGATTGACCCGAACTTGGAGCGAAATTGATACAATAATGTAGTTATTAGGGCTGTCGGGTGCATGCGAAGGCCGTAATTGGATCAAGTGGAAACTCCATCGATGGTTAACATAGTTGAAAACTCTCAGAAACATCCCTCTTTTGAATAAATAAAAAAATCGAAACCGAAATTTATGAGATTTTTTTTCAAATTTTGGCATTGTTTAATGGTGCAAACATTATCAAGCATATGGTTATAGAATAACAATGTCCATGCAACAATGATGGAGATCGATTCTCGGTCGGTATCTAAGCTTCTCTTCACCCACAAAAAACTTTACAGCATTCAAAGAGAAACATAATTTTTTAGCACCTCCCACAGTCTTTAGAATCCTTGCTCAGTGTATATTGCTGAATTGGCAGCAATTCATTGGGCGCTGGACAGCGTCGCCTCACTGTTGAACACTATTACATTGTAACGGATAGTCTTAGCTCTGTCGAAGCTATCCGTTCAGTGAGGCCGGAAAAGCACTCGCCGTACTTCCTTCCGAGAATACGAGAAATGTTGAGTGCTTTATTCAGACGCTGTTATGTCATTACCTTTGTCTGGGTCCCTTCACATTGCTCAATTCCGGGTAATGAGAGGGCTGACTCATTAGCAAAGGTAGGTGCAATTGAAGGCGATATTTATCAGCGTCAAATCGCCTTCAATGAACTTTATTCTTTAGTCCGCAAAAATACCATATTTAATGTGCAACGCAAATGGAACGAAGATGAATTGGGCCGGTGGCTCCACTCGATTATCCCTAAGGTTAGCCTCAAACCATGGTTCAAAAGTCTGGACTTGAGTCGGGACTTCGCACCTTCTCCCGACTCATGTCCAATCACTGTTCGTTAGACGCGCTACTCTCTCGTATTAATCTTGCCGACAACAATCTTTGTGTTTGTGGCCAAGGTTACCACGACATCGAGCACGTTGTTTGGTCGTGCGAGCTGTATCTTGTCGCCAGATCTAATTTAGAAGACACCCTTCGGGCCCGAGGAAGGCAGCCCATGGTGCCGATGAGAGACGTGTTGGCTCGGTTAGACTTTGATTACATGTCCCAAATATATGTATTCCTTAAAGCTATCGATCTTCGTGTGTGATTGTCCTTATACCCTTAGTTTTTCTTTTTCCTTTTCCTTTGTGAGAGATCGGATCCCTTCTTAAGAATAAGATGAAATCTCGCGTAACTTTTGAAAAGGTCCAATGTAACATTTTCGTCAACTCGAGAAAAACGAAGTTGAATAAAATCCGAATCTGTACATTGGATATTTTTTGTATCGGCGATAAAAAGATGAAGAAGATAGATACGTGAACGGTTGTTTTTGTAATACATTCAATGATTGAAAACTAATAGCGTGCATCCATTAACTCGATTTGTTTACATTTGTTACATAGGACCTTTTCAAAAGTTACGCGAGAAATGTAAATACATAGTAGATATATAAGATAGGTTTAATAATTGAGTGTGATGAGTGTGATTGAGAGTGTGAGTGAGATCATTGTCAACATATCCTCATATCCTCTCCTTTTCCTGAAGAAAATATGTCACCCTTCTAAACTCGAGTCGACCGCGAGTAATCGGTTTCCTATATTATTAACATTGGAATTAAGGAAAAATGTATATATATATACTAGTAACAATACAGTAAGGAATTCGGCTCCTTTAAACTTATGTAACTGAGCCTGTAAATATAAACGATTTGAATAAAAAAAAGAGAAACATCGGATTAAAACTTGTTGCCCGCAGTTGCCGTTGCCGCAACTGCCACTTTTGACACTTCTGTCGCTTCTACTGCTGCTACCAATACATGCTAGAACGATGGTCTTAGCATATGAGCTCTGCCTCGCGGTAAGAAAATGAATGAAAGTTTTCTGAAAGCAACTGCCAAATTTATTTAATTAGACTGGTGGTAAAATCACAAGGGGGTCGGCTTACAATACAATTCTTTGCTTCTATTCAAACTATATTTCGCTGCTGCTCTGGTCGCTCCGTATGGTCGGAACCACAAATTGGGCCAATAAAAACGTGGCACATAGTGCATTTGTACAAAGCTTCACATTTCAAAATTATTCAATTGTTTATCTCAGGAAAAAGAAAATGCTATACATTATGATAGGTACGTAGAAATATCCTATCAATTGATGCAATCATCTTTGCAACTTTATAAATGCTCGAGTCATAAGCATTCGAAATCGTTTATTTTTTTCACTTGTTTTAGGGGCTAGATTTTCATTTTTCACCCCCTATATCTTTCGGTTAGACGTAGTCCTACGTTAACATTTTTGAATAATTCTCTGTGTTTACATAGGTTGTTACTTTGAATAAATATCATATTTGCATTAGCGTGAAAATGCACTTCTATGCGTTATTTTTTTCTAGTGTTAAATACTAATAATTCATTAGATCAGCGAATAGGGACAAGAGATTGTACGATAAGAACGGAAAAATAAGTGATGTACAATCGAAAATTACAAGCCAAGTGCGGTTGACGCTATCAGATTTTTCAATAATAGCAACATGAACTCAATGCTCTCGTAGCATTACACAACAATGCACAACACAACTCTGCTGCTGTACGCGGCGTACTTTTCTATAGGCGGATTCCTGGCGAATCACAAAACAGACTCCGAATTGTCCTGCCGATAGCAGTGGAAGTCTACAAGAAAATCTCACAAAAACATTTTCCCCCATTCTCCCGATGCCTGCCACAGAAGAGATATTTCCCTTTAATGAAGATGATACCGCCGGTTCGTTTGTTCGTGCATTCGTCGTTCCTTGTTATTACTGCCACCTTAACTACACTTCCGCCGCCCGAACCCAACATTCATTCGATTTAGATAGGAAACGGTGTGGTGTACTCGGCAGCGCGAGATCTTCTTCCGTTCGTGGGCCTCCTTCCTTCGAGCGCATCCGCTCGAAGACACGGAAGCAACACTCTTTCCCATTCAATGCTTGTCGAGGCTTTTGGAGCCATTTTCATAAAACGAGATGAACTCTCGCTGCTTCGCATGCCGCTTTCGTGTCTTCTGCCGGGATTCCGGGCGGATAAAAATGGAGAAAAACACAATAATCAATTTGTTCTTCATTTGAATAACTTTTTGAGGAACTTTTGTTCGATGTCATCTCGCCGCTCCCGCGCCGTTTGCACTTCGGGTCCCACGTGTACTCCGGGATCCGCACTTCGGAGGAGGCTCGAAGGCGAAATCTTCGAAGCGAAAGTTTTCCTGCAGCTTTTGTGTATCGGGAAACTTTTTGCCTCTCTTTCTCAGCCGCGATTCATTTAATGTCGCTTTATTGTATTATTATTTAAATAAACAATACCGTTTTCCCAGATTCATAAGTGGGTGGCGACCCGATGGGACTCGGCGCTCGAGACGCGGAGGCTTATAATCCTTAAACGCAGTTTATGAATTTATTCGCGGGGGTAATCGTAATAAGAAGAAGTTTCTGTTTGAGTAGAATACCGGTTGCTTCTCTGCTAATCTCGGATGGCAGCTGGCACCCAATCGTGGGGTGGTGGCCTCGGTGAGTGGGTGGGAAACACCGAGACACAGATGAGCAGTGTTTAACAGCACAACTTAGCATCGCTCGGTTCGATTTCTGTGCGGCAGGAAATTAAGGCTTTTGTGATGTCTTGTCAGACTCTCGTTTCCCATTCCCGGTTCGATTGTTTGATGCGGAATAATAGGGTTTATCAGAGTGGAGTTTTCTCCACTTCGGATTATCAAATGGTGGAGAAAGTTAATTGAATTCTGTACCGATTTGATGAGCAATTGATTGGCTTTTTGGGGGCGCGAGTGCAAATAGGCGGAAAGACTTCCTTGTGAGATAGTTAATTTTTACTTCTGCAGGCAGTTTTAACTGAATTATTAGCATGGGCTGAAAACTTCGTTGGTTTCCTGATGTTTTGCTGATTATTACGATTCCACGATATTTGTTGATCCATGCTCAAGCCAACATAATTTTCCAAAATCTTTATCCCACTCAGCCTCGTAATTTACCGACACGAACATCGCACTTCAAATCGCAATCCACCATCGTTAGCAAGCGCCACCATTGCTCCACAAGCAAACGCCGAAGCCTTCTCAAGATTTTCCTCTCCGTCAACTTTTTAATGAACTTCCGACCGATAAATTAGGCACTAAGAAACGATTTTATTAGGCAAAAAAGACTGCGCGCCTCCAGCCTGGCTCACTCCGTCGGAAAGAGACGGAACCAGTTAACCAGCTAACACCAAGGTTCCGTGGCTGGAGAGAGTGCTTAAAATATTTATTTATTGCCTGTCACATTTGTTAGAATGACTCCCCAGTGCCACACAGGATCTGAACGGAAAGTGGGAAATTATTTTTGACGCCATTCAGAGGAGTTTTCTGTTTTCTTTTTTTCTGCTCTACTTCGCTACTGCGTTGGCCAAATTCTTCGCTGCGACAAAGAACGGCACCTTCCAGGATATGCCGGTGGGTGCTGCGAGAATCGATAAATAACGCTAATTAATAAATAAAATATTTAACGCTCATAACCATTATAGAGGAATTATAGAGAAGAGTGGCGGCTGGAGGAGAATGGTGAATGTGAGTTCACTGCTTCTTCGATGCTGGCGCTGGCAATACCGAAAGAGCTGATGGGGCTTTGTTGTTTCAGTTGGATAGTGCCGGGATCAATCGGTGTTGGGAATGATGCTGTGTACTTATTTGGGTGGGTACATATGATATCCTCGCTTCTTCCGGTGGCTTATTGGGTATGTCAAACTGTAGCTGGGTGGTAGTTTGGTAGATTCGTTGCGGAAGATTGTATTTTTTGAAATGTTTCTAAGTAAAAGTCATTACATCCTTGAAATACTTACATGGTGTAACGCTTGTTACCATGCAATTTGAACACTTATTTATCTGAAAAATTATCCATGATATAGGAACTTCAATTTTTATTCTCACTCTCTAACAGTTGAAGCATAGTCGCCAGAGCTCAATTTCAAAAATATTGAACTTTTATGTCCATCGGTAGCTACCACTATCATGGGCTCAAGTTTTTGGAGTGGAATTTTCATTATCAAAAAAAGCCAAGTAACTATTCGCACTGTAACAATACTTTCACACTGTATTGGTGCTCACAAGCAAAAACATCGGACGGAAAAGATAATTCGCGAAGACGTATTTTCAATGTCAACATCTGTTGGTGATGTACATACCTCTTTGCAGAAGAAACAATTCACTAAGTATATTATGCAGAAGCTTTTACCGAACGGTAACGGCGACGGCGACAGTAACCCCAACAGAACAAATTTTCACCTTCAGTTTACCTTCGAAGAACAAAGCTCTTACCGTGGGAGAACATCTTTACATACAGCTTGAATTGTATTGAATTGTATTTTGGCGTATTTTTTAACGCGGAAATAATGTTCGGGTTCACGAAAGTAAGATGATCGTTTGGAAAAAAACATCAATTAATCCGAACACATTCCTAAATTCACACAAGTCTGCTGCAAAAATGACGCATATTTCATTGCACAGAAAGCTCACACTGCGTGGCGCGGATAATCGTTACAGCAGCAATATTCCCAAATTATCTCCACAGCCACAAATGGCTGCCACAATGGGGCTCATTTCTTTCATCTCTTTCCGTTTCCCTTCGCCCTAAAATCAATAATTTTCCGAAACAGTGTGATGATGATTTTCACACACTTCCCATCAAGTGACATCAACCAAAATCTAATCGATTACTCACAAGATATTAAAATTTCATCTGCCATCGCAATGTATAGTGGAAAACGTCGGAAAACTCGAGCTAGTGCTTAGAATATATTTTCATTTTTCAATTTTCCGCAACGATTTTGTTTGTATTGGTGAAAGCGTCGTTATTTTTACGACACTGATGCCAGACAACATCATCGAAACAGCCTTAAAAAACCACTCAATAAAATGTTATTCCTGAGTCATAGCGTTTCATGTCATGAAAATCTATAAAATAAAATTGTGTTGATATCAATACAATTATTATTGTTGCGTTTAATGGGGCGGACGAAGTTGCTAAAACTTACATTATAAGTTTTAGCAACTTCAATATTGGTTAAAAAAATTGTATTGCAGAGCTCGGAACATTGCCACGGCTGCCTTTGCTTTCATAAACAATAAACGGAAAAGTATTACATTCAATCAAAATGTCTCGGCCAACGAAGAAAAGGGATCGACAATCGAGTTACTGGGACAATTATCCACATCAAGTTACTGTGCTGAAGAACTTCTTAATACCAAATGTGTTAAAAATTTGTTCATGTTACGCTCCCGTATGATCAGAATTTTATTTCATATGCAAATACACCTTCTATGTATATTCATATTTACAATTGTTCATCGGAACACATCGTTCATGCATTTTACTTCAGTACTGAATTGTTTTTTTTTTCAAATGTATTCTAAGATTCGTGTCAGTGAAGCGCCACAGAGTGTGATAAGTGAATTAATCTATTTACGTTCCAAAATCAAAACAAACTGTTTGCTTTGCTATTCTCTCACAAACACTATTATCCCTTTCTTACATGTGGTTTTACTTATACCACTACAATGGCTTCGTTGCACCCTCACCTCAACACGTGGTGTTGGCTGATTGCTATCTAGAGTTACTAGTAAGTTACACTTTCGAATTGATTCATAAGCTCTGTCTTGATGCAACGTGACATGTGCGAAATCTGCTCGCAAATCAGAAGAGAGAAACAGCAAGTAAACATTTCATTCCACAGAATATTTCCACTGCGTGACGGGACCATTTCTCACAGCAGCAATATTCCCAAATTAACTCTCAGCTCTAACACACGGTGTTAGTAGATCATTATCTAGAGTGTGAAAACTTTAAAAATTGATAGACAAGCCAATTTGAATTTCTGGATACAACGTGACATCAAAGAAAAAAATCAAACCATGTCCGAATTACATAGACGTTGCATTCTGAAAGAATTAGAGTGAGTGAAATCGGAAAGTCCTCTTATCCTATTCGTCACATTGTTCACTTGTTTTACTATTTCCGCCATATATGTAGAACTGGGAATATTTCATATGAATTTGTGTATTTGAAATCCTTCCATTGATTCAAGTGATATTAAATTTCAAAATATTTCACCCGCAACATTGTAATGGGGCCCTATATTAAAAAGTTAGACATAGTTTAGTCGTTATCGCGACGTCTTTTTCGCAGTTGAGACACGTTCGCTCTCGACAACAATGTATGCCTTCGATACAAGGATACGGAAGCACTCTTCACCAGACGCTATGAAAATCGACGAGGTGCCTCCATCAAATAAAACTGCACTGCTGTTTGCGTTATCTTCCCTTCTTCTTCTGTATCGAGTGAAATTTCTGTATGTGATATCAGCCTTACGGTGCGTTTTCGCTTGTGACATTCCTGTTGCATAATGAATCTAGAAGTACAAATCTACAAGAAGTACAAATATTACAAGTTGTTTACACTAATATTATTAGTGTTATACAACAGCAAATTATTAGTTTCGACTTGTACTTTTTTCTACAAATTCGAGTGGACCCGTTATTTCATTTACAGGATCGTTTCTTAAATGATCGATTTTTTGTTTCAATTTTTCGAGTACGGAAATATACTGTTTCAACGTTTTAGATGACGGCGCCAGTGGTTGTATGGTTAGCGTAACAGCCTCACAATCCGATCGGCCTGGGTTCAATCCCAGCTGGCGTCGTTGGGATTTTCTGAGGCGAAAAATCTCTGGTTACGTCTTCCTTCGGAGCGGAAGTAAAAGAAGTTGGCCCGGCTCATGAGTTGTTGAGTCTGATAGGTAGGAACAGGTGGAGTCGCCTCCCTGATGTTGGTGATTGGCACTAAAGTGGCGGAAATAGGCCGACGAAAAATAAGCGAAGATAAAAAAAAAAAACGTTTTAGATGACTCGAGTAACAAAAAAAAAAGTTTTTTATAAATAAAAATATCGTAGAATGAAATATTATGCACCGAAAATAAATTTAACTTTTCATCATAAAGCAGATTTTTTGCAGCGTTTCGGATGACTACGGCGATAGTAGAGCATATTTTGCGAGTAATTCAAGTCATGCCAATGGGGGGTCTCCGTAGCCACATTGGTTGCGCGTTCGCTTAGTAAGCGATCGATCGTGAGTTCAAAACTCAGGGCCCTCATTGACCATCTTTGTGTTGGTACAGAATAACTACGACCACGCAACAATCATCAGCGATGGAGATCGATCCACGGTCGAAATAAGATCGATTCATCCATACAATTGCTATGCTCTGCAAGACACATTGGGCTGCTGTTCTATAAATAACTCAACAATGATCAATCAACTGTCTCCGCTGTCCGGTGGTCTAACTGGATAATGGAAGAACAGAAAGAATACTCTTACGCCTAAATGGCTGCTGTGTAAATGTACCATATGCAATGGTATAGAAGGAATACTGGCAAATGGCAACTGTGTAATGTGCTAATTAGAGCCCCCGCAGACTGCAGACTGACTTGTCGGTCGATAGTACGGTTGGCTTCTTAATCAGTACGGAGAGGTATGCATATGCGCACATTATACCGATTCAGTTGGGTCGATTTTGCATCAGTAGGCCGACCCGACCAAACTGTCGGCAAAAAAAAAGTCTGTAGTGTGCGAGGGCTCTTATAGATATGACTAGCTAACCCGGCAAATTCGTCCCGCCCATTTACTTGATTAATTCTCGAGTAATGCAGAAATTTGTGTTTTATTTGTATGGCAGCCGCCCCTAAGAGAGGGGGGAGGGGTATCTAACCACCATAGAAACATTCATTGCACCCTAAAATTTCCATATGCCTAATTTGGTTTAATTTGCTTGATTCATTCTCGGGTAATGCAAAAATTTGTGTTTCATTTGTACGGCAGCCCCCTCTAAGAGAGGGGGAAGGAGTATCTTAACACCATAGAAACATTTATTGCATCCTAAAACCTCCACATGCCAAATTTGGTTTCATTTGCTTGATTAATTCTCGAGTAATGCAGAAATTTGTGTTTCATTTGTATGGCAGCCCCCCCTTTGAGTGGGGGAAGGACTGTCTAACCATCATAGAAACATTTATTGCACCCTAAAACTTTCACATGTCAACTTTGGTTTCGTTTGATTGATTAATTTCCGAGTAATGCAAAAAATTGTGTTTCATTTGTATGGCAGCCCCCTCTAAGAGAGGGGGAAGGAGTATCTTATCACCATAGAAACATTTATTGCATCCTAAAACCTCCACATGCCAAATTTGGTTTCATTTGCTTGATTAATTCTCGAGTAATGCAGAAATTTGTGTTTCATTTGTATGGCAGCCCCCCCTTTGAGTGGGGGAAGGACTGTCTAACCATCATAGAAACATTTATTGCACCCTAAAACTTTCACATGTCAACTTTGGTTTCGTTTGATTGATTAACTTCCGAGTAATGCAAAAAATTGTGTTTCATTTGTATGGCAGCCCCCCCTTAGAGAGGGGAGAGGGGTCTCAAAATATCACGAAAACCTTCCCCGGCCCCAAAAACCCCTACATACCAATTTTCATGTCGATCGGTTCAGTAGTTTCCGAGTCTATAAGAATCAGACAGACAGACAGACATCACTCCATTCTTATATATATAGATAACCATGTGATTAAAATTCGGCTCTGTTACAGCTAAAATGCTAATGAGCCTAAAATAAATAAATGGGATAAAAAAAAGTTATGCCAACATTTGAGTTCACCCTTACATTGGCTCGGCCAAGGAAGCCAGTGCAATGGTACTGAGCTATGTTAGGGAATTCACGTATCAACAGTGGAAAAAACCATAATATCCATAAACAAACTTTGACTCGACAGATAAATGAGGCGTTACTAATAAAAAAATTAAGGGTTACTAATAAAAAAGTACAAATAGTATTAGTCCGATGAATGATTATTATGCAACGCAAAATATTAGAATTTTTAGCTTCTAGACTTGTAACTTGTAACTTTTAACTAATATTATTAGGCTGATTATGCAACAGGGCCCAGGTGATGACATTGCTGCTTCGTGTGATTGTAAACAAACAACGTCTCAAGTTATATTCTAGTGTATTGGTATTTGTAACTACCATACACTGCCTGATTTTCATATGTGTGTGTGCTGGCGCTGAGCGCAAACAAATGTTTTTGGTTTTTCAAGTGTCAAGTTTGTATGAGACCAGTTACAATTTTCTGTTGTTTTAGTAGTTTTTTTCAATAATGCAAGAAAATTTCAAAGAGAAAAGTGCTCACGGAGAGAAAAATGGGTGGGTTATATCTATGATATAACTGCAAGGTTGACGTGGGACTACCTCAGCTTAGCAATCATTTGTTTGTATTGATTTAATTTTTGATTGAATGAAACAATTTCCGATTTCAATATATTTGCTTTGTGAGTAGAAAGATTGTATAATGCCATGCGAGGTCAATTCATGCATTTGGATAGATTATGTTCTTCGTTACAAGTAAATGTAGTGACAATTCTTTTACGTTTGGTATGATGACATCTTGGTTTTGAAGTCTCTGTTAGACAAAGACATTTCAGTGGGAACAAAAATGCCCCCGATTTGCATGTATTTGCAATTCCGAGTTCCACAGACACCTTCTTTTATAAGTCTGTAATAGGTAAACACATTCCAGCAGGAATAAAAATGCCCCCGAATTGCATGTATTTGCAATGCTAATTTCCACACGCTCCTTGGATTTGAAGTCTGTGTTAGAGGAACATATTTCGGTCGGAAGAAAAATACAACCGACCTGCATGAATTTGCGATGCCAATTTCCCCAGACACCTTGGTACTGAAGTTTGTGTTGGGGAAACACATTTCAGCCGGAACAAAAATACCGCCGACTTGCATGTATTTGCAATGCCAAATTTCCCACGCTTCTTGGTTCTGAAGTTTGTGTTGGGGAAACACATTTCAGCCGGAACAAAAATGCCCCCGATTTGCATGTATTTGCAATTCCCAGCTCCAGAGCCACCTTCTTTTATAAGTCTGTAATAGGTGAACATATTCTAGCCGGAATAAAAATGCCGCCGACTTGCATGTATTTGCAATTTCCTGCATGTTCTGTGTTTAGGTTTTCATTTTAAGACCCCCCCCCCCTCCCTATACTCCGGTTAGACGTAGTCCCACGTCAAAAGAGGACAAATCGATGCATTTCACCAAGAAAATGTTGGTATCGGAGAAAATAGCCTCATACTTTTGGCTGTAACTTTTCAACGAAATCAAATATCGAAAAATCCTCTTAGGACAACATTTTCTCCCAGACCAGGTTCCCCTTTAACACGTTCGTCGCCCAAAGCGACTTTTCTGAGTCTCTTGCGGAGCCCAACTTGCGAATAAATTATTAAATGAAGATCATACTTAGTTTGTAGACAACTTTTACATGATCTAGCAATATTTTGTTTAATTTGAAGATGAATTGACAACAATAACACATGACAAAGTCATATTACATGGGTTTCGCAAAAATCTGCAGTACAAACCACCCGCATTATAAATTAATAAAAAGTGTAGTATAAACATTATAATAATATGGTTATAATTTTATTATTTTTCTACATATCCTATAGTTACACTTAGGTTCCTATTCTATCATATTCCTTTTTAAAATCCTATTCAATTTGAACGAGGAAAGTTAAGCTGCATTATAAGAACGCATACTGCGCATACAGTTGGCACAGCGAAGAGAAGCTGTAGCGCAGGCAGCGTTGCCAATGTTCCAGTTTAAACTGGATTCTTCCAGTTTTTTTCTCGCGATCCAGTCAAACAGTTAAATCCTGAAATCTTCCAGTTTTTTGAAATATATTCCAGTTTTATCCAGTTTTTTATATGTGTGCTTCAGAAACCCGTTTTATGAAAAATAAATTCACAATGTATACATAATATCCCTCTTTCACCCTTCCTATCCCTTGACCAATTTGTTTTTATGACATTCATCGTTTGATCGATCCAATGTGTATTTACCTTGGACTGACCTTTTTTTTTGAATTCAGTGTTTTTTCTCTCGCTTACACTTCTGAATTCAATACGGTTAGCGCACAGTGTGTGCTACGCTGTCTTTGAATTTATAAAAATATCAGATGTTCTAGGTTCTCCAAAATATTCTGAAGTTCAGACTTGGACTATAATTTCAATCACGACTGGCAATGTTCATAGCAAAATATCTCGCCCAAATAGGTTCATAGAGCCCGTGTGCTATGGTGCCTTTGAATTTATATAATCATCAAATTTTATTGGTATTCCAAATCATTCTAAATTTCAGAAGAGCATTTGATCAAAGTGTTCCATTGACTTTGATTGATGTGAACATAAAACCCAAGAAATCTTGTTTCCGTTTACATCAATGGGATATTCGTTTCTCATGGTCCCCCAAAGGATTTTCAGTTCTAAATAGCATTAACATTACGCATGATCCAAACTCTGCTATTTGATGCATGATAGAACCGCTTTCAAATGTTAACGAGTGGGAGCTGAAACCAACCACGCAAAAGCGACAAACCGAAGATCGATTTTTCTTGCTCTACATTATTCGTGAGATAGCAACGAATATGGCCAAAAGGAACACTACAGAAATCAAAATTCGCGTTAGAAGAAAAAGAACAGAAGGTTGAAGTTAGATTCCGTGACCCCATGCACCTCAATTAATCAGGGCATGACATGACATGAAGACACGAATCAATAACAACGATATTTTTGAAGTTTTACCCAAAAAAACGTATTTACTAGATGTTCTAGAAGAAAAGATCCTCAAATATTGTCTCACAGTAATGTTAGAGTAGTGGGAAACGGCATTTGGATCTACTCGAATGATATGATTGATTAATTGTTCATTTCGCCGTTTGATGAACTACATATAAATACTACACGACGCTTCGAAGGAAATTCTATTTCTCAATCATTGGAATGGGCAAAGAATCATTTTAAAGCCGATCTTTTTAAATAATACGGTTTTACATGATCCAGTTTTCTTCCAGTTTTTTAAAGAGTAATCTTCTAGTTTTTTGAATAATATTATTGGCAACTCTGAGCGCAGAAGTGGCCAAAGCGTAGACCGCGGGCGACTGGTCGGCGGCGTAGCTTCTCCTAATTGACCGCCTGTCTGATATTTACACGTCATGTACAATAGGAGTCTTTCCCAAAAATTATTAAAAAAGTTACGTTGACTCCAAATGAACGTTTTGCAGAGTTTGTTTTCTCGAGATCGAAATCGAAGTCTAAAACAGCCACAATTGCATCATGTGAAGTAAATGAAATTTTATTAAAGCCTAAGAAGCCTTCTGAAGACGGTGAAAGGAGTTTAGTTGCATCAGGAGAATTATTTTTTGAACATTTTAACTTTTGCAGTCGTTTGGTTGAGAGCAACCACAGCAACGAATCATACTAAATACTTTGTTCAACGAAACAAAATAGTTTACATTTTTTCTAAACGAATTAAAATGCATAGTGAGCTTTTTCATGAATGTATGCGGAGTTTCTATGAACAATAAGTAACGGTACTCGGTATAAGCAAAATATTGCTAACGTAGAAAAATAAGAGGATCTCTTTCAAGGGAAATTTATTCCGACCGCAAAGGGTTAACAAAGAATCCGAAATAACTGCTTAGATTAAAAAAAGACGCTGTCAAGAAACACAATTATAAGTAGAACAGCTAAAAGTACAACTCGACGAATGAACTACCACACAGTTATGTGTATCCATAAGGACTTGTTTGCAGGATATGTCTAATGAAGAACTTTTATCAATGAAGGGACAAACGACATGTGGAAATATTAGGCTGTCAAAAAAGTCCTGCGGTATTTTTTTTGAATTTTCATTTGTTCATAAAATTAGTTACAATCTTCTGTTTTAAGTCAAATATGCGCCGTTTTGTTCGATGACTTGTTCCCAACGAGATGCCAACTTCATAATACCCCTGTTATAGAAGCTCGCTTCCTTATTGGCAAAAAACTCGGATAGCCAATTTTCACAGGCCTCTTTTGTGGCTACCTTCTGACTACCTAGCTCGTTCGCCATGGACAAAAACAGGTGGTAGTCACTTGGTGCAAGGTCCGGACTATACGGCGGATGCAAAAGAACCTCCCATCCAAGCTCCCGGAGCTTCTGGCGCGTCACCAAAGAAGTGTGTGGCCTGGCGTTGTCCTGATGGAAGACAATGCGGCCTCTGTTTATCAAAGATGGCCTCTTCTTCATGAGTGCTACCTTCAAGCGGTCCAGTTGTTGGCAGTACAGGTCCGAATTGAGCGTTTGGCCATAGGGAAGCAGCTCATAATAGATTATTCCTTGACAATCCCACCAAACACACAGCAGAACCTTCCTGGCCGTTAATGAGGGCTTGGCCACCGTCTGAGCCGCTTCAGCGGGCTTCGACCACGACCGTTTGCGCTTCACGTTGCCGTCAGTGACCCACTTTTCATCGCCAGTCACCATCCGCTTCAGAAACGGGTCGATTTTGTTGCGATTCAGCAGCGATTCACATGCGTCGATACGGTCAAAGATGTATTTTTGCGTCAACGTGTGTGGCACCCATACATCGAGCTTCTTTGTGAATCCAAGCTTCTTCAAATGGTTAATAACTGTTTGATGACTTATCCCCAGCACTTGGCCGATGCTACGACTGGTACTATGCCGGTCTTTCTCGGCTAATTCAGCGATTTTGTCGCAATTTTCGACGACAGGCCTTCCGGAGCGTGGCGCATCTTCGACGATCTCTACACCAGAACGAAAACGTTGAAACCATCGTTGTGCGGTGAAAATGGAAACTGTATCGCGTCCATAAACTGCACAAATTTTATTGGCAGCTTGAGATGCATTTTTGCCTTTGTCATAGTAGTATTGTAAAAAATGTCGGATTTTCTCTTTATTTTGCTCCATATTTGCGACACTATAACTCACGAACGACTTTACCAAACAAATCACTGTCAAGGACTATATTATAGCGCGCAAAAATACCTTTCCAACAAGCTATAGTATGACTCGATACAATGAATACAACTAGAACTACGCGCTTACAACGACACCTTGCGGAAATACCGCAGGACTTTTTTGACAGCCTGATATAATTCATGATGCAAACAACATAGAAGAAAAAATCTATGAAATTAAAAAGTATTAAATGAAAATGAAATCTTCAATTTTAATAGCGATATATTGTTAAAATCAAGAGAGATGAAGCTCTTGTTTTCGAATGCATTTCAATTTCAAAAATATATTTACTGTACTTGTTGGAATTTAGTTTGCGAGGAAATGTGTTGCATTTTCGAAATATTTTTTCGGATATACTTATACCCGAAAACAATATTTTCTATTATGAACACAATCGAAACAGGCACCCTGTTTGCAAATAAGTTTGAGGACATTTGAACAAAAATATGGAAAACATTACGAAAATATACAACCTAATGTTTCCAGTGTTTTATCAGCCGTCTGCTTTTGAAAAAAAGTGTACGTGGTGGTGAAAAGTTTGGCCAACCCTGCTATAGCGGATATAGCATCAGATTTTTCTTTTATAAGCAGGTTGCGTCAAATTTCGTGTGGAAGAATTCTTCAGATGTTGAAACAGAGAAACTTGTATCAGAGGTGGAAATGTTCAATACGCAGATGAAGGACCTATTCTCTGACCTGAACTCTTCGACGCCTTGGACATTATTCCCATGTATTCTCTCGAAGTATTTTATCCTAACATTGAGACGGCACTACGAATTTTACTGACATCGTGCGAACGCAGTTTCAGCTTAAGTTGATTAAAAATTATCTGCGTTCTAAAATAAGCCAAGGCCGACTCAATGGCTCGGCAATTCATTGGAAAAAATCGCTAAAGAATCGCTGAGACCTTGATTTAGATGCAATTGTGGATCATTTTGGTTCAGCTAAAGGACACAAGGCAAATATTTGACTAGAGAATAAGTGAAATAGGTAATGATATTTCTAGCCTTCTAAATACGAATAAACTACCCAAAGAGAACATTGGTATAAGTGAGTATTTTCCACAAAATATCACAGTCTTAAAATAGTGAACAAATCGAAAAAAGTGGTATTTTTGGGGTGCCATTTTCATAGTTTGCCGGGGGCGCTGTCTACCCTCACTACGCCGCTGCTCATGTTTCTCACTTATGCTGACAAGTACGACTACGACTTTGAATGTTCAGTTAATTTTTGACAACTGCTTTTCTTACACAAGTTTTGGTTCATTTCCGATTTTTGCCTATTGCCTATCTCTAGAGAAATCCCTTCGTAGTGCTGAAGCAAAATCGGCTATGGCTATGGAAATGCTTAATGGATAGGCTAGAGTGGACCACTCTATCTACAAGAGCTGAATGCTGTAATGTCTCTCGGCTGTGGTGACAGTTGGCTAAATCATAACCAAACAAACAGGATCATTGTGCGCTTTGTGGTATGGTGGCCGTTTTTCGGGTACTTTTTTTATTGTGTAGCGAAAATCTAAGTTTTCTTTCAGAGCACTTACCCCTTATCAGGCGGCTTCCAGAGAACTGGTCGGCCAAAACTAGCTTGAATTTGTTGGGTATATCTACTAAAGCAAAGTAAAAAAATATTTTTTTTTGGCTGTTGATAAGTTAATCGTTTCCGCTATCCATTCTCGATATCGTTCCGCGGCACGCTTCAGAATTATTTATACTTAATTATATTGTATACTTTTTCATGCCTCCGGAGAGAGAATGCGGCGGGAGGAATCGTAAAAATCGTCTTAGCTGTGAGTTGTGTTTCCACTGGAAAAATCCTGTGTGCAGCAGCCGAAGCTCAGCGCATGTCGGAAACGCCAAGCCAACGGCATAAAATACTAGTGAGGAGAGCAACGGTCGTCCGCCGGACTAAGAAATGCGGAAAGCAAACGTAAATTTGAAATAAAAATGTTTATGATTGCCGTGTCCAACTCGTATTCACATTCTTGGGTTAATTTGTCTTGCTAAATTTTCTCCCGCTGCGCTCCGGGCATATTGCATCTCGACAGAATACAGTGGTGAATCGGACTTTTTGGGATCCTTACCGGAGTTACACTGGTTCACTTTCCCTGCACTACAATCCTGGTGGATTATCTCATCCAGAATTAATTCCCAGATTGCATCGCTGGACCAATTCTTTCCAGCAAAACCGAACACGCAGAAAATTAAATCACCGCCACATATCCAAATTAAAAAAAGCGGGAAAGTGCATCTGGCGCTAGGAATCGAGCGCATTTCGTGCATAACTGATCGCATGGTTGGACTGACTCTAGGATACACCAGAAGACGGTTGCTGCTGTCGTTTGCATTCGGGGGTTCCAAAAGTTGAAAGAATGCACGCTCGAAACCCGCATACATAAACACGCACATTGGGCTCATTAATAATGAGTCCAGTCACAGCCAGCAACAAAATAAAAACAACACGAGCAAAAAAAAATATCAACACGATACCGGGCAAGGACAAAAACAAAAAAGCAGCAGCAAAAAAAATCACCCCGAAGACTGAGTGGGTGGCAAAATGGGGGGCGAACATAAACATTTCACACAAGAGCGAACCGAAGGACGAAGATGAAGAAAATAAACCAACTTGCATTTAGCTGCCGTTTTCCTCTGTTTTCTCATTAATAAAAGAGTAGAGTGTAAGAAGCGTCATTTCGTGGGTAGCGGGAACTGCTCTGCCAAGTTGGTCTGCACCCATCAAGAACGAAAAGGGTTTCCGGCAACAACGTGGTCTGCTTCCACAAGCAAGTGGAGAGAAATGATGCAAGAACGGCAAGAACAACAAAAAAAAACCACTAAAAATATTCTAAATTATGGAGAAAACATTTTGCCCGCTTTATTTATTTACAAAGTGAATTCGAAGTCATACACTCCAAATTGCTGTGGTGATGCAGTTTCGGCGAAGCAACACATCCTATATGCAAGATTTCACTGTGCAACTTTTTTTCCTTACTTCCTGTTCGATACCGGTACCGTTCCCATAGCCCATCTTAGGACACGTATGCTGTTCTTGGGAGTCATCAGACTTGTTACGACCGACGGGGTTGCACGGACTCGCCACAGTCGAGTTCCCTCCTTTTTGCAACCGGGGGGACAGTTAAACGGTTTACGATCGCTCAGCAGAATTCAAATTTGTGTTTGTACATCTTGCTAACGGCTGTAAACTGTTTAGGGCGTTAAGACGTTGGGCTATGAAAATCTTACACGGCTTAACGTACGTAGGATATCGTGGGGGGATGATCGAAACAAGCACAGTATTTTTAGGATGCCACCAAATACGCAGGAGATTGTCAAATTATGAGTTACTGGGGTTTGATAAGATTCGTTTACACGTTTAAACTTTATTGCTTGTCGAAGTTTCACGATCAATTGCTCCTCAAATATACAAACATTTAGAGGGAAATCAAAAGCGATAAAATTAGTAATTCGTGTTTCATGTGATGGTCATTAATATGCGTTATTTATGGCATAAAGTTGAATACAGTAATGGAATTGGAATTTTTAAGTTTATAGTTGTTTTAGGGTGGTTTATTCATGAATAATTATGGTGATTCATAAATAAGGATTTGTTGATAAAGTTTATTGCATAGCTATGACCATTAAATGAAGGAAACGTCGGATTTGGTGTCTCGTCTATATCTTATTCTTTCAATGAGCATAAACCATATTAGATTTCAAGGGTATTTTCAAAGTTTGCACTTTTTCCCAGAAGGAGATCGGCTTGTGGACACACTTATTCGCGGACTCCGGTCGTTTGATCTTGTTGATCTTACGGATTAACGGTTGCCGAGATGCAAACTTGCTCTTCAGAGCAACAGAGAGTGGGCCTAGAACCACTTTTCATTTTTTAGAGCATTTAAAACACAAAACGGTGCCAAAACGTTAGAATGAGGAGCTGGAAAGGTTATCGTACAACCAGAATTTCAGCGTTGTTACACATTTGAAACTACTAAAAATTCAGCAGAGTGCCATTCCAGAGATCCCAAGGGAGGTCGGTTCAGGACCACCGGCCGGATTACGATTACCTTCTCCTATTCAGTATCAACAATCTCAATTTGACTTGAGAGAACGATTGAACCCACACACTGATACATGAACAAATGTCATTAATATTAGCAATGATGCGCTATCTCCAGCTGAACAACTGTACTGGATTCCTGGACATTGCGTTATAGAGAGAAATGAACAAGCAGATGAACTTGCAAGATGCGACTCAATCTCATCTTTTACAGGTTCAGAACCATTCTGCGGAATTTCTGAGTGTGTGTTGAAGAGGGAGCTGAAAAAATGGGAAGACCGGGAAGTGATGCCCAATTGGATGGCATGAGTCATAACACAATAGATCAAAACAATGGACGCAGTGGTTCACACCAAACAGGAGAAAAACTAAACTTACAAGTAGTTTTTTAGTATCTCTCAGCGGAAAACACCATTTCCCAAAAAATGATCCACAAAATTCTGCTATGCAAAACCTTTTGAAGAACGGCAACAGAAAATCCCATCGTGAATGTCGGTTGTCTGGTGGTGGTGGCGATGAGAGCGCCGAACAAATTTTACCTTCAGTTTTCCATCACAGCATACAGCTCTCATCCCAGAAAAAACGCTTTCTTCACATCCAGTTTGGAATGCACCGTACTTTGACGCTATTTTTTTATTCGGAAGCAATTAACGAAAACCGAATGATTTATCGAAAAAAAGTCACCAATAAGTTATTCGCGTTTTATCAGTAATCAGTAATCAGTAATCACAATCAGTTGGAATTGGCAGCGAGGCTTTCCAATTGGCCTTTGACGAGGCCGAGAGTTTTGTTTAGTTTTACAACTTGACCGTTTTCAAGGCTAGAGGCGTATTAACTGAGAAATTTCAAACCACTATAAGTTGAAGCATCATCATCACATCATCACCAATAAGTCTGTACACACTCCGAAATTCACACAAGCTCTTCTCAGAAAAAAACAAAAAAAACCATTCACGTTTTATTACTTAAAATATTATTTGAGAATGCAAGCAATTTTCAAAATAACTCCTTAGTAAAAAGTTTTGGTGGCTTTGGAAAGGGTTGATGGTTATTCGTGGTTTTGTTAAAATAACTGAAGATGGTTGATTCATGATTCAGTTCTGTTTTCCTGAGAATAATACATGAGATTTGTACTCTTTTTGCCGATGCACGTTGCGCTCACACAGACTATATTTGTTCCACCACCGCTACCACTTTTATGGATATATGCCCTGTCACCCAAACTGAGACACCAGCGAGCACAAAACAGTATTTTAAAGGTGGTCCTCAATCTACCCTCCTGGACGAGAATTAGCGAGTTGCTTTAGAATAAAGTGACCAGATGGTCAGAGGTCTAACGCGGGACACAAAAAACAAAACGTTATGTATATACGTTATGTGAACATTAACCATAGTTTAGCGAGTCTAAACTGATCAATATTATTTCTTTCTGAGTATCGGCACTCAGTTGTGATTTTTCGGTGGTTTCGATTTTGTTTACGCCCGAAAATCACTCGCTCAATCAGAGCATTTACGCCTGGCAAGCATGATTCGAATTCTACAATTTTCTTCAATGCTCGAAAATTCCAATTCATTTTTCATCGATTTTAATGTTAATGTATGCATTAAAAAAATGGACTAATTTCGGATGGCGATGAATGATAATTTATGGGAACAAATTTTCCTTAAATCTTACGTTTATTAAGTTTACAACAAAAATTATTCAAGGCTGTTGATTCACAACAGCAGCATTGTCAAGCAACTTGATGATTTTTCCATACTGTAAGATCCACCCCACAGCGAAGGAGTTGGACATCCTGAGGCTCTTTGTGTTCGCCAGATATAGTCGATCTGGTATTTACAATATCATCTCTTTGCCGCTCCTTAAGCCGGGAGATGGAAGCAACCGGCCAAACGGTGGAGAAGAATCTGGCCAAAATGAGCCATTTTATGCGGAAGCGTCAGACGAGACCGGCCGTATCTGAGCAGCAGGCAATGACCCAGAAGGAGTAGCTTGAGGTGCTGGTGAAAAACTTCTCGTACACATAATGAAAGACGAGACGTACTTGATGCTAGAATTCATCGAATGGCCGGGTACTTTACGTTCCCCAGGTAAGCGATGACGTCGAATATATCATTCACATCAAGTTCTCGAAAAAGGTCCTTCTCTGACAGACGTTTAGGGAATGTCCAAGCCGCTCTTCTTTCTAGTCATATGGTGAACGGGGAGATATACAGTACGAAGTGCTTGCCGGAGTTGGGAAGGGGATGTGGTCTTTATGCCGTTCCTGGAATCAACCCATTATGCCAAAAGACCACTGGAGGATGGATCGGCTGGAGATAAACATTGTCGCGAAGCCCAACCTTCCGAACATTTCCCAGCTGTGCCCGATAGAAACATTTGGACGAATGGCCAAAATAGAGAGACAGACGACCACCAAAGCCACGAAAAGGTAAAATAACACGCCGATATACATCTTTTCATCGGCCATGGTTCAGATTCCGGCCAACTTCCGTAAGACCGTCCAGCGCTTCATTTACGATACTTCATCAAACAACTCTGCCTCTTCCTGTCGAGTATACACTAGTTCTTCCGGCTTATTTAAAACTTTAGGTCCTGACCGAGCTAGGGGACCAAAGATGAACTTTTCGCCTGACTCACGTTGGTCCCTGCGGATCAATAGGGGACTTTAATAAAAATCATTTTCCAATTTTGTTGCTGTCGCTTCCAGTTGACACCCTCTAAACAAAAAGCTAATGTCGGTGCGATGGAACCAGCTCAACGTATAAATCTTTGGATGCATTAGAAGCGCTCTTGAACAGTCTGCCAAATAAAAGTTTTTTTGAGGTTCATCCATTTAAGAAAATCAACATGATCAAATTGTAATATTGAAATATATTGATATCGCGGGACATTTTTGTTTCTTTCGCCAAATGCGGGACGTTTCGCGGGACGGAATCTTACGCGGGACATTTCGTTGAAATGCGGGACTGTCCCGCGTAACGCGGGACGTCTGGTCAGTTTACTTTAGAAGATTCCTTAGATACTACAGAGGTAAAATTTTTCCGCTTTAACAATAAATATAAATAGATGGTATCCACATGCAATCGTACAAAACATCTTAATATATGTTTTGTAAATATTCCGTTAAGTTAGGTTAACTAGATAGCTTATTCCAAACAATCATTTATAGAATATTCCAAAACTATAAATTCATTTGACCTATTGATTGTAAGTTATATCGAATTGATTTTGTTATTGGCAATATGAAAAATAAATAGGTGCTTTTAGTCAAGCCATTTTGTACAATTATTTTTAAGGCCTGTTTGAAGACCTCCACTTGTTGAGTACATCAACTTGCAACTTGCAACTTTTCAATTAGGGTCTACTCTTTCCTTCCACTCATTTTTCTTTTTTGAAAGATGTCGGACACATTATAATCTTATAAAATGTCTGAAATTTATGTTATAAAAAACACTTAGACTATCGATTAGTGGTGAGATAGCGAGATATTTTTTGTGAAATTCACAAATAAAACAACCTTTAATTAAGGTGTTCGTCCGTCATTCCCCTACACCATTTTTTTATAACAATAATACGATAAAAACGGACAAATTTAAAACAAACTTGTTTTTTATTTCTAGTCTCTCTTAATTACGTCAAGAGTGTATATAATCATACTAGGCACTTTTGTCAGCTAAAACCCATTTGTTTACATCGTTGTGTCACCGGAGAAAGCGCATCGCGAATCGATCTCACAAGCTCGTAAAGAGTATCTCCGATTATCCGCTGATGCCTAGTTGAACTATTAAATTATCTCAAATTCACTATGTGCGATGTATTGGCATGTTTTGGAACAGGTCCGACCATCGACAGGATACCCGAAAATGACAAAATCGTTAGGAAGTTGATCCTAAAATGATCCTCATTCGAAAATGGTGGCACTATTCAAACGGAGCTCAATGTTGTCAACGCGGTTAGAGTGGGAATCCCACGAAGTGCGATTGCGTCGTTTTATATGATGAAACTTGACGCAATGGATAACCAAACGTTGGGTTACAATGTAAAATTTGGTGGAAAGGCCAACCGTTGGTTTGGACCTTGACAATATTGTACAAAGAAAAATTGTAAAATATCTGTTTGTGTTGTCTTGTAATATGAGAGACCAACAGTCGATGTCCACAATTTGTGTTTGACCTTTCTGTAGTTTCGCAATGACTAAAGGGTGTGTCACATCAAATTGTATCACGGAAAAAACGCTGTAGAAATTCGCCCAGTAGACCGATCCTTTTGAAAATTTTAGACAGTAAAATAAAAACTGTTAAACATCTTTTGGCATTTTCTTTTTATTCATACTTCGAGCCCAAGCCCGTATGCTCACACCTTCCTCTTTACCCCGTCCATAAGGTCCTGTACAACGTCAGGTTGTAGTTTTTTTTGAACATAAATCCATTTTTTCTTGAAGTCCGCCTCCGATTTGACAACTTTTGAGTTCTTCCGGAGGGCCTGCTTCATAATCGCCCAATATTTCTCTATTGGGCGAAGCTCCGGCGCGTTGGGCCGGTTCATTTCCTTTGGCACAAAGGTGACCCCGTTGGCTTCGTACCACTCCAACACGTCCTTTGAATAGTACCATGTACTTTTTGGCAAACTTGGATAGTTTCTGCTTGCAAATCTCCTCCGGAACGCTGAATTTGTCCTCTGCGGAGAAGAACAACAGGCCCGGCAGCTGACGAAAGTCCGCTTTGACGTAGGTTTCGTCGTGCATTACCAGGCAATGCGGCTTCGTCAGCATTTCGGTGTACAGCTTCCGGGCTCGCGTCTTCCCCACCATGTTTTGCCTTTCGTCGCGGTTAGGAGCCTTCTGAACCTTGTATGTACGCAGGCCCTCCCGCTGCTTGGTCCGCTGGACGAATGAACTTGACAAATTCAGCTTATTGGCGACATCCCGGACCGAACTTCTCGGATCACGTCTAAACTGCTTAACTACGCGCTTGTGATCTTTTTCACTGACGGAGCATCCATTTTTGCCGTTCTTCACCTTCCGGTCGATGGTTAGGTTCTCGAAGTATTATTTTAGTACTCTGCTGACCGTGGATTGGACGATTCCCAGCTTCTTACCGATGTCCCGATGCGACAACTCCGGATTCTCGAAATGAATGCACAGGATTAATTCACGACGCTCTTTTTCGTTCGACGACATTTTTCCAAATTTACGAAAAATTGACAGTGAAGCATGGCCAACGTGATCTATACACTCTTATCTGATTATAAGCGAAAGCTGAAGATATAATTCCTAAAAATTAAATTTCTACAGCGTTTTTTCCGTGATGCAATTTGATGTGACACACCCTTTATAATAGAAATGTAGTTTTGAGTGTCTGTAATTAATTGTAGTAGTAAAAGATGACGTATGAGTTCAATTGTTGTTACAATCAAAATAAACAGTTAATCGCAGTCCCCCAGGTTGGTGTTTCACAAGAAGTTATTTTTTGTTAGTTAGTCTTGTTGTATTTATTTATTTAGTAGTATGAAAAATAAATATAGTTATTTACACATTTATTCAATTATTTATTTATTTATTCATTTTTTTATTCATACGTTCAAAGTTTATTTACAATTGCTTGTTTTGTTTGTTCGAAGATTTCTTATTTATTTTTTTATTTATTTGTGCGGAAACAAGTGGTAGGTTTAGTGTCAAGGTACAGCACGCTTCCTTGAATTTTTAGATGATAGTCGTGAAACCAACCGAAAGAAATAGATTCAAGGTGAAGGTGGAAGGAGGCCACAAATGGCTGTCACAATGGCGCTCATTTCTTTCAACTCCCTCCCTCACCCCTCGCCAGAAAATCAATAATTTTGTGAAATAGCGTGGAGAAAATGATCGTTTTCGCACACTTCCCATCAAGTAATATCAACCAAACTCTAATCGATTACTCACAAGATATTAAATTTTCATCTGCTGTCGCATTGTATAGTGAAAAACGTCGGAAAACTCGAGCTAGTGCTCTGAAAGTTAAATTTTCATTTTTCAATCTTCGGCAATGGTTTTGTTTGTATTGGTGAAAGCACCGATATTTTTCCGAAACTAATGCCAGACAACATCATCGAAACAGCTATAAAAACCACTCAATAAAATGTTATTCCTGAGTCATAGCGTTTCATGTCATGAATATCAATGAAATATAATTGTGTTGATATCAATACAATATAAGTTTTAGCAACTTTAACATTGGGTAAGAAAATTGTATTGCAGAGCTCGGAACACTGCCACGGCTGTCTATGCTTTCAAATACAGTAAACGGAAAAGTATTACAATCAATCAAAATGCCCCGGCCAACGAAGAGAAGAGTTAAGGCTCTTAAACGAGAATATGTGAAAACAATACGATCAACGAAAGAAAATATTAAGGAATTATCAATATCGAGTTACTATGCGGAAGAACCAATTCGCATGTGTTATAAATTTGCTCATGCTATGCTCGCGTATAATCAGAATTTTACTTCATATGCAAATGCACCTTCTATATATATTTATATTTGCAATTGTTCATCGGAACATATCGTTCATACATTTTACTTTAGTATTGAATTGTTATTTTTTTCAAATGTATTCAAAGACTCGTGTCAATAAAGCGCCACACAGTCTGATAAGTGAATTCTCGCGTAACTTTTGAAAAGGTCCTAAGTAACAAATGTAAACAAATCGAGTTTATGGAGGCACACCATTAGCTCTCAATCATTGAACGCATTGCGAAAATAACCGTTCAAGTATCTATCCTTTTCACCTTTTTATTACCGATACAAAATATGTCCAATGTACAGATTCTAATTTTAAGCCCTCAACTGTTACTTCGGACGCCACTCTCCTCTGACGCTCGATACGTCCGAAGTAACAAAGCAATCAAAACAAAACGAAGTCGCACTTTGGACATTTTGAGTTTGTGTTATTTTCGGGTGTAGATATCCTTTTTAGTGCAGTTCTACGAGTGATAACAATAAAGATCTGCTTTTAGCACGAAGTGCTAGTGTTATGATCGTTGTTCAGTAGTTATTTTCAAATTTTCATTGTGCAACGTAATTCGTCCAATATACAAAGCCGTCAGTCAAAACGTCCAATGTAACATTTTTCGCTCGGAGGCTTCAATTTCAAACTAAAATCACATTACAACAGTCACTATTGGTTTTTCAAAGTTATTATTGGCTGCTAGTGGTAAAAGTAGTGATAAAAATCGATTCCTTTTGAAACAATTCGCGGAACAATGTTCCGGTCTTTAACTTCGTTTTTCTCGAGTTGATGTGAATGTTACATAGGACCTTTTCAAAAGTTTCGCGAGAATTGATCTATTTACGTGTGCTTTGCTCTTCTTTCACAAACACTATTACCCCATTTTTACACGTGGGTTTACCTATACTACTACAATGGCTAGCTTCCATCTTCACCTTAAGGTGAAGCTGGAAGCTAGCCACAAATGGCTGCCACAATGGCGCTCATTTCTTTCATCTCCCTCCCTCACCCCTCGCCAGAAAATCAATAATTTTGCGAAACAGTGTGAAGAAAATGATCATTTTCGCACACTTCCTATCAAATAATATCAACCAAACTCTAATCGATTACTCACAAGATATTAAATTTTCATCTGCTGTCGCACTGTATAGTGAAAAACGTCGGAAAACTCGAGCAAGTGCTCTGAAAGTTAAATTTTCATCTTTCAATCTTCGGCAATGGTTTTGTTTGTGTTGGTGAAAGCATCGTTATTTTTTCGACACTGATGCCAGACAACATCAGCGAAACTGCTATAGAAACCACTCAATAAAATGTAATTTCTGAGTCATAGCGTTTCATGTCATGAAAATCAATACAATAAAATTGGGTAAGAAAAGTGTATTGCAGAGCTCGGAACACTGCCACGGCTGCCTATGCTTTCAAAAGCAGTAAACGGAAAAGTATTACATTCAATCAAAATGCCACGGCCAACGAAGAGAGGGGTGAATATGTGAAAACTCTCCAAAGTGAATATGTGAAAACAATACCAAAAGAGCCCCAATTCGTATGTGTTATAAATTTGCTCATGTTACGCTCCCGTATAATCAGAATTTTACTTCATATGCAAATGCACCTTCTATATATATATTTATGTTTGCAATTGTTCATCGGAACATATCGTTCATACATTCTACTTTAGTATTGAATTGTTATTTTTTCATCAAATGTATTCAAGACTCGTGTCAATGATGCGCCACAAAGTCTGATAAGTGGATTGATCTATTTACGTGTGCTTTGCTCTTCTCTCACAAACACTATTACCCCATTTTTACACGTGGGTTTACCTATACTACTACAATGGCTAGCTTCCACCTTCACCTTAAGTTGTGTTTGTTTGTTGGAGTAACCATCGTGTGTCTCGTCGTCGCAGCGAAAGAGGAATAGGACGCCTGCATTGGAAACAGGACCTAATGGAAAATTACCAGGAAACCCGAATAGGGTCAAGAGCTTCGATTGGTTAAAGAAACTTGTAAAAGAGGAGCAAATACAAAAAATATCGTCGGGACGATTGTTTCTGGAGAAGTTCTCTGGGTTACCTTCTCAGGTTTCCAAAAATCAAGTCTGACCCGCCGCGATTGAAGATCGATTCAGAGTATGCGTGATGAATAACGGAATAATACGCCGGTCCGACTGGTTTTAGAGGAGTTCTGTCGGATACCCTTACAGGATTCTTGAAGATAACTCTCCGCCTCCGCGATTAGAGCGTACGTGTGATGTATAACAGAGAATATCCCCTGGTCGATTAATTTTAATAGAGTTCTCTCGGTTTCTTTCTGCAAAAGATAACTATAAGTCGTCGTGGAAAAAGTTTGATACAGAGTTCGCTCTATGAATAACGAAATATATTTCTCGGTTATCCTCTTAGGTTTCCCACAGTTGACTTTCCGTTGTCGTGATTGGATTTCGATAAAAATTACGTGCGATAAATAATAGAATATATACCCGAAGTTTTTCTTCTCAGGTTACTTAACGATAATCTTTGCCGCGTATTGTGACACATGAGATTTTCAGATTTTCGTCGAGTGGTCGATAGTTTGGTTTACATAATCCCATCACTTACCTCAGTGAATCCTGATTTTTACCTTTCCGCACCAACAATTATCCCTTCCATGTTAATCGCAAGGGAACTCCCTTATAAAGGCGATTCTTCTGGCCGCGAATATCATATAAACATTAGTAACATTCTCTACCTTCTTCTGGTGGCAGCATTAACGTGGCCAACTTCGTTATTGACTATTTCAAACTTGAATCACCGAAACTTGCACAATGACAATTATTTCGCAGTGTCATGTCGAATGTTGTTCAGTGTTGTCTCGATGGAATTGAGGCTTAAGTCTGATATAGGAGTTGTTTCTAGCAGCCTCTTCAGTCAAAAGTATATATAACTAATTTCTTGTATTCCATATTTATTCATTTATTCAACAGAAAACAATCCACTTTGAATAAAGAGGGATTGGCTGTCACTTTCATTTTTTTATTTTCTTGGCTCTAAGACAGTAGAAAACTTTTCCGGATATGTCCCTGTTGGCTGAATTGTTTTAGAATGTAGAATACAGTATTGATTACTTGATTAGTCAGATTATTGGTATGCTTTACTAAATATTTGTTCACCCCTTTTGATTCTACTAGATTTCTTGCAGTTAATTTTCCAATAAGTCTTAAATTGTACTCAGATGCCCAACAATTAAGTGTTGGCCACCAATCCTAATTTTGAATAATTTACTCCTGCTTAGTATTCAGTAGATGTTTTCAGCTCAACAGTGTTGGTGCGACGAATATAAATCTTCATTTTTGACGAAACCTCTGAACTGAGATGCAATCGATGAAACGTTAAAATTTCCATCCAGACATCCACGGGTTCAATGTAACCCTAAAACGCGTGACCCAAGGCGTCTGTCGCATAGCCACATCCCCTAATACGCGGACAGCCGATAACCGTAAATAAAGTATTGATCTCGCGGAGCAAGACCTGCGAAATTTCCACGCTTTCCGCCCGCTCGTTCCTGACCATGTCCCAAAAAAGTCGTAACTTTTTACCTTCGCAACAAATAACTGCAACGCATTATAAGACCATCTAAGCCAGAGAAAACCACAACCCACAGCATCCAGCCGGAGCTTTATTGACTACACGTTGCTACATGCCACTGACAGAAGAAAACATAAGGAAATCGGAAAGAGCACATATCTGAGATGCGGCGGAGTAGAGTAGGTATCCGAAAGGAACAAATTGAAATAAAAATTTATGGATGCGAGAAGGAGGGAGACAGCTTGCTCTTGGTTACCCTTTTAGTACCACCCATCCCACCACTAGCAGTCTCATCCATTATAATCCTGTTCACCAACGATGACTGTGGCCGACTCATATCGTAATTGGGGGCGAAACATCGAGAATTGATAACACATGTATCGGAATGGTGAAATTGGTCGCATCGATTGGGAGGGGTTCGTGTTTCACGTCTTGATTGCCCATGGCAGCAACACTAGCCATTCTTCCGGCGGACACAGCTATCAGCATCTTAAGTTACATGTTTACGATCTCAAGTTTGCATCAGTTCGGCACGGTATACAGCCCAAAGTTGGGCTGGACCAACATGGAAGAGGGAGAAAGTCACATACCAATAAATATTTCCGATGAAATGCGCCAAATTTCGTACCAGTTCGGCTGCATCCAGCCATGAAATCGAACACCGATCCCTATAACGTTGATGACGAAAATTATTTACACTTTATGTCTGTCCGGGCCAAATATCACCTCCCCAATTTCCCACGGGGCTGCTTAGAAGTCGAGGCGGAAAGAAATAAAAAATGTCAGAATATTGCATCGGAACGTCACCCGATCTCCCCGGCACGATTTGGTTACATGAAGATGGGGAAAGGTGTGCTTGTAGCCTGGAAACGTGATGCGGCCACCACGCGAATCCCTTCGGACCGCGGAGTTCTTGCTGCTTTTTCTTCGGTGAAGTCGAGATACTGAGTCCCGACGAACACCACAAACTAATAGAAAATGGTTTTACGGTTCAATTTCACTCGGTTAGATCCAGTCTCTGGCAGGGCGCAGTAAAATAGTGCAATTTATGACCGATGCTGACTGGTTGACGAAGATAGGATCTGCGGCACGAGGATCTGGCCATCAATGGTCGTTATCATACAAGGATGTTTGGTGTATCTTCTATATAAAGTCGGATTTGCACTGAGGTAAATTTTAGGTAGCATGTAGCCTGCGGTATTAATGGACACTACCAACAGTATTTCCACCGTAGGAACACGGTGCGGCAATCCGCCAGTCAACAACGGATCGGTACGGATTGTCATTCTATGTTTCCTCAGTGGAATCACACTTTAAAGAGAACATGAAGAATATGTTAAGAAGAGTGCCTTTACATTTAACTAAAACGTCATTGTAATCCAAGAATACCGGATTAAAAAAATGTCTTCATATTGAAGACCAAACGAAAAAAAATATGAAGGCATTTCAAGTTTCTTTTGTATTTTCTCGTATAAGTGCCAAACATTGAACGAGAATTACTAAAATAAAGTCGATGGAGATTTTTTTCCAATGCCATTCGCTCGCCCCTTTTTTATAATGTCGCTTGTGTGCTTTTTATATGCTCGGTCATGTTGGTTTATCATAATATGCATTTATTTTGACGTAGGACTACGTCTAAACGTTCAATGTAGCGGATCATTTCAATTTTTTAGGTGGCAAAAGTGTATAGTTTTCGAACGTTAATATCTCTTCAACTAATGAATGCATCTTGATTCCAAATAAGTAAACTAATGAGAAATATCCCCACCATTCAATTAGATAATAGTGCTGCTGTACCGATTGCTCGCGTCGCTCAGTGGATGCATTATTAGCAATGGAATGTGACATTTGTTGTATGTACGAGGGGTGTTCAATAAAGACTCGGACAAAGTGTTTTAAAATTTTATTTTTGAAAATTATTCATCATCGCTAGTATCACGTTCAATATACTCCCCTCCAAGTCGAATGCACTTTTCCCACCGCTCCTGCCACTTTTCGTACACGTGCTGAAAGCCCTCTTCGGACATGCGCTTCAAAATCGCCTGTACAGCTGCTAGGGCCGCTTTCGCGGAGTCAAATCTTCGACCTTCGATCTAGTTTTTCAACGTAGGGTATAGGAAAAAGTCACATGGAACCAAGTCCGGACTATAGGGTGGGTGGGGTATAACTTCGATGTTCCGTTTTGTCAGGAAGTCCGTCCGTTATGTGTGCTGCCAATAGATATTTGTAGTATAGCTGCCAGCTGTCTGGCGGTGATTCTCGCGTCTTCCCGAACGATAGCAGCACCAGTATTGATCGTTGTCTCCGTCAACTTCGCAGCTGGAGTGCCTGGTCCTCCCTTCAGCTCCGCACTGGTCCTACCGTCCTTGAACTGCTTATACCACGCGTAGCATGTTGAACGAGACACATCTGATTCACCATAAGCCTCATGAATCATTGAATACGTTTCTGTCTGTGTTTTTTTGAGTTTAAAACAAAGCCTTCAAATTTTCCTCCATCACAAGTGTACAGGCGAATTTTTTCTGCGATCTTTCACTTAACTGTCACACAGGAACTATACATCGCACCAAGATGAAAAAATACCACTGAAACTGGAATGAGATGTACTTTCCAGCGGTACCGCGTTTGGAGCGTTTCCAGTGTTGCAAACCGCAAACAAAAAATGTCCGAGTCTTTATTGAACACCCCTCGTAATAAGGAACTGTGCTATGAAATATGTTTGCTGTTCCTCTCTGCTGGCCTAACATTCTGTCAAATATATACCGGGAATTTGCGTTTTTAAAGAAAATGCTTTATTTATTATCTGAATTTATATTACCGCCTACAGAATAGGCCTCTTCTAAGGCAATACGCTCTTTCCATCGAACAATCCAGTCATCGTAACACCTTTTACAGCTGTATTCATGAAATACCTTCAGTTTACGCAGTGAAGTAGTTTTGATGTCTTCAATGCTAGTCAAACGGGTCCCACGTAATGTAAGATTCGGAAGTGTAAAAAAGTTGCACAGGGCCACATCTGAAGAGTACGGAGCTTGTGCAATCTCATACGTGCCATGTTTGATAACAATTCGTTCAAAATGATCGATCGTTGAGCTGGTGCCTTATCGTGGTGTAAAATCCTTGTTTGATCGTTCCACATATCTGGCCCAAAAATTACCAACTTAAAAAAAAATTTAAAAAAAGGCCAGAACAAAACAAAACTAAAAAAATTAATTTAAAATAACAAATTGCCGGTATATATTTATAATCAATACATCCTGATTCCATTCAGCTCGCGCAGTCCGAAGACATCGGTCGCAAATTTGTTCGCGTCTATTATAGAGTGGAGATTATACCGTTATCAGTTCGTGGCTGGTGAAGTTATTTCGCCCTAACGGGGTTCTCTTTATTGCGCGAGTGAGGAGAGCAGCAATCACTACCAGCGTGAGGAAGAAGTCCTCCACGGCGGACGCGGTGCGTGTGCCGTATCATCGCTGTGTGTGCTTTAGCATCGTCATCGATTCCATCATCGTGTTTTGGTGCGATATACCGTTGCATCTGTGCCGAGCGATTGCCACGCGGTTCGATTGGGACACCGTTTCAATTCATTCGCATTGGTGTGCGATTTAGGTATAATATATATTAGGTTTAGAAATACAAAAAAAAATAAAAATTATATTATTTTATAACTGCCGTAATGGCAGAATGTCATGTTGACATGGAGATTGAAACTACTGTTTCCTCCTCACTAGCTACAACGGGGGCTGGGAAGTCGCTTAAACGCGTTCCCCCCTCAGAAGATGTCTCTTCAGAGAAAGAGGTAATCTACCTTAACAAGCCCCCCTCAAGAAAATTGGCAAACTTTTCCTCCTCGCCCCCTCAATCTCCCGCTCCCGCTTCCGCTCTACTACCGAACTTGCCTCCCAGCCCTACTGATCCCGCTCCCGTTCAACAATCGACCTCGTCCTCCCCCTCAGTTGTTTCCTCTCCTCGTGTCAAGGTCTATCCAGACGATGCACTTGGAGCTGGTCCATGGGTTGTTTTTTTCCGGCCTAAACCAAAAGGAAAGTCAATTAATGTCATTCAGGTTTCGAAAGATCTGGCAAGATTATATTCCTCCGTGGTCGAAATCTCTAAGGTTAGACCGAACAAACTGCGTGTTGTCGTGAGTGATCGGAAACACGCGAATGCAATTGTGATCGACGAGAGATTCTCCCTAGAGTATCGCGTCTACGTGCCCTCCCATGACGTAGAAATCTCGGGGGTGGTAACTGAAACTGGTCTGACGTGCGAAATGATAAAAGAAGGAGTTGGTAAATTTAAAAGACTCCCGTTGGTGGGTGTTAAAATTTTGGACAGCCGCCAACTAGGAAAAGTATCCCAGGAAGAGGGAAAAACTAAATTCACGCCGTCAGACTCGTTTCGAGTAACTTTTGCTGGTTCCGCTCTACCTGACTACGTCATGGTGGGCAAATTGAGATTGCCTGTGCGACTCTTCGTGCCAAAGCCCATGACTTGCCAAAAATGCAAGTCAGTTGGTCACACTTCAGATTATTGTGCCAACAAGGAGCGCTGTGCCACTTGCGGAGAGCAACATGAGGGGAAATCCTGCAGTGCGACTGAGCATAAATGTCCATATTGCGGGGGATCCCCACACGAGCTCTCAGTGTGTGAAACTTACAAGAGTCGCTGGGAGAAACAGAAGCGCTCTTTGAAGGAACGCTCGAAACGCACTTTTGCGGATATTTTAAAGGGCGCTTCTCCACGGGCCCAACAACAACAACCAATCAACACACAAAATGTCTTCGCCACGTTGCCCGTTGACGAAATAGAAGCGGACACAGCTAACGGGGGCACACCGTTCATTTTCCAAGGGAATCCCCGGCGCAAAAATGTGACCACTCCCAAAGTTCAAGGACAAGCCCCTCCGGTGATACCCCCTGTTAGTATGCCTAAAAAATCGAGTGCAGCGGACAAGCAAAATCAGGTTCCTCCTGGATTCCGTGGGAATAATTCACCTTCGAATGGCCCAGCACTCGAGGGGACATCAAAAACCCCAACTGTCCCTGTTTTTCCGTCCAGTTCAACTTCCCAATCGGGATTTATAAAGTTGTCTGACCTTTTGGACCAAATCTTCAAGTGTTTTAATGTTTCCGACTCCATCAGAACCATTGTCACCGCAATGCTTCCAGTACTAAAGACAATTTTGCAGCAATTGATGCAAACATGGCCCCTCCTTGCAATAATTATCTCTCTTGATGTCTAATTCAAATAGAGAGGTCGGAGACATCACTGTTTTACAGTGGAATTGTCGTAGTCTTATCCCTAAATTGGATACATTCAAATTTTTAATTCATAACTTCAATTGTGATGTTTTTGCTCTGTCCGAAACTTGGCTTTCTTCGCGAGATGATCTCTCTTTCCACGATTTTAATATTATACGCTTGGACCGTGATGACAGATACGGAGGGGTGCTATTGGGTATCAATAAGTGCCACTCATTTTTTCGAATTGACCTTCCACCTATTGGAGGGATCGAAGCTGTTGCTTGTCATGCAAACATCAGAGGCAAAGACCTCTGTATTGTCAGCTTGTATTGGCCTCCGAGAGCTGCGGTTAGCCGCAATCAACTTGTTGACATGTGCTCACTCCTTCCTGAGCCACGATTGATCTTGGGAGACTTCAACTCTCACGGAACTGCCTGGGGGGAACAGTACGACGACAATCGTTCATTGTTGATATATGACCTTTGTAACAGCTTCAATATGACCGTTTTGAACACTGGGGAAACAACACGTGTACCTAAACCTCCTGCTAACCCAAGTGCTCTTGACCTCTCGCTTTGCTCGAATTCACTATCGTTAGATTGCAAGTGGAATGTAATCCAGGACCCCAACGGTAGTGATCACTTGCCAATCAAAATTTCCATCACCACTGGGTCGAATTCTTCTGAATCTATAAATTTGGCATATGACCTCACAAGACACATTGACTGGAAAAAATATGCGGACGCGATTACTCTAGCCATCAATTCCAGAGATGGTTTACCTCCATTGGAGGAGTATAACTTCCTTTCTCGTTTGATATATGACAGCGCGGTTCGCGCTCAAACGAAACCCATCCCAGGTTCCACTATTCGTCGAAGGCCTCCCAATCCATGGTGGGATAGCCAATGTTCCAAGCTTTATCAGGATAAATCGAACGCATTTAAAGCTTTTCGGAAACGTGGAACCATTGAGAATTTTCAAACGTATTTGGACCTTGAAAATCAATTTAAAAACTTGATCAAAGGGAAAAAACGTGCTTATTGGCGAAATTTCGTGGGAGGTTTGTCACGAGAAACGTCAATGAAAAAATTATGGAAAGTGGCTCGAAACATGAGAAATCGCTCTTCATCGAATGAAAGCGAAGAATATTCACATCGATGGATTTTTAATTTTGCACGGAAGGTTTGTCCTGATTCCGCTCCTGTGCAAAAAATTGTTCGAGATATACCACAAGATAGGTGCGATCTTGATTCCGAGTTTTCGATGGTAGAATTCTCTCTTGCTCTCCTTTCTTGTAACAATTCTGCTCCAGGAACGGATAGAATTAAGTTCAACTTATTAAAAAACCTCCCTGATGTGGCGAAACATCGCTTGTTGAATTTATTCAATCGGTTTCTGGAGCATAATATTGTTCCAGATGATTGGAGACAAGTGCGAATTATAGCTATTCAAAAACCCGGAAAACCCGCGTCCGACTTCAATTCGTACCGCCCAATAGCAATGCTGTCTTGTATACGGAAATTGTTGGAGAAAATAATCTTGTTTCGCCTTGATCAATGGGTTGAAACGAATGGCCTCCTCTCAGATACACAATATGGGTTCCGCAGGGGCAAGGGGACGAATGATTGTCTTGCGTTGCTTTCTTCAGAAATTCAAATGGCTTACGCCGAAAAAAAACAAATGGCTTCAGTATTCTTGGACATAAAGGGGCCTTTGATTCAGTTTCAATAGAGGTTTTGTCAGACAAATTACACTCTCGGGGTCTGCCGCCTCTGTTGAATAATATGTTATATAACTTGCTTTGTGAGAAACAGTTGAATTTTTCTCACGGGGATTCGACAGTAAATCGGGTCTCCTACATGGGCCTCCCCCAGGGCTCATGTTTAAGCCCCCTTTTGTACAACTTCTATGTAAACGACATCGACAATTGTCTTACACAAAATTGCAGCCTAAGACAACTTGCAGATGATGGAGTGGTGTCTGTCGTAGGATCAAACGAATCCGACCTGCAAGGTCCCTTACAAGATACTTTGAACAATTTTTCAACCTGGGCCATTATGCTAGGGATCGAATTCTCCACGGAGAAAACAGAGATGGTGGTTTTTTCTAGGAAGCATAGACCAGCAAAACCAAAGCTTCAACTTTTGGGTAAACCGATCACTCATGCTATGTCATTCAAGTATCTTGGGGTCTGGTTCGACTCCAAATGTACTTGGGGGGCCCATATTAGGTATCTGAGTAAAAAATGCCAACAAAGAATAAACTTTCTCCGTACAATTACCGGCACCTGGTGGGGAGCCCATCCCGAAGATCTTATAATGTTGTATCGAACAACTATTCTCTCAGTGATGGAGTATGGCAGTTTCTGTTTTCAATCAGCTGCCAAAACACATCTCATTAAACTCGAGCGAATTCAATATCTTTGTCTCCGTATTGCGTTGGGATGTATGCCCTCAACGCATACCATGAGTCTCGAGGTTTTGGCAGGCGTACTCCCACTAAAAGATCGCTTCAATTTATTATCTCTTCGGTTCCTCATCCGGTGTAAGTTTATGAACCCATTGGTGATCGGAAATTTTGAGCAGCTTACCGAGCTAAATTTTCATTCAGGATTCATGAGCTCATATCATGAATTCATCTCCATGCAGGTTGATCCTTCTTCGTATACTCCCAACCGTGTTTGTTTTCCTGACTACATCAATTCCTCTGTACATTTTGATCTGTTCATGAAGGAGAAAATCCATGGAATTCCAGATTATCATCGATCGGGGATCGTTCCTACGATCTTCAATGCAAAGTATGGGCGTGTCAATTGTGATAATATGTACTTTACTGATGGGTCCTCTATGAATGAGTCCACAGGATTTGGAGTGTTCAACGAAATTTTTAGCACCTCCCACAGTCTTCAGAATCCTTGCTCTGTGTATATTGCTGAATTGGCAGCGATACACTGGGCGCTGGACAGCGTCGCCTCACGACCTGTTGAACACTATTACATTGTAACGGATAGTCTTAGCTCTGTCGAAGCTATCCGTTCAGTGAGGCCGGAAAAGCACTCGCCGTACTTCCTTGAGAGAATACGAGAAAATTTGAGTGCTTTAACCAGACGCTGTTATGTCATTACCTTTGTGTGGGTCCCTTCACATTGCTCAATTCCGGGTAACGAGAGGGCTGACTCATTGGCAAAGGTAGGTGCAATTGAAGGCGATATTTATCAGCGTCAAATCGCTTTCAATGAATTTTATTCTTTAGTCCGTAAAAATACCATCGCTAACTGGCAACGTAAATGGAACGAAGATGAATTGGGCCGGTGGTTTCACTCGATTATCCCTAAGGTTAGCCTCAAACCATGGTTCAAAAGTCTGGACTTGAGTCGGGACTTTATTCGCACCTTCTCCCGACTCATGTCCAATCACTGTTCGTTAGACGCGCTACTCTTTCGTTTTAATCTTGCCGATGGCAATATCTGTGCTTGTGGCCAAGGTTACCACGACATCGAACACGTTGTTTGGTCGTGCGAGGAGTATCTTGTTGCCAGATCGAATTTAGAAAACTCTCTTCGGGCTAGAGGAAGGCAGCCCAATGTGCCGGTGAGAGATGTGTTGGCTCGGTTAGACCTTGATTACATGTCCCAAATATATGTCTTCCTAAAAGCTATCGATCTTCGTGTGTGATTGTCCTTATATCCTTATATTCTCCTTTTCCTTTTCCTTCGCGAGAAATCAAATCCCTTCTTACTAACAATAGAATAAGGTGAAATGTAAATACATGTTAGATATAAGATAGGCTTAAGAATTGAGTATGATGAATGTGAGTGCGAATGTGAGTGTGAACATTGTCAACATATCCTTATATCCCATCCTTTTCCTGAAACAAAATGTCACCCTTCTAAACTCGAGCAAACCGCGAGTAATCGGTTCTCTACTTCATTAACATTAGCATTAATAAAAAATGTTTATATATACTTGTAACTATACAGATAGGAGTTTGGCTCCTTTAAACTTATTTAACTGAGCCTGTAAAAATAAACGATTTAATAAAAAAAAAAAACATCCTGATTCCGGACATGTCACGGTGCATCGATCAAGATACATGAATTGTTTTGTTCTGTGTTTTAAAATTGTAACCAGCAGGGTTGCCAACTATAAAAATCAGGAAGAATGAAAAAAAAAGAAGGATAGTTTATATTGGTTTGTCCGAAATGTTAATGTCGTTTTTTGGGGAAACGAAAGCGTAATTTTTATAGGCAGCCCTGCTGCTTTTATTCTACATTCTATATTTTTTTGTTCTGCATACAATGTCACGCAGCTTAAAAATTGTATACTTCCAGAACGTGTTTGTTTTCTCGTATTTTTTATGCTGGCCATAGTATTTTCCATTGAAAAAAATTTGCATGGATCATTTGATCCTTTATATTTTTTCCAAAGACTTACAGCACCATTGCACAGAAACGAAAAGAGATCAATATTCAGAATTTCTTTGAATTCTTTGTTCAAAACAATTCATACAAATGAGGAAATTGTTCTTTTGAATGCTGAATGATTCGATTAAAGATATATTTACTATAGTTTAACCATTAAAGTTGATTCCACTTGAATTCGACGAACAAATATTCTATAAAATCGTATTACAGGGTGGACTCGATTATACACAGTTTCTGATTTGTTTTCACTGTATATAATCGAGTCAAAAAAAAATTTTTTTTTCATTCGTTTTTTTTGCATGTATTTTCGTTTTTTTAATGAAAAAAAAAATCATTTTTGATTCATCCCCTTAAAATCATAAAACACCTTTCTCATATGAAAAAAATAATTTATGCAGGGTCTCTCAGGAGGTGATAGACGATAATATTTGATGAAAAAATAGTTCTACGCATATGTTGGAATTTCAACAATGACAGAGTTATAGAACTTTTTTTTTGTTTCGGACTCTGTTGGCTAAAACTGGCTCTAAATTGAAAAGTACGCTACGGAAAACGATTCTGTTGCTTTCATTTGAAAGATGAGAAAATTAAGCACAGGATATAGTAGTGGAACATCAAAATTAGTGGATTTCAATAACCTTTTTGGAAGTGAGAAACTTCAAAGTTAATTATTTTTAATGTGCTATCATTGATTTTATTTCGGAATAAATTCGGGATTTTCACTCTGTAAAAGCTTATCCAGTCGATTTGCAATGATCATACTGCCGTTCTACGCATAGTTGTCCCATGTTACTTTTGGACGACTTCCACTTTTCTTCATAAAACGATTATGCAATAATCTTCCGGAAAGCACAAAAAAGTTATAGTTTGTTCCCAGATTTAAAAAAAAAACAACATCAGGCTCAATTGTCCCATGTTGATCTTCTATGCATAACTGTCCCTTCATGTATTTTTTGTAGATCCAAAATAAATTAATTGATTCAGGTACAAGAATGTTTTGCGACGCATTCAGCAAGGCTAATGCACTCATTTCTGGTTTGAAAGAAAGAAGTAATTCTCAAACAAATAGATAAAAATATTAACAGAACACATGTACACCTTGGTAGCGAATGCTTTAATGAGATTAATATTCTGCAAAGGAGTTGCAGGTCACTCCGTTCTTCGTAGAATTAAGTTTTTATCCATAATCTTTTGGAAAAACACAAAAACACTTATTTTTTGTTTGTAGTATTTCAAAACCAAACATCATCAAGTTCAATTGTCCTATGTTGATATTCTAGGCATAACATTCCCACCATGAATTTTTGAATTCATGATCAAGCTTGATTGATTCACGCGAGGGGAACTTTTCACATTTCATTAGACAATAGTTTACTGCCCATGAAAACCCGGTGTATTACTAAACTGAAATGCTTAAAGCTTCTGGTAGACAAATATGCTAGAAAACTTTGATTGCGCTTTTCTCAGTTTTTTTTTTATATACGGCAGTATACATATTGATTGTAACAGTTAAGTACAGTCTTGTAACAGGAGAATTTAATTAAATATAAGCATTATATATGTGCGAACCGAAGAGCTATTATGGAAGATCTCACCTTTGACAGGGATATCATTATATTTTAATACAAAAATACAAAAATCAGTAAAAATCAGAATAATTTCTGAAATATCAGGCAAAATTGAGTAATTGTAAGGATATCAGGATGGTTGGCATCTCTGGTAAGCATCAATTACGATTCATCAATCATCCAGCTAGCAACGTATCGACGGCGGCGGCGAGGGTCTCAGAGATGGCCTTTCTCAAGGCTGAGAATAAAGTTTCTACAGGGTCTTTCAGTTTAAACGCTCACGCAAAAGAATCGAATAGCTCCTTGTAATTTTTCTCCACTTTGGGACGATAACATTCGGCTACTCGTTCAGTCTGATCGGATGGTTTTCAGTGTCAAGATGTATAATTTACAAGAACATGTATTTTTAGTGAATTTGTAATACTCAAGCAACGGAAACCTGAATGAAACTTTGTCCTCTTATGGTAAGAATTTCAACATTTCTCGACGTCGATTACTTCCTCTGAGGGTACGTGAAGGACCGTTGCTATGTTTATAAGCCACAAAATTTAGAGGAACTTAAAGAAGAAATAACTCGGAATTTTCAACAGCATCGAAGTCATAATGCTAGAGTTGTGCACGATGAATTTTGTTCACCGTTTAAAACGCGTTATCGAAAAAAGAGATGGTCACATCGAAAATGTCCTAAAATAAGCTTTATTTTCGTTTTTAAAAATAAAAACCGGTTCACTTTTGTAGAAGTTATTAAAATTTGTTGCGTGAGTGTTTAATCTGAAATTCCCTGTACATTAGTCTTTTTCAAGGCTAGCGACGAATAACCTGCAAAAAAACCTCTGTAGTTCAACACTGTTTCTCTGTTTCTCTTTTTTTCTGTCTTCAATTTTTAGTTTCACTCTAGCCAGCCATCAGCCAACGCCATGTGTGAAAGCTGAAAACTAATTTAGAATTTGACATTTATTGATTTTTCAACTTTTTTGCCGGGAGAACTTAGGTTATTTTACAGTGTGATAGGGTTTATTTGTGGCTTTTTCCTATAGATCATCCAATTTTTGTGATTTCGAGCATTGTTTTCGGGTTACAAGTGGCGCCAAAGTACATCAGGTTTTAAGCCTGATGCGAAGAAGGTTTTTTTCTACGGTGAGAGCTATGCTCTTTGGGTAACAACTGAAGGTGTAAATTTGTTTCGCTGCGATTTATGTTGCCGCCGCTGCCACAACTCAACCGATTTGGTTTGATTTTTTGTTGCCGTTTTGCGAAAGGTGCTGAATACTTTGAAAATGATGTTATTGAGAGCGTTGGAAATGACAGTGAAAAATTACTTGGATATTTCAATAAACTTCAAAACATCAAGATAACGATTGAGGATTTTCTAATGTTGTTCCAGACAGGTGGAGGCATTTGAAAAAATCACATGGTACCCCTTCTGCCAGCAATCAAAGAAATGAATCATTTACGAGATGTGGCAATTGAATCACGAAACTAACGCTATTATCTTGATTTCACTCGTTTTCATTTATTATATTCAAAATACGCATGTGCTTTTTCTCCATACGACTATTTTCGCCATTTTCGCACAATATCTTAAGGGGGTATTCTAATTTTAAAAAAAATAATTCATAAAGACATTCTAACAATTGCCCGGACAATTCCTTCCTCGAGTTCTACTCTCATCAACACATCCGGCGATTTTTTTTTGGTATAGATAGAAGAAGGTATAGGAGTGTGTTTCATTACATTAAAATCCATTTCCAGTTTCGAACAAAGATCAATTTCGCTAGCGCAAACATCAAATGGACTAACCGCACTTGTCACTATGTAGTTGTAGAATATATGGGAATTTAATTTTCCGAATTTCCCATTTTTCCATCAGAGTTTTCCGAAATTTTCATTTGTCATGTTTGCAGGGGTGTCATACCATCATAGAAACATTTCTCATACCCAAAAACCCTCACATCCCAAATTGCGTTTGATTAGTTCGCGAGTAATGCAGAAGTTTGTGTTTCGTTTGTATGGCAGCCCCCTTTAGAGAGGTGGGGGGGGGAGAGTGTTTTCACCATAGAAACGTTTCATGCCCCGTAAAACCTTCACATGCCAAATTTGGTTCCATTTGCTTGATTAGTTTTCGAGTTATGCAGAAATGTGTGTTTCATTTGTATGACAGCCGACCCTTAGAGAGCGGGGGAGGGGGGTGTCTAACCACCATAGAAACATTAATTGCATCCTAAAACCTCCACATGCCAAATTTGGTTTCGTTTGCTTGATTTATTCTCGAGTAATTCAGGAATTTATGTTTCATTTGTATGTCCACCCTTAGAAAGGGAGATGGAGAGTCGAACCATCATAGAAAGATTTTTTGCACCCTAAAACCTTCACATGCAAAATTTGGTTTAATTTTCTTGATTAGTTCTCGAGTTATGCAGAAATTTGTGTTCCATTTCTATGGCAAACCAACACCCCCCCCCCCCCTCAAAAAGGTGGAAGGATTGTTGAACCACCTTAGAAATGTTTCCTGCCCCTAAAACCTCCACATGCCAAATTTGGTTCAGTTTGCTGGATTAGTTCTTGAATTATGCAGAAATTCGTATGTCAGTGACCCCACTCCAAATTTTCCAAAATTTGTGTTCATTTGTAGGGCATTTGTGTTTAATTTAGCTAATTGACATTTTTTTATTTTTGTAGTGACCGTTTTGAAATGAAACACTTTGAAGTAGCTCGGTTGCGACTAGCCCATACATGCAAATCAAATGTCGTGGTATGGATACGTTCGTAATTCTTAGGATCGTTTGCCGTTCACTGACAACCGAGTAACTGACTTTAGAGAGTGCCTTCTCTATAATGTGAAAACTGCTCTACTGGTACTCATTTAAAAACATTTTTATGTTCCCTGTTTAACCTTCCATTCGTTTTTAAAAATGGCTAAGAGTAGAGAGTAGAGAGTAGAGAGTAGAGAGTAGAGAGTAGAGAGTAGAGAGTAGAGAGTAGAGAGTAGAGAGTAGAGAGTAGAGAGTAGAGAGTAGAGAGTAGAGAGTAGAGAGTAGAGAGTCGCCTAGATGTGGTCCCAGGGGGAATAGGCAACGAGTAGAGGGCTTGGTTTTTGTGGGTGCGATCCCCACTCGACGTCTGGGTTAACCCTTCACAGATAAGGCTGGTAGAGCGTTCCTCACCTCTATAAAAAAAAAAAAAATAAGAGAGTAGAGATTACTGAGTAACGAGTAGAGTGATTTTAATTTCATGAGGTTTAGTTCTAGTTAAACGCTTTAGACAAACGTATGAATTCAACGATTTGTATTTGTACTGTATTCGCATATATTTTTCATATATCACAAGGCACGCTATTCGCTACAGATCGATTGCGAGTAGTCCATACATGCAGAGAGAGGGAATACTTCACACAAACAAGGATGAGTGTCTGTCCTTAAAGCATTATTCTAGCCTAGAAATTAAAAAGAACCCTTGAAAGGACTTTTCGATGATCAAAATTTCGACCTTACGAAACGTATACTTGCGAAAAACCTGGATTTTTGTTCATAGTGCACAATAGTTCAGAAAGTCCATTTAAGTAGAAGTAGAAGCAGTAAGTAGTAGCGCTCCTTTTTATGTTGTCAAAATTAGCGTGAATTTCGATTAATTAGAAAATCAAACTTCCTCATCTTTATAGAGAGAGGTACATATGGTTTGTCAATATTGTAGTCCCAGTTAATTTAAGCAACTGTTTAGAGTTTTTTTTCTATGTTACGTTAGGCTCACCCTGAAAAAAAAAATGTTTGTTTTTGCTCTAACTTTTTTATTTAAATTTTTTTATAACTTTTATTTTATTAAGACTTTTAGTTCTTACTAAGACAAACATTTTGTAATGCAGAACTTGTCAATATCTCAACTCTACTCAAAGTTATTGATATATCTTCCCCAAAAATACGCTCTCTTCGTTTGTTTGTCGTTCTTTCTGGGGCAAACATAAGAAATGTTCATTGGCGATATTTAAAAGTGCATATTTGACAACATCTCTGCATGATAACACTTTGTGCATGTAAACTGTCTTTAATGACAATTCTTTGTTTCAGCTTTCACCTATTATAAATACGACCAGAGATGGGACAGATTCAAGATTCAGTTCCATGAATTACAGAAACCCATTTGTGCCTCCATCCTGTTGCTGCACATCGCACAAATAGTGCAGTGAGTCTTTGGTAGCGGTTCATAATTTATGTTGCACAGTATCTGGCAGACAAAATTACTTTGTACAACGAGTAAGTGCGTTTCCATAAATCCAACTTTCGTTGAACCAGAATAGAACGTTCGTATTTCCGTCGCTACCGCCGTCGAAGGATATGTTTGAAAGTTTATATCATTTAACGGCGCAATGGCGCAATGTACGGTGAGAAGTTCCGGAATACATAAATGAATATGCATTTAGTTCTTACATGGCGTTACTTCATCACAAGTGATTATTTTCGCTGTTCGCTTTTTCTGCTTTTCCCACCTGCATGCATCCAAGGCCCTAGCATCCCGATTCACCATATTCCCCAACGCTATCTCTCGCATGTGAAATGCAATTCTCATCCACACTTTTTTTCTCCGTCATTCGAGAGTAATGCGTGACGCTGAGCTGAAAATATATTTTCCACAATGCAACAGGTGTTGAAATAATAAAATAATTTACAGCCCCCACTGTTCCTCACCACAGATCTTCAGCCATGGCTCGTTATCCCAGGAGTGTGTCCATCGGCAAACCGCACGTAAGCCATATGTGGGAAAACTTTAACCTCACTCTCTCCAAACTTCTCGAGGATTTTTTCGCTGGCATTTTGTTGCTGTAGCTGTTCTCCGATAAGTCCAATTTTTCCGGCTCTTAATTTCACATTCTACGACGACGACGACGACGACTACGACTACGAAGGTCCGCTCGTTCTCGACTCTGCTCTGTGTAACGTACCTTTTGTTGCTCCAGAGATTTGCTGTGATTTAGAGGATTTTTTCTGCGTCTCAACCCCGTTCCTGTGTGGCTCGATTTCCCCGCTCGACCGGAAGAGACGAGTTGAAAGCTTTTATTTTTTCCTGGTCCTGCGGCGAAGAAAACGTATGGCTCTTCGGTAAACTTCTTTTAGCAGTGGTAAAGTTGTTAAATCATGTTCGGGGGTATTTTCGAAGCTTAGCGGAATAATTGTCTCGAATGGGTTGAGTTTTTTTTCGTTTCATCGTTTTTCATTGTTTCTTGAAACGATGAAATGTTGAATGAATTGGATAAGTTCAAACAATCGAGTTCGACTATTTCATAAGCTGATTCGATTAAGTTCAACACTCGGTGAGCATGAGTGGGTATATACGATTAACAATTAGGTTTATGAAGATCATAACTTACACCACCTGCTGCGAGTGTTGATTATTTCCAACGTTTCATGGTAAACATTTTAAACTTCCAAACACGTTAACCATTTCCCGTCAATTACCGCTAACTTTACTACCTCCCGATGTTGTCGGCATTAGCAAAACTGCCGTTCACCCTCCCTGGCTCGTAAAACATCTAATTATATTTATTAGTTTGTGCCTTCGCCGAGGCAAGCAGAGAGATTCCCGAATTGGCACCCCTCGCACATAATTCGAACACAACTTATACGCACACAGCCTTCCACGCAAAACGTTCGCATGTGAAAGTGATTTCCAGGCTATAAATAATAATTTGTTTTCCATTCACGACCTTTTACCGCAACCATAACACCTCCGGAGGCTCTCTCTCTCTCGTGCACGCAGCACTCGCCCCACCCCCGCGTTCACGACAGGTGAGAAAATTTACGAGTCTTGCCAGAACTGATTCATTCCACCATCAAAGGAGTATATCACTTCAGGACCCTCGGCAAAGTCCAACACGTGGCTCGTTTGGAGACGGCTGCACGCGCTTAACTGTTAATATGTGGTTTTTGAAGCCAGACCGCACCATTGATTTAATGTGGAAATATATCGACAGCTTGCCCACGGTTGTTAAATTGTGTTTCTCGCGGATTATCGCGGCCATTTAATTGTTTATTTTAGCGTGATTTGTAGATGGAAGGTATCCGATGTAATGGAAGGATTTTGAAAATTTAGAATAATTGCTGCAAAATTTAATGGGTTTTGTATAAATTGTTGTTGCAAGTGAGATTATTTTCATTTGATGCTAGATGGAAGTTTAAGGGAGGATTCCGATCTGGAAAATCGAGAAATTCGAAATGATTATTTTATACATCTCATTTCGGGTTGCTTCAAACATCAAAAATGGTAACTACCTCAAAAACTGAAAGTAACTTATTTGGAATCATTTGTTTTATTCATTTCAGGGTCAAAACGCTTCTTTTCTAAACGGTGTCCCACATAAAATTGCATCACGGAAAAAAACGCTATAGAAAATTACCTAGTTGGTCTTACAAACATGGGTACGAAAGTGACCTTATTGGCTTCGTACCACTCCCGGACATCCTTTGAATAATAGCGCGTAGCTAGATCCGGCCAGAAGACCGTAGGGCCCTCATGTTGCTTCCACAGATGACCGGCCGTTTACAGTCCCGATTGTCACGAACGGCGCATTCCATTTGCCACATGAGAAGATCGCTTGCCAAATCGTGTATTTCTTGGCAAACTTTGAAAGTTTCTGCTTCCTTCCTTCCTCCACAATGTCAAACTTGTGCTGAGCGGTGAAGAACAGTAGTCTGGAAGCTCTCGGAAGTCCGCCTTGACGTAAGTCTCATCATCCATCATCCTCATTGTCTCAGGCTTTGTCAGCATCTGGGTGTACAGTTTCCGGGTCCGTGACTTTCCCACCGTATTTTGCCGTTCGTCACGGTTTGGAGCCTTCTGCACTTCGTACGTATGCAGTCCCTCCTGGTCCTTGGTTCTCTGAACGAAAGACTTGGATAATTCAATTTTTTTGGCCACATCCCTGACCGAAGCATTGGGATTCCGCTTAAACGCATTCACGACGTGCTTGTGATCCTGATTTCCAGTTTTCAAAAAACTGACAGCGATAAAAATACAGTGTAAACAATATACTGTAAGCTCCTTCTACCCTTCTACCCAGCGTTCTTCCCGTGATGCAAATTGATGTGGGACACCCTTTATTATAACGATGCCAGGTTGATATTCTCAAGGCTCTCAATGCCGGGGTGTGTGTTGCGGAAAAATAGTCTACAATTAAACAGCATTTCACTGAAAATGTTACTGCTTACAGGAAATCACAAAAACTCACATGTATACTCACATGGCAATTAACATTTTACATAGGGGTAATGGGGGTAAATTGGCCATGGAGGACAAAGTGGTCACCTGTTTGTTTGGTAGTATTACTATTGACTATTGACACCGTATTGATAGGCACCTCATGTTTGAGGAATTTAAATTCTTTTGAGTCATCCTATACTTCAGTAGAGCTGTCGCATGTCGAAATATAAATAAGAACAGAAATTGCTCTCTCGATAGTCATTCGGCCGTAGTTCTGTGCGCATGGTATCTAAGGAATTTCTCGTGAAATTTAGTTTATTCAATCTGATATGTTGGACAAATCATCAGTTTGGACGACTGTTCACATATCCTAGGAGAGTTGAACATAAATTTTGTTCGATCTCAGCAATTAATTAGCAAAGAAATTACTCTGATGTTTGGGGGCAAAGTGGTCATAGGTGCATAACGACTTACAATGTTATGTTTACTAAAGCTAATATACCCCATCAAATTCTGCTCTTGAAGAAGTTCCTTTTGTTGCTTTGACCCTGGAAAAATATGCCACTCCAACTAAATCAAGCTTCATAATGCTCAACGTTATGTGTTTCTTACAACGTTTTTGTATGCATGAGAAAATTTTAATTGAGGCTCTAGGTGAATAGACCAAGCTAATTTCATGCATGTACCTACTATATCGAATATGATTTGAACAAATTAGGACGAAAAAACGCTTAAATCTATCCCATTTAGCTTGATATGTATGAGTGACCACTTTGCCCCCACTAGGTGACCACTTTACCTCCAAGCAAAAAAAAAAAGGTCGATTTTTCACCTTTTTTTCTGATGATGAAAAGTGTACTATTTTGAATTTTAGTTTTTTTTTATAGTAAAAGCCGTTTGCTACCTTGAACAACAATGAGTTGAACTATAATATTCTTCGAGAAACGGGGATTGAAGCGGTATGTGGACGCTGGAAATGGGCATATTCCTTAGGGTGACCACTGGGGTGACCTTCCACAATCATCATGGCGTTGCTTCAACTGATTTGTGCGCGAGCAAATGGGACATACGGTATCCAAAAAACGTTGTAGTTTACTCGGCTTCTGCGCTCCACAATCGACAATCGCGTAGACCAGATCATCTTCTTCAAACTCCCGTCTGATTATGTTGTGGCGTCTGGTGGCTTGACAAGATCAAGTGTTCCCAGGAATAGGTCAGCGGATGACTTTCCTTCAGGAGCGTTCCTGTACATGAATACCAGAATCTGGAGTCGTCGAGGATCGGTTTCACATCAGACCCGATTAGCACAGCAGCGAAGACGTAATCTGCGTTCGGTCTATTGTTATCAGACGTGACCAAAACTTGCAGTCGACACGAACTGAATGTCAAAGTTGTAGAGCAGCAGCGTAAGTGTCCAGCGTTGGAGGCGATTTGCAGTGTAAACTGGAATACCCTACTTGCTTCCAAATAATTTCAGCAACGGCTTGTGGTCGGTTTGAAGAGTAAATCTGCGTCGGAAAACCATTTTGTGAAAATAAAAAATAAAAATAAGTGCCGGAGCTTCCTTCTCGATTTGTCCGTAGTTCTGTTCAGCAAGCGTCAGCGACCTTGAAGCGTGTGCGATGGCCTTGACTGCGCCGTTTGGGAACCGATGCATAATCACTGCATCCAGATAATTCTTGGAAGCGCCCCTTGCAACGGTGATTTCCTTATCTGGATCGTAATGAGTCAGCCAAAAACCGGAGAGGAGGATTGTCTTGAAACGCTCGAAGGACCTCTGGTATTCGGCTGTCCAATCAAATCGGGAATCCTTCTTCATCAGACGGTCCAGTGGCGCACGAAGTTCTTTTACCTGGCCAACGAATCGTCCGTAGTAGTTGATTGCTCCCGAATAAGATCGCAGCTGCGAGACGTCCTTCGGGCTGGCATCTGGGAAATGGCGCGCGTTCTCTCAGGATCAGGGCGAAGACCATCCTTATCGATGATGTGACCCAGGAATTTGAATTGTGGAGGAGAGAAATGACACTTCACGGTACGGAGATGGAATCCATAGTCTTGAATTGTTTCCAGGATGGCGTAAAGGCTGCGATCATGTTCCTCTTGTGTTTTTTCAGTGATCATGATGCTGTCGAGATACGGTTCAATACCTGGAATGTCGGCTATCATGCTGTTGATGGTCCTCAGGAAAGCACCAGGGGCAGATTTGACTTCGGTCGGCAAACGGTTGTACTGGAACAGCACTGTCAGCATCTTACGGGATTCCTCTTCGACTTCCACTTGGAGCTATACGTCTGATAGATCGAATTGCGAGAAAAAAAAACGGGAACCAGCTAGCTCGGCAAACATGTCTTCCGGATGTGGCAAAGGCTGGCAATCGGATTCCAGCGCGTCGTTGAGACCCGTAGAGTAATCACCACAGACACGAACGGAGACGTTGTCAGCCTCGCGGATAACCACGATGGGGGTCGCCCAGTCGGAGAATTGAACTGGTGAAATGACTCCTTTATCTTGCAATCTCTGTAGCTCGGCGTCAACATTGGGAAGCGCAGCAGGGTCCGAAATCTTCGAAAATAGAAAATGAATATCTACTCTCCTCCCAGACGACTTCGACTAGCAATATTTCGGCATTCACTGTCAACGTGATTTGACTTGACTAGAAAATGAAATGACGAGCGTTGAGAGCGAGGATGACTGATGAATTATTCTAGTCAATGATTATTGTTATTGACGTGATTAATGAATACAAATCTACCTCTTCATTCAACTGACTTCAATCCATATTTCTACTTCCCCCTGACACGAATCTTTACCCGCGTACGCAATCTTATTTTTACGTAATATAAAGGGAAACGAAAACTTGATTGTTGTGAAAAAAAAAAACGTACAGAAAACGGGTTCATATCAATAAAATTGATAAATTTGTCAGTGGTTCTGAAGCCAACGCTGCACGCTATTTTATATGTGTGAGCAATCTTCGTGTACGATACAAAAAATCTAGCATTGTTTTCATTTATTTGAAAGGAATTGCGTTGCGTTCGTGAAACTGCGTGACAATCTTGCGTAGAAGCAGCCTCACTTCCACGTTGTCGTCCAACTGATTTCCGTCTTCCTTCAGAACGTCTTCAAAATGAGCATACCACGATTCGAAAAATATCTCGCCGACTTCGACTCGCTGTTGCTTGAAGTCTTCCTTCAAACGTCTTCGAAAAGGGGAACCGGAGGGTTGCTTCCGGAGGGGACATGAATTTCCTCGTTGCAAAAATATGTTGTGTTCTTCAGTATTTAATAACAACTAATAACTGTTAGGAAATATTTTAATACTTCTAGTTTCTTCGGTTGTCAAGATAAGAATAGCGAATCATTTTTTCACAGCTGTTATTTCATAGCCTTGACAGGTCAACTGACGAAAACTTGATTTCTGATGCAAAAAAGTAGTTACCCCATCAATGGACGGTTATTGTCTACCCATCGTGAACTCAAACCAACGAACTTAGACATTTATCAAGTATGTTATAAAGGTCCTCGCGTTAGTATTAGTAAATAGCGAGCAAAATAGCGCACACACACTGCACGCTATTTTATACGTGTGAGTAATTTTCGTGTACGATACAAAAGAATCTAGCTCACCCGTAGCGTATGTTAAACCTCGTTGAACTCAAACATTGATGCATGCATACATGATACATGGAAGAGAGAGAGAGGAACGAATTCGTTTTGGGGGAAGTCACTTCTAAATGGAATGAAGTAAATTTGACTGGGAAGAATGAAATGATATAGTCGAGCCGGTAGAGGGAGTTTTGGCGGAGAAACTGTGTGAAGAAGCGAAAAATCAGTTCCGACTGAATACGGATATAGTCAGTCAGATAGTCAGCTGACTATCCTCAGTTGACTATGACTATGCCCGGTCTGTAAGCCATACCGAGTGTATTGCTTTAATATACTTGTGTGTATGCTTCTAGTTACCGTTAGTACCGTTAGAATGTAGTTTGTATAAGTCTATGCCGGCATTATCGCGTAAAGTAAATGAACGACACAACGTGAAGTGCAATAGCGTTTTTTTTACTAGTGATATCTATCTAGAGAAGTTATTATTCACTGCGGTGTGTGATGTGATTATGTAAATACGAACAATTGACCTCTCGACAAAACAAAAATCCGAAAGTCTCATGTAATACAACACGCGGCAGAGATTTTCTTCAGGTATCCTGAGAAGGAGTTGATTGAATTGGTTTCGTTTTCATATATTATTTATCGTGTGTACTTTCTATCGTAATCCATTCGCGACGGCGGAGAGATATCTTTCGGAAACCTGAAAAGGTAACCACGAGAACTTCTCTAAAGCTATTCGTTATACTCTAAAGCTACAAGAGTCTAAAAAAATAAACAAATGGGTTAAAAAAATAGTAGAGCTAATGAATTCCTTGATTGAGATTGATTCGTTGAAAACATCAATATTAACTATTTGGATGTATTCAGGAAATTGAAGGGGTTAATGGTTAATTGTTCGATAAATAATGATAACTTTTCGGACAACTCAATAAATATGTTATTTCTCCTAGAATGTTTATTAACTTTGTCGAACGCCGTAGACATAGTGAGTAAAGTAGTAGTGGAATAAAACATAGTGAATTCCGAATTACTATGTTTTATTAAGTCTATGATTTCGGGTGCACCCTCATAAAAAATAAGTCGTAATAAAAAATGGTCACACGCGAATAAAACATATTATAGTGGACATTCGCCACTTATGTCCAAAGTTAGGGCGGTCGTTCAATTTGGCGTGAAAAAAATCTATAAGATTATGAAAATCGTTTCACAGAATAACATCAACGTAGTAGGTCGTGGTTAGAAATGATGTTTGATTGATGTTCTTGGCGCCCGTTTGTGTTTGTTTAATATTGGAGTTGTCGAGAGTATACCAGCAAACGACGTACTTACTAACTAAATATCAGTTATAGTGTCCGTGTTTTTTGAAATATAATACCGTTAACAAGAACTACCAAGCTCTTCTCCAAATACAAATCGACAGGCCACCAAAAGAACACACACACAAAAAAACCTTTCCAATTGGATTGCTTCGGGAGCAGCTTTACTGCGGAAAAGCAACAATCCACCTCGGGGTGGCAGCGCGATCGAGATGAATTTGAAAATATTTTTAAATATTCAATGGTTATTTTTTATTCTATTTTATGGATGCAGCAGCGGATGCTACAAGGTAAGCACGGATAGAAATTTACTACTGGGAAGTCGTACTTTATAGCATGCGCTCGTTCCGTTCCGTCGTTCCTCCGTCGTGTTGTGTCCTTGAGTGAAGGGAAGAGGAAGGAAGTTCTCTTCATGAAAGCAAATAGCGAAACATGAAATGGTACAGAAAGGTGGGAATCCTAGAATTAATACTTCTGGAAACAGATCTTCCTAGTTGCCGTCAGATCGGAAATATACTTTAAAAAAATAATTTTGGTATTTTTTTAATAAATTAGTTCCTGTAGTTGCTAGCAGCAAACAATATTTTTATTAATTTCTGAAAAATGTTACAATTCGTCAGAAACAACTACCCTTACCGCTGATAGCGTACAATTTACACCGTTCGTTTCGGGAACCGACGGATGGAAAGTTCCCCGGTGAAACCACACCGTTGTACAAGATACCAGCTTTTCTACTTTTCATTTGCTTTTTTCTTGTTTTAGTTCGTTTTTTTTTCCTCGCAAAGCTCTTCCTGTGCCAATGGCATCACGTCCGGGTGTAAGGTGCATCGTACGACCGCGTCTGCTGTTTACTCGCTCGACCGTTTCGGTTCGCCAATGTTGGGATCCTTTCGAATTGGTCCAGGACAGTGTAGCCTTTCAGTTATTGTTGAACTTTTCGATACTATCCTATAAAATGCAGCTCGTTTTGGCTTTTATATGTGCTTCTTACCTTTCGGTGGTTTGTTCCATGCTGGTACGTGCGCCCTCCTGGTTTCTCTCTTCCTCATCATGCAAGGGGTTAGGTGATGGTTAGAAATTTTATTTTCTTCACCAAGCTGCCGTCGTATGGGTGTTTAGGACATTCAGGGGGAAGCTAGGTAAAAGAAAAGAAACTCACTCCCAATTACTGCCTGTCTTTGGTTTCTCAATTTTCGATTCCATGTTGTGCTGTTGCTGTTTCTGTTAACATATTTACCGCATGATTACATTTTAAGCCACTCTTTTTATTACGAGGATGTAATTTATAGGACCCATCCGGTATCGGGATTTTAGATTATGGCTGTTGTTGTTGCAGGGAATGGACTTGCAGACGTTGCATGCTTATTCGAGAAGTTGTAAGTGAATGATTTTTAGTTCGGTTGGTTGTCTATAGCATTCCATACAAATTGTTTTTTTTTGTTTATTGCAAAAAATTAATGATCGCAGGTCGTATACACCAAATCTACAATTTTTAACACATAAAATATGTAGCTGCATGAAACTTCCGAAGTTTTAAATGAGGGGCTTAGACTGAAAGGGGTGTAAGTGATTTGATCGATTTCTCTACATCGACTCTCTCTTTTGGTCATAGCTTAGCCTCAAATACATTCCCAGCTGTATTTGACAATGTGGAAGATAGGTCAGAACCTCACCTATCAGATTCTATAGCAAACTTAAATTGGAACGTTTTTGCAATTGAGTTATTAACTAAAGAAAAAGTTGATGAAGAGAAATCGGTCAAGTCACTTACACCCCTTGCCTTCTAAGCCCCTCAAATATTATATTCAGTCATTCCATGTGAAACCGATATAGTGGTTCTCAGATTTTCGTCAACTGTGGTAATTTTGCTTTTTATCGCAAAACATTATCCCCATATTTTTTTATTTTTGAGGTGCCTATTTCTATTTCTAATTTTCTATTTTCTAATTTTTCCACTTTTTCCCAAAAATGCCTTTTTTTTGACGTGGGAATACATCTAACCGGAGTATATAGGGGGTAAAATGGAAACCTAAACACAGAACATGCAGGAAAAAATTAAAGATTCCGAATGCTTATAACTCGAACATTTCTTACTGGTTCGGAAAGATGTTTGCATCAATTGACAGGGAATATTTCAACGCATCTATCGCAATTAATAAAATGTTATTTTTGATTAGATAAACAATTGAATAACTGTAAAATGTTAAGCGTTATCTAAAGGTCCTAACTACCTTGTTCTGATTGGCCCGAATTACGGTTTCCTCAACACAGCCATAATAACCAAACAGCCTTGGGGAAATGGGCAATGCAAATACATGAAAGTATGGGGATATTTGTTCTCACCGAAATGTGTTCCCTAACACAGATTTCAAAACCAAGCAGTGTTGGAGAAATCGGCATTGCAAATACATGAAAGTTGGGGGTATTTTTGTTCCGACTGAAATGTGTTTCCCCAACAAAGAACCAATGTGTCTGAGGAAATTGGCATTGCAAATTCATGCAGGTCTGGGGTATTTTTGTTTCGATTGAAATGTGTTTACCTAATACAGACTTGTAAACCAAGGTGTCTGGGAAAATCGGAATTGCAAATAAATTCAAACTGCGAGTACTTTCGAACTCGTTTGCCTTTGTGCAGACTTAACATGGTCTTCTAAACTTAGGAACCTGGAAAATCTTGCAGACATTAGACAGACAAAGTATAAGTTGAAGTTGTTGCTTCATGCAAGCCGGGGGTAGTGTTGCACCCGCATGTTTTTTTGCACTCCGAAAGGGTTTTCCTAACACGGATTACAAAAACGGGTACGAACACAACGCTCTGGTTCGGTTATTCAAGATTGCATTGAAGGATATGCCTTCATATCTTCTGCTCACTGAATTTCTGGCACTGAGTGCCTGAAGTTCATCAAATCAAACAAATTCGTGGTTCGAGAAGTACGTACACTTGAGAGATGGAAATGTAAAATAAAATAATCGTTTGATAATTCTTCCGTTCACATACTTTATCCTCGGCATCATACCAGACGTAAAAGGACTGTCATTAAATTTAATTGTAACGAAGAACATAATCTATCACAATGCATGAATTGACCTTACATGGCATTTATCCAATCTCTTTACTCACAAAGTATATATATTGAATTCGATTGAATCCGGAAATTGTTTCATTCAATCAAAAATTTTATCAATACAAACAAATGATTGCTAAGCTAAGCTAGTCCCACGTCAACTTTGCGGTTATATCATAGATATAACCCACCCATTTTTCCAAAATAATAACTTTTGAACCACTGAATTTAGGTGATCATCGAATTGAAGCCAATGAGCTAGCCTTTTATTAAAAATACCTAACTTACAAAAACAATGGATTTTGTTTTCGTAATTATTGATTGTAGTCGTTTTTTATTGTTTTCATGGCTTTGGTCTAGAGGGCGCTATATTTTTTTTCTGGAAAGCTGAGGATTTTTCACATAACATATTTCGATATTATCGATGCTATTTTTTTCGTTTTTGGGGTTTTTCAAAGTTAACCGGTGGTTTGAAAAATCATTTTTCCCCTTTCATCAAAAATTACTTTCTGCAAAAATTCATAACATTTGAACCGATTTAGATGATTGATATATAAAATTAAAGCCAATAAGCTAACTTTCTTCGAAAAAATATCACACTTGCGGGAGAATTGGATCCTAGTCGCATAGGTCTAGTCGAGTCGCATAGGAATGTTGAAAGAAGACTTAAAACATGTTAAATTTGCGAAATAATAACTCAAATACAGAAAAAATAGCATCTCTGATATCGAGATATGCTATGTGAAAAATTCTCGGCCTTCCATAAAAACAACTTTTTTTGAACCCTCTCACTTCATCAACTCTTAACTATTCCAGTAATGAATATTTTTTCTCCGTTCAGTTTTTGTTCTATTGTCAAAAGATAGATACACAAATAATGATATAATGGATACTAAAAATATTATTTGTTTTATTTTTACGGAGCTCGAAAAAACGTCCAAAATAAGTGTCTCGAATATCCCTTTAAGTATGGGTTTAGTTTTTGGGTTCCTAGTTCTAAGTCCGTTGTTTTAGATTTAAATTTTAGATTCCGATTTAGATGCTGGGTTCGGATTCAGGATTTCAGGATCCATAATCAGATCACAGAAGTGGATTCGAATTGCAGATGTTTCTTTGAGATATTCGATTAAATGTTGGACTACTAATTCTGGAAATCTGAAATTTGATTGAAGATTAAATTTAAAGATTCGAGAATGCAGATTTCACTTTTATTCATTTCATTCCTCGAAATAATTGAAACTTTTGACTAATATCCCACGTATAAATTATGTACCAGGTATGCATGTGGAAATTGTCCGGATGATATTTTAGATGTTACTAACAGGGGTGTATGCATTCCTCCGATTTGACAGTACAGTATTTCGTCGGGTTTATACAGATGTCGAAAAATGGGTCGGCAAAAGGTTTTCGTCGAAATAGAAGAAATTTATTGGGAAGGTATCCACAATTTGCTTGATAGATGGGCGAAATGTGTAGAATCAAACGGGGAATACTTTTTGAAATTCTTCTGGAAATTATAACTGGAAAACCCGGACAATTACATCTAGAACACCTGATACCAGATTCTATTTTGAACGTGCGTAATCGAGTTTTTTACCTTTTTTACGTAACTTTATTATATTTTTTTATTAAATCGTTTATTTTTACAGGCTCAGTTACATAAGTTTAAAGGAGCCAAACTCCTATCTGTATAGTTACAAGTATACATAAACATTTTTTATTAATTCTAATGTTAATGAGGTAGAGAACCGATTACTCGCGGCTTGCTCGAGTTTAGAAGGGTGACATTTTGTTTCAGGAAAAGGATGGGATATAAGGATATGTTGACAATGTTCACACTCACATTCGCACTCACATTCATCATACTCAATTCTTAAGCCTATCTTATATCTAACATGTATTTACATTTCACCTTATTCTATTGTTAGTAAGAAGGGATTTGATTTCTCGCGAAGGAAAAGGAAAAGGAGAATATAAGGATATAAGGACAATCACACACGAAGATCGATAGCTTTTAGGAAGACATATATTTGGGACATGTAATCAAGGTCTAACCGAGCCAACACATCTCTCACCGGCACATTGGGCTGCCTTCCTCTAGCCCGAAGAAAGTTTTCTAAATTCGATCTGGCAACAAGATACTCCTCGCACGACCAAACAACGTGTTCGATGTCGTGGTAACCTTGGCCACAAGCACAGATATTGCCATCGGCAAGATTAAAACGAAAGAGTAGCGCGTCTAACGAACAGTGATTGGACATGAGTCGAGAGAAGGTGCGAATAAAGTCCCGACTTAAGTCCAGACTTTTGAACCATGGTTTGAGGCTAACCTTAGGGATAATCGAGTGAAGCCACCGACCCAATTCATCTTCGTTCCACTTACGTTGCCAGTTAACGATGGTATTTTTACGGACTAAAGAATAAAATTCATTGAAGGCGATTTGACGCTGATAAATATCGCCTTCAATTGCACCTACCTTTGCCAATGAGTCAGCCCTCTCGTTACCCGGAATTGAGCAATGTGAAGGGACCCAGACAAAGGTAATGACATAACAGCGTCTGGTTAAAGCACTCAAATTTTCTCGTATTCTCTCAAGGAAGTACGGCGAGTGCTTTTCCGGCCTCACTGAACGGATAGCTTCGACAGAGCTAAGACTATCCGTTACAATGTAATAGTGTTCAACAGGTCGTGAGGCGACGCTGTCCAGCGCCCAATGTATTGCTGCCAATTCAGCAATATACACAGAGCAAGGATTCTGAAGACTGTGGGAGGTGCTAAAAATTTCGTTGAACACTCCAAATCCTGTGGACTCATTCATAGAGGACCCATCAGTAAAGTACATATTATCACAATTGACACGCCCATACTTTGCATTGAAGATCGTAGGAACGATCCCCGATCGATGATAATCTGGAATTCCATGGATTTTCTCCTTCATGAACAGATCAAAATGTACAGAGGAATTGATGTAGTCAGGAAAACAAACACGGTTGGGAGTATACGAAGAAGGATCAACCTGCATGGAGATGAATTCATGATATGAGCTCATGAATCCTGAATGAAAATTTAGCTCGATAAGCTGCTCAAAATTTCCGATCACCAATGGGTTCATAACCTTACACCGGATGAGGAACCGAAGAGATAATAAATTGAAGCGATCTTTTAGTGGGATTACGCCTGCCAAAACCTCGAGACTCATGGTATGCGTTGAGGGCATACATCCCAACGCAATACGGAGACAAAGATACTGAATTCGCTCGAGTTTAACGAGATGTGTTTTGGCAGCTGATTGAAAACAGAAACTGCCATACTCCATCACTGAGAGAATAGTTGTTCGATACAACATTATAAGATCTTCGGGATGGGCTCCCCACCAGGTGCCGGTAATTGTACGGAGAAAGTTTATTCTTTGTTGGCATTTTTTACTCAGATACCTAATATGGGCCCCCCAAGTACATTTGGAGTCGAACCAGACCCCAAGATACTTGAATGACATAGCATGAGTGATCGGTTTACCCAAAAGTTGAAGCTTTGGTTTTGCTGGTCTATGCTTCCTAGAAAAAACCACCATCTCTGTTTTCTCCGTGGAGAATTCGATCCCTAGCCCAATGGCCCAGGTTGAAAAATTGTTCAAAGTATCTTGTAAGGGTCCTTGCAGGTTGGATTCGTTTGATCCTACGACAGACACCACTCCGTCATCTGCAAGTTGTCTTAGGCTGCAATTTTGTGTAAGACAATTGTCGATGTCGCTTACATAGAAGTTGTACAAAAGGGGGCTTAAACATGAGCCCTGGGGGAGGCCCATGTAGGAGACCCGATTTACTGTCGAATCCCCGTGAGAAAAGTTCAACTTTTTCTCACAAAGCAAGTTATATAACATATTATTCAACAGAGGCGGCAGACCCCGAGAGTGTAATTTGTCTGACAAAACCTCTATTGAAACAGAATCAAAGGCCCCCTTTATGTCCAAGAATACTGAAGCCATTTGTTTTTTTTCGGCGTAAGCCATTTGAATTTCTGAAGAAAGCAACGCAAGACAATCATTCGTCCCCTTGCCCCTGCGGAACCCATATTGTGTATCTGAGAGTAGGCCATTCGTTTCGACCCATCGATCAAGGCGAAACAAGATCATTTTCTCCAACAATCTCCGTATACAAGACAGCATTGCTATTGGACGGTACGAATTGAAGTCGGATGCGGGTTTTCCGGGTTTTTGAATAGCTATAATTCGCACTTGTCTCCAATCATCTGGAACAATATTATGCTCCAGAAACCGATTGAATAAATTCAACAAGCGATGTTTCGCCACATCAGGGAGGTTTTTTAACAAGTTGAACTTAATTCTATCCGTTCCTGGAGCCGAATTGTTACAAGAAGGGAGAGCAAGAGAGAATTCTACCATCGAAAACTCGGAATCAAGATCGCACCTATCTTGTGGTATATCTCGAACAATTTTTTGCACAGGAACGGAATCGGGACAAACCTTCCGTGCAAAATTAAAAATCCATCGATGTGAATATTCTTCGCTTTCATTCGATGAAGAGCGATTTCTCATGTTTCGAGCCACTTTCCATAATTTTTTCATTGACGTTTCTCGTGACAAACCTCCCACGAAATTTCGCCAATAAGCACGTTTTTTCCCTTTGATCAAGTTTTTAAATTGATTTTCAAGGTCCAAATACGTTTGAAAATTCTCAATGGTTCCACGTTTCCGAAAAGCTTTAAATGCGTTCGATTTATCCTGATAAAGCTTGGAACATTGGCTATCCCACCATGGATTGGGAGGCCTTTGACGAAAAGTGGAGCCTGGGATGGGTTTCGTTTGAGCGCGAACCGCGCTGTCATATATCAAACGAGAAAGGAAGTTATACTCCTCCAATGGAGGTTACGTAACTTTGTAAACCAATAATCTTTTAAAAACATCACGAGTTGATGTTTTTGTGTTTTGTTGTGTTCTAAATTGGCTTTGACCGCACGCTCCGGTCTTGTTATAGTTATCAATCGATACTGGAACCTTCAGTGTAAACCTTGTGTCGCCTCATGTTATTGATCTCTAGAACAATGAACATATGTGAACAATTTATTCAACAACTTATAGCAGACATTTTCACGCATCTAATCTTGCCTCCCTTTTGACAGCTGTTACTTACTTTCAACGGAAGCAAACGAGTTTGTCAGTTCAGATATCGAATGGCGTTTCATCCATCACAGTTTCCTTTCTGGTATTTGGTGTATGTGGCATGTGTTGCGTAATTAAAAATTTGCTCAACCCCTTCGCCATTCTTCCTCGCTAGTGCGAGTGAAGGAGTATGCCTCCTAGCTATAACAGGAACCCTCGAAATGTAGGCGTTATGCCGCAGATCAAAATTCCACCGCAAACGCTGCTGCTGCTGCTGCACATTCAGTCGAAACATTCTAGCAAACTGGTGCTGCCGTTTTCGAGAGGTTCGAGCTGCCATTCCATCTCTCTCCCGGAACGCGCTGACGATGAGCGCACAGGAGGAGGAAGGCTAATCAACATAATGCTTCCACCCATCAGTCATCCACCCCTTTCGCACCAGTATACACACGTTTAAACTTACATCTTTCTCCACGTTTGGAGGCCTATACGATGGGAGTCTCGTTTCCTGTTTGCTGTTAAAATGGAAGGACATATGTGTATGACGGCGTGCAATGAGCACTACTAAAAATATTACAAATTTCACGCAGCAATAATTCTCCGATAATTACCACTACTGTTTTCAGTGTAAGTTTTCTCCATTCTCATGCGCTACGCTCGTATGAGCAATTTATGTTCCTACACTCAGTCGGGTGTGTTCTTATCTAGCGTTTAAAGAGGAAAAAGACGCAAAGCACGTTTCAAAATTTTCACAGTGTATCTCAGTGGAATGAGAACGGCAGAAAAATCATCAGCGTAAGCACAATGCCCATCATAACTGGCATATCACTTTCGTTTTATTGTTCAGTGTAACGTTTTATTTTCAGTTCTAACCAAAAAATTTTCATTTCGCTCTTCCCCTTTGCCATCCGGTTCCACCCCCTCACAAACAATCTCAGAAGGGGGTAGCATTTTCCGTTTCACGTCACTCATCTTAGCCATGTTATTGCACACCTACCCACGAGGTGCACTTTTTATGTTTTTGCTGTTTATTTTAAAGCTTCTGAAATGATTCCTCACTCGACTGATCCTTGCCGGTCCAGTGCAAGAAAATTTTCGTAAAATCACCAACCCCGTCCCACCCACAATTTTTAATAGACCAGTTCTTTATGAAACTGCAAAAATCAATGGATGAAACGGGCATAAAACGAGCAAAACACACACACACAGACACACATAGATGAGGTCTGTTCTTCGCTCCAAGGACGAAAAATGATGGACAGTTGAAAAGCAACCAACACGAAGAAGAACACCGTTGTTAATGAAAGAGTTGCTTACGGTTCGAGCGATTCCACGAGGGGACAGACTCAACAGAGAAACTTGCTTTTGTTCAGTAAACCAGCAACCGAATCCTTCGCCATCCACCCACTCATTCATGTTTTGTTTTTTTTCTCTATCTCGCATCCACTAGTTGGAATTTGGTTTTGTTGCTCATTTTGGCCGCGTGGAAAGGAATTATGAATTGTTTTCATATTTATTTTTCCCGCTTGGTTGTTTTCTCTCTCTCTCTCTCTCTCTCTCTCTCTCTCTCCTCTCGGACGCTTGCTAACTATTCCTCGTGCACCAGTGACAGTTTTTGAGTGATTAAATGCCGAGATTGAAGCGAAAGGAACTGGCAAACTTTTTCTTTTATGTCTACGCTTCCACCTTCCGTTTGTGTATCCCTGCTGGGCTTACACCTCGAGGGCCTCGAGGAAGGCAACGCTGAGTCGAAAAAAAGTTCCTCCTGCGCTGACGCTCTTTCTTCGTAGCATCAATTTGGTGGTTTTCCATTCCGCAGATTATGCTTTTAAAATGATTGTTTCTCAAATCAAATAAGTATTGTTTGGAAGGGTAACGGGGTTTGTAATGTGCTAATTGAGGAGTCAGAGAAGAGGTCTGCACTGCTCTGCTGAATGGCGATGCCAAATCGGGATTTTTTTCTCATTCTATACGGCGTTTCTTGATTCAACTAATGTTTTTTATAAATCGTACAGGCCAAGGAGCCAGATTCGAAATATAACAGTTCGGCTGAAAAGTTTATAAGGTAACACAGTAAAACTATTTTTTTGCAAAATTCAATTTTATTATTCAACATAATTGCCTTCGAGGGCGATACAGCGATTATAGCGATCCTGCAACTTTTCGATACCCTTTTTATAGTACTCTTTCGGTTTTTCCTCACTTTCTTTCAATTTTAGTTCTAAAGTATATTTCCATTATATTTATATATTGGCTTATTCTACGGTCAATATTATGGGGATCGATTACTTGCGGACGATTCGAGGTTAGTAGGGCGACAATTTTTTATCATGGAGAGAAAGGGACATAAGGAGATTTGGACAATACTGATGATTCAACACGGAGATCGATAGTTTTGAGGAAAATATAGATTTGGGATATGTAAACGAGGCCGGAGTTAAGCAGTGTGAAGGGACCCAGACAAAGGTAATGAAAAAGCACTAAAAATTTCTCGTATATAGCGATAGCTTCGACAGAGTTAGGACTATCCGTCACAATGTAATAGTGTTCCACAGGTCATGAGGCGACGATGTCCAGCACCCAGTGAATCGCTGCCAATTCAGCAATATACACTTAGCAATGATACTGGACACTGTATGATGTGCTAAAAAATTTGTTGAACACTTCAAATCCAGTCGACTCGTTCATAGAGGACCCATCGGTAAAGTACATATCATCACAATTGATACGCTCATACTTTGCATCGAAGATCGTTGGAACGATCCCAGGTTGATGATAATCCATTGATGTGAATATTCGTCGCTTTCATTCGTTGAAGAGCGATTCTCATGTTTCGTGCCACTTTCCATAATTTTTTCATTGACGTTTCTCGCGACAAACCTCCCACGAAAATTCGCAAAATAAGCACGTTTTTTTCCCTTTCGACGAATAGTGGAACCTTGGATGGGTTTTATTTGAGCGCGAACTGCGCTATCATAGATCAAACGAGAACGTAAGTTATACTCCTCAAATGGAGGAAAACCATCTCTGGAATTGATGGCTAGAGCAATCGCGTCCGCATATTCTTTGAAGTGAATATGTCTTGAGAGGTCATATGCCTTGTTTGTAGATTCAGAAGAATTCGGCCCAGTGGTGATGTAAATTTTGGTAGAAAAGTGATCACTACAGTTGGGATTCTTGACCTTTTGGGGCGCAATTTTTTTCACCGTATTATATTTCATCATTCAATTGAGTAAAAAAAAAACATCTATTGCTTCTGTCCGTACATGAAACCATTAACCTCTCCTCGATTTTCGCAAAATTGAAACAACATCACATTATATCAATACCATTTTGTTTTTTGCTAAGTATGCCTGGACGCCCTTCCATGCTATGCGTTGTTTTCCAGTTATTGCTTAAGGGCGGGTCCCTGTCTGGAAGATCAAAAAAATAGATGTATTTTCCATTTTTTAAGTGCACGAATAATCATTATTACGCTGTTGGCGGCTGGATGTGTAGATGCTGTCTGTAAATTGGAGCCTTGCTGGTGGTATCGGTTCTGAAGCAACGGGGTGTCACAGAACGAATCCCAATAAATATTTTGAAACTTTAGGATAATACCTAAAGCCTAAGTTTTTTTTGGACACTCGGTTTTTCCGTCTCAAAAAATCGATTTTAGACATTTTTTTTGAGATAGCGCAATCATGCAGCTCTAAGACAGTTGGCATAAAAAAAATAGAAACTCCCATTTTCCGTAATTTTTTGGTTTTCAAAACACTCAAATTTTAACGTCTGTGACACTTGTAAATGAAATCCGATTGAGCTAATACATTGGATTGGGTATATTATCGTGCAAATTAAAAAACATTACGCAGCAAGTTCAGAATACCATGCATTTTGTCTTGTATTACGAAAAAACAAGTAATATACCCAGTAAGGTAATGGTAATGAAAAAGCCGATCTCTTAGCAAGATTAGGATCTTCAACTAAATTCGTCGGGCCTGAGCCATTTTGTGGATTATCTACATCATGCATGAAATCGGAGCTCAAAACCTGGGAAATATCAATGATTGAAGCCAACTGGAGGGCTCTATCAAGACCAAGACAATCCAAATTATTCAATACACCTTGTAACAGAATAACACGCAACCTACTCAGCTTGAATAAGGTAGATTTGAGTACATTAACCGGTCTATTGACCGGACACTGTCCGAGCACCTTAAAAAAATCGGGAAACTGGCAGATGATAACTGTCGTTCCAGCAATTTCGAAGCTGAGACTTCGGAACATTTACTGTGTCAATGCAGTACACTAATTCAGCGAAGACTGCGAATTCTTGGAAAGGGCATTCTTATGCCTAACGAGATTTGGTCTGCTGAACCAAAACAGATAAGGAACTTCATAAAGGAAATCATACCTTCGTGGGGGGATATGCAAAGTCCTGATGCGACTATCACTTATTCCCTGAGTGATGGAACGAACTGACACTGCATACATGGCAAACTGGAGTGCACTACAATAAATCAAACTAATGGTCGCAGTGGTACAATGCTCCTACAGAAGAAGAAGAAGAAGAAGAAGTCCCAGTCCAGTCCCAGTGTCGATTTTTGACAAGACATTTTTTTTCGAGATGACAGTAGATCCCGGCTCGTTTTCTAAAGTGCAATTTTAAGAGATTTGACTCTGATTTCCTCTACTCTCCCCTTGGGTGATTTATCGATTTTAAAAAAAACTCAAACTTTGACCGCTTTGCGCCACTCTCCCTTAAGGTCGATTGAGCTGAAATTCGGCATAGGGTGTTTTTTCGAGGTGGTGAACATTTTGTATGAGGTAACTTTTTGATGTTTTAGGGTCGATGTTTTTTCCATACATTCATTGGCACCCTAATGTGCATGGATCAATTGAAGCAGATTGCGACAAATTTCGGGCGAAAGTATTCTCTAGATGTTGAAACAGAGGAACTTGTTTCAGAGGCGGAAATGTTCTAGACGCGGATGATGACCTTTTCCCTGACCTGAACTTGAACATTTTTCTCGGATATTCTCTCGAAGCATTTTATCCTAACATTGAGACGGCGCTACGAATTTTACTTCCAGTTACGAGGACACCGTGCGAACGCAGCTACAGCAAGCTTAAATTGATTAAAAATTATCTGCGTTCTAAAATAAGCCAAGACTCAATGGATTGGCAATTCATTGGAAAAAAACGCCGAGGAATCGCTAAGACCTTAGTCAGGGATACTTGTAATTAATAATCTATAAATAAAAATGGAAGGCCAAATGTGTTGGTAAGCGCAAAACCCGAGGAAGGAATTGTTCAATTTGAGTCATCTATATTTCGTTGTATTCGTCTCTTCCCGTAGATCAATATAGCGGTGAGAAAAATCGGAAAATTAGGAAAATTGAATTCCCATATGTTCTACAATTTGCTAAGCGTTGTTAGTCCATTTGATGTTGGCGCTAACGAAATTGATTTTTGTTCGAAAGTGGAAAAGGATTTTCAGACGGAATAACGCATTCCTATATCTTCTATCTATATAAACAAAAATGGAAGGCCAAATATGTTGGTGTGTCCTAAAACCGAGGAAGGAATGGTCCGATTTGAGCTGTCTTTATTTTGTAATAGTCTCTGTATCAAACATGTACTCCATGCAACGTAGAAAAATGTTATTTCCAAATGCTTGAAGAATCTTGAACGAGAATTGTGTCTGAAAATAATTTTATATTGTAAGGACGAACCTTTGAAGAAGTACTAGACAATTTATAGTAAAAGGAAATTATAAAGGGTCAAAGGGAAATCAATCAATGAAGAGTTCAGTGATTGGACTCACTAACATTCACTTAGTAAGAAAACGTGGATGTTTGAAAGTATTCAAATCAAAAAATCTATTTTGGGCGGGACGATGTTCGTCGGGTCAGCTAGTTATCAATATAATAATATTTTAATACTTTCTATTAAAATATTAGTCATTCTTATAACAAATTGGTACACGTAACACAATTTATACAGTATCTTGAAAGTTTCAATTAAGAACTTGTGGTAATCGATTTTTCGATTAACGATGTTTACATCTGGTTTGCCACCAATAATATTTTTCGTTTATGTCGATCCCTGGAAAACCGACATCGACCCCAAGGGGTCGATAATAAACGAATCTTGTAATGATATTTCTAGCCTTCTAAATACGAATAAACTGCTCGAAGTGAACATTGGAATAAGTGAATAATTTTTATAAAATATCGCAATCTGAAAAATAGTGAAAAAATAGAAAGAAAGTGGTACTATTTGGGGCGCTATTTTCATAGTTTAGTGAGTCTAAACTGATCAGTTTTATTTCATTCTGAGTATCGGCACTCAGTTGTGATTTTTCGGAGGTTTAGATTTCAAATCACTCGCTCAATCAGAGAATTTACGCCTGGCAAGCACGATTCAAATTCTACAATTTTCTACAAATTACCGAATGGAATGCTCGAAAATTCCAATTCATTTTTCATCGATTTTAGTGTTAACGTATGCATCCAAAAAAATTAACCAATTTCGAATGGCGATGAAAGCTAATTTATAGGAACAAATTTTCTTTAAATCTTACGTTTATTAAGTCTACAACACAAATGATTCAAGGCTGTTGATTTGCTGCAGCAGCACTGTCAAGCAACTTGATGTTTTTTCCATACTGCAACCCCACAGCGAAAGAGTTGGCCATCCTGAGGCACTTTGTGTCCGCCAGATATAGCCGATCTGGTATTTACAATATCATCTCTTTGCCGCTCCTTAAGCCAGGAGATCGAAGCAACCAGCCAAACGGTGGACAAGAATCTGGCCAAAACGGACATTTTTATGCGGAAGCGTCAGAAGGGACCGGCCGTATCTGAGTAGCTTGAGATGCTGGTGAAAAACTTCTTTCCGGTGAAAGAAGTGAAAAACTTCTTCTCGTACTCATAATGAAAGACGAGACGTACTTGATGACAGAATTCAACGAATGACAGGGGACCGGGTACTTTACGTTCCCCAGTAAGCGATGACGTCGAATATATCATTCACATCAAGTTCTCGAAGAAGTTCCTTTTCTGACAGACGTGAAGGGAATGTCCAAGGCGCTCTTCTTTCGAGTCATATGGTGAACGGGGAGATGTATAGTACGAAGTGCTTGCCGGATTTGGGAAGGTGATGTGGTCTTTATACCGAACCTGGGATCAGTCCATTATGCCAAAAGATCACTGGAGGATGGATCGGCTGGAGATAAACATTGTCGCGAAGACCACCAACCTTCCCAACATTTCCCAGGTGCGTCCGGTAGAAAACTTTTGGGCGAAATGCCAAAATAGAGAGACATACGACCACCAAAGCCCCGAAAAGGTGAAATAACACGCCGATATACATCTTTTCATCGGTCATGTTTCAGGTTCCGGCCAACTTCCGTAAGACCGCCCAGCGCTTCATTTACGATATTTCAACAAACAACTCTGCCTCTTCCTGTCGAGTATACACTAGTTCTTCCGGCTTATTTAAAATGTTAAACCCTGACCAATCTTTGGTTCCCTAGGACCAAAGATGAACTTTTCGATGGTCCCTGCGAATCAATAGTTCCAGTTGACACTCTCTAAACAAAAAGCCCAATGTCGATGCGATGAAACCAGCTCAACGTATCAATCTTTGGATGATTTAGAAGCGCTCTTGAACAGTCTGCCAAATAAAAGTTTTTTTGAGGTTCATCTATTTAAGAAAATCAACATGATCAAATTGTGATATTAAAATATATTGATATCGCGGGACATTTTCGTTTCTTTTGTCAAATGCGGGACGTTTCGCGGGACGGAATCTTACGCGGGACATTTTGTTGGAATGCGGGACTGTCCCGCGTAACGCGAGACGTGTGGTCAGTTTAGTCTAGCAGGAAGTTTGAGTACACGTGTTATGTCGCCATTGTTCAAAACGGACATATTGAAGCTGTTACAAAGGTCATATAACAACAATGAATGGTTGTCATTGTACTGTTTCCCCAGGTGATTCCGTGAGAGATGAAGTTTCCCAAGATTAACCGTGGCTCAGGAAGGAGTGAGCATATTTCAGCAAGATACTTCCGGCTAACTTGAATTTTCGGAGGCCAATACAAGCAGACAATACACAAATATTTGCCTTTGATGTATGCATGACAAGCAACATTATCACGATCCAAGCGTATAATATTAAAATCGTCGAAAAAGAGATCATTTCGCGAAGAAAGCCAAGTTTTGGACAGAGCAAAACCATCACAAATAATGTTATGAATCAAAAATTTGAACGTATCCATTTTAGGGATAAAACAACGACATTCCACTGTAAAACGGTGATATCTCCGACCTCTAGGTTGTTGTTGTTGATGTTGGGCCAATGGTGAAGCACGCTTTAAAGTTTACACGAAAGTGCGCTTCGAGCGCTCCTTTGAAGAAACCTTCTGTTTCTTCCAGCGGCTCTTGCCGAGAGCTCATGTAGGCTTCCCCTGTAATATGAGTACTTATGCTCAGTCGCTCCACGGCGTTCGCTCACATGATGCTCTCCGCAAGTGGCACAGCGCTAACAAGGGCGCAATGGGCTGCAATGTAGTGGCGTAGCGTGACCGGGTGACACCCGGGGCGGATGCTTTGGTTGTAACCCCTCCAATTAACTCTTGTAATCATTTTTTTTTAAATTTTTCAATTACAAAGAATCAAACAACTTATTTATTCTAATATAAGGTAAGACAAACAACCAATCAATCAACATGTGACATAATTGACAACAAGTCGTTTCGTAATCTAACCTAAGAATGAACTGTACAGTGAGGGGCAAAATAAAGTGTCCAAATATTTTTTTTTTCATTTCTTTCATTTTTCTGGATAAAATTCAACGAAAACACATCGTAATCATTTTTAAAATATTATTTATTATGTTCTTTCCAGGTTTGGTAATGTTGCGCTGGTAAAAAACAAAGTTTTTCTGAAAGAAAAAAAACAGTTAATATTCAAAAAAAAAAACAGGGGCAAAATAAAGTGTCCAGATCAGTACAGCTTCAAATAAATCAAACTGAAGGCAAACAAGAATTTAATAATGGTTATGGCCTCCTGTAGCCTTCAACACCTCCTGCAAGCGCTTCGGCATACTTTCAACAAGGTTGTGCAAGTGTTGTGGGTCGAGTTTTTCCCACGTGCGCTCCAGGGCATCAAAATTAGGTAAAAAAAAATAAAATACCAGATTTCAGATTCCCAGATTCCCAGATTCTCAGATTTCCGGATTCCCGGATTCATAAATTCCAAGTTGAATGAACTCTCGGATTTTCAGATTTCCAGATTATCAGATTCTCTGATTCCCAGATTCCCAGTTTCCCAATTTCTCACTTTCCCAGATACCAGATTTCCAAATTCCCAGATTCCCAGAATTACAGATTTCCAGATTTCTAGATTCCCAGATTCCCAGATTCTCACATTCTCAGGTTCCCAGGTCCCCAAATTCCAAGATTCTCAAACTCTCGGATTCTCGGATTTTGAGATTCTCAGATACCCAGTTTTCCACATTCCCACGTTCCCAATTTCTCAAATTCCCAGATTCCCAGATTCCCAGATTCCCAGATTCCCAGATTCCCAGATTCCCACATTCCCATATTCTCAGATTCCCGGATTCACAAATTCCAAGATTCTTAAACTCTCGGATTCTCAAATTCTCAGATTATCAGATTATCAGATTCCGGTTCCCAATTTCCCAGTTACTCAGTTACTCAGTTTCCCAGTTTCCCAAATTTCCAGGTTTCCAAAATTCCCACATTTCCAAATTCTCAGATTCCCATTTGTATTCGTCGGTCCACAACACTGTTTTCCAGTATTCGAGCGGTTTATCGGCGTGTTCCTTGGCGAACTTGAGCCTTATTCACCTGGCTGATGAAAGGCCTTCTCACTGTGATCTTGCTATGGTACTCCTTCGCTTGGATGCGGCGACGGACAGTACGACGCGATATCGAAAGTTGGAGCTCTTCTGTATCTGCCGGATCGTAATTTTTGGGTTTTTCTTCACCTCACGAATGATTTTTTTGTCTGTTCTGGGATCTGTCTTGAGCTTCCGTCCTCTTCCCGGGCGATCCACCACCGATCCGAACGTTTTCATCTTCTTCATGACTTTTGATACCGCTGTCTTGCTGATTTCGTAGTGCTTTTCCACTTCCCGGTGCGTTTGGCCGTTATTGACATCACGAACAACCAGTTTCCGGATGGACAACGGAATGGAACCGTAAAGTTTTGCGTTCTCCATATTTTACAACTTATTCGAATGTGGACACCTGTTTGAATGCTCCAGAGCCAAGCCAGTTGTTTATGAAACGTCAAAATACACAAAACAAACAAATTCGAGGGGCAAATTCGAAGATTGTGAACGGCATTTCATGAAGCTAAACCGTTCATCTTCAGTTGATGAAGGATGTCGTTAGCTTTTTTCCTACTCAAAATTGTGCCACCCATTGTGCAATACATAAGAAGTGCTATCGTTCATATGACTCGACAGGATCTCAATGAACTTGTATCTCTGGAGAAATATATGGTCGGTGTTAAGTCAGAGCGGACCAAGTCGCAAAATTAAAAAATTTCGAATTATTGATTGTATTAGGTTAAACATCTTGTAAGCTACATTCCACATTTATCAGATTTGGAAAATCACGCGTACAGCAGTAATAACTTGCCGAGATTGTTTTGAACGGTCAATGAAAACCTTTACAGCACCAAACTTCAAACTCGTTTTTCTCGAACTCATGAAAATGTCACATGGTCCGGCCTAACTTAACACTGACTAGACGGTACTTAATTTGTACCGCAGTGCTACAGCTTCATTATATGGTCGGTGTTAAGTCAGACCGGTGCTAAATAAATCCGACAAATGTGGTATGTAGCTTACGAAATGATTAACCTGATATTATCAATAACTCGAAATTTTCAATTTTGCGTCTTGGTCCCCTCTGACCTCTGACACCGACCATATGCTCCTTAATCCTTTCGCTACGAGCGTCGTCTATAGGCGACATCCGCGCGACGACCTGTATATACGAGTGTCGTTTATGGACGACATCGCGATGATCTGTGTGTACGAGCGTCGTCTATAGACGACATCAGGGTGATACTGCACATCGATCACACCAGTGCGATATGCATACTTTTCGATGCAATGCTCCGTTCAGCGATAGCACTTCGACGGAGCACACTGCCGTAGTGAAAGGGTTAATCTCTAACTACCTAGATTGTAGTTCTGATAACTCTACAAAACTTTCCATACATGACGAAGATTCATCGTGCTTGTGTCCTCAAAAAAACAAGGTTTTGCTTAACCAGAAACACTGTTATATCGCATAATTGATGCCTTTCATACCTTTCCTTCGGAGGAGTCGATAAAATTAAATTTGATCGATCAAATTTTGGTCGATATTTGAATTAGGTTTAAGTTTTGTCGTCATCATCTCGGTTGTACATTTGCACTTTTAGATTAAGCTTCCACCAGCTTTCCGAACCAGTTACAAATGTCAAGGTTGTCTCCGTAAACAGCCTGTAGCAAAACCAAAATCATTTTTGACTTCTCGGATTATACATCATCCAAGTACGTAGGATTCTATCATCATCAGGAGTTACAAGAAAAAAAGCCCTCGTTGATTGACACTGTGCACCAGATTCAGAAGACGAAAAGAGCGGTCCATTTATGTTCTGCAATATTGCACTTACCATCTGGATGATGTCTACTCTCAAATTGTCTGTCACAGGTAATTTTTACTAGAAAATATCACACCACGTCGGCATATCACAAATCACACCAAATTCATCCAAGTACAACAAGGTATGCTTAAAAAATTTCACCAAATATTACAATCAATCACTGACGTCACCCCTCGAAATCTTGGAGATTTTCTTTTCGAAAAGCATAACATACCAATCAGGTCGAGGTCGTCCGCGCGGACCGCCCCCATCGCCTCCCGTACACTGCGCTACTGCTGTAATGTGACAAACTGACTTGCATTTTCGACAAGTCATGGGCTTTGGTACGAAGAGTCACACCGGTAGCCTCAATTTGCCCTTCAAAACGTGGACAGGGAGGATGGAACCAGCAAAAGTGACTCGAAACAAATCGGACGGCATAACATTCGATTTTCCCCATTCTGAATGACATTGAGAAATTTTCCTTTAGGCCGGAAGTAAACAACCCATGGGTGCATCTTTTGGATAGACCTTGACACGAGAAGGGGACATAACAGAAGGGGAAATTGTTAGGAAACCTAATCAATACTGATGGGACCGCGAAACTTTGTGAGACTGAAGAAGGTGTTTTCACTTTTTTTTTCACTTAATTTTTTTCTGCTGGAAGCAGTGACGATTTCTCAGACAGAACTTATGGCTATGGAACTGGGAACATATGGCGGAATGTTAGTTTTCAGAATAATAGCAAAGATAGGCTGCCGATATAAATGTTATACGGATTATATATATATATATATATATATATATATATATATATATATATATATATATACATATATATATATATATATATATATATATATATATATATATATATATATATATATATATATATATATATATATATATAAATATATAAATACAGGATTTCAGGTTCACATTTAAATCGTAGATTCCAAACTCAATATAAGAAGTTCTTAATAAAATCGATTTCTGAGTAACAATATCGTTTGAGAATATAAAATCAAACCATTGCACAACAGAAACGAACAGAAAAAATTACCAGATTGAATATTTCGAGATTCCCTCAAACCTCCCGCGTCGTTCAATTTCACATCCAACTCCGTTGTACAACAATTACATCTTATTTTCACAATCCATCTGAAGCCGCTCATTTGTTTGTTATTTGCTTATTCTGATCAGTACTTCCCTCACCGATACGACGACTATCATCATCCAGCGATAGTCCTTGTAAATTTCGAAGTTTACTTTTTCTCCGCAAACAAACAACCAACCATCCAAACGCAAGCACATTTATCCACGCATCTCCCCGCCGCACGATAAGGTTATTTGTTTTTCTGATCCTGGGATTACCGGTGTGCATACATTTACAGTACGCGTGGATGGGGGAAGGGAGGGAAAACATATTTCTCCGATAGCTATTTTTTTTGAGGCGCAGTGGCTGCAGGATAGAAGAAGGCAATGGAACATGAAATTTGCCTCATATGCGCCACTCGTCTCAGTGTTCGACAGATCCGACTGAGATTCCATTCCATACCGAGTCGCCGAAGACTCGGCGACCAAATCACCGGGGAGAAAATCTTGGAATCATGTTATTATGATTATTATCCCTCTCGTCGTTGTGTTTGCCCCACCCATGCTTGCCACGGTATGAGCACATCGGGGCTCACCAAAGGGAAAAGGAACCGAATCCGACTGAGTGTGGATAAACAGAACCAGCAAAGGACTCGATATCGTGAGCCTCTTGTGGCACGGCATCGAGTAGCTGACGCAACAATTCCAGGAATGCAGTTCCTGTGCAAAAATTCAGAGTTACACAAATAGAACGGAACAGTTTATTACAGTCATCGAAGAGAACAGACGGCACGACCGAAAAAAATAATTTAGAATTTTTCGACCCATTTGCATATTTGACTTCTTTTCTGGCAGTCAATGTTAAATAAAGCGATTTGTTATTGTTTATTCGGACTAACATCCAGAGCAAATAGATTTGCGAACGATGCCGAGCATTCCTCGCTAAGAACACGACGACGACGACGGAGCAGTAGGATTTCGTTTCGGTAGCTCACTTGAGTTGTTTGGCCTGCAATTTATGTTTCAGCAAACGCGCCAAGCCGTCGCAGGAAGCAGCTTTGCGTTTGGCCCGCGGGGCTTACAATTACCATCAATCATTGTTCCATTAGGCTGTCGACTGAGCTAACGAACGCGATCATTGAAAAATCACGCAGTCAATGCTTCTGCTGCCGCTGAGAGGCTGAAAAGCGGCTAGGGGATGCCGATAATCATTTCCTGCCAATTTTTTCGCGGGTGAATTGCCGCAGAACCCGCGAGCGAAAAACTACTTGACTAATGAATAGCTACTGTGTTGGGTGGAGTGGGTGGAGCTCATTAAAATATTTCCACTAGACAGAATACAGATCCATTATGCCGACATTTATTGCGTTGTCGGTTCGTTCGAGTGATGCACTTTCGTACTGGATCGACCAGTATTCAAACGTTCAAGAACATTTTCTAAACACAGAAAATTCTACAAATAAAAAAGTTCGAACCACGTTCCAAAGGCGCCTGGTGATGGTCCTGTGAGAGAGCCCTTAATGACATAAGCAGCAAGTTGCATTGCGGGCTCATTTTCCTCCCTTCAAAACTCCCCTCGCACCGCTCAGCAAAACCGAAGCACTTTCGAACGACTCGCGGAATCGACCACACAAAGCGTTTTCCCTCGCGCACAAGGCATCAGGTGGCCAAAACAAGCATTTATACACTTTCGCAAAGCTTCATATCAATTTTATCCCAGTGCTTCCAAGGTTTCCCTCCGTTCGGTGGAAGCGTTGTTGGACAACTTCGTGAATTGCCTCCGCCCCTCTACTAACAACAGCATTACAGCTTTACGAAAATAACGAGAATAATATAATATGTTATTGTTATTAATTTACTCCAGCCGCTTTTCGGTTTGAGTGTACTTCTGTACTTCGTTGTCCACGCGTACACAAAACCATCGTCGTGCTAAGCGGTAATTATTCCTGCGTACAATTTTGGAATAAAATTCTATTTGAAAATAAACTTTCGCGCTTAGGCGGTGGGAGAGCGGATGAGACTTTAGCAATTACCCTCATTGTGTTTGTGTTTGGTGAACCGCTCGGGAATGAGCCGAACAGAGGAAAAAAATACATCCTGTTGAAATCCTTACCCCCAGGGTGGGATCAACAGTAAGCAACTTAATTGCTAGATTACGCCACTGAACCAACATTGGTTCGGTGGCCAAAGAAACAAGTGGTGGCGTAAACGTTTACCAACCGAGTTGAATGAGTCCACGTGGTCGGTGTAGAAAACGAAGGAGATTGAATTTTTTTGCCTTGTGAAGCCATATTTGAAACTACGCCAGACGATCCCCGAAGGATGATGATATCTGTTGGGGACATATAAATCAGAAAATGCGATAAACTTTATTCTATTGCTGGATTTATTCAGTGGATATGCTCAGAGAGAACGAAAATATGGGTGTAAGATGATTAACAGGCATAATGTGATTTATTTCACTCGAAAACCGGTAAATTATTCTTTATTCTTAAATAAACGTGTGGGAGTATAGTGCTAGGCGATTCAAATTAGCATAATTTTCTAAATTTTTATTCTAAACATCGTTAAAGGATATAATGCTTATACACTCGACACACAAATTAGGGAAGGAAAGTGCGACAGCCAAATTTTAAGTGATTTTAGAAATCTTGTTAATTTTGAATATTTATTCAGCTGAAGATTAAATACAGCGAAATAAATATCGGGAATTTTACGTCAGAAATATATTTGATTGAACTACAAAATTGTATTAGATCCGTATTTTTTATTTTTTCATTAGGATGCTTAATTCCATTTTAGGAAGGTCCGAAAAATTGATTTTTTTGCCTTCTTTTTCAAATATGAGTTTTTTTTCGTAAATCGATCATCCAAATCGGTTCAGTAGTTCAATAGTTTTAGAACTACTGAACCGATTTGGATGATCGACATATCAAATTAAAGACAGTTAGTTGTTTTTCTTAGAAAAATATTACACTTGCAAAAAATTTGATTTTGTTTTTGTTATTATTGATTGTATTTGTTTATATATTGTTTATATGTTTGCTATATTTTTATATATTTTTTTTTCTGAAAGCTGAGTTTTTCTACATAACATATCCAAAAATCAGAGATGTGATTTTTATCGTTTTTAACCCTCTACCGCCCAAGCTTTTTATTTATCTAAAAAAACCTACTCCACTTTTATCTTGAATTTCCGGCTTTCAACATAAAATACTCTTAGCAGAAAGCTGCCAGCATAAAAACAATGTGTATGTGTGTTAAATGGAAATATTCTAAAGACGTTCTAGTGGGGGGTGAACATTGAAAATAATGTCTGAATAATTTGAAAAGAGTATCCGCGAAGCCAGTCTAAAGGCGGGCTTGGGCTGTAGAAGGTTAAGTTATGATTTTTCAAAGTCAACCGATGCTCCGAAGAATCATTTTTTGCCTTTTCTTCCAAAAATGACTTTTTCAAAAATTCATAACTTTGGAACTACTGGACTGATTTAGATAATCGACATATAAAATTGAAGGCAATGAATTTAAAAAAAAAATATTACACTTGCGAAAAAACTGGATCCAAGCCGCATAGATCTAGTCTAGTTGTATAGTAATATTGAACGAAAACTGAAAACAAGTTAAGTTTGAAAAATCATAACTCAAAAACGAAAAAAGATGCGTCTTTGTTTTTTTGGTTTCGTATGGTATGTAAAAAAACCTCAGCTTTCAAGTAAAAATAGAAAAATATAGCGTTCTCTATTTTTAGCCGAGAAAACCATGAAAAACTAACACAATCAATAAATACAAAAACGAAAACCAAAATTTTTAAAAAATTTCGTAAATGTAATACTTTTTTTGAAGAAGACTAGATCATTAGCTTCAATTTGATATATCGATTATCTGAATCGGTTCAGTTGTTCAAAAGTTATGATTTTTTTCAGAAAAGTCTTTTTTGGAAAAAGGGAAACAAATTATATTTCAACCATCGGTTAATTTTGAAAATTCAGAACATAAAAACGAAAAAAATCACATCTCTGATTTTTGGGTATGTTATGTGAAAAATCCTCAGCGTTCAAGAAAAAATATTTAAAAAAATGATGTTCTCTCCGACTTTGGACCATAGTCATGAGAACAACAAAAAACAAATACAATCAATAATTACGAAAACAAAATACAAATTTTTGGCAAGCGTTATATTTTTTCAAAAAAGGACAAATCATCTGAATCGGTGGGAAAATGGATTTCAAACCACCCTAAAATGGAAAAGGAGACCCTAATGAAAAAAATAAAAAATACGGGTCTAAAATTTTGCGAGACAGAACAAATCTACAAATCTTTTCAAGAAAATCTAAGAACCATTATATAGGTTTGGCATGAAATGGTTGTTTGATTATGAATATTTTATGGAATTAGAAGATAATATACTTTAATTATGCAAATATTTCTGCAAATACTTTTGTGAACAGGTGAATTTTTAGTCTGATGTAGCCCCGAAATCCCTGCATTTTTTTATATCGATACGTTTAGCTGTTTTTGTTTCATTATCAATCAGGAAAAAAATACATAGACGCTTCATTACAATTTGTTCCGGTAGTTCAAAGTACAAAGCGTATCCTTTGAATGAAACGAAGTTTTCATGCATTTGGGGCAGTGTTTGGAAATCTTTTGATGACTGTTCACAGTTTTGAATCGCACATATCATCTCTCTCTCGCTATCGTGATTAATTGATGCACAGATGAGCACAAAGCGATGGATCAAAGATTCACAAACGCCATCATTCGATCCTCATCAGTGGCGAGCGGCGAATGAGAAAAGGATAAAAACGAGAAAGGTTTTGTTTCTCACTGTATCGGTGTAGCTAGTAGCACTTTGCAATCTACATGAGTGCAAATTGTGTCGTGAGCGGGATGCTGTTGTCAATGGTTCTATTACTTGACCCGCGAGAATGAAAAAATTTTGGTTGCGACATACAAACGCAAGTCAAATTGATTTCTCTACTAGATTGAACATAGAATATTATGAAAATTAAAATTTGTTTGTCTCAAAAATATGTTTTTTTAATTCTAAAAAAAATGGATATTAATATCACTTATAATTTTCTATAAGTCACCCATACACCAGAAGATGGGCACTTTTACAAGAACAAGGTTTTTTTTGTAATAACAACTTTCTCATGTTTTCTTCGAAAAATTACTAGTAATGTTCAACTCCTAATATTTATACGTATGAATTATAACAATATACATGTTCTGTAAATTTTCTTCTATTTTGAAATATGTCAAGATGATGTTAAACGCGAGAATTCACACACAAAAATGTTACGAGTAGAACTATTTTTTTCAGGATTCTCCGTATAAAAATGCCATGTATTTCAGGAACAATAAATGATACAAAGTTGATGTTCTCGACAAAAGTTCATATTTTAATAAGATCTAAAACTTTGTCGAATACACTATATCGCTCTAAACAAAATTAGGATTAGTTGCAATTTTTCAAAGAAAACATGTGACAGTTGTTATTAGAAAAAAGACGGGTGGGTAATGTCGGGGACATAACCGGAGTGACGTAGGACTATACAAAGGGGACAGCTTTTGTTAAATATATATTTTGAAATATATTGTTTTATTTTCTTCTCCTACGTGAATACCTACATATCTACCTGAAAAATGGATTAGTTTACTGTTTACTCTTTATGAATATGTTGATGGTTCTGAAAAGAACCTTTGGTGTTGTGTTTTTGTTATCACTCGATATTCCCATCTTGTTCGGTTAAACCTTCCTGTTTAGCTATTGCGTTTGCCACTCGCCACAGCTTTCACAGTTGGAAAATTTCTTCCCATCCAGCTTGTGACATGTTGTTCAGTAAATCACATTTGATGCAACGTGCCGGAGAAACACTTTGCCACTCACTAAAACTAATTGTTGCCTTGATGAGCGCCGAACCGAAGCTGCTCTGTTCTTGATGCGGGTTTTCTGATTGTCGTGAGCAGCTTTGCAAGCCAACTCGAGCACTCCGACGGCCGAAACTCTATAATCGCTGTTAGGTATACTGGTGCTCCGGCACCAATCCGTTCGGCATAGTTACCCTTGCGGAGCAATCAGTGAATGCGACCAACAGGGAACTGGAGATCTGCAAGGTTCGAGTGAGACTTTGCCTTTCCCTTAACTTGTCCTCCTTTGTTACGTCCACGATGTCGATGCCGTACAACCACACGGGTTTACGGTTTGAAAGAAAATAAGATATTTTTTTGGGGTCCGCGTGTTTTATACTCTAGCGGTACACACTCACAGGACAGAGACAAATCGGCAGACTCAGCCAGAGGGGCGAGTCCAACGAGACGAAGAATGAGCGTTAAAAGGGAGCGATGGCAAAAAATACATTCATTACGATTTGTTCGCTCGTTGGATTCACATGCAGGCTAAAAAGGGTCCTTTTCAGGATCACAAAATTATCTTCAATCTAAAGAGTTTATTGTTTTGTTATCACTCGATATCCCCATCTTGTTCGGCTAAACCTTCCTGTTTAGCGATTTGTTGCCACTCGCCACAGCTTTCACAGTTGCAAAATTTCTTCCCATCCAGCTTTGTGACATGTTGTACAGTAAATTATATTTAATGCGACGTGCCGAAGCACCACTCAGTGTCGCATTGGAGGTGATTTTAACCTGTAATTGAACATTTGCGATGACAGTGGTACAGTGTCGACTTTCAATGTGGGGTCATAATTTGGATCTCTATGTTTACAAAAATGTCCAACTAAATAAGTCGCATTACATGTCCGTCCAATTAGCTAAATGTCGAACTAATTGTAAATTACTGTACTTTCAATCTGGAAACAATTTAAGAATTGGTGAAAATTGAATAATCAGGAAAGTCCCCAACTATCAATAAGCTCAGAACAACTTTCAAATTCACATACTCATCAGATCCTGGCAAACAAATTATGAAAAAATCAATTTGTGTTTTATTATTATTTTGGATAATGTTTTAGAAAGCATTGAACTGTATTTCCTAAACTCTTTTTTGGAAGGTTTAATGGCCCTGAAAAGTGCCTTGTTTTATGGAATGGTTCCAATTTAGAAAACTTAGTACTCGTGGTTTTGAAAAAAAACCATTTCGAACGCCCTCGATGCCGCCTTGTTCTGGATTTGCCACCAAAGCAGTTTGTATAAAGAACAAACTTTTTTCTTCTGCTACCTGATGCCGTTTTGCGATTGCGTTTGCCACTCGCCACTCGCTGCAACTGCCTGTTGTCTTGATGTCCACCGAACCGAATGTGTTCTGTTCCGAATGCGGGTTTTCTTATCGTCGCGAGCAGCTTTGCCAGCTAACTAAATCACTTCGGCGGCCGAAACTATATAACGCCGGCTAGGTGGACTGGTGCACTGGTACTAACGCGCTCGGCCTAGCTACCCTTGCGGGGAACTCCAGATCAACACGGTTCGAGCGGGATTTTGCCTTTCCCTTCACTTTTCCTCCTTTTTTGGTTTGTTGATGTGTTGTGATGCGAACCGATGTGGTGTACGGTTTGAATGAGAATGATCGTTACGGAAGGAAGGAAGGTATTGTATTATAGAGACTTTAAACTTTTGCAGTTCATTCGTCTCTAGCCTTGAGAAAGGCCCTTTGAAAACTCTACTCTACTCTATTACTCTACTCCAGCGCTACCACTCGATCCCTCGCCGTCCAGCTCGTCCAGCAACGATGTTGTCCAGTCGGTGTCCACACAAAGAATGATCGTTACGGTAGCGAAGCGGGGATTTTTAAGCTGACTGGCTGGCTCGAGAATTACGCATGTGTGAGACTGCGACCAATGTTTCGTTCATTTTTTTCTTTTTCCTTTCCAATCGTGTTTCATTCTATTTCGCTGCTGCTCTGGTTGCCCGTTTTGGTCGGTACGATTTGAGGAGCACAAAATGGACCAATCAAAAATGGGCACATAGGGCATTTTAACAATGCTTGATATTTCACAATTATTCAATTATTTATCCCATGAAAAATTAAATGATATTCGTTATGATAGATGCGTAGATATATTTCCTATCAATTGATGCAAAAACCTTTGCGATCTATTGAGAAATGCTCGAGTTATAAGCGTTCCAAATCTTGCATTTTTTCCTACTTGTTCAGTGCCTAGATTTCCATTTCACCCCCTATATCTTCCGGTTAGACGTAGTCCTACGTCAAAACTTTTTCCCTGTAAAAGTGCCCATCTTCCGATGTATGGGTGACTTATAGAAAATTATAAGGGATATTAATATCATTTTTTTCAGAATTGAAAAAAAAATTTAGAAAAACGAATTTTAATTTTGAAAATAATTTTTTTCGGTTTTATTTATTTTTAATTTTTTCGGTATTTTTTATTAAAATTTCAGCACATTCCTACACTTCATCTTCGACCAGGATTTTGTAGATATTATAGTTTTCATGTTATAATTTTTTTTTTAAATAAAGGGAAAAAATCGACCTTTTCAAAAAGTAGTCTAGATCTTTTTAAGATTTTTAATATTTTAAGTATGCAAAGTTGCTTAAATGTCCAATGTCTTTACACCCACAACGTTTCACTGCTATCTGAGATGATGCTGTCCTAAGACGAGTGGGCATGAAATCCGGCAATTGATTTCGCTCTGAATAGAATTGGGTAGGGGAGACGAGCCAAAAAGTAAGTAGAGTAAGAAAACTCAAGGGATAGTAGCGTTGAAAATTAAAATATAATCTGACTACCCTTTTCTGAGTTTCCAGATAGCTGTTCGAAAACTTTCAGCACCGAAAGCGATCATGACGTTTTGGTTCGCATGCATATACAACATGATGTGCTAACAGAAGCAGAGTTCTCTCGCTCTCGTTTGTCCCATGATTCGTAGCATGTAACAACAAACGGATGAGAATGAAGAAATGAATTTTTCAATTCTCCAATTCTTCATTTGTGTGGCAAATTATGGATTTCTTTTCAATAAAACTTTTTTTGTTTCGACGAAAACAATTTGCCGATCCGTTTTTCGATACTTTATATTAGTGCTGCTCTGTTAAGTGCATGTCCCATTAGAGCAAAAAGGTGATAAACTGACGAGGCCAAGTCTGGAGAATAGCATGATAATGTTTCCCAGTTTAAGGGCTTCTTCATGGCTTTAGCAGTGTGCGCCAGTGCGTTTTCATGCTCTAATATTCCTGTAATGTGTTTTCGGGTCCATTCCTATATTGACGTAGGACTACGTCTTTGATTTCTATATAGGGGCGTCATTCTACGAAATTGAAAATAAGGCATATAATGATTCATTAAGATAATTGAAACGCATGTTACGCAAAATTATATTGTGAAAGCAAAATTTTTTATCCCAGTCAAGTTCCTGTCCGTGCCCCAAGGCCCAGACCCATCTATTTTTTTTAGTCAACACAAAGCTTAAATGTATCATTTGTTGTCGGTAGTGATCCGTATTCACCGTTTCACTTGATTTTAGTAAAAACAATTTTTTTCGACACCAAATGTCTAAAAATCGCATGAAACGGCGAGATTTAATATTATCTCGAAAAAAATATTCGTCAAAAATCGACTTTGCAGACGAAAAAACGATCAAATGCAAAAAAGACAATTTTTGACCAAAAAATTTTTTTCGAGATAACAGTAAATCTCGACGATTCATGTTTTTGTAAGACATTTGGCATCAATTTTCTTTTAAACCCCGATTTCCTTTCCACCCCTTTTGAGTGATTTTTTGATTTTCAGAAAACCTAAATTTTGAGATCTGCGACAATAGTAAATGAAGTCCGAATGAGCTAATATTTTGCATATGGTATTTTATAGTACAAATCAACATCCTAAACCGTTCGTATTCCGACAAAACGGCTAAGTTCCAGAGTGTCGATTTTTGACAAAATGTGGGAATCTGTGGGAATCTGGGAATTTGGGAACCTGAGTATCTGGGGAACTGGGAAACTGGGAAAATGGGAAACTGGGAATCTGGGAATCTGAGAATCCGAGAGTTTAAGAATCTTGGAATTTGTAAATCTTGTATCTGGAAAATCTGGGAATGTGGTAAACTGGGAATCTGAGAATTTGGGGATTTGGGAATTTGGGAACGTGGGAATGTGGGAAACTAGGAATATGAGAATCTGAAAATCCGAGAATCCGAGAGTTTAAGAATCTTGGAATTTGGGGATCTGGGAATGTGAGAATCTTGCAATCTGGGAAGCTGAGAATCTGGAAATGTGGAAATCTGGCAATCTGGAACTCTGGGAAACTAGGAAATCTGGGAAACTGGGAAACTGGGAAACTCGGAATTTTGGTATTTGGGAATCTGGGAATCTGGGATTCTTGTAATCTGGGAAGCTGATAATCTAGAAATCTGGAAATCTGGGAATCTGGGAATCTGGGAATCTGGGAATCTGGGAATCTGGGAATCTGGGAATCTGGGAAACTGGGAAACTGGGAATCTGGGAATCTGATGATCTGAGAATTTGAGAATCCGAGAGTTTAAGAATCTTGGAATTTGTGAATCCGGGGATCTGGGAATCTGGGAATCTGAGATACCGAAAATCTAAGTATTTAAGAATCTTGGAGTTTTGGGAACTGGGAATCTGGGAATCTGGGAATATGAGATTCTGAGAATTTGGAAATGTGGGAATTTGGGAACCTGGGAATTTGGGAAACTGGGAAACTGAGTAACTGGGAAATTGGGAACCGGAATCTGATAATCTGATAATCTGAGAATTTTAGCATCCGAGAGTTTAAGAATCTTGGAATTTGTGAATCCGGGAATCTGAGAATATGGGAATGTGGGAATCTGAAATCTGGTATTTTAATTTTTAAAATCTATAAATCAAAACACATCATTTCTCAAATCTAGGTAATCTTGATATATGGCAAAAAAGACCCAGGAACCAAGCGTCATCTTGCATCGACAGTTTTATTGAATTATTGGATGAAAATTGTCGATGAATCTAGAAATCCCTTTGTGCAAAAGAAATTGTATTAGAGATTGACTTGTTCTCTGGAATTGCTACTTAGCATTATCTTCTAATGAGATACAATAATCACTGCTACTAAAAAACTGATATTAGAAAGTCATCAAAACTCAACCACTAACAAGTGGAGATGCGAACGAAAGCAAAAATCTATTAATGCCGGGAAATTCCGACACCTTCCGCGATGCTAGCAGCCTTTTCGGGGAAAAATAAAGCATCATTTCTTGGACTCGTTTGGAAAAGGAAATATGAGCGACAAAAAGTCGAGATTGTAATCGTCACAATGATTCTGTGACAACCGGCGGGAAGCAAATTGGCATTAGTACGATACCATTCAAGGAATTCTACCGCAAATTGCGATGAATGAAGTGAAAATAAACTGAACAGATTGGAGGGCGCTTCACGAAACGGACTGAGTGGACTAGTGGAAGCAGAACTCCTTCTAAGGGTAGTTGTGGTGAATACATTCTGCAAAGTACTTTAATTATTTCACTTGCGCCGTCCAAGAAGGGTGACGACATTTATAGGAGCACCATCGTGCATTCATTGAGTTCGCCGAAGCAATTTCCACCGACAACTCGTCTTGCCTTCTAGGGAATCCAAGAGGGGATATTCATTTCACTCTATTTATTTGTTGTTGAGCAACGAATTGGTGGGTTATATTGGGTTCTTCCCAGATACTTGGTTTCGCAGAGAGGGGTGCAGATAAGATATGATTACGATCTGATTTTTATTGAATATTCTTCCTTGTGCTCTTCGGTTCAGACGGTATGTTTGTGGCAGCAGCTTCCCTCCAATTGGTGCAAGTGAGGGAATGCGGAATTGTAGGCAGGCTCTGGTGGATTTGGAGTTTTTTTTTACTCTTGCGTTTGACACCGAGCCTGGGTCCAGATAGCCAGACGGAAATGGTTTTCGGTATATCTTGGAGTGTACTATTATCATATCATCATTATCCTTATTATGGGCTTCGCGTTATCTGCTTGCTTGCCGCACGAATTGTCCCGTATGTGGGAACATGCTTCTGTTTCCGATATTGTTTGTTCTCTCTCTTCTTTCGGATATTGGTTTTCAATTTATGTTAATAATAGATTCTGTGTTATCGTTACAAGAAAATGGAATGTAAGCCCCTTGTTTTGTTCTGGGACGGCAAAAAACCCCTGCAACTCGTTCGTAGGTAGAGTAATCTTTGCCTTTGTTGCCAGCGGGGGCCTGAAATCTAAAGGATTACAATGTAATCTCTATAATTATCTGAGTCACATCCCGACGGCGAGAGTTTCCCGCTTCCGTATCCAAACAGACTTAGGCGTAATGGAATTTCGCCCGAACCAATTTATCATTTCCATTAATTTATTCACCACTTGGATCAATTATCCGACCGTCTTACGTTTCGCTCGCTCGTACTTCCGTAATTGGTGGAAAATCGCTGTTTACGTAATTGAATCACAAAAGGTGACACTCACCGGTGAGCGGAAGTGATAAGTGTCATTCGGGCTGGGGAATGGCGGCCATTGATTTGACGGCAGACGATGAATCGTCCACGGGGGGTTTGTTTTGCGGTAATTACCGATTTTTCAAAGGTCTTTCGGTTTCATTTAATGAAGACCAATGATTTGTTTACTCGCTAGATTGGAATGATGGTAATTTCGGCAAAAATAGTACAGAAGCAGTATAGGTTTCCGTTAGGTATATATTTGTTTTAAATTTAGTATTACTGCCACTTCCACTTAGAAGCTTTTGTTTATTTTACGATTTGTTTGGGTAGTTGCACTTACATGCGACGGATCATATCCTATGTTTCTGATGCCGAGCCTGGTCTCCTTATATTTTTCTCCTCCCAGAAGTAAATGTCTGTACCTAGCGGGTAGCAAGTGGGGCTTGCTTAATGCAAAACGCCACTTTTCCACTCTGAAAGGTACTGATCCTGGGTAAGTCAGTGACTCTCATTAGCATCTCTAACCCTGTTTTCTTCGTACCATGTGTTGGCTGCCAGCGGTGGACGAACCAACCATACCCGGTAGGGCAAGGTTTCCGTTGTGGCCCCGATTCAACTTTGTCAACGTCGAAACTTGAAACACGAGCCGACATTGGTGGATGTGTGGAAACATTTTCGGGACAGCAAAACTCGCCTCTTTTGATTGCCTGTTTGGGGACATTCTCAGTGGCTGTGGCCTAAAATTAGACCATCCACCTTAATGGTGTCTGGCGGCAGAACTTAAATTACGTTACACATTAAACTATTAATTTTACATGAGTTTCTGTTGCACACAGAGCGTGGAAGCAGTAGCAGCAAAAGTGGCCCACTCGCAACAGATGCAGCAGCAGCAAAAGCATTATCGTCAGTGGTTAAGATATGAAAATGAGCCGGCGAAAAGACAGAAACGGTCCATATACAGTGCAGAATCGACGCAGTTAGTGTCGAGAGGAAATAATAGAAAGGATTTCGAGGAACACAAAGAGACTCATCCGATGCAGGAAGAACATGACCACTATGAGATATCACCGATATTGACACTGAATCGAAGTGATTCTCTCACCACGGCTGGTGATGATATGGAGGCAGCAATTAGTATAACTAGTAAAGAGGAAGCTAGAAAAGCGTTGTTACGAAATGGGCCGAGAATTTTAGGTAAATAAGTTCATTTTGTTTACGGTTTCATATTATTTGCATATACAGGCAAACCTTTTTTGTGCGCGGGATAGGGACCGCACAAAAAAAGTAGCATAAAAAAAATCATGCTAAACTTCACTAGTAACTTTAAAAAATTGTGTTCGGTACACATTTTGAAAAAATTTTTTTTTGTGCGGTAGATAGGGACCGCATAAAAAAGTTCCCCCCAAGAAAATAACTCAAATCCACGCCATTCGCCGTTCAATTTTCTTTTGTTTCCCTGCTTTGCGATGGGACACTTTGCCACTTTTCGGTGGTGCGTTAGTTGCATGTCGAAACGTGTTGCTGTTAGAAATCATGTCATGCAAAAACTTAGAAAAACTTATGATGTATTTGATGAAAGGTGAGGAATGGTCTCAAAAGTGGATAATTGAGACGCAAATATCCTTTTTTCGAACTGAAATGCATATAAACAATCAAAAAACTAAATGGACGATAATTTCGTCAAATATGCTTCCTTTCATACACCGCACAAGAAAAGATCGCACAAAAAAAAACGCACAAGAACAGAAAATCGCACAAAAAAATCACAAAAAAAACCGCACAAAAACAGGTTTTACTGTACTGAGAAATTGTATATTATTATTGGCTTCACAAGTAAGTTACTTTGATATTGAATTAAATTTCCCTTTGAAATAGAGCAATTCCACACTAAAGTACCCAACCGCTGGCCCGACTTCGTATTTAAACTTTGTATATGAGGTTGCAACCTCCCAAAATAACAACTATCATTATCATGACAATGAAAATTATAACTGTGGGTAGTCCGTAAAATCGAAGATGTCGGATAGGAATCGGGTGCTTTTTGGCTTATTTGGAGTTAAATTGCTGAATATCACAAAATAAACTCAATAAGGCACATTCTCATCATCCATTCCAGCCAATATTCTAACCTTACCAATATAAATTTTATAGATTTTCCAGTTTTCTTTTGATACAACTGAAAACTAATCTGAAAACATAAAGTGGTGTCATAATTAATGCAATGTGGATATGACTATCAATACGTAGAGTTGGCTGATTACTATTATGGGATTGTGTAATTCTAATCAGGTTTTGTTCCTCATACTGGATGTCATTTAACGGATACTTCACCCTGACAGAATCTCGCTGCCCGCGTACACAATCTTATTTGAACATCCATATAAAGTGAAACGAAAACTTGATTTCTGATGCAAAACCACTTCACTATATCTAAGGCAACCCAGAAAAACAACAGAAATGTAAATTTTTGCAAGTTGAGGAACAGAACCGATGCGCACGAAAGCAAATACAAATTGGTAACCTCAAGTAGCGAAAGTGCGCATTTCATACGTACAGGATATGTACAAATTAAAAGTTTCGCGCAACGAAAACAAGCAACACACACCAAGCCAACCACTGGTGTCTTGAAGCGACTTAACACGTTGAGTTCCGAATTCTTCTTGCAATGCCTTTCATTCAGTCCGCATCAAGAGTATTTGAACAATATCTGTGTCGGCCCCTGCTCCCGCAGATATTTATCGTATATGAAAAATAGTCAGAAATTCGTCTACAAAGTAGTCACTAGGGTGGCAATGAATGTATGGAAAAAATTCTTTAAATTCGATATATTTTTCATACCTTCATTGCCTCTCAAAAAGTCGATTTCGGCCAAAATTCGTTTTTCGAGATAACACCAGATCTCGACGTTCATGCATTTTTAAGTCATTTGGAATCGAAACAAAATTCAATTTTCCAAATTTCCTCTGCTCCCTTCTTGGAAGATTTTCGAGGATTAAAAAATCAAAACTTTGAGCGCTTTGAGGCACCCCTAAATCATGTCCGATTGAGCTGAAACTTTGCACAGATAATTTTTTCGGGCCAATAAACAAAATGAACAAAATGGTTGGTTTTTGAAATTTCACATGACCATTTTCGCGGCCACCCTAGAAGTATCACAGCGTAAAACATCCGAAAAGAAATATTATTTTATATTTCCTTATTTTATAACTGTCAGTTCTAATGATTAACGTTTATTCTAACGAAAACTTCAACGTCAATCCCGACCCGACACAGGGATTAACGTGTTAATATACACACACTTATAATCATTTTGCACTCTTCTCAAAATAAACTCTTTTGTAAGTATTATTAGCCTCGAAAAGAGACCATTGCTTGGAGAGATGCAGTTGCAGTTGTGTTGCGTGAATGTCATTCTTGGTGGAAACAGTTTTGCGAAAGGGCCGCCGAACTGAATCACACATAGCATTCCAGCCAAAGAATCGTTTTCCTTGTGAGCCGGTGATGATAGCCCAACTTGATTTTTCCCAATATAATGTGCCGAAAAATATTATGATTACTGCTGCTTTGCCTCGGCTCGATGTGTTGATTACAATGCCAGATGCACAACGAGTGAAATAATAAATCGCGTCCACAACTCGAGAGGAAACGAAGATGGCAAAAAACGAGCAGCATAAGCCATGTTCGTTGTTTTTGGTATAGAAAGAGACTGCGACTTTTCCTTCTTTTTCTTCTTCTTAAATTATAGAGACTTTGAACTTTAATACTTTCATGAAATTATAGAGACTTCAAACTTTAAAGTTCATTCGTTTCTAGCCTGAGAAAGGCTTTTGTGAGGAAAACTCCTTCTCGACCTTCCTTGAAAAAGACAGCGTACTTACTGTTCTAGGCAGAGATGCCAGGTTTGAAGCCATTTCTTCAATTTGAATACATTTGACTTACCGTGAAGACATTCGATTTTCTGAAGATATTTTGAAGACATTATGAAATATTGTCAGAGATTTCAGTATGATAGTGTATGTGGATTTTGCGAAGTAATATTTCTATAAGGTTTTAATATTGGCCGAAAATATCGTAACCCTTTTGTCTCAGTGTCATTCGTTTGTTTTTTAACAGTGTCACTTGTTTACTTTTGTCTTTAGTAAATCATGGCGAATTTTGTCTCGGAGTCATTCATTAGCTTTTTTTCACGACCACTTTACAAATCGAATATTTCCCTGTTACATACCGTTTCAATAATTATTTTTTCTGGATGTTGTTTCAGTTACAACCAAAGCTTCAAAAGTGAAATAAACGAATTGAGCTATTTACAAAAAAAAAAAAAAATTGTGAAAGTATTGAGATATTCACTCAATCAACGGTCAATTATCATTTCTAAAATCATAAAATTTAGTTCGCCGTTGCGCAATATATTTTTTGTTCATGTTTGTTGAAATAAATTTCAAAGTCTGAAGGTAAGTTCAATGAAATATACTTTATAACAATATCAATTACAAAGAATAATCTATCGAACTCAAATCGAACCATTCCTTCCTTGGGTTTAGGGCACACCAACACATTTGGCTTTCCATTTTTGTTTATATAGATAGAAGATATAGGAATGCGTTATTCCGTCTGAAAATCCTTTTCCACTTTCGAACAAAAATCAATTTCGTAGCGTCAACATCAAATGGACTAACAACGCTTAGCTAATTGTAGAACATATGGGAATTCAATTTTCCGATTTTTCTCTCCGCTATATTGATCTACGGAAAGAGACGAATACAACGAAATATAGATGACTCAAATTGAACCATTCCTTCCTCGGGTTTTGCGCTTACCAACACATTTGGCCTTACATTTTTATTTACATATATATGAGATATGGAAATGCGTTATTTGGCCTGAAAATCCATTTCCACTTACGAACAAAGATCAATTTCGATAGCGCAAACATCGAATGGACCAACAACGCTTATTATGGTGTAATTTTCGAACATGTGGGAATTCAATTTTCCCAATTTTTCGACCTTCCTCCAGGATTTTCCGATTTTTCTCTATATTAATCTACGGGAAGAGACGAATACAACAAAATACAGGAGGCTAAAATCGGACCATCCCTTCTTCGGGGTTTCCGCTGATCAACAGATTTTGCTTTACATTTTTATTTATATAGATTTTGAGAGAAAACCAGCTAGGTGTACACAGTAAGTGTCAAAAGTATTGATACACTGTATTGCAAGTTTGTAAATCGTGCCAAAGCACCCGAAAAACAACAAATTTTGACGCGAGCCTCTTCGATTTTATTGAAATTTAGTATATATGGTAAAAGTTACCCAAAGTGACGATTTTCCTTATCATTTGACCAATTTAAATAACGACTGATTTTTCTACGCCATTAATTCAAAATCATTGATCTTTCTTTCAAAAAATCGTAACTCAAAATAATTAATAAAATTAACACACAAGTTGACCCTGGATTATCGCCAGTGCCTATAATGGATTTGTGACGGTGTTAACCCTTATGTTTGAAATGTCGTAGTATCCTGGCTAATTTCGCTGACCAAGAATATGAACCAAAATAGACCCTGAGTATTCAGAGTACAGCAACAACGAATTGTTTTGAAATAGCAATCGCTAGATCAGGGAACAACCTCTTGAAAGTTTACATCGAGAATATTAATCAGTCAGTTCGACAATTTGTATTCATAGCATTCATTCTCAATCTAGTCGTTCCAGTCATTTTTTTTTAATGTTGGTTTTGCTCCCAATAGGTATTGGTCCTTCGGTGGGGCAGAAAGTCCAAGGGGAGGGGGCTTTCGTGGATGCTAACAAAGATCAAAACAACGACGATGCCGATGATGCTATGGAGAGGACTGATTACAAGTATAAAATTGCAAATCTGGCCCCGTCGAAACGAGGTGCTCCGGCGGAAATCGATGATATGGAAGTCGTCCGGGGTAGGAAATCAAGTTTGTCATCAGCGGGGACGGACAAGTGGCGTCAAGAAAAGGACAACAACACTATGAGTGAGCAGAAGGAGCAAAAGAAGAAGCAAGAGAAGTCAAGTCCGTTAGTTGGAAGGTTGAAAAGAAAATTACTGTCTATTGTGGGGGAGTCGCTCGCTGCTACTGATGACAGAGATGGCGCTGGGGTTGATTATGATGATGATAAGCGCGGAGGAATGGGGAACGTTCCGACTAGTGGCCATTCTTATCGTAATGAAGATAGTGCTGACCCAGGGAAGGCTGGTGTTCGGGAAGGTGATTACTATTCGCAGATCAACGACAGCGGAGGTTCGTATGGGGATGTTTCCGAGCCGGATTCCAGTCTGGGGGATGCGTCGATTGAACATGCGACGGCTCCGAGGGACACAAGAAATTGGCACAAGGTTAACAAAGAGCGGAGAAACGTGAAGGAAATGGATCGACATGTTGATAACCTGAATAAGGCCACTTTCCACGGGCGGAAAAGTGTCAACCCGGTGGGAGTAATCGATGTTGCATCTCCGGATAATCTGATCAACGAGAGAGGAACGACGGAAAGGGAAATGGCCCAGCTTCAACGTACTATTTACCATCAACATTATGATGACTTGGGTGATTCAAAATATGTCGAAAGCGACACATGCGATTGTGCTTTGAAGTGTGCAAGAGAGCGGGAACAGGCAATGAAAACCATGGAGCCGCCGGATGCTGATGAGGAGTTTACAACAGCGGTAGTGGAGGAAGAAAACTTTGCGACGGAAGAGCCTATTGATAATCTAGAAGCAACTGCGAAGGCAGTTCCAGAAGCAGAACAGCAAAAAGAGGTTTATATAGATTTGAAAATTGCAATTAAAAACACTGGAAATGGAAGCTCGTCCGAGCTCGAACCGGTAGAGTTCCATAAGAAAATAATTGTGAAGCGTGATGGGCGTTCTGATAACACTGGTGGACTTCCAACTTCCAGTCAACAAAAATCGACGCAAGCTCAATTCCCGGCAGATTTAGTTAAGGTGAGTTTAATAGAGATTTTCTTCCCCTGGCAAGAAAGTATACGATTTTCATCCCTTTAGTGGTTTAGATTGAGAATGTACACCTTCAATTTTCCCTTATCACATGATTTGCTCTTGTACCCGTTGTTTTTTTTTCTCCCACGACGTCAACTATCTAGGCCATCTATCAATTAGTGGACAAGAATGACAGCCTTCGGAAGCATCTGGGTCCAGGCTTGCCAGACCCAGCCAAGTTGTTATTCAAGCTGGAGCAGAACCGAGCTAGCCGGGAAAAGATTAATGACCGACGTCGGTCGTTGATCAGTGGTGACGGTGACATTCCGGAGGTGGTGTATCGCATGAAGGTTAGTGGTTCTCCGGCAAACCCACCCTCGGGGAGTCAATTATTTCCGATTTTCTGGGGGAAAATATTTTTTACGACTCTTTGAAAACCTTTTCCAGTGAATGAAGCATTTTCTTTCATTTTTGTAGGATAACCGGAACAATTTAAAGGTAGTACAAGCTGTGCTTCAAGCAATCGGAGAGCTCATTCAAATCGACACAAAATTGTAGCTTAAATGTAGATATGGGTAATCATCGATGAGAATCTTCAAGCGAAAAAGTGTTCTATTTTGTATTGTAACCACTATTCCTATGTATCAACTTATTTCATAAATTATTCTTAATATGACTTCTATTGGTAAATCAGATTTTTCATAAACAGTTAATTTTTACTGTTTTCAAAGGTGTTTTTATGAACAGATTTCTTTTCGATCTATTATTCAATATTCGCCACATACAAGTAAATCGAAAATCACCGCTTTGGAATTCAGTCGAACCCATTGGCGTATTCATTTTTGTAATTATCGAACGTTGAAGGGTGTTCAACTTAACACATTAAGGACCGCTCAGGAGTTTTCTAGTGTCTCGCGTTCCGCCTGTTACGGATGGATCACGAAATAACTCGTGTTTTCTACACTTGATGGTTCAATCCTTGGTCTGCCAAGAATCTAACAAGGTCTACCGATGGCTCGCCTTCGTCTCATCCACACCGAAGGAAACGATCTCATTCGTAGAATCCGAACAAATGAAGCGTACAAGTTTTCCCCAAAACATGCGGTTCCAGGTGTAAGTCTTACAGATTTCTATGCGGTCCTTGATGTGTTACCAAGGCGCTCAGAGAACCTTTTTAAAATTCAAGCAAACAGTGGCCAATTTTGGTCTTCGAAATTCACGGAAGCCCAGCGCATTTTATAGGATAATCAATCGTCGAAAGGAATTAGAGTGCCATGTATCATTATTCTTGTCCAATAATATTTGTGGATAGGAATGCCAAGAATCCCATAAATGTCTCAGTTTAATGCATTGCACCCAGGTTCAATTGTTTGAACTGATGAAATTATAACGATAAACATAAATTTCCAAAAATATGCGATTTTATATGTAACGGAAGCCCAGCGCATTTTATAGGATAATCAATCGTCGAAAGGAATTAGAGTGCCATGTATCATTATTCTTGTCCAATAATATTTGTGGATAGGAATGCCAAGAATCCCATAAATGTCTCAGTTTAATGCATTGCACCCAGGTTCAATTGTTTGAACTGATGAAATTATAACGATAAACATAAATTTCCAAAAATATGCGATTTTATATGTAAAAATAGAGCAATTTCACACTAAATCAGCCGGTCTCTTCCTCGACCCTTCGCGATTTCTTCGAAAATTTGTATATATGGTAGCAGCTACCTAAAATCACATTCTCTTTTTCTGATGACAAATTTTAACTACGGCTTTTTTAAGGGCTTTTGCAGAATCATTTATATTTTTTGAAAAAATTTCGTAAATCGAAATCTTGCTGTAGAATTGAAACATGATGCACAGAAAAGTTGTTGGGAAATCAATTAACTATTTAAAAAAATATATATATATTTCAAATACACTGTTAAAAAAATTTGCTCAAAAAAGGAATTTAATATTAAAAATGTTGTTGGAACCGCGAAATATCTAGTAGACTGTAGAAGATTCCGTTGTTCACCAATTACGGGTCTAGGTAGGCGTAATGAAAAACGACAATTATTGGAGCGAAGATTTCAGTAGAACTGAAGGCGACAGACGTACAGGGCTAAAAGCAATCTATACCCGTGCCGGAGAAGATACAACCAGACTTAGTGAAAAAACTAAAAATGTAAGAATTAGGTGATTATTTATATGAATATTGAGCGCTTTAGAGAAAATCCGCTACAGAGAAGTTTTTCCTTGGCCATTGCGGTCCGAACAAATGTTTATGGCTCAAAACCCTTATAATTTAATATCTCTATTTTAGTTGGACTCACCAAAATTGAGATATGGGTTTTCAAATGTTCCTGAAATTTGAATACTTCGCGAAATCTCAACCGTTTAAAAAAGTGACATCAAAAATGAAACCTTCATGCGATTTTAGATGAAAATCTACGTTTAACGTTTTTATCCCTGGATTAACCGATCTCGAGATATTATAAGTTTTGGATAATGAAAAAAAAAGGTTGGTAAGTTATCTTTACGATGTCGGAACCTCAGTTGTAATGACTAGCAGCAGCATGGATTCTCTATTATTTCAGAAAATAATTTTCATTATCTTAAACATGTAATATCTCTAGAACGGCTAGTTATGGGATAAAACGGTTAATATTGTTTTCAACGTAAAATCACATGCAGATCACATTTTTCATACTACTTTTCTTGAATGGGTACGATTTCGCAGATAATTGAACTTTCAACATTTTTTAAAAATTTATATCTTCCTTTTGGTGCAAACGACACGGCACCACTATACGTCAAATTTTGTTAAATTGAAAGAGGTTTCTAATGAAAATGTTTTTCAATATATCGAAGGGGACATGTTTTCAGCTATAAACATTTTAAATATTATATTAAATTTGTTTCCTTCGTTGTGTCCCCGTTTCATATCCCTCCTATCCGATCGATAAACTTTTACTTAGTCGCGGCAATACATACACACACACTCTTTACAGATGCACGGGCCGAAGGTTGTGCAGTCCAGTGATCATTCAACAAGAGCCAAAGGTTGTACCGCTCATGACAACTCTACACGAGCTGATGATTGCGCCGGCTAGTGATCATTCTATCCTGGATTCCTCGAGTCGAAAAAGACGCACCACGCTAGATATGGGGTACAGACTAGGGGGGCGTTGCTGATTAACGGTCAGCTGCATCCCAATAGGAAGTATCCCGTGTCGGGCACACGTACAGAGCATCGAAGACTGCAACATACCAATTATGAGAACACTTGTAATACTAACCTCGAGCCAACCGCGAGTAATCGGTTACATATCACTAACATAGTTGTAAGACAAAAATTGTCAAAATATTGGACTCCCGGCCCCGTCAGGCTAACGCCACATGTGCCTTAATAAAATATATATTTTGGAAAAAAAATTATATTAAATTTTTGAGTGAGATTTTTTAGCAGTGTATTTAAAATGTTATTTTCCTAAATATCCTATTATTTTCACAACAACTTCGCAGTACATCATATTTCAATCAGACATCTAGATTTAGAGTTTTGATTTTTTGAAAAATGTAAACGATTCTGGATACGCCCTTTTAAAATACCAGTCTTAAAAAAATGATAATCATCTGATAATGAAAGTTGTTATTTTAAGTAGCTGGTATCATATGTACATATCCGGAGAAAATTCTATAAGTATAAAAAAAATTAAGAGAGGCGCAAAGCGGTCCTCCAATCAGTATAGATCAAACCTCATTGACTATATTCGATCTCATCATTTCTCAAACATCGGGTAGCCAGTCTAATCTATACTCATCTCTACTAGAACTCCGCTATCTGGACCGATATCGTTGTTGTTTGGTCAATTTTGTGTTAATTCAGCCCCAATTTCTGGACAATTCAAAAGTGATGGAAGACGCTTGTGAGTCTTAATCCAAAAATGCCAAAAATCCAAAAATGCGTCAATTTAGGAGAGATGATTACGCACTCTGCCGAAAGGTTGTGGGGTTGATATCGTTGTTATTCAAGGAGAAGAGTCCCTTAAGAAGGCAATTCTGGTACCGACCATGTCGCGTAACCCATTCAAAGCGATCAGACATGGATAGTGTCTTGAAATGTTCGCACAAGAGCAGGTTAGATTCATATCTACCGCAAAAGCGGGGGGTTGTGTTGGTAAAGACTCGCTCACAGATTTTGTTTTTGACATATGAGAAGTTTGCGGAGCGTAGACTCGCTGTTCCAAGTAGGTGAGAAAATCCTTCAGTGTCGCTTTATCTTCCATGGTGGTGGTTAGATTGTACCATTGAAAACGAGTGTCAATGTCTAGCCTCATTAGTAGCAGGTAAGTAAACCAGCAGTCTCGATCTCCTCGTTGGATAGATTGAGGAGTACGCCGAACATCGTCTGCTGTATCGGGTAAATGTGTAAAGTTGTTTGCAAATGCAACAGTACACGGAGGAATATCCGTACGGCTCGGTAATCAACGCTACCCTTTGAGCCAGGCTATTGTGAGCCATCCATGGCAAGCGCCTTAATAAATGTGTTGAATAACTACGAATCAATAACAGAGGGTCGATTTAGGACCACCTTTTTTAGGCAGGCTCAGAACCACCCCGACATTTTTAAATAACGGTATGCCGGGCATAACAGGCAACAGGTAGATTCAATTTCTATACATTTTTTCGCAGACCATAAGCAATCGAAAATGTCTAGTTTTGTTATGCTTCGCCATTTAAAAAAACATTTTACTCATTTTCCGCACAGGTCATGTTTCCCTTTTTTATCTATGTTTCCCTTTTTTAAAGCCATGAAAACACAGAGTCCGGACGGATTAGGACTGCCTTTTCTTTATTTGCGATTTTTGTTTGAATAATTTAAATATCAGAGCGATGCAGCTACGGATACATCTTGGGTGAAGGTCAGACTCTTTCCAAGACAGCATGAAATTACGTCGCTAGTTAAGCAATATTTCAACTAGTTAACTGCTCGGGTGACAATTCATAAAATTTCGGTAAAAAATCCTCACATAAAGAGGGCTTAAAAGGTTAAAACTCCTCATCTTACACCATCTCACCTCGGAAGACGTCTGAGTTTTGCCAAAGCTCACATGAACCGACAGTAGGCCATGGTATGTTGCTACGAAAAATGTTTCGCAAAGAATACATTTTTTTTAAGAACTTTTTCAATGTATAGGTTATTGAAGAAAAAGTTCTTCAATGTATAGGTTATCTTCACTGACGAAAACAAGTTCAAATTGGATGGTCCTGATGGTTTCAACGGGTACTGGTGTGATTTATGGAAGAAGGAACAGTATTTTTCAACCAGGAATTTTGGCGGAGGCTCGTGCATGGTTTGGGCAGGATTCTGCGCAACCGGAAAGCTCAAAACAGCTTTCACATCGTTCAAGGATTACACACATATTCTGAAATCCTCCGTCCTACCGTTTTTGTGTGGATATCAACACAAAACATTCACATTCCAGCAAATCAATGCTTATATTCATACCAGCAATGAAACTAAGCAATGGATTAAGGACCAAAAACCTAATTTTTTGGACTGGCCGGCTCGCTCTTCAGACTTTAATTCTGCTGAAAATCTTAGGGGGGATCCTTGTACGCAGAATCTACACTGAGGGAAAACGGTACACCACGATTGAAGAACTCTACGTCGCAATTTCGGAAAAATGGAAAAATATCGAGAAATCCATTCAGCAGAATTTGGTAAATAGTATTCCAACAAGAATTTTCAAGGTCATTAGTCGAAATGGCAAGGTTACCAATTATTGACATGTAAATCAGCCTATTATTTTGATTTTTTCATTGATAATACTTATTAACTTTGAAGTGGTCTTATATAAACTGGACAGCTAAAATTATCATATTTAAGCACAATAAATACACAAACAACTCTTTTGAACGGAATTGACGTTAAATATACTTTATTCTAAGCAGTCTACAATGTATGATTGTATCTTGTTTAAATTCTAACTGTTTGTGTTGCAACGAAATAGAATTAGGGTGGTCTTATAGAAGTTGGACAGAGTGTATTGTTCGAATCTTCTGTACCAAATCCAATTAAGTTACTTCGGCATATAATCTTAGACATTAAAACATATACTTCATCATACAAGACTCGATCTTCAATCAATCTTTCAATCATTTGAGCTGTTTACGATTTTCCCTGTAACTAAATCCATCCATATCTATCCAGTATAGATAACTAAAGCGAGTAACTTCTTGTCTGGTAAATTTTGCAAATAAAAAGCATGATTACGTAGATGTACGATGAGCTTCTTGAGTTGACCATCTCCTGCCATGTGATAATTGATGTTGCTTTGGTTCCAACAATCTTACAAATGTCCGATTCAGTACATACTTTCCGCATGAGAGAAGCAATTTTCTCAATATCCGTAGTTGATTTGTTATGTGAGGCTCCCTAAGTTCAAAAGTGTAGTTCTGCCGTTCCAACGTTGGTTACTTTACCATTCCAACGTTGATATCTTGCGAGACAGCTTCTGTTTTTATTTTTCCCGGCATGGATCAGATGAACATGAGACAGAGAAAATGTATGTCTTCTTCACAAACAACCTTCTTGGCTGTACTTTGAGACTTCTTGACTATACTGTTGAATTATTCAAAATCTACGGTTTGGAGAACGATCGATCGGTCGATACACTGCGTTTCACAACAATAGAACCACTCATTTTTTCTCAGTTTCCAAAGATATGTAAGAACTTGGTTGAATTGAAGTATATAGTGTAGGATAAAATAACTATCTTCATTTAAAAGACTGGTCATTTGAACTTTACTGTTGTGTTCAGGCGCGAAACATTAAAAAAACTAAAATTCCAGTGTTTCATAACTATAGAATCAGATGGAAAAACTCTCACTTCTTTACAAAATTATCATCAATTTCACATGAATTACAATAAGTTTCTTATTCATAGGTCATATTAGGTCTATTCAAGTTGAATTTCTTTAATTAGAGAAGTTCTCCTGGAATAGTGAAACCCATGGCATTAGCTTCAACATTAGTTTTTGGACCCGCAGCTTTGGAGATGGCATTTTTATGGTTTGGTTGGAACATTTTCTCAAAAAGTCCTGGTTCAGATAGCTTTTCATCAACACCAATGTACAGTCAGAAGTGCAATAACGTGCTTCAGAATCATTTACTGCTGTTTTTGCATCCAAAACAATGTGATAATTGGGTAATTTGGCATCAATTCATAAAATCCGGAAGGTTATAGCATGGTTTAATGAAGAGGGGCTTCAGATTTTGGACTGGTCAGCTTGTTTACCAAATCAAAACCCTGTTAGGAACTTATGAGGAGTGATCAGACGAATAGTAAATGCAAATTACAAGCAGTATGAGTGATTTGAAGAGCTTAAACGATCAGTATCTTCTGCGTAGAACGAGATACACACTACAACATGGCGCAGCTTGGTCAAAACTACCCCGAATGGGTTATTTGAACTAATTGGGAACTGAAGATGATCTATGAATTAGAAACTTAATGTAATTCATGTGAAATTGACGTCTATTTTGTAAAGGAGTGAGAGTGTTCCCATCTGGTTTTATAGTTATGAAACACTGGAATTTTAGATTTTTGAACATTTCGCGCCTGAACACAACAATAAGGTTAAAATTGCCAGTCTTTTAAATGAAGATAGTTATTATATCCTACACTACATACTTCAATTCAACCGACTTTCTACGTATCTTTGGAAACTCAGAAAAAATGAGTGGTTCTATAGTTGTGAAACGCAGTGTAGAAAACACGGAAGTGACAAAAATCGAAGGTTATGGCAATTTTCAAACAGAATCCGTTGTTGTCATCTAGATACGCGGCTAAAATGGTAGAAGTTTCGCAGTACTATTTCCAAATGACTGGTTTGAGAAATTTCTAGGCACAATTTGGACCGGACCGTAACGCGAAGCAAACGCTTTACGTTCCAGCACAATGGCTGCAAGTAAACATTAATGGAAGATTTACGAGAACTTGCTAATGCAATACACAATCTGTAGCTGCCAATTTGAAAGTGGCGTTTTCGTGATTTTTGGAATTATGAACATGGAAATTTATTAAAAAATGTGGCATTTGACTCATTTGTCGAAAAAAAATATTTATTTAAAATTATTGAATATTAGTACTCCCCAAATTCCATTTTTCATTCTTTTTTAATTTTTTGTTAAATTTCCTAAATTTTTATTTATTTTAAGTTGCTACTACTGTCAGTGATTTTAATGTCAATTTTGAACGCGATATGCCATTTAATTTTTTTATAGTGTCATTAAGAACAAGTAAACTTTTGCAAGTAAACATTAATGGAAGATCTACGAGAACTTGCTAATGCAATACACAATCTGTAGCTGCCGATTTGAAAGTGGCGTTTTCGTGATTTTTGGAATTATGAACATGGAAATTTATTAAAAAATGTGGCATTTGACTCATTTGTCGAAAAAAAATATTTATTTAAAATTATTGAATATTAGTACTCCCCAAATTCCATTTTTCATTCTTTTTTAATCTTTTGTTGATTTTCCTAAATTTTTATTTTTTTTAAGTTGCTACTACTGTCAGTGATTTTAATGTCAATTTTGAACGCGATATGCCATTTGATTTTTTTATAGCGTCATTAAGAACAAGTAAACTTTTTTTGCTTCGCAATTTTGGATATGGATAATTTTGTTGGTTAAAAATATATGGATAATATGGATAATTTTGTTGGTTAAAAATATTGTGTGAAATTTTATGTTGCAAACAAAATTTGTTGTGTCGAAACGTTGAAAATGTTGCAGAATACATTCGATGACTCAATTATGTCGAAAACGCGGGTGCATGAATGGTATAGCGCATTCAAAGTCAGCCGAGAAGAGATGAATGATTTACCACGTCAAGGACTGCCATCCACCTGATGGAAACACCAACCAAATAACAGGAATGATGCTCGGAAATCATCATTGAGGTTGAAAGAGTTAGCCCGTGAATTAAATATTACTTACGAAACCATTCGTTATATAGTTGATTTTTTGGGCATGAGAAAAGTTGCCACATGACAAGTGTCAAAAGAGCTCTATATTCTTCAAAAATTTAATCGCGATTAAGTGGATTGAATGATCAAAATCAAATTATCAAATTATCGATTCGTGGAACCCGTTTTGTCAGCATTGATGGTATACAAACGGATTTGCTGCGTGAAATTCCTGAATACATCTATAGTAATCTATAAAGTGTTACGAAGAGTAGATTGTTCGTATGGAAAAGTCTATTGCTTCAGAATGGGTTTATTTTGAAGGCGATAATATATAAATTTAGATGATAAAGAAAGCTTCTCGGTATATATTTGACAAAATGTTTGCTCTGGTTGAAGGCCTCTTTAGTGTTGAAAAATCGCTTTTCAAACCACAGATGCAATCCAGATATTTTTTTTTTTGAGAATTTGAATAGTTTCATGATCTCGAAGATGTCTGCAATCTTCCCTATTCGTGTAAAACTCTTTTTCCAGAAGCTGCTCGAAGTCCGATTTTGATAACTTCGCCTGCAAGAACCTTGGATTTTCGCCATGCCGCCATGCCATCTATGAACACTCAGGAGAAGTACTTCAAATTTAAGTTAACCATTTTTCCATCGATCCACCCTCTAATAGCGACACTAGTAAATTACAGAGCAGTACGGAAATAAAAAAGGTATATTTGCTCTACCACATTATTTTTAAATTTTGTTATTACAGTTTTCCATTTTATTTTGTATGTTTGTTTGTTTTTTACGTTGCATTGAATTGATTTTATTCATTATCTGAAGGTTTGACAAAAATCATAAATCAGTTCTTTTTGAATTTTTCTACGTCTTCATTTGGGTAATTGTTACACTCGAATATGTTTTGGGTTTGTGGTAGCCTAATAAATGTAGTACAATCCTTGGAATAGCTAGGAGCTTGGAGTTGCTGAAGCGTATGAACTTTTCATGCATTTAGAAACATCCAACAGGCTGGAGAAATGGGTACCACATGAATAATCTGAAAACACCAATCAGTATCTTTTCTACATTAATGGTTCATGTTTTGCCAGATAAAAAAGGATCTTCGCAGTCATAGTGGAACATCGTTATTACTATTTGGTGGGATTAGTAAGAGGAGTTTTATTTTGAAACAGCCAATCGTCAATTAAATGAAGAAGTTGTTGCGAAAAAAGAAATTCGAAAATCATGAAAAAGTGTGAGAATTATTTGGATGATTTGTTTGTCTCGGAAACAACATCGTTTCACGGAGATGGTATCTTCCAGTTGTCAGACAGTTTTTTTGTAGTTACGCCTTATTCTCAGCTTTTTCGGGTGGAATCTATGATTAAAGTCGTTATATAAACAAGATGTGTTTGTGGTTTACTCGATTATATCTTCAACCTACGCAATGTCATCTATGCGGTGTATTTCTTTTTTCGTACCATGTAATACTTAATGCAATCTTTTCAGATATCTTGTTCCAACGAACTACATTAATTTATTTGAAAGATAAGGTGATCATGCCGCTGCAATTGTCGTCCAACCTGCGTGTGCAATTGACCTTGCTGGTCTCATTTAGTGTAGATTGCACCAAAGATCATACTAAATTTATAGCAGCATCATGGCTTCATATTTGTTAGATAAATTGATTTTTTCGTCCATTTGTTCTCCCGTGTTTCTCATCAGCACCGCTGAATCCATTCAATCTTAACCTGAGCTCAGACCTTAACATCAAAAGCTGCACATCTCAAAGCAGCTAATCTGTTACAACTGAAAACAACGGAGAAAACTCCACTTCATCTAGAGGATTGATATTTGATTCGAATCATCGATATATACGGATTGCATCCCTTAAGGAATACCGCAGAGGAAGATTTTGGGAGAGCGAAAAAAAATCAACCTGAAAACAAACGAAAAGAATCTTCTTTTGAACAACAGTCCGTATTTCCAAGCTGCATATTTAATCAGCATAAATCAGGTTTCGGAAAAGGGTTGCTTCTGGCGGACGGTGCAGTGGGATTTCCCTCCGGTGAGAAAATTGATAGATTAACGATCCGTTCCCTCCATCGGTGGTTTTTGCGGGGTGTTCCGATGGGATTTGAAGTTTTTTTTCTCTCCTCAACGCAAATGGGTATATCATTTTAGCACCTCACAAACTTGCATCGAGATTCCATTTCCTCGCATTGAATCCGGATCGCGTAATACGTCGCGCTTTTGTTCGCGAACCAAACCATAACGAGGGGATAAACATAAATAAGGAGTGTACACTCGTGCCTCGCCCCGCCTCGCTTCTACCACGGAACAGCTAAGTCAGATCGCGACGCTGGCTTTCCTCCGGAGCGAAATAAATAAGAATTAGGGAAAATTCTCCCACAAAACATAATCTGGTTGGTTCCAGCTTTTTTTTTCTTGCGCAGATGCTGCCGCTGCTATCATCTCACCCGCAATAAGTATCCTGTTGCTTTCTATTCGCCGAGAAGGAGACGGGGTAAATATCGGTGCCCGGATGCAGTATATCCGACAGTTTCCAGGTTGAACCAGGACGTCGCATTATTTTATTGTGTGGCTTATTTTATGTCATATTGATAAGTCAACGCAATGGCTTGAGAGCGAGGCCTTCGTAAGTTGTGGGAGCCAAGCTAGCAAAACATGCACCCGATTCTTTCGCTGGGAAGGCCCTCATCTGGAATTGAAGGATTTTGACGAGTGTTACGTGTTGGCCCAATGCGTTAGAGTAAAGTTATCCAAATTTATTCTATCAGTATATTGGATGTGACATTTGGAAACAAGGTGTATCGAAATGCCTGGCTAGAGTTCGAGAGGGAAGGTTGTCTTTTATGACTGTTTGGGAATTGGACCGCATTGGGATCGGATGAGTTATGTGCGCCATGTAGCCTGACTGTGCGACGTGCAGTTGATATATCGTAACAAATTGGATTCTTTAAAAAAATGTCCCTTCTCGATGGTTAGTATTGGTAGCAAAGAATGCTCATACATTAACGACAGAACACTACAATAAATATATTTTGTTTGCTGTCCGGAAAAAGCGTGCAAATTTTCCGGGCAAAATTAAATCGTGACTAAATCACAATTGGAAATTGTGATGCAAAATAATACGCTGGTCAATTTGGCTTTGCATCCTTTACGCAAACCACTCTGTATCAAACTGCCAACATTCATCCTTTTTACTACGCCTCACGGGTCCTCCCAACTCTAAACTTCCCACAGAAGGACTCGCGCAGGAGTTTATTAAAATATTTTGCAGCAATCGGCGAAAAAATCTCGGCATTTGCACTGAAAAGGGGATGAGGGCGGTAGTATTGTATTTGCCTCGAGCAGCAGCAGCAGCAACATAAATCCTACGTTAATTGTTTTCTGCATTTTTATGTTTTGTGCACCCTTTGCCAAGATCATCATTTCTTTGCAGGAAAACTGCCGCTGCAATTGTGCGGTTTTTATTGTCGATGTTTTGTATTTCAACAATGACAGTGGCTTTGCAAACCTCATCACAAATCGCGTATGCCCCCTGCTCCGCTGGTAATGACGCCATCGGGAGTCACCGATGTTTGGCTGGATCTCGGAAAGCGGAAGATATCCCGAATCAGCGGATTTTGTTGGTTTTTATTGAATGTCAAAGTTGTTTAAAAAGGAAAGATGAATGCGTCGACTGATTTGAATGGGAATCTTGTCGAGCACAATCAAAACGCTGGAATCTTCGTAAAATCTATTATAAATAAATATTTTATTTTATCCTGTAACGTAGGGCCCGATCCGGAGAGGAAAAGCATTACGTCATGTAATCCAATGTAATTTCATCTCTTTCAATATTGATTGTCGTTACCCATACTTGAATTCAATCGTTCGTTTTGTTTACGGCCACGCAACCCACCCTCTCCATTCTTCCGCTTGTCAGGGATTGCGGAGAACCGCTCAATATCAAGGTACACGTCTCACTTATGAGCGATCGGAGCACTTGCTTCGGTTGTCGCATTTACTGGTAGCTGGGAGCCCCTGGCAGCGTATGATTTATCGTTTATTCTGTTTATGACGCCACAAACAATCACACATGTGCTGCTGCTGCTGCTGTTGCTGCTGCGAAAGAAGATTGTTTCTCCCCCTCGAAATCGAGGGAAAAACATCCAGCAGAATTGGTGGAATGTGTCCATCCGTCCTTCCGGCCGGTGCCGGACAACAACTGTTCCGATTGCGTTTGGTGCCAGTACTCGTTCAGAGTACGACCACAAAACGTTTCCGAGCGTAATTGAGACCAATTTGAGAATAGTTTTCGCTTGACTTGGCAATTACTGAGTTCAATTTGGATGTACTCTCGCCGGTGAGGTTGAAACGGGAAATGTTTCCAGAACGCAATCAACCAACCGAGGGATAGCAGTGGGGGTGATCAAATGTCAATGGGTGGAAGCCACTGATCTAGGTATTAAAATAGTATGGTTCTGTTTTATGAGTTTCTAGCCATTTTCAGGGAAATCGATACCATTTCTTATGATTTGTGTCCCCTTTGAACTGCTGAAGTCGTGTTGCTGCCAAAACAAAAAAAAAATAACTGGTCAGCAAGCAGGAAACCATCCGAATAAAATTTTAATTCGTAATTGTTGATAATTTATGCTCAAAAGCATTGTTTTGAAATTTCGTCTCCAAAACCGATACCTGGTTTGCGTTTTCCTGACAAGAAAACTGCGTCCTTATGTTTTGTAGATTGGATGGTCAAACGGCAGAACTGGTCTGATTTTCAACTGAAAATAGCCAACACCAACGTTGAGCAGGGCATATCAACAAAACAGGCTGCCTAGAATTCCTCCATCAACACTCATTGGCTACACAGCCGGTGACTGCTCTCACAAGCTGAGATCCAAACACTCGTGTCTGATCCGTACAAGGAGTTTGTCCGTCACCTAATCGATCTTGGGAACCGTTTTTAAGATATCCTTATTATCGATATCCATCGTTTGGGTTTTAATTTGCCTAAAACAACTTTTATAAGGAAAATCAAATTGTTGGCTTGGATTTCTAGCTTGGTTCTGTAAACCAGAGGCTACTTCAGTAGCGAGAACTATAGAGTTCGATAAGCCATCAGTGAACAGCGTTTTTTTGCATTAAAATATTTTTTTTAATCGTTCGAAATCTTTGCAAAACAGTTACGTATTATTTGCAACTATCTCAACTCTTCCTTTCTAGAGCTTCCACACATTAGATATACAGCAATTCCTTGCCAAACCGATATAGTGGTTCTCAGATTTTCGTGAAGAGTGGTACCGTTTTGTCTTATATTCCGAACACTTAAGCTTTGATGACCTTTAAACAGTGTCTCATTACTCAAAATGGTACTCTCTCGCGAAATAAGTTTGATTTTTGGATACAATAGAACCTCCTTTTTCGTTATACTACAATAAAATTGATTTGCAAATACATATTTATGGTGAAAAACTAATCACTTTTGTCTCAATTTCCGAACACCATTTTTGTCACTGACTCATATTCCGAACACTTTTGTCTCAAATTTCGAACAGCAAATATGCATTTTTTTAAATCATAACTTTTAAGCTACTGGACCGATTCATATGATCGATATATCAAATGAAAGTTAATTAGCTAGTCTTTTTTGGAAAAAATGTTATGCTTGCAAAAAAAATGGATTTTGCTTTTGTAATTATTGATTGTATTTGCTTCTTATAGTTTACATGGTTTCTGGACCAAGGACGCTATATCGGTATCGATACCTGTAAGTGATGATAAAATGAAGTCTATAATCCAAAGAATGTCAGGGTTATAACATTAAATTTCAGTACATTCACATTTAAAAATGAAGTGTTCGCAATTTGAATCATGCGTAGAAACTTGATTCATATTCCGAACACTAATTTTAATGAAGATTTCTGCATAAAATATCCTTTTATTTCATCCATTTATTGTAGGTTCATATGCAGTATCGATACCTATAAATGATGGTAAAATGAAGGCTATAACCCAAAGAATTTCAGGGTTTTGATTATTCGATTATAATATTAAAGTTCAGCAAATTTACATCTGAAAATGAAGTGTTCAGAATTTGAATCATTTGATTCATATTCCGAACACAACTTCAATAAAAATTTTAATGAAGATTTCTGCATTAAATATCATTTTTTCACCCATTTATTGTAGGTTCGTACATTCTCTAGCACTTAACATGAAAACAACAAACAAAATAGTTGAAACAACTACGAATAATGAAAAATGAACGATGCTTGTTTTTTACGGAATTTGCTAACGCAAACATTTTAGCATTGGTTTTGAAAGTCACTTTTTTGCAAATGTCTAATATTATAAATAATATGCTGTATCGACACCTGTAAATGATGTCAAAGTAAAGCCTATACCTCAAAGAAAGTCTGTCTGAAAGTTTATGTTTTCATTAGGGTACCATTTCCGGGTGGTCAGAAAAATCTATTCTTTCACCATTTTTCCCAAAACGACTTTTTTTCAAAAAAAAAAAAAAAACTCATAACTTTAGAATTACTTGACCGATTCAGATATGTCATGCCAATTTTAGAATCAGTAATGTTTGTTTAGTAATGTTTAGAATCAAACCAAAATTTTAGGGTAGTTTTATACATATATTTACTTCAAAAATCAAAAGAAAAGTTAATCGATGGAGCCTTGAGTGTAAAATTGAACGCATTTTCGCTTGATGCCCTCCATCAAAGTCTTTACAGTGTCATCTGGTACAAGTTTCTCAGTTTATTTCCATTTTCTTAACATGTCCTTCTCGTCTTTCACTGTCTTCTTGCTCTTCTGAAGTTACCGCTTCATTATTGCCCAGTACTGGTTCATGTCCTTTGGAACAAAATGGACAGAATTGGCTTCATACCACTCCAGGACACTTTTAGAATAGTGGCATGATGCCAAATCTGGCAAAAAAGCGGAGCTTCGTCGTGCTGCTGCAAGAACGGCAAAAGGCCCTTCTCGAGACACTCAGATTTGTAGATCTCGCCATTTACTGTGCCCTTTGTCACGAAAGGCTCACTCCTTAGTCCGCAAGAGCAGATGGCCTGCCAAACGAGATATTTGGAGGGGAACTTCGACATTTTCTTCTTCTTAAATTTGTTGTCCACATCGAACTTGCTCTTGCCGGTGAAAAACTCCAACCCCGGAATTTGCTTAAAATCGGCTTTTATATACGTTTCGTCGTCCATCACACAGCAGCCATATTTTGTCAGCATCTTCTCGTAGAGCTTCCGTGCCCGAGTTTTAGCCGTCGATTGTTGCCGCTCATCGCGGTTTGGGAAGTTCTGTACCTTGTATGTATATAGTCCAGCTCTCTTCTTTGCATTCTGGACGTAGCTTTGCGACATGCCGATCTTTTTAGCCAAATCACGGCTTGAGACGTTGGGATTTGCTTTAATCATCCGCTTCACCTTTTCCTCCGTCTTTTTGTTCTCTAGTCCCGGTTTTCTTCCAGCTCCTTTGCCGTGGTCCAACGTCAACCGCCTCTGGAACCGCTTCAACACTCTGGAGACGGTTGAATGGTGAATGTTCAACATTTTTCCCAACTGCCGGTGCGACAGGTCAGGAAATTCCAGGTGTTTGGAAAGAATTTGTTCTCTCGACTCGCGTTGGTTCACCTCCATTTTCGTGGAATCGAAAAACACGACTTCGAGTTTGACAGCATGTAGACAATACACATCAATGAGAAAGTGTGCAAAATTTGGTTTATTTTTACCCAATGGTAAAAAAGTTATGCCCTGTTGAATGTGTCGCAATAATTTCGTGTTCGCCCTTTATATAGCCGTTTAGTACTTTGAAATTATTGTAACATTTTTTCATTTGTTTTGCTCAATGTGTCGGTTTCACCCCAACAGGATGTCGATTTTGCCCACACTTCCATTCAATTCATCTATGTTCGTATTTCATCAACACCAATGTTTGTATTCGAGTTCTACTTCATTAATGATCAGCAGATTCTGAAGAATGGTTTATGTAGAGTTTAGGAGAGGTTCTGTAATAATTTCAAGTCAGAAAACATGCGAGGTCTTGAAATTATGTGGAAATTTTTAGAGTGCCTCTTTTAGCCTGATTTCTCAAAACAAAATAAGTACCAATAAAAAATTTGTTGCATAGAAAAGTATATATTTAAAAAAAACATAAAATTACTCATTCGTTAGATGATGCTTTTGATGAACTTAGACTGCATACTATCCACCAATCCAGGCATGTTGGTTTTCACTTTTAGGGCACGAGATAAGATCTCAAGGTTTTGTAAATACCTATTGTAGAAACCTAGAAATGTTCACAATACTATATTGATTGAAAAGTTTCTGAGATTCAACATTGCATCGGCCTTCAGGATCGAATAATTGAAATCAAATTGCCTTTTCATCTGCTTGATTAGCTCCGAGCGACGGTTGTCTTTGAAAATTATCTGGCTTTCGCCGTCCATTGTTATCTTTACCCTATGATCTGAAAGTAACGGGAATTTTTAAATGAAATAAAATATGATCCATCTGAAGAAACACACATGTGCCAATGCCTAGCCCAGTCCTTCATGTATCCCTGGTAGGCCGTCGGAGAGATGGCTTTTAGTTCCCTCGTCGCATTCTCTTTGATCTCCTCGATCGACTGAAATCTCAACTTAGGGAACAAAAAAAAAAGCGCACGGGGCCATATCATAGAATACGGTGCTTGGTATTTACTTGATGTTTGGTCATATAATTCAGTACAATTCGGGCTCGGTGCGGGTTCAAATCGCATGATCTGGACGGTCAATTGGCATCACCAAAACGCGAAATTATGCGTCCCTCAAATTTTGTTCGCAATATGGCCATGTTCGATCGTGTTGTGTGGCACGTAGCGCCATCCTGCTGAAACCACATGTCATCCGTATCCATATCTTCAATTTGTGGCAAAAAAAAATCGGTGAACATGCGGCCATAGCGCTCACCATTCACAGTTACCGTCTCGTCGTCCTCATTTTCAAACAAATACGGCCCGATGAATCCACCAGACCATAATGCGCACCAAACAGTGACTTTTGGCGGATGCAATGGCCTCTCAACAATCACGTGTGGATTTTCTGAGCCCCATATACGGAAATTTTGGGTGTTCACATAGCCACCGAGCTCGAAATGTGTCTCATCGCTGAAAAAAAATTGATGCGAAAATTCAGCATTTTGCTTGTTCGTTCACCCAATCGACGTATGCCCGACGCATTCCATGGTCACCACGCTCTAATTTTTGTACCAGTTGGACTTTATATGGATGAAGGTGCTAGTCCAACTGCAAAATTCGCCACAATGATGTGTTTGACAAGCCCAATTGCTGAGCACGCCGTGAAATCGAAACATTCGGGTCATCCTCCGCACTGGCAGCAACAGCAGCAATATTTTCGGCCGAACGCACATTACGATGATGCACAGGTTTCACAATATCCGCTACAGATCCAGTTTGTACGAATTTACGCACTACATTAGCGATTGTGTGCTCTGTAGGCCGTCCATGACGACCAAAATCCGTCCGTAATGCTCGAAAAACATTTGCCGGTTTTTCATCATTTTTATAGTATATTTTAACAAAATTAACACGTTGTGCGATGCTTAAACGATCCATATTGTAAAATGGCAGACATTCAACTAACGATATGACGCTTTGGTTGACAGCTATGTCAAACGGTTGTCAGCGCAGGGCTGTATACTTTCGGAAGCCCGAAATGGAAAACCCTGTAGATGGATAGAGAGAGAAAAAAGGGATAAATACGATTCGATGGATATAGAATTTTTAGGAATGATATAGATCCTTTTATTTTCAATAAAAGTGTAATCAATCTTGCGCAAAAATAATTGTTCCTATTGATGGACATTTAAATAAATCGATTATGTGAGAAATTACAACCTGGAAAATGAAATAAAAGTTATAATTGTTACGTGGACTCACTTGGAATGTTCAACTGGACACTTACCTGGAAAGTTAAACCGACTACTTGCCTGAACCGCCTAACTATCTACTTACCTGGAGATTCGCTTTTGTGGTACCTGGTAGGAAAAGGGAATGGATTTGTGTAAAACTAGGCTGGAAGGACAATTAGTTTAATTCAGCCCACGCACCGCTGAGACACTACACTGAGAGATATGCGTCTTAAGGTAGTATTCTTGTCTAGAAATCTAAATTTTTTTTTTCATATTTCTGAAGTTCTATGAAGGACTTTTAGAAAATTCAATTTACCAAGTTAAAGCCATTTTAGTGACACGGTATCTTATTTAGTACGGCCATAACAATTAACTTCAAACGCGTTTTTTCTCGAAACTAGTTTTTCAAACTGGCGTACACGATATCTCATGTTCTACTGGACCGATTTATGTCTTAATTATATGAATACAATCTGTATGCATCTCTCTATCGCATAAATCAATGGAAATCATCAAAACTTTTTAAACAGCATTTTTTTCTTCAAAAGCCCGCCATTTTTCAAAATTTTGTATAGCGTAATCGAGATTAGATGAATCGATAGGTACAAAATCTCTCTGTTCTTCACGTGGCATTGTGAATTCCGCCTCTAAAAAGCCATCAGGTACTCAAAGTGTGTAGGCTTTTATGTGGTTGTGTTTCGAAATTTCCTGGATGACAGAGCAACATTTTGCACACGCCCTTACGAAACTGGTCCATTATCACACAGTAAATGTTTTTGTTACAGATGTGTTTTGTTCTGCTTTAATTCATGCTAAGAGGGTGCTTCTCTAGTGATTTTCAATGAAGGTACTGAGGAAAAAAAAACATTTAGAATCTGTACGAAGAGAATTGGGAAAATTTGTACCTTTGCAGATGACGATTCTGGCGACACTTGTTGCCAGTAAGACTTTGCTACAACCATTCTTAAAAATACTTAGTAAGGTCATCAAAACTGTAAACTACAGTAGAACCCCGACTATTCGCAGGATTAGGTAGCAAAGTCACCGTGGATAACGCAATAAAAGACTAAAAATGAAATGCAAGCACGATATTTTAGTATGAAAACAAAAAAAAAAATAAAATTGACACGTTGATTGTCACTGCGTTTTATGCATTTTTAAGTCATTTGGGATCGAAAAAAATTGATTTTCCAAATTTTGAGCTATTGCAAACAAGTTTTTGGATCAATCAGTAACAAGCATATAACGCGTAGACATTTTATCTTTCGAATGCATTGATTATCATACCGCTTCGCTCAGACGGCAATGAGGTACAAACGCTCTAAATCTAGCACCTTCGACGTATCGCTAGTTTTCGAAAGTTTGAACTTACACCCCAGACGTATGACGAAATGAAAGACGTATACGTAGTTTTCATTAATTTGTGTGAACTTGATGAATAAAAGTTTGAAATATCCTGAATTGGTTCTAGCAAGATTATCATTATGAGCTTTATGATTTCAAATAACCACTAAAATCATTTTGTGCTATCGACAAACATTTTTTAAAACTCCACTGGGAGTTTGTAGAAGTTTGGGAAGTTTGGGTTGAAGAGAATTTTAGATTTGTTAATATTTTTGGCAGATGTTGAAATTCGCAGCTTGCTAACTTTGTGTTTAAGCCGTGTTTAGTTTAGTAATTAAATAGTGTATGCTACGGTTGAGTGATGATTGAAATTCGACTGGACCGAATTAGCATTAGCTCTTAACCCTTTATAAGGCCGTGGAAACTAGGCAACGAATCGACTCCAACTTCAGAGAACATAATGCTTACATAAGGAATAACCCATATTTAACTTTGAAAAAGAAATTAACTTATTTCGATAGTTGAAAAAATTGGTGGAAATATAGTTGCCATGGACCGTTTCTCCAAAACCACTGCCTCGTAAATTCACTTTCTTGCGCCTTTGGTTATGCAAAAAGTCAAACAATATTTCTAGTGCAGCGAAGAAAACTGTTTTTTATATAAAGTTTGAGAGAAAAATTTAAAATTTGAATCTTTCATCGAATACACCATTTATTTCATTGAAAAAAGTTCATGATCTTACACAGTAGATCCTAAATAGTACGTTTACAGTGAAAAACTGTTCAACTTGTTGCATTTTCAACGAATTTAAAAAGAATTTTCTGCCGACGTTCTAAAATCGTGGATTTGTTACATGAAAATGACTCCCAAAATAATATCGTACATTGTTAGCAGCCCAAAAAAATGGAGAAGTTGTAGAAGTTTTTGGTTAAGTAAACTATTGAAATAATATTCCATGTGCAGCGAAAAAAATATTTTCCGTTGATGGCAATATAGTTGCCACGGCCTTATAAAGGGATAACCCTGGGATTGCTTTCGAAATAGACAATCTCGCTTGTTTATCCCTTTATAAAGCCGTGGAAACTAGGTAACGAATCGACTCGAACTTCGGAGAACATAATCCTTACATGAGGAATAACACATATTTACCATTGATAAAAAGTTGAAACTATTGAAACAGCTGAAAAATGAAAAATTGGTGGCAATATAGTTGCCACTGCCCGTTAATCCCAAAAACACTGTTTCCAATTGCCCAGTAAAAGGGTACCTTTGGTTATTCGACGACGACGACGATGTTGAATTAAAGATGCTTTAAACTTTTCAGTTCATTCGCCTATAATACTTTGGCTACGCAAAAATTAGAACAATATTTGTAGTGCAGCGAAATAAATTGTTTTTTTTTTTCATATAGAGATACAAAGAAAAAATTCAAAATTAGAATTTTCCATCAAATACACAATTTAGTTTTTATTGAAAAAACAGCAACATAAAAACAAAAACAAAACATTTTACACAGTCGATCCTAAATCGTACGTTTACAGTGAGAAACTTATCAACTTGTTGCGTTTACAACGAATTTAAACAGAGTTTTCTGTAGGTGCTCTAAAATCGTGGTTTTGTTACATAAAAATGACTCCCAAATCGATATCGTACATTTGAGGCAGCCCAAAAATATGGAGCCAAATACCTTCAGAAGTTTTTTATATTGAACCATGTACAGGGAAACTTCGATATAACGTACCCTCGTTATAATGTACCCTTGATATAACGTCACTCGATATAACGTACATTTTACCTCGATATAACGTACACATATCCAAAGTGTAAAGGAAAAAAAAAATTCAATATTTTTTCCCTGATAGAACAATGAATTATCTGTATTGTGATGCTAAAACAAGTTTTGTACCTTCAATCAATCCCGAAATACAGCTGGTTTTGTGATTCCGGATTCTAAATGAATCAAGCTTTAATCAACAGTACGAAAGGAAGCATCATGAGAAAGACTGGCTTCATCTTCTGATTGAAGTTATTCATTAACTTTACTAAAACAGCAACACAATAATGTATTATAGACTACGTTTGTGAGTACTTTATTGTGCTTCGATATAACGTACAACGTACAATTTTGAAAGTGAAATGAACGTTATATCGAAGTTTACCTGTACAGTGAAAAACAATTTTTTTTCATGGGTGGCAATATAGTTGCCACGGCCTTATAAAAGGGTTAAACCGCAAGGCAGATTACCAATACAACAGAAATTCACAGCGAATGAGTTTTCCTTTGCCCATCATAGATTTGAAGTAGTTTCAAATTAGATGTGCCAATTAAAAGTTGAGTCAATTTGAATAAAGTGTTCTTTGTAAAATTGAGTGTCTTCTGAGAATTCTTTGAAACAATTCCGAATCCAGTTTATCATTACCAAATGAGCAAAAAAATATATATCTCAGAGAATTTAGTTTATATTTTGCGTTAATGTCATATACACACAGAGTTGTCAACCTTCCAGTTTTTCCTGGATATTGTCAGTTTTTTTCAAAGCATTTCAACAAAACAACTAAAGTTAAAACATCTCCAGTTTTTTAAGTTTTACAGTTTTACCCAGCGTTTTTATTTTTTCTTCATTTTCATGTTTTTACTCCTCAAAATTATATTCTTTTCTCCCTGTTATGTGTGTCGCTAATAAATTTAGGGAGATCCGAAACCTGGATTTTACCGATTCCATTCTAAACGAACAAATACATTTCTTTTAGGGTATAATTTTATCACTAATAAGGAAAATTTATTACAACATTTATGATTCTGCTGCATTTCTCCGCTGAACGATTGTTTTCAGAATTCAATTCGAGCAGAACAAAAATAAGAAGTAAAACATGAACAAAATTAGGTGGTTATAATGACAAAAAATGTAATACAACTGTTTAATATTAAAATGTATGATCACAAATAGGATGGGTAAAATTGGAAATGCTACTTACTGACACTTTCTATGTATATCGTATTTTTTTATTGCTAATAAAATAAAATTGAGAAAAAAAACCGATTCTTCCAGCTTTTTCAAAACTTTGGTTGGCATCTCTGCATACACATCCACGAAAAATATTAGATATCTACCAATTGAAAAAAAAAAGATTTCCGCACGACAATACACTCTTATCGAAAACCTTTTTTTTCAAAAAGGAGGCGATCTGGCGTAGTGGTAACATCCATACCTCTCACGCAGAGATCACGAGTTCAATCCTCACTCCCGACATTCTTCCAAAAATGGAAGTAAAAGTGACGAACCAGTCGAAATGTGTTGAAAGTCACTATAATAAAGAAAAAAAATTTTTTTTTTCAAAACGATATTTTCATCCGTGAAGAAAATTAAGTTAAAATAGAGGCGAATGTACGTTCAAGTATAAAGCCTCTATAAAATAAGTAAAGAAGAAAAAAAAATGCTATCAGTGAAGTTGTATTCGTTACGGTTTGTGAAACGCAGCTGAATACTAGATGCGGGCGAGTGGTCAAATTTAGCTGGATATGGAAGGACACAAAATCATGCAGAAAAATATGAACATCCCTAGCGAGCCCGAGTGCTGCCAGTGAATCATTATCCGCACCGCACATGAACAAGTGATATTTGATAAACCGAATGAAAATGTTTGATTTATCGCTGAAATCTAATGCAATGAAAAAACTGTTTGTCCCTTCGTTATAAGCTAGGATAATCTTCAAGGAGGGTGTTGTGTATTTGGCCACAAAGAAAAAGATAGCTCACTCCGCGAAATGTAAATCAGATCACATTACATCGAAAGTCAATTTTAGCGGCGGCATTTCGAATAGGTGATCAGTTTCCCCCCAGGTTCTGCTTCGCGGCGAAGTCAACACGCAAATTTTCCCGATAATCATCGTCGCGCCGTCTCATCGTTCAGCCTCTTCCGCTTTGCGGTAGACAGCGGCAGTAGCGAAGGTACTCTCCGTTCGAGATCAAATAATTTGACTGTGCTGAGGTAGAAAATCTTTTGTCAGCCTTGTCGATAAAGTGTGGGAGGGGCTCATGGCGCGCACGCACTCCCACATGGGGCACTCGCCCTGCACTCCTCCGGAAAGAGCCAAATAATGTACAGTAATGTGATTGGAATCGTGCCGTTCGAAAGCTTTTCCCGTCGCTTTTGACGGTAAGAGCCGCGGATCCGATAATGTAGGTGATTATTTCATTAATATTCATCGTAAATCACCACATGCTTTCCAAGGCGCGCTGCTACTGTTACTCCATACAGTATTTCGTGGATACGTTACGGAATGCTTGTAAACGATTTGTATATATTTCCGCCCGTGCGAGAGATCCTCTCGATATCGCACGGGGCAGAGGAGGATCTAGAGTTCCCGGGTATATTCCACTCACGTGCACTCGCTGGGAATAGCGAAATATTTTCCGATAATGTAAACAGGCCGTGTGTGTGTGCGGCGCGGAAGTCGAAGTTATTTGGCGATATTGATACGGCAAGAAAAATGCTGGGAAAGGGTCTAAAATTTAAGCGCTCGAGATAGAGCGGTTCCAATTTTGCCGAATGCGATATGGGATGAAATGGCAAACAGAGGTGGAATTCCATGAGAAAAAAAAACTGAGTAGCGGATTATGCAGTTCCGTATTTTGCGAGTGGATTCCAACACTCGGGACATGGTTTTTGGAGGAATATAATTTTATGTTCGATTGGAAACATACTTTTTCTATCGATCTCGCTAATGGAACGTCATTTGTTCGATAGTGATCCCAGTCAAAATGATACGTTTTTGCGAAGTTAAGCAGTCGGATATTTTTCATCGTATCACAGATTCATTATTCACTGTTTAGTAATATACATGCTCGGGCAAACCGATTTTCCTTACAAATACTACTATTCTCTACATTCGGAGTGTAGGCTCAAATCGGAAATATCATTCACAGGAAACATTCCGGCAGTTGTACTATCTGGCCGCTGAATGTGGAACCCATTACCGTTTGCGGCAGACCGAAAGAGGAAAAGCTTTTTGTTTCTCTAACGCCCGCTGCAATAGCAGTTTCATATGTGCTGCCTCTGGAAAGCAGTCTCCTGTTATTTCTGACATTCACACGGATTGTTTTGTGCGGTGTACATTGTTGAAATTTTCATCATCTGGAAATTTTTAACATGAGCCTCGTATGAACAAATACGAATAACATCATCGCGATGGATATCGTTGTAAAGCTTGAAAAAATCGAAAACCGAAGGAAACTTCTCCAAATGTTTGCGTGCACCTGTATCCTAGATATTACCAGGAAAAAGAAAAAGAATGAATTCTAAATTCTAATATTCTCATTCATATGAGAATACAATATATAAATTAGAGAAGTAAGTTCCGAATATGTAATTGTAATCTAAAATATGAGCCTGGAATCTGGAACTTTAGTCTCAACATAGGTATTGCTTGCGTTGGGATTTATTATACCAAATAACACGCCTTGAATGTATTCTGAATGGCAAGCTCTGAACCAGAACGGGAATCGAAACCGAAACCTCGGCATAGAAATGTGTGACGCTAACCACTTGGCCATGGGAGCACTGGAACCTGGAAGGTACCTTAAATTATATTTCTAAAATTATATTGAATAATTTAGTACAACATTTTGGAAATTGGGAAGTATAGCATCTGGGAGCTGATAATGTGTTCCAAGAGTGGGACTTGAAACGGAATCTAGAAACTCAAGAACAGTGGTACTCAACCTTTTATTCAGTGGAGATCACAAATAAGGAAGAAGAATGATGTCCAAGATACGACTGCATTGTTAACGTAGGACTACGAAATTATAACCTACGAGAGACAAACATATTCAAGAATAAAACTATTTATACAAATTTTTGGTAGCACTGACAAGGGCCAATGAATGAATGATTTCATTGAGTGAGGAACGTGTGGAACGTTTCGCGTAGCAATAGAATGCCAAATCAATCAAAACAACAACAGAAACGTGGCTAGGTGGAGTGGCGGTGAAACAGCAACCGCTGCGGAACAAATTTTCACCTTGTTTTCCATGGATGAACGCAGCTCTTACCGCTGGAAAACATCTTCTTCACATTCGGCTTAAAACACTTACACGTTGACGCCGCTTCGAACCCGGAAACAATGCTCGAACTGACGAAAACAAATTGATCGATCGGAAAAAAGCCACCAATGAGTGATTTACGATTTTTCAGTAATCCTGCTAGCAAACAGATTCCAGCGGCATCTTTGTATTCCAATAGGCCTTTGTTTAGTTTAGTTTTCCAAATTGGACCTTTGGCTAGAGACGAATGAACTGAGAAGGTCTGAGAGTCTGAAAAAGCCTTTCAAAACATCATCATCATTAATCCGAACACGCTCCTATATTCACAGAAGCTCTCTTCCAGCAAAAAATTATAAAAAAACAACGATCAATGTATATTGTTATAGAATTGATCGAAAATATTTCTTTAGTCGACAGTTTCGGTGACCCTGGAAAAGGAACGTTTGCGTGCTTTGTGAAAGAAGATGAATTCATGATTCATTCTTGTTCTCGCGAGAACAATGCATGAGATTTGTGTCATTTTCGTCAACGCACTCAGTATTTATTGCGATAATTATTTTCGTGCTAGACATAGTACGGCCCGAGGCGGTTACATATTTGTTCCCCCATCACCATTATCTATCTGCTAACGTATAAAATCAACAACAAGTAGGGGAGGTAGGTGTAATGCGAACATGTTAAGAAGAACTTCCGTATTACCCGCACTCCCCCTATGTCTAATTCAATCATACACAGCCAATCTCCACATAATGGTATGAAAACTGACGCGGCAAGTCCTATTTAATATTTCTCTTCTGATTTGCTTCGGTCTGTTAATGAAAGATCTGCACTATGATTACTTCGTGCATATTCTGAGGATGCATTCTGACGGCGAGCACAATGTTTACAGTGCTTCCACGGCCATCTAGTGAAATGCAGCAACCGCTAACCAATCTTGACTCCGATGGACTTTCAAGCATATTTAAAAAAAATTGTAATTTCGCCAATATTAATAGATTTTCGTGATTTTAATAGTTTGTTTTCAATGCAATTTTTGAACTATGAAAATAAGCTTTTGGGTCAACAAGAAACAAACATCACCATTTATCCTTCGGAAGTGATCAGCCGGCAAAGGGTTTTAATTTACGTTAAAATCTTTGCTCAAACGCTCTCATGTTCGAAATTTTAAACATACACCCTGGGGTATGTAAAGATGCACAAAGGATATGGTGCGGAAATACAGAACAAATCTCTACCAGACGTCATGCAATCGGCACGGTGCCTCCACGAGAACAAAATTCCTTCACTGTGTGCAATATCTATGTTTCATTCTTCTTTTGTATCGAAAAAAACAGTGAATGCTATGGGATCTCGAGTAGCTTGTTTACACATCAATAATCATGATAAATTAAAACGGGCGAAGCTTGAATTGCAATAATTTTGCTATCCACATTTTCCGTACAACGAACACTGAATTTGCTATATTATTTCACAAAAAAGGGGCCCTGTTTTCTGATTTGACATCATTACTAAAAATCGTAGTAATGAAACATAAAAAATAAGCTAATACTTTCTTAGATTTTCGTTATTATTACATATACAAAATTGTTCAAAAGAAAAAAAAACACCAGATGGGTCAGTCAAGAGAGACCAACGGGTATAGCTAATCTAGAACGAGGAATCTGGGATTCGGGGTGACCATAACAAAAGATTTAAGTAAAATTAAAATCTGAGATTTAATATCCTTAATCTAAATATGTAATCAGATTGTGAAACACGAGCGTAAAGTAGAACCTTGATGTGGAATTTTGTTTTTTTTCTATTTAGAATTAGCTCACCCGGCAAACTTCGTCCCGCCCAAAATTTATTTTTCGTTATCACATCCACGTTTTCTTAATAATCGCACGCTCATGGGTCCAATTACAGAACTGTTCATTGATTGATCTTTTAATCTACTCTTTAAAATTATTTTTTACTATAAAATTTCAGCACTACTACCAAAACTCGACATTATAATATCAGATTATTTTCAGACACAATTCTCGTGCAAGATTGTTCATCCACATGTTTCTCCGTTACATGGAATAAATGTTTTATTCAGAAAATATGATAGAATGAAGACAGCATTAAATCGGACAATTCCTTTCTCGAGTTTGGTCTTATCAACACATTCGGGCATGCATTTTTATTTATATTGATAGAAGTCGAAAGTGGAGTGCGTTTTATCACATTAAAATCCATTTTCACTTTCGAACGAAGATCAATTTCGTTACCGCAAACATCAAATAAACTAACAACGCTTGTCAATATGTAATTGTAGAACACATGCGAATTGAATTTTTCGAATTTTCCCATTTTCCTTCAGAGTTTTCCGAAAATTTTCAATTGTCTTATTTGGTTGGAATATGTTTGGTTGAAATATGTGCATTATTTTTATAGGACACCCTCTCCATTCCAGAGGAGGGAGGGGTGTCATACCATCATAGAAACATTTCTTGTACCAAAAACCCTCACATCCCGAAGTTGGCTCAATTTGCTTGATTAGTTCTCGAGGTTATGGAGAAATTTGTGTTTCATTTATATGGAAGCCCCCCCCCCTTAGTAAGGGGGAGGAGTGACAAACCACCATAAAAACATTTATTGCTCCCTAAGCCGCCATTTGCCGAATTTGGTTCCATTTGCTTGATTAGTTCTCGAGTTATGCAGAAATTTGTGTTTCATTTCTATGGCCGACCAACCCCCCCTCTTTGGAAAGATGGGAGGATTGTTGAACCATCTTAGAAATGTTTTTTGCCCCCTAAAACCTTCGCATGCCAAATTTGGCTCCATTTATATGATTAGTTTTTGAGTTATGCAAAAATTTGTCTTTAATTTGTATGGCAGCTCCCCCTTAGAGAAGGGCGTGGAGTGTGTAACCACCATAGAATCATTTATTGCATCCTAGAATTTTAACATGCCAAATTTCGTTTCATTTACTTGATTAATTCTCGAGTAATGCAGAAATTTGTGTTTCATTTGTGAGGCAGCTCTCCCTTAGAAAGGGGGTGGAGTGTTTAACCACCGTAAAAACATTTATTGCACCCTAAATCCTCCACATGCCAAATTTGGTTTCATTTGTTTGATTAATTAATGCAGAAATTTGTGTTTCATTTGTATGGTAGCCCTCCCTAAGAGAGGGGGAGGAGTATCTAACCACCATACAATCATTTATTGCAACCTAAAACCTCCACATGCCAAATTTCGTTAGATTTTCTTGATTAATTCTCGAATAATGTAGAAATTTGTGTTTCATATGTATGACAGCCCCCCCCTTGGAGAGGGGGGAGGAGTCTCGAACTATCAACAGAACCTTCCCCGACCCCCAAAATCCCAACATACCAATTTTCATGTCAATAGTTTCCGAGTCCAAAAGAATCAGACAGACAGACGGAAATCCATTTATAGATATATATATATATATATATATATATATATATATATATATATATATATATATATATATATATATATATATATATATATATATATATATAGATAGAATTAGAACATATTCTTGAATCAGAAAACTGAAAGCTGAATCTGAAGTTTGTTACGAACATGAAATCTGGATCCAGGCAACAATTCTGGTTTACATATCTGGACTCTAGAATCTGTGAAAATTCTCTAATCGCATTCCACATCGAGAATGTGGAGTCTGAATATTTTGCATTTTAAAACCTGGAACTTGAGTTCTAAATCGTTTTAAGTAATCCAAAATCTGTGATTTCTTACCCGTAATCTGAATCGGGCTAAGAATTGTGGATCAGAAATATTAATCTGAGCTATGAAAAACGGATCTCGAGTTTCAAATTGATGACATGAAATCCGACATCTAGAATCTGCATTTTTTTCTTTTTTCATCATTTTTCCTTCGCTTACCATTTCCTCGAAGAGACTCTGATTAGAGCTTCCTGGAATCGGATACAATTTTCAGGAGATAAACAACAAAAATAAACGGACAATAGATGTAAGGAACGTTGTTTGGATTACAGGAAGAAATAAATTGTTTTTTTTTAAATGATCAAAGCATGCGATCAAACGAATTTCCGACGGTGAAACATTAAAATAAGACTATCTTTGTGAAATTGTGATGTTCGCCTTCACAATTTATTGCTCGAAATTGTATCCAATTCTGGATTTGTCTTTTGCTTTGTCAGCGGTTTGGTGTAGGTATTACCAAACTATGGTGAAATTCATTGTCATTCATAACTCTGTGAACAAGTTTACAAGTCACGCTGTACAATGTGTGTGGAAATACACAATCAAGGTTATCAGAATATAGATTAGAAGTATGATGAAGAGTTGCTAGCCTATAGAGTAACTCGTCAAATGTTGAACGCTTAAGCTAGGTATGTTCATACATCCTTGATTTCTTCGTGATAACATATGAAATTACTGAATTACATCCCAGCATCACTCTATAGCAACCATTAAGCGTCTCGCTTCAGGTAAATAATTTCCCTTCTGCTTTCTTCCGTATTGTTTTCATATACCGCTCACCTAACCAAATTAGTGACAAAACGGCCTCAGCTAGTATCATATACCCGCCTTGCGTGAGACAAACCGGTAATGTAAATAAACCCAATGACGAAAGTAGGGATGCCAGATATGGGTTAATTGAATACTATTTTGTTTTATTATTTTCTTCCAAGTTTTTCAATTTGCAAGAAGTTCCAAGTAATATGTAAGAAGAAAAAAAATTAGTTCAGTTGCATATTGAAAATTATAAAAGGATATATATATTAGGCTGTCAAAAAAGTCCTGCGGTATTTTTTTGAATTTTCATTTGTTCATAAAATTAGTTACAATCATCTGTTTTAAGTCAATTATGCGCCGTTTTGTTCGATGACTTGTTCCCAACGAGATGCCAACTTCATAATACCCCTGTTATAGAAGCTCGCTTCTTTATTGGCAAAAAACTCGGATAGCCAATTTTCACAGGCCTCTTTTGTGGCTAACTTCTGACTACCTAGCTTGTTCGCCATGGACAAAAACAGGTGGTAGTCACTTGGTGCAAGGTCCGGACTATACGGCGGATGTAAAAGAACCTCCCATCCGCGCTCCCGGAGCTTCTGGCGCGTCACCAAAGAAGTGTGTGGCCTGGCGTTGTCCTGATGGAAGACAATGCGGCCTCTGTTTATCAAAGATGGCCTCTTCTTCATGAGTGCTACCTTCAAGCGGTCCAGTTGTTGGCAGTACAGGTCCGAATTGAGCGTTTGGCCATAGGGAAGCAGCTCATAATAGATTATTCCTTGACAATCCCACCAAACACACAGCAGAACCTTCCTGGCCGTTAATGAGGGCTTGGCCACCGTCTGAGCCGCTTCAGCGGGCTTCGACCACGACCGTTTGCGCTTCACGTTGTCGTAAGTGACCCACTTTTCATCGTCAGTCACCATCCGCTTCAGAAACGGGTCGATTTTGTTGCGATCCAGTAGCGATTCACATGCGTCGATACGGTCAAAGATGTTTTTTTTCGTCAACGTGTGTGGTACCCATACATCGAGTTTCTTTGTGAATCCAAGCTTCTTCAAATGGTTAATAACGGTTTGATGACTTATCCCCAGCTCTTGGCCGATGCTACGGCTGCTACTATGCCGGTCTTTCTCGGCTAATTCAGCGATTTGTCGCAATTTTCGACGACAGGCCTTCCGGAGCGTGGCGCATCTTCGACGACCTCTACACCAGAACGAAAACGTTGAAACCATCGTTGTGCGGTGGAAATGGAAACTGTATCGGGTCCATAAACTGTACTAATTTTATTGGCAGCTTGAGATGCATTTTTGCCTTTGTCATAGTAGTACTGTAAAATATGTCGGATTTTCTCTTTATTTTGCTCCATATTTGCGACACTATAACTCACGAACGACTTAACCAAACAAAACCCTGTCAAGGACTATATTATAGCAAAAATACCAAAAAAATACCTTTCCAACAAGCTATAGTATGACTCGATACAATGAATACAACTAGAACTACGCGCTTACAACGACACCTCGCGGAAATACCGCAGGACTTTTTTGACAGCCATATATATATAAATTGAGTATGGTCACATATATAAAATTGTTTACAAAAGTGGACGTTTCAGTTACATCGGATTGTTGTCTTCGGTATATTTTTTGTTTTGATGATTTGCACACTAGAAAACACTAACATAATTGAATTTCAATCGTAGTTTTAAATATTTACACTTGCACATTTTTGAACAAAAACGTTATATTATGTTCTTCAAAAAATTCTGGCTCCCCTTCTAATGGATACGACAATTTGAGGTTATGGGAGTATTCGACAAATGTAATATGAGATGAAAAATAACAGAATCTAAAAATGAATTATTCATATAACATTTTAGTGTGACAGTACCCCAGATGATTGAAGAACAGTTCTTCAATCATTTACAGTTAAAACATTCTATCAGGCGTTGTGAAAAAATAGTGGCAGTGGAAAATTCGCAGATGTTTTTATTGTAAAGCTTATTTTGCTTTATTTTTTGAAAGTTGCAGGGCCAAATGATCATTGATTACACAATATTTTTAATCGCATTTTTCAAAAGTAAGGGTAATGTAAATGTTATTGATTGGGCAGCATAACATGTGTAACTTTCAAACGCAGATGTTTTTGAAGATAGTGTTTGGAAAGCAACAAATGAAATTGATTTCTAGCTAGAATTCCTCAGACTGTTCAACATTTGGAAAGTGTTCAAGTAACGTAACGAGGTATCCTAAAATATTTTTGGTTGTTATTTTTTGAGTCTTGTTTGCGTGTATAGACGTACACTATTATTCCACACTGCATTTTTAAATGAATGCAAGAAGAAAACTCTCATAAGTATTGCTGGAATTCAGCAACAAGACTCTAGATTGAAAACTGGGATCCACAATTCAGATAGTCGACTCAATGTCCAAAAACATTTGGAGATCCGAATTCCAGATTCCTCACTTGGATTAAAGTTTTAGAAGTTAGATTCCAGATGCAAGTACCGGGTTCAAAACTCATATTCATATTTCAAAAGTCAAATTCCAGTTCCTGTATCTCCTTGTTCTACTATCTTAAGCTGAAATGCCGTATTTGGGATATGGAATCTGAAACAGATATTCGTATTCGAAACTCGATCTTAATGATGCCATATTGGGCCATCTGAGACTTGTAATATGTCATTTGTCGGAGACATTGAGGGTTGAACTCGAATTCGAACATTCACTCCTCAGTCTCAGAGTCTCAATCTAAAGCCTGAAAACTAAATGCCGGATTAATAAATGTAAAATGAATCAAGGTGTTCGTGATTTGGTTGAGATGATTTGAAAATTGAAAATCGGATCAGAATCCACAAACAGAATCTGAAATCTACAAATGAACGCGAAAATATAAGGTCCAGTTTGCAACCTGAAATCGAGAACCTAACATATTCAGAGTCATGAGATCGTTTGGATTAGATTCGAATCTTATATATGAAACTTTAAATTAAAATTCGAAATTTGCAGTATTTTAAATCTATATAGATCAGGGAGAAATGTACAATCCGAAATCCAAATCGTGGATACTGAATCCTATTGAATTTGAAAACTAATCTGATCACATCTCGAATCGTGAGTCTAGAATCTGACATTTTGAAATCAATCTGAATCCTGTATCTCGAATTAACATTTTGAGTCTAAAATTTGAAATAGTTATATGCAGTTGAAAAGCCGAATTTGAAGTATGGAACCTGAAACATGTATTCAAAATCCGAAATTAGGTTCTCAACGAGAATCAGATATTTGCATTCTAATGTTTCCGAAGACAATTATGCTGTTATTTGAATTCGAAATTTGGCCCCTGACTCACTATCTGAAAATTTGAAAGTTGACTGTGGGATCTGTAAATGAATGAACTAATATTCTTGTTTTGCAAAATTGGGATCCGAAATCCTGAATCCGAATCTAGTGTGTGAATGGGAAGTCCAAAAGTCCAACCCAAGCATCATCAGCTTCATGCGATTATTCACAGTTGGATTTTGAGTTTGAGAGTTGATAGAACCCGATTCTTCTATTCAATTGCAGTTCCATCTTTTTTTTCTCTTTAGTACGTGTGTCACAATTGCCCAGAGTAAGTCCGGAATATTGACCAGGTTCATCTCCTTGAGAGCCACTGTAGCGTCATTTTCGCTGCACTACTGTGAGAAGGAAATTGAGTAGTGTTAGCTTGTCATGTTCGACCATAAGGGGCAATTTACCGCATGGTGCTCCAGAAAAGGCAGTAGATACATCTTTTGGTGAATTTACTGGGCCATGGCTGCAGAAATATGGAAAATTTGGCATTTCGGTTCATTACAGATTTTTGGTAGACAATATTTCCTAGCCAAATTTAGAGGGGTCTCGATTGCTTATTGATTTCCTGGGGATCCTTCCGGTTAACCGAGTTTATGCTTGTTTGTGTTTGATTTGATTTGCCATTTTATCATGAATATACTGCCATCATGGGCAGCGCATGAAAATTGTGCATATATTTCACGAAACATTTATAAGATAATTTTGATCAGCGACGAAACTCATTTTTTTAAATGTATTCTTTAATAAGCGAACTTGCCGCATTCGTAGTGTGGAGAATCTTTGTGCCATTGTAAAAATACCGTTGTATTTTCAAAAAGACACTGTTCGCTCCGTTTTATGGGCCGGTGGAATCATTGATTATCTTTTAAATCCAAAACAGATGCCGACCAGAACGCAACAGTCAATGGTGAGCAGTATAAAGTCGTGATGACCGATTTTTTTTCGTACCACAATTAATGCCACTAACGTGGGAGAACTATGCAGCATGCCGCACCGCTCGTTCTATAGTTGATTTATTGAAAGTAACGTTCGGCATTAGAATAATTTCGAGGAATGGACCCCTGAATTGGCCTCCATGATCATGTGATTTATCATCGTGGATTTTTTTTTGTGGAGCTATGTGAAAACTCTACTGAGAAGTGCCAGACGATTGATAACATTTTCGGCTTTGCATCATGTGAACGCTGCTATTTAATCACTTAATCAAATTTTAAACAGAATATAAGTTCCGTTCGATATACATTTCTGCATGGATGAAAAATTCACTGCAACTCGCCAACTTTACAATTATAGGATTTATCATTGGGTAATAACACTAGAATAATAAACTGAATCATTCAAAATTGTTATTTATAGTTGATTTTACTCGCTCTCGACAAACATCAAGGTCCACATACTATATTTCATGTGAAAATATCAATACGACACAATCTGTGAGATATTGTTTTTCTTTTTTTACAAATAAAGGAAAGATGATATAGAAAGGAAGACACTTATCATTCCGCCAACGACCTTCGGCAGAAACATAAAAAATTGAAGAGATTCCTACGATAACTCACACCCTCAACGTTTTATCTTATTGGAAAAAAGATACGAAACCTATTGACCTTCTCTCGCACCGAGTCAAGCATCCTGATACACATCCGGATTATGGCAGTGTTTAATCGTGATAAGTTTCCTGCACACATTTGCCCCCGCTGAAGAATAATCTGGGACCTCTTATCGGAATTAAGTGATAAAATAAACCCGAAACTCATCAAATTAAACCATAAATTTATGAACCGTGCGGTCGTGGGGAGCGAAACCTTGGGTAAAAATAACTGTGCAACCCCTAGACTGGATTCGATGTTTCTATTCCTGCTGCATACATACATGGCCCCCGAAGGCTCTCAACGGATGGAATTTAATCGAAAAGCAAACCCCTTCGTGGACGGAATATCCCTCTGGCTTTCCCCGTTCGTTCACACGTGCTGCCGGGTTCGTTAGTGTTCCGGAATCCACCGCCTGAAGTAATAATCATAATCCGTGTGAAAAATGAACCTTGCCCACTGCCCGATCTTAGGTTCCGGCTGATACAAAATTCTCGCCAATAGCAGGAAGTGCTTACTAGTGCTCAATGTTCACACTCATCGGCAGCCTCTTAGGAGAAATAATTTCTCAAAGAACAGCCCCACAAATGGGGGGTGTTTTTCATCCGTATCACAGTTCGATATCAACACTAGCGGTGAACCGGAAAGGACCCTCTCCTCCCTCCCATCCGACCAAACGAACGCGGCTCCATTGTGAATCAGTGGTGAGTAGCGGCAAAAGCCATTGCATACCAGCGCTGTGGTTAGAGAGAGAGAGAGAGTGCAGATCAGCAAATGAAACGGTTAGCGGGGAATGGCATTATGTTCACACAATTTAGCTCGTAAAGTGGTCCACTCCATAATCAACTTGGTGTGCTTCGTGTGTGTGTCCATATCGAAGGTAAGGGCGCCTAATAAGAACTTCCTTCCGGCGGATAGGCAAGAGCATTTTTGGAAGCTGATGCTGTGATGAGAGAGATAATTGATGGGTTCAGTTGATTTAAACAAATTTGATTCTGTCACAATCGAACCTTGCAGTAGATGTAGTTTCATTACTGTAACAAGTTATTTCCAGGCATCTTCGAATAGAATGTTAAGCTCCATTACAATGCGACATGTTCAATGGAACGGATTTTGTATCCTTCCATTACAGAGATGTAAAAACACAAGTCTCACCGAGAGGCATCCCATCGAATACGGAGGAATAGATAGCTAGATAGCTACAGATACATATTGAGAGAGGCAGAGAATTTCAAGGATACCCCAAGTGAAAATCCATTTCTATACATCTCATTCCGTTTTGTATTCCGCTCGGTCGTATTTCTGTAACTTTTTATGATGCTTCCATGTTCAAAAACGAAAGCAGGAAAGGGTTTTGTTTTGATACCCATGTTTTTCGGAGACCGTATGGATGGAGAAGGATGACTTTCGAACAATAGGTATGATTTTCCCCCTCTCTCTTTCTCTGCACAGCCTCTCGTTACAAATGGTCTTGTTTTGAAGGATCACTGGCTCGATGTCTATATTTTGCAGCAGTTGTGAATTTATTGCTGACATGAAATTACGCCGATATGAACAGCAGTGATGCGGGAAGGGCATGTTTTATTGGGTTTCGCTGTAGCGAGATTGAATATTCATCGATTATGGGTGTGATTTACACGGTCTTTTAAAGATACAATTGTTGCTCATAAGTATCAAAACATGTTATCCGCTGTGTTATACGAGGGGGCTTCACCCATCCAAGCGGCCATCTCGTGAACAGGGAAAGTTCGTGTCGAATAACGCGCGTCTGCACGAAGCAGACTCGATTGCGAATTTCAATAGACTATAAACCGCCAGAGCTGATAATGGTAAACTTTTCACAAAGCGATTCCGACAGGTGGCTTCCCTTTAATTTCCATCGCTCCACCCAACGCTTGCATCCGCTGCGTTTGGTGCTAAAGGGGTGCATTCAATGAGCACTGTTGCTATTGCCTGGTGGTTTCAATTAGAATGCCACAATGGGTCGAGTTTTCAGATAACACACTCAATGTACGCTTCCTGTCGGTTCGCGTCGGAATCGTGGTTGGAAATAACCACCACAGTACTAGTGATCAAACAATTATTGTAGAACTAGTAGTAGGAGTACTGAGATTTCTGTTCAGAAAATACTTGTATGATTCTGTCAAAGATGAAAAACAACGCCGAACAAAAGTCTTCGTAAACCAACAAGAATTGATTGAAATACGATTTACCCTTATTATTGGATTATCCGGAAAGGTCGTCATAGAGCAATTCCAAATGAAATCGACAAATGAGAAAACATGAGTATTTTTGATTCGAATGAAAGTTTGTATTCCGTTTAGGTTGAAGGAAATATGAGTTTTCCACTGCAATTGGGAATTTTTTGACTCAAGCGTAACTTTTGAAATAAGCGTATCGATTTTAGTAGGAGAAATCTTTGATAATTTATATCTCAAAAACTATGAGTCGTACCGAAATAGTGTCTTAGAAAGAGTTATAGAGTATTGATGTCTAAATATGAAAAAAATATACACTGAGAAAAAAAATGAGTACTCTTTTTTTTATTTCCAAAAAAACTTTAATTTGCAATATCCAAAATACATATTTTTTAATTTTTTTATTTTTTCATATAAAATAGAAGTCATATAGAAAATTAAAAAAATGGGTCCAAGATGGTAAAACTATTTTTGACGAACTTTGTGGAACATCGAATTTTTATGAATTTTCGAAACATCGAATTTTTGTATGTTAACAATCATTTTTAGCCACAAATTATGATTCCTGATGTGATTTAAAACAAAAAAGTTCATTATAAATCTCCTTCTAAATGCAGATATTTTGAAACATATTTCTAATTTATTGTCATTTTAATAGTAAATATTCCCTTTTAATATGTTTGTAGTGTTATACCGTCATGTTCATTAAATTTTATGAAATTTTTTTACGTTGAAAATCATTTGAACACATGTGGGTTAATATAAAACGTAGCGATATTAATAAATGTTTTTTTTTATCTTAATACTTAATACAAAATTTTAACATGTTATACATGTTGCGCCAACAGAACACAACATTTATAAAAGGAAAAAAATATAATTCACTACAATTTTCTCAAATAATTCCTATATTTATCGGAGTTTAAGAGATACTAATAATAATACTAGAATTTTTAGCATTTATTTCTTATCAACATTTATTTTTATCAACTAACAATAATTTCATTGAAACACTGCCCATCGACCATTATTTTATTTTTTCAGACAGTCTCAGCTCAATAGAGGCAATCCGCTCAATGAAAGTTGATAAACGCTCATCTTATTTCCTAACAAGTATAAGACATCTATTGAGTGTTTTGGTCGAAAAATTATTCAAGATTACCTTAGCATGGGTTCCCTCTCATTGCTCGATTCCGGGGAATGAGAAAGCGGACTCGCTAGCTAAGTTGGGCGCTTCAAAAGGCACACTTTTTGGAAGGCAAATTGCGTATAATAAATATTTTCACATTCCTCGTCAGGACACACTCGTTAGTTGGCAGCGCATGTGGAGTGAAGATGAGTTCGGTCGTTGGTTACACACGATTATCCCTAAGGTTTCGACTAGTGCTTGGTTTAAGGGATTGAATGTAGGTCGTGATTTCATTCGCGTGATATCTCGGCTCATGTCCAATCACTACAACCTAAACGCGTATCTCTATCGCATTGGGCTCGCAGCAAACAATCTGTGTGATTGTGGCGATGGCTACCACGACATCGAGCATATTGTCTGGTCGTGTATCCGGTTCCATGCTGCTCGCTCTCAGCTCTCTAGAGCACTAAGAGCAAAAGGCAGACAGTCGGATATCCCCGTCCGGGATATCTTAGGTAGCCGTGATCCTGATCTTCTGTTTCATCTATATCTGTTCCTCAGGAACGTCGATGTCAACGTTTAATGATGTTTCCTTCGTTGTGTCCCTGTTTCATATCCCTCCTATCCGATCTATAAACTTTTACTTAGTCGCGGCAATACATACACACACTCTTTACAGATACCAAAGGTTGTGCAGTCCACTGATGATTCAACAAGAGCCAAAGGTTGTACCGCTCATGACAACTCTACAGGAGCTGATGATTGCGCCGGCTAGTGACCATTCTATCCTGGATTCCTCGAGTCGAGAAGACGCACCATGGGGTACATACTAGGGGGGCGTTGCTGATTAATGGCCAGCTGCATCCCAATAGGAAGTATCCCGTGTCGGGCACACGTACAGAGCATTGGAGATAGCAACATCCCAATTACGAGAACACTTGTAATACTAACCTCGAGCCGACCGCGAGTAATCGGTTACATATTACTGACATAGATAATAAGAAAAACTGTTAAAATATTGAACTCCGGCCCCGTCAGGCTAACGCCATAGGAGCCTTGATAAAAATATATATTTTGGAAAAAAAACTAACAATTTTGTTGTATATAATTTAATTTTTTCATTATTTTCTTATATTTTTATACACATTATGGTAACTTGCTTCATTGTCGGTAGAGTACAACTTTGCTGCTACTTCATTCTTGAATACAGGTACAAAAGAATGATACTTTTGGGTACCTGGAATTTGTTTGGTGTTATCATACATGCTACTCAACTCTTCCACACCCTGATCGTTTTCTTCTTGTGACATATATGAAAATGACAATTTTGTAAGATAGTCTTCTTTGCGCTTGCTAGCCCAGTCAAATAACGTTTTTGCACTCGTAATCGGATGTTCATGCTGCCTAGCCAAACTAGCTCTTGTTGCCATCCGTTTTAATGTATCACCAATTGCACCACAAGGTCCTTTGCCGTGTGATGTTGCAAAAAAATGCCATTCAGCGTCAATGTCGTATTTCGATTTAAACTGACATAAACTTCAAAAATGTTTCCAATTTAGAAATAAATACTTGCACAGCTATTGTGTCATTGCTTGATCATTGTTCCAGTGATGACTTTGAGCTTCATCTTGAAGCACAAATGAATAATTTTCGGCTTAGTAAGCGATCGATCGTGAGTTCAAAACTCAGGGCCCTCATTGACCATCTTTGTGTTGTTACAGAATAACTACGTCCACGCAACAATCATCAGCGATGGAGATCGATCCACGGTCGGAATAAGATGGATTCATCCATACAACTGCTCTGCTCTGCAAGACACATCGGGCTGCTATTCTATTAATAACTCAACAATGATCATATCAACTGTCTCCGCTGTCCGGTCTAACTGGACAATGGAAGAACAGAACGAATACTCTTACGCCTAAATACTGTGAAATGTAATGTACCATATGTATAAAAGGAATACTATAACGCCGAAAAATGGCAACTGTATAATGTGCTAATTATAGATATGATAACTATGTGACATGTACACGATTAAATAAAATTCGGCTGTGTTACAGCTAAAATGCGAGTGAGCCTGAAATAAACGAATGGGATAAAAAAAAAGAGTAAGTAATTTTTCTATTTTTTCGCAAAAATACGATACAAATTTTTCCACCGGTTTTACAAGAGTTTCTATGACGCATCGATCAGTAGAAATCCATTGTGCATAAGTGAATTCAGTTAAATTGCGTTCCTGAAGCTCATCTAGAAACCAGTTTCCAAACTCGTCCATTGTTGGGTATTTCTTACATTCACGAAGGTAACAGTATTTTGATCTATTTGATATGTTACATAGTACTTTTTTCCATATATTCTTTACATTCAATGTTAAAGGAATATTTTCTGATACCATGAAGCATAAGATTTACATTTTCATGGAATGTACAAACACAAACGTTATGATTTCCTGAACTACTCAGCAATTCGCAATGCTTCGGACGCATTGATGCAAAAGAGCTAAATCCAATTTTGCAATTTGGATTAAGTTCCTTAAATCTGTTGAAAGTTTCCCGTAATGATGTTATTAATAACCTGTTTTGGATGTGTTGACTTCTTTGGCTACAGAAACATAGTCTCTTACTCCAGGAAATGATCGACTGATATCGTCGTCATTATAAAATTCCGAAACATGATTTTTAACATCTTCACTTCAATTTGGTCCATATTTGCTATGTGGTGTCGACACTACACCTTTTTCATTTGCCAGTTTTTTGGCTTGAATTGCCATATATTTATTAACGCCAAATTCTTCTTCCATTTTTTGCGCGGACCAAGACTTAGGCAAAACTGTTAAAATTCTAACATTTTCTGATCTTGTTGTCTCTGTGTGGTTAAATTTTTCTTTGAGCTGATTGATAATCTCATCAAACTCTTTTGCCTTTTGTTTAAAGTTCGACTCTTCGTCTTCTTCATGTGAAAAGGAAAATTTTTTTTTTCAATACCTTTAGAAATTTCTTTGAATTTTTGTTCGGGGTAACTAGCCTGTCCAAGTATTTTCGTCATTATTGGTAAAACGTTAATACCGGATTCCCTTGTTGAATAGCTCAATGTTGTACGCTCGGGAATACTCTGGTATATTGCTGTTTAGGGAATCTTGCGAAGATGCTGAAACGACTGAAACTATTGATGGTACTTCTTCTAAAGTATTTCCTACTGATCTGCTCCTCAGTATTACACTGCTTTGGTTTGGAAGAGTATACAGATAAACGGCATGATCCGCAAATTTTTAAAGATGTATCTAAAAGGATATTGTATCCCATTGACTTAAGTTTTTCAATCATTGACACGGTTAAGAAACGTTTTCAGATGAACATTTCATACCGTTTTTCGGAAACGGTCTACAACACGAAAAAAATTTTTTGTAGTCCATTGTGTTATACTGTTATTCACTCTATGAGGAAGATTGTTCGACTGATGAACGATGTTTGAATATGAGTAACTTTATATACATTATAGATGTACTTTAAAGACCTGACCTGACTTTATATACCTGTACAGAGCAAGCTCAGAGATCTAAATTCAGGTATAATCTAGGCATAACGTAAACAAGTTAACTATATTTGAACCCATAACGTCCGGTTGAATCAACAAGGTGTATTTGTTGTTGGGATTTCAATTCTACTGTTCGTGTTTTGATTGTGTAACACGAATAATATGTTAAAAGTTTGTATTAAGATAAAAACAGATTTTTTAATATCGCTACGTTTTGTCTTAACCCACATGTCTTCAAATGTTTTTCAACGTAACTCCTAAACATATATTTTCACCATAATGATGTATTTGGAAAAGTTGTTGGTAATTATAAGCAAATTCATAGAATTTCATTAACATGAGGGTATAACACGAGAAACATATGGAAACGGCTTATTTACTATGAAAAAGACAATACATTAGAAATATTTTATTAAATATCTCAATATTGGCTGCATTTAGTGAAGACTGATAATTTGTGGTTAGAATTGACACACCAAAACATACCAAACAATACCATACCAAAATTCTAAGTTTCGAAAATTCATAAAAATTCATTTATATGAAAAAATAAATAAAAAAATACATATTTTAGATATTGCAAATTTAAGTTTTTCTTTCGTAAATTAAAAGAGTATTAAATAGTACTAATTTTTTTTCTCTGTGCATATTTTTCTCACGTTTAAACATCAATACTCTATAACTCTTTCTAAGACAATATTTCGATACGACTCATATTTTTTGAGATATAAATTATCAAAAATTTCTCTCACTAAAAACGAAACACCCTATTGAAAAGTTACGCTTGAGTCAAGAAATTTCCAATCGCTGTGGAAAACTCATATTTCCTCCAACCCAAACGGAATAGAAACTTTTATTCGAATCAAACATACATGTTTTTAAAATCTTCATTTTGAGGACGATTTTATTTGGGATTGCCCACAAGATTAATTTGTTGCTTTGAGGAAACATTTTTTTGCAACGATTTTAGAAAACCAAAAACAGGGTTTTCTGGTGTTTTAGAAAATTTACTGTAATTTTACGATTATTGCAGTCAGTGTTGCCGCATTTTATTCTGTACCGGAGAGGTTAAGAATCTTTCTCATCTGTACTTTTTCTTCCAAAAATCTGTACCATTGAAAATATTTGTTGTAGAGAAAAATATATTTTATTAGCATAAAAACATACTCATTTATTTACTACAAATACTACATTTACATTTGCAAGTCATTCGTTCGTTCGATGTTGCTTAAACATATTTTTTTCTGAATCTAGATTGCATACTATCATTTATTAAACTTTCCGAGCTGCCGCCACGATGTTCAATCAAATCTTTTGATCTCAAAATAGTGTTCATCGTATCGTTGCAGAGTCGCTTTCAACGTTTAATTTTTTTCTGTTTATATTCAGAAAAAAATCGCTCGACAGTTGCCTAGAAGTGAAAAGTGATAGTGAGAACGTTACAAACACGGCATCGAGGTGCCGAAAATGCGAGCGAACCGTCAATTCTATTTCATCCAACTGTTGTCCACTAATCCTGCACATGTTCGTTTTCTGAAACTGTGATTTAGTTATAGAGTAATTTTACCTTTAGAGTACGGAACTCATTCTCCAAATCTTGTACCGTTTTGTCTCATATTCCGAACACTCAAGCTTTGATGGTCATTAAACAGTGTCCCATTACTCAAAATGGTACTCTTTCGCGAAATTAATTTGAATTTTGGATTCAATAGAGCCTTCTTTTTCATTTGACTACAATAAAATTGATTTACAAATACATATTCATGGTGAAAAACTAAAAATATGTTTAATCATTTTTGTCCCAAATTCCGAACAGCAAAAATGATTTTTTTAAAATCATAACTTTTAAACTACTGGACCGATTTATATGATCGTTATATCAAATTAAATTCAACAAGCTTGTTCGCGCACGAAATAAATTATCTAAGCAAACTACGTTGAATGTCAAATTAGAATTTCGCCTCCATGCCAACCAAACAACCAATGCTACGCAACCGTTAAAACAACATATCAGTAATGTTTGTTCGTATGGTAACCAAACAAATCATACCAAGCAACCGTTCAAACAAATATAACAGCGAATACGATTGGCCACTTCAAATTGTTCGAAGGGTATAAAATGAAAACCAATCTAGGATTTGAATTAGAGGCGAATGAACTGCAAAGTTTAAAGCCTCTTAAAAACAATGAAAGAAAGAAAGGATTTGAATTATTAGTGATCAAACCTTCCAAGTGAAAGTTCCAGAACGACTACAAATTTGGCCTTCGCAGCGATAGTGTAGTTACTCCATCCCGAGGTGAAGACGAGTCCAGTGCCAGACCTCCCAGTGCTAGCGCCAATTTAGCTACTACATCCTGTGGTGGTGACAAATCCAGTTCCGGCCATCCCAGTGCCAAGTTAGCTACTACATTCCGTGGTGGCGACGAGTTCCAGTTCCGGCCCTCCCAGTGCCAGCTTAGCTACTACATTCCGTGGTGGCGACGAGTTCCAGTTCCGGCCCTCCGGCTTCCGGTCTTTTTCCAAGCAGTTAACATTGTTTATTTTCCGTCTTCATAAGGGCTTCGTTGGTGCCTTTGAAAATGCATCAATGCATTAAACTGACGTTATGGCGAAGCAGACGTTGAGGTTGTGCACCAAAAAATTATTTGGGATTACCAAGCATCTTGAATGTCTTACTGGAATGTTATAAGTTATTTGGGTTCGCTTGTCAGTTGCAAAACTGCCTTCAACTAGGATTGCATTTGCGCTAATATTGATCATAATGAAGCATTGCTACTGTTTTCGAGGTTGTTATTAACAAAAAGAGTTTATTTCTCTTGTTTAGTCATCAAGAAAGTAAATGTTCTGGAATTTTGTATGTGATTAGGTTTTGCTTGCCAGTAGCAAAACTTCCTCCACTAAGGGTGACAGCTGCGCTTCTCTCGTGCATGAGAAAGTAATGCAATTCTTTTCGAGGCCAGTAATATTAACAGAAGCGTTTCTTTTGAGAATAGCGCAAAATGATGAGAAATGTTTATATTGCTAGTAGTTTCAAGCCACCAATCAATGGCTCTGTATGCATGCTATGGTGAACGCTTGTTTGGCGCTTGGTTTACGCTTAGTTTGTACGAACGATATCTAGAGGTGCGATTCCTTTGAAGCAAAACTAAATAACATGTAGCATGATATTTGATACTTGCAAGTGTTGTCATTGTTGTTGTTTACATGCGGTGCCAAAGATATATTGATGTAGTTATGAGATATGGAATAATGGTGCTGGTGCAACATGTATATAATCGACTGTAGCCGAGTCTATGTCAATTTCGGAAAAGGCCACCGGAATAGCCTTCGAGGTAAATTTTCAATGCATTGACATGAAATAAATTGCGACATATGATTGTTTTGCGAGGGCAAGAATGAATCATCAATCAATTATCGTCAACTGAAAAAATCATTTCAGAGATTATTCTACTAAGCAGTTGTTTCTAGAATTTCACAGCATTATAGAATAATATCCGAAGGTATAAACAAGCGACTTATATAAAATAACAGCGTAGTTCTACGTCAACAATGCGGTCGTATCTTGGACACAACCTCCTATAATTTTTTGTAAATGCTTAATATTATAAACTATAGGCTGTATCGATATCTGTAAATGATGTTAAAATGAGGGCTATAACTTAAAGAATTTCAGGGTTTTGATTATTCATTTAGTTATAACATTAAAGTTCAGTAAGTTTACATTTGAAAATGAAGTGTTCGGAATTTGAATCATGCGTAGAAACTTGATTCATATTCCGAACACTACTTCAATATTAATTTTAATGAAGATTTCTACATAAAATACCATTTATTGTTGGTTCATGCAGTCTCTAGCATTTAACTTGAAAACAATAAACAAAATAGTTGAAACAACTTCAAAAAATGAAATATGAACGATGCTTGTTTTGTACAGAATTTGCTAACGCAAGCATTTTATCATTGGTTTTGACTGTCACTTTTTTGCAAATGTCTAATATTATAAATTATAGGTTGTATCGATATCTGTAAATAATGTCAAAATGAAGCCTATACCTCAGAGATTGTCTGTGTTTACATTATTCAATTATCTATAACATAAAAGTTTAGTAAATTTACATTTGAAAATGAAGTGTTCGGAATTCGAGACTGTTCGGAATATGAGACAAATTTCATGCCAACTCGTCTTAGGAGTTGGCAGCACCATCTCAGAAAAAATTCATTTTTTTTGAAAATATGTTTTTTTAATTCCGAAAAAATAGATATGAATAGCCCATACAATTTCCAACAAGTCAACCATACATCGGAAGCCGGGCAGTTTTCGCAGGGAAAATGTTTTTAGAACATCAACCTTTTCATGTTTTTCTTTGAAAAAATACTTTTAATGTTCAATTCGTAACATTTGTTTGTATAAATCATCGCGATTTACATGCTCTGCCAACTTTTTTCTATATAGAACATGTTAACTGCGAGAATCAAATGCGAGAACTGACACACAAAAATGTAACGAGTAAAACATTATTTTGTTCAGGGGATTCCATACCAAAATGCCCTATATTCCAGAAACTAGAAAAGAATTTTTAAAAAATACGTTTTTGAGAAAAATAAATTTTAATTTTTAAAATAATTTTCTTTCAGAGAAATTTTTTGATAATTTTTTTATGAAAATTTAAACTATTTTCTACATTTCATTCTTTGCTTTGATTTTTTTAGGTATTATAGTTTTTGAGTTATAATTTTTTGTAAAAAATCAAGAAAAAGTAAATCAAGAAAGTAGTACTTTTTTGAATATTTCAAGTATGCAAATTTGTTTAAAAGACCCATGTGTTTACACCCACAACATTTCGCTACTATCTGAGATGGAGTTGCCAACGGCCAGTCGATTTGGCATGAAAATCGTCATATTCCCATCGTAGAACCCTGTAAACGCATCTAACACAATGTAAGTGCTTGTCAAATTGGAAAAGTTTCTGGGATCAGATTTTGTATCATCAAAATCGCTTGCAAAACTTGCTTGATCAGCTCCACGAAAAAAAACTGCGACAAATATTCTTAAAAATGATCTGTCTTCCGCTATCCATAGTTCCAATAGTTTTTTTCTGCTGCCATTCCAACCAGTAAATTCTTGTCGCTTTCATAATGATATTCAAATTTGATAGCATTGGACATTGAAAAAACCTAATATTCCTCGCATAAATTAGTGAGAATGATTAAATAAAAATCTTTCATATCTTCATGTAGCATCGTGAATTCAGGCTTTTCAGCCTGGAACAAACAATTCAATCTGTTGATCTTGGGCAAAAAAGGCGTTTGCCAAAACATACTCCAAAAAAGCAACAGAAGTTTTGACATTAAATCTTTGGGGGCAGTTAATATTCAGTTAATAACAAAATTAATTCTGAAAATCGTGATATGCATCACATCCCCACCGTCGCTAACGAATTTGTTAGTTCTTTTTGGACTATTAGATATATGGTTATATATGTCCCTCAATAAATGCTCAAGATAGTCAGGGATTTGACGACTTCTCTCATAAGGAATTCCGTCGTTATGAAAATGAACAATTATTGAATCATCATGTAGCTTAATATCGCTTTGTTCAAATATAACTTGAAGATGTAGAACCATAGGTTGATCACTTGAAATGTAGTATTATATTATAATGTAAACCAAATTAAGAAATAAAAAGAATTTAAGTGAAAAAAAAGTTGTTCAAATGTAAGGAATTTCGTAGGCGGAAAAATCTGTACCAATCTGTACTTTTTGATGAAAATCTGTACTCTGTACCCTGTACCGTACAGAATCTGTACCGAAAATAACGAAAAAATCTGTACCTTTCCAGATGAATCTGTACGTGTGGCAACACTGATTGGTGTAAGTACTAATCTTAGCAGATGAATTTTTATACTAGTGTATCCCCCAAACACCAGTGAACGTTTCAGATTGTTTTAGCTAATCGAGCGCAATGTTTTGAATAACTAAGCGGAACACTTCATGACAAATCGTACCAGAAGAATAGAATGTTATATCCCTTCACGCGTTGATTTTTCTCAAAGTTGCGGCATTTCAAAAATTAACTAAGAATTCCGACTTCACACTCTTTCCTTTTTTTTCGAGTGTATATTTTACTATAGGCATGGGCCTATAACTATTGGTCAAGTGTACAAAAAAGAAATACAATTTAAAAATTCACATCGAATTGAGTTCAAGTCATCAATCGCTTTCATCATTATCATATACAATCTCTGCCAACGTTAGTACGTATAAATCCTAACATTTCATGTTTCCTAGCCAAAGCATCCATTTGCAGAAGATCTATCCACTTCTGGAACCAGGCTGTAAATAGCCCCAGCGGTCTCCCGAGATGACCTTTTTATGCAGCTCGACTCCGGCAGCTTCCCCTCCAAATTTGAGCTCATGTGCCAGAATAGTGCGTCCTCCCGAATAGACTACTCGTAGGTTTCGTGTTCTGGAGAAACGCGCGCATGTTGAATACTCGCAACAGTGATACATTGTTGTTCGTTAAACACGAGGCCTGTTTCCTGGTGCAGCGATAGTATGCATACGAGTGTAAGAAAAGGACACGATATACTGAGAACGCTTCACTATCGCGTTGCTGTGATGCTGTGGAATGTACGCGCACACAGGATACGTGTGCAGTATTCGGGGCGAGAGCAATTCATGAATGGATGCTTTTCGGTACAGGGTGCTGCGGTGAATGCCTGAAGAAAAAATAATTCGAAAAGTTCGTGCAAGATTTTCAAATAATTATTATTTGCTTATAAGGTTTTTTTTATTTAGAATATTTTAAATTTAATCTTATCTCGACTGTGCTATATCGACCGTCAGCTGATGAGTATTTTGAAATTGCATTAACCACGAGAGGCAACTTAGTTCGCCCATATCATATTTTTATTCTTAATGCAAAACTTGTTTTGTTTTTGTTTTCCACTTGTTTATTTTTTTTTCTTTTTCTAACCCTATCTGCTACTTTCATATGAAGATAAATTCGGGGAAGGGAACGGCGGGGAACGCTTCTGTGGTAATCGTTAAACAATTGCACAGTGAAATCGTATACAACCGTGAAGAGAAATACAATTCTTTCTTCATTGTTCGAGAAGTTCAGCTGGATAAGTGCATCGAAATTGTAAGTTCGCTTAGACCAACATAAATATAAACTCATTTGAATCGTTACTAAATTAGAATACTTACTTTTACTTTAATTTTACTTTTTTTGGCGACGGACCGATTATCGATCCAGGGCCGAATCCAGCATACGTTGCCATGCTTCTCGGTTCTGGGCCCTCCAGTCTCCCCTAACACCCACTGCGCTGGCATTCTCGTCAACAGCACACATCCAGCGAGTGCGGGGCCTGCCACGGAGACGACGTCCTCTATCGAGATGCTTGCTAAATATAGCCTTCGCTGATCGCTTGTGCGAAATTCTAGCTACATGCCCAGCCCACTGTAGCCTGCCGTGTTGACTATATCCGCCGATTTGTACGTCTGGTATACCTCATGATTCATAGGCCTGCGCCCATGTTCAAGTTTGCCGCCGATGATGAACCGTAAGACTCTACGCTCAAAGACACCAAGAGCTCGCCTGTCAGCCTCTATTAGTGTCCATGCGGCATGGCCATAGAGAGCCACTGGGAGAATCAATGTCTTATAGATCGCAAGTTTTGTGTGGATTTGCAATCTGCGGGACGTCAGCTGTTTACGCAATCCGTAGAACGCCCTGTTTGCATCCGCTATCCGTCTCTTAATCTCATGGCTCACCTCGTTGTCACATGTCACTAATGTACCCAGGTAGATAAATTTGTCGACTACTTCAAAAGTATCCACATCTATCACAATCGTAGCACCAACACCAGACGGGCTACCACGTTCTGTACTAGCTACCATGTACTTCGTTTTGGCAGAGTTTATGTTGAGCCCAATCCTCACAGCTTCCCTCTTAAGAGGTCTATATGCCTCTTTCACAGTTTTACGGTTAACACAAACAATATGTGAGACTTCGTGATGATGGAGCCACTTTTTTGCACACCAGCCCTTCGTACCGCACTTTTCAACGCGATGTTGAATAGTAAATTCGAAAGCCTGTCACCCTGCTTCAGACCGTCCAACGTCACGAACGATTCGGATGTTTCACCCGCTATCCTGACGCTTGATGCTGACCCATCAAGGGGGGTAGTACACTATGAACATCATAAAAAGTATGTGACTTTTGTGACTTTTTTCAACGAGAAAATAAATTACTACGATTAATCTGAAATCACAGTTTTATTAGGTATAACGGTATAACAAATGAAAATTTTTTCAATCACATATAAAAATTTTTTTTTTCATCGGTTTCAGTATTTTTTATTAATAACATAATGTATTTTCTTCAAAAAAATGTCAGTGAATGTTTGAGTAAGGGCCGTGGTCTGCAACTTTGTCGCGATGCTCTCACAAGAACGTTGTACGGCACTTATGTCCATTTTCCGGATACAATTCCGGATTCTTGTAGTCAGTTGCTTCGTGTCCTTGGCCCTCCAATTGTTTTTGTACACTAGGGTACTGAGTGAGCCAAACAAATCCTCTATTGGGTGGCACTGGGACAAGTTTGTTGGGTTACGATCCTTCGGTACGAACGGTATCTTTTTCTCCTCAAGATACGCCAGCGTCTTCTTGGCGTAATGGGAAGACGCCTTGTCCGGCCAGAAGACGTACTTCCCATCCGCGTGATGCTCGTTCAGGAACGGCAACAGGATTTTATCGAGGCACTCTTCTCGATAGATTTGTTGGTTGATTGCCAAACCGCTCGGCTTAAACCAAGGCTTTGAAATGCCCCGGGCGGAAATGGCGATGTACAACATAACCTTTTTTTCAAACTTGTGCTTGAACTTGTATTTCACTTCAGGCGGTGTAGATGACCTGTCGCTGGAGTAGTAATTATCATTTCCTGGAATATGCGTTTTGGACAGCGGAAAATAGCTTTCGTCGTCCAGAACGAAAGACGTCTCACGGTATTTTTTGGTCATCCACCGACACTGTGATTTAACCGTCTCAATCTGCTCCTCCGTGTACTCCGGCGACCTCGTCTTCTTCCTGCAGACGATTCCTTCCATCTTGAGGGTCCGATGGATCAACACGTGGGAGCAGCCATATTTCCGACCGGCGTCACGCAGGCTGGTTGCGTCCTTGTTGTCAAACAGCTTCTTTAACGGTTTCTTCCTCTGCTTCGTCATTATCGTCACCGGACGACCACTTCCGACCTTCCGCTCTACGTTCAGGGAACCCAGGATGCGATATACCGTACTGATAGGTACATTTTCTTCCTTAAAATGTGCCACCGTGAACTTTTTTCCTTGCTGGAAATGCGTTTCGTAGAACCGTACAATGCGTTCGCGGAGCACATGCTGTTTCGACGCCATCTTTGCTTTGACTAAATTCAAACCAGCAAAACCAAACACGCCTACTGTTTCTAGGGAGCCCAAAGAGCAATTTTCTTGGAGAAAGAAAATTTTACGCTCTTTATTTGAGTTACTGAAAGGTATCGAAAAAATTCTCATTTTTTATTTAACACCCGTTATATTATTCAACAAACAAAAAATAAAATAAGCAAAAAACACTTTTTTAGTTAAACGGTTTAATTGTGAATAAACATAATAATGTACTTAAAGCTAGAATATAATTAGGCAAGTAGCAGTTAGCAGTTATCACACCTCTCCTTCATTAGTCTAGTGCATTTATAAGACTAAAATAAAATCGTGGGGCTTATGATGAAGTCGCTAATTGTGGATAATGGAAATCCAACGTGCCCCACGAAAACTCATATTGATGAGGTTTTCAGAAAATATGTGATCCGTCATTTTGTAGCGGCCGCCATTTTGTAGCGGCTTGCCATCCATCTTTTCAAGATCATGAAATACGCAGTTTTATAATGACTACAGAGATAAAGGTGTGTTCCAAATTTCAGATCAATCGGTCAACAGGAATCGGTTTGTTGAACCCTTGCAACCAAAACTTTGTAAACTGGTGGGAGTTCTACAAGTTTTTCTAGTGGACCGATTTCAACCAATGATTTTTTTACGTGATCTTGGATATATTTCCTATCATCGTACGTAGGGGTTTTTTCCCAAAATATAGGTCGGACTCGATTATCCAGATTAATCAAAAATCTATTTTTGATTTTTTCAATTTTTATTTGAACAAAATTTAACGTAGTCAGATAGAGGAGGGGACTGGAATAGGGGTTGTTTCATACAATTAGTTTTGATTATCCGCAGTAGATTTATATACGTAGAACTTTGTAAATTTAAATGAATACTTCGAATTAATATTCAAACATATCGTCGATGGGGGTGAAAATGGGTTATGGGGGTGAAATTGGGTTAAAAATGGAGAAAGTTACTATTAGTAATATCTTCACAAATTTTGCGAATAGTTTTTGAAGCTGTGAGCCGTTTGATAGGCGACATATTTTCACAACTTCCAATGCATAATACTTAACATGTAGTTATTATTTAATAAATCATCAAAGTTTGATGTGTAAATAGCCATCAAATAACACCTCAGAAAAAATCTCATGCCCAGCATTATACAGAACTACTAAAAAAAAGTCTTGCCAGATGAGTCATTACTGATTTTGAACATCAAAAATTTTTTTCTATTCGAATTTCAATATTTTCGAAATAATCTCTTATTTACACTGAGTGGGGGTGAGAATGGGTCAAGCACAAAATTGAGTTACATGCCAAACCGATATAGTGATTGTCAGATTTTCATGAAAATTTGTAGTGTTCCTCATCGTAAAATATTAGACCTGTATTTTTTATTTTTTTCA